>NC_085141.1:15386016-15986016 GCF_024139115.2 Armigeres subalbatus
CAAGTCGATAGTGTGAAGATTGCGCTGAGCGAGTGCAATTCATAGGAGGATGGCGTGGGGAGGTCTTTACCAGTATAGTAGGAAAATTCCATTAAAATAATTTTCCAGAACGAAATATGAGCGATGGGCAACGTAGAGGTCGAAATTGGGACAAGCTGGCAGGGCGGACGGAGAGGTTGCCTTTATGCGTTGTACGAGATTTCTTGTTGTTCCATCATAAGTGGACGACGAGAACGACGATGTCATCAGTGATGTGTTTCGGTGAAGCATTGCCCCGAGTGACGAGCGAGAGAAAATAAATTGAAATTATATCAGCAGGATGAAATATTTATATTAACTGATTTCATTTTGGAAGTCAGCTCCGGTACGATGAACTACGCCGTTAGCTGGAAAGGAGTGAAGTTGTGAGTGACGTTTTTGTTCTGAAGAGTTACGGCTTTCCATGATCTATTGGCGAAAAGGTGAAATGGTTAGTAAATCACGAAACGTGTTGCTGCCGGTTGTTATTCATTGGGTGATGCTTATTAGAAGATGTTATAAGCAGAACATAGGCCTTATGGTGCATTAGTTTGTGAACAAAAGAATTATTGCATTCAATTGTTTACCATATTTTTGATGTCGGTGATTCTGATCCACTTGATTTTCCATGAACGATAAACGCTTCTAAAGAAGGTTAATTTAAGTTCAATCTTAACGGTTTTTTTGCTAAGAAATGTTCATATATTTAGTGCTCTATTTATGGAACTTTTTAGTTTTTCAATGGAACATTTTGATTTCTTTAAAGAAAATTCTTCTTTTATTGTAATATTAAATTTTGTTTTAAAAGTGCTAACGGGTGGCACTAAAACGAGAATTTCAATCTTCAATACTTTTCTATGAGAACATTAATGCTTTCAGAGAAATATCAAAACAGGAAGATTGCGCGCGCATGTAAAATTCTTAAAACGAATGAAGATCGTGTTAAAAGTACACGGTGGAATATTTAAGCGTGAATTGTGGGTCTGGAAATGTGGAAAATTTCTTTCTACCCATAGTTAACGAATAGGTGGCTTGTCTCCCATCGTCAATGCATATGAGCAAAGTAATCTAGCATCCAGCAGCACCTCCACACAGCAATTCCACGTTCTTGTTCATAGGCGGGTATATTTTATACGCTGTTATGATATATGCGGACTAAACTTAGAATGGATAAAAGTAGTATATTGTTTGAAAAGAAAATTCTACTCGACTGTTGTAGCATGCGTATCACGTATGTCATCGACCCTAGTTCAATTCCATAAAATCGCATTCCTTGCGGCATGCCGTATATAATTCTAGACTCCATAATCCAGCGACTCATCAAGTCGATGCCTTTGTAATGCTTATGCACTTCGTTTTGGAAGTGTCGTTTTACAGAGATCGCTTTATGGTTGTCGGCAAGTGTTCATGCTACCCGTCGCACGCTAGTGCCGACGGTGATTTATATAATGACTTCAGGTACCTCCAAATGGGAGCTCAAGTTGTTAAGAATTTGAATTAATAAACAGTTTAGTTTGAACGTTCGACGAGTGTGAACGTTTTTAAAGATATCACCGCCGAACAGTTAACCTGTTACATGGCGACAGTGAACAAGTGGCCGAATCCGGCAATTAATAAAGTGATAAAGACTGGTGAGCCGGAGGAACCGTCACCCTGCGCTGAAGAAAATGTATATAGTTGAGTGGTAAAATGGATTTAAATAATGCCCTGTATGTCCCAATTGCGGTTATCACACCATGTGTAATTTAGTTCTCGGTCGAGATTTGCTGACGCAGGACACAGAATACAAGTTCACTGCTACATAATATGTGGAAAATGACGTTATATGTTGACAAAACTTATTTTCAAAGCTAGGAAATTTGAACGAGTGAACAGAGCAATGAACCAAAGTTTGTGTACAAGTCGATACGTGTGATCTATAAGATTGAATCAGAAGCAACAATAACAAAACCTACGATATCGCCTCAGTAGGAGATCGGATTTATCAATCAAAATGCCTCGTGAGTCAACGCTTGAAACACGAGACCAAAAGTGGAGCTGCAGGTGGATTTAATTATCGAGTACAGACAACTCGCGCAACATATATACGCAGTTGGCGCAGGTGAAGCGAAAAGTACATACGTGTTCACGACGGCACGGTTAATGGCGTCTGGTTGAGCTACGCTGATTGAATAAAGTGCCAATATCGAGGAAAAAGACATCGACATTAACCTGGATGCCGCCGTCGCTGTGCTGTCCCACAGCAAAATCATCTAACACCATAACCTGGATAAGGCATGACCCAATGCCTTTTGAACCGCCGAAAGACTCGACACGGATGGATTCGCTGAAAACATTTAGCAAGTATGCAGCAGTAACCAGGTAATAGGAATTTATCATCAAAAGAAAGAGTAAAATGAACAACATGTTGTTTGTATGTACGCATAAAATTATAATCTGTTGAATAGTGCTATCTTCTAACTGTCGTGCGACATTTCTCTCTATAGATGAGCTCTAGTTTAGTTTCTCCCTTTTCTTGTAAGTCTCGGAGAAATGTAGATTTTTTTGATGATTCAAAATAATAACTTATTGTCTTATATTAGGTTTTCGTACTAATTGTGCGGTATTGTTTTGTTCGCGCGTATATTTGTTCGTTTAAAACTCAAAAAAGCACACAATGAGAAAGTAATAATAATAATACTAAAACCACTTATAAACTTCAACGAAAAACGAATTTGATTTTTTTTACATTTCACGAAGAAGTGAATCTTTTATGCGTTTTAATGAAATTACAAGGCAGAGAAACACGGTGAATCCAATATTTAGTATAAAATAAAAAGTTTTAATCGAAGAAATCGTAAAGCAGTCGAAGAAAATCGTTAAATACATGTTTACGATAAAGAAAATTCATGTTGCAACTGAATTCGCAATACAAAAGTACAGTAGAATCACTCGAGTATGGGTGAGTTTAGCAGTTTAGTTTAGAGTTTTACTATTTATTTATTTAAATTAATATGATCATTGCCAAATGACATAATAATTAAATCAAACAGTAAAGACTAATAAATTTGAAGAATCAGAAAAATTTATATAAAAAAATCATTATTATTATTATATATTGCTATTTATAATATTATTGCTGAACACATTATTGAAGAATTGAAATTACAAAATTATTCAAATTAACAAAAAAGAATAGATTTTATTAGTACGTAACTGAACGAAGTATACCGAGGATGCCCTTCGAGCAGATCAGCCGGTCGGTCGGTCGTCGTCGTCGTCGTCATCGCCGGGGTGTAATCTATTCAAACATCCTTTGGCCGTCCAACCGTATCCAGTCAAGCCGAGCCGGGCCAATCTTGGATCCTCGTTCTCGAATGATACCGATTTCAATCGGACACAGAACTTGCATACGAAGAGGCTCGGTACGGTGCACGTGCGGTAGGCAAAGTTACAGATTCATCACCTATTTCCGGCCGGGCTGACATACAGCACAAAAGGATCCGTTCTCTCAGCCGCTACTGTCTCCATCCCCGAGAACCAGTCAGATGAAACGAAATTGAGCCCGGCCGGTTCGGGCTTCCATCCTTCGGTTGTTTGGAAGGCCTCAAAACTGAAGCAGTTTAGGTGCATCATCATCATCAGCATCATCAGTGGGCTCCGATTCGAGATGGCATATCTGAAATCTAAATCTTGACTTACCGGGTGCTTTGACCGCCTGCTTACCGACAATCTCGTAGTGGAATTGCTGTGTGGAAGTGGCTGCTGGATGCTGCACAGATTACTTTGCTCATATGCATTGACGATACTTGGGAGACGAGTCAAACATACCTATTCGTTAACTATGGGTGAGAGTTTGGAAATTTTGGACAAGACAGTATGGGCAGAGTCGATAGCTTTATTACAACGGATGAGAGGTTCAATAGAAGGATGAATCAGTTGGAGAGAATAAATAGAGAAGTAAAATTTGACCACGTTTCCAGATCCACCGTTCCATTACCAAATCAAAGCTCCAGCCTTCGGGAATGGCTTTTCCAACTGAAGCAAGTAGAAATGATAATTTACAATCGGGCATTTTTCATCTCGGAGAGCTTCTCTATTAGAGAAATGGTTCGGTACCGAAGTCTCAGCCACCGAACTCCCACGATTACCTTGTGCAGATGGACTCCGTGAAGGCACAATACTGGGAAGAAAGGCCGAAGGATCTTCCTCCGACCATCCAAACCCATGCAACCCCTTCTCTTATCGGATTGTCATCCTCGACAGAGAGACACAATGCTCGTCCCATGGAGGACCGGCAATCAGAGAATGAAAAGTTAATTCCTGTTTGAGTGATAAATCATGATTGATTATTTATTGCAAAAGACCGAGTTCTAGCGAGCGATTGTTTCCGTCTCCGGCCGACTTACGACGATGACGTCTGAGTGGGTATTGGAGGCTCGCCTTGGCATTGGATGGTTGGCCGCCGCAAAAGCATCCACCATGGCAGAGCGACGGTCGATAGTCGTAAGTCAACCGAAAGGGGTTAACGTTGTGCCACCGCCTTAGATAGGAATTGGCATAACAGCAGCTGAGGCAATCGGTGGGCAATCCTTAATCCTGAATGCAAACGAAATTGGCTGCGATGGCAGCGGTGAGATAGATGACTGCCTTTTGCTTTCCAATTTGTCAATCAGTTCTGATACATGTGAGTTGGTTTTCTCATACGGTATTACGGAACGTTGTTGTATATCGTAATCGTTGATGTGAACACTGAGATTTTTGTGTCTGTTACCGAACGTAGAACGATAAAGGTCTGTTCACAAATTACGTAACGCAAAAATCCGAGTTTTTGACCCCCTCCCTCCCCGCGTAACAAAAAGTAACATTTTTGGTACCCCCTCCCTCCCCCGTATAACGCGTAACTGTGAAAATTTTAAAGGCAGATTTTTTTTTCTTTCTCTGAAGCATGTGGGTTTTAGTATTTTTTGAACACTGTTAGAATAGGAACACCACATGATCAAAAATCAAGGATATAAAGAATGGAGCTAGTAGAAACGAAAACAGAATTTGCGACCATGACCTTTCAAATAGTTTAGCGGGGCTGTTCTGTCGAGAAATACAATATTCGCTTGGTGTTTTTAAGCATCTGACTCACTATGAGCTTGATTACGGTAATGAGTCATTACTAATGACTAATGCGATGACGATAGACATATCATTTTTAAATTGAACTGTTAACGAACTTTGGTTTGAAGGTTGACTCGCTGTCTTTTAGAATTGAAAAAAATACACCAAAATAGCCTGTTTTGAGATAAAAAGTAAAAAAGTACAAATACTAACATGGGACAATTATGGCTAGTGTGATAGTGAAGAGGATAGCTGGATGCGTATTCATCGTCTCAACAAGACATGTCAGTAATAATACTTCAGTCAGTGATAAAAAAAGCATTCAAAATAAATATGTATTCGCGTTATGCGTAACATTTGGTAGTACCCCTCCCCTCCCCCACCTCCTGGTGTAACAAAGTATAACGCATGTTGGACCTCCCCCTCCCCCTAAAAGCGTTACGTAATTTGTGAACAGACCCTAATGACATCTGCATTTTGCAACACATTTCAATAACGTTGAGCACATGCAATAAATGATCCGATTTTTCTTGAGCCAACCCGTCATATATTTTTAAAATGGTTTGTTTTCTCCTATGAACCTTCAACCCACACAGCAAATAATTTTGAAAATTCAACGACGAGTGAAATTGCAACTTATGTCATCAACGAATTAACAATCAATATTCAATTAAATTTGAATGAATTTTACAAGCAAGCACAGTTTAAATTAATTTCGATTTAAAAGAATAGTGAGATGGCTTGAATGTTACATTTATTTGCATGCTCCAAATATGTGCATGAAAATACATTTAAAATCTCAACATATTTTTATCTGTGCATGCTACGAACTAGATTACATTCGACCCAAATTATAACTTCCCTAGAAACATAAAAAAAAATATATATATATATTGTCGACAAACAAATCAGGGTAGAAGCAATATATAAATCTGAAATCAATCTGAATAATCCATTTAAAATAAAAAAAAAATCCACGAAACAAAAATATGTTAGCACTTTAAAAAAAATGGAATTATACGAAAAGAGTTTTCCATAAAGAAATCAAAATTTTCTATTGAGTAAAATATAGTGAACTCTCCCTAACTCGATGTTCTGTAACTCGATATTTTCCTTAACTCAATGAAATTTAAAGTCCATTTAATCTAGCATACTGCGCTCACTCCGTAAGTCGATGTCTCCCTCTCTCGATATTCTCGATAAGTCGTAGTAATTTTTCTATGCATTTCCACCACGCTAACTCGATGTTGTCAGAAACACTAAATGTATGATATAGTTAGAAATGAAAAGTTAAGTGAGAAGTGAGAAATTTTTAGTGGGAAGTGAAAAATTCAAAGTGAAAAGTGAGAAATTCAATTGTGAAGTGAGTAGTGAGAAGTTAAAAGTATGAAGGAAGAAGTGAAAAGTTATAACAGTTACAGCGAAATGTCATAAGCGAGATATAAGAAGTTATAAGTGAGAAGTGAGAAGTGAGAAGTGAAAAGTGAGAAGCGAGATGTGAGAAGTAAGAAGTGAGAAGTGAGAAATGAAAAGTGAGAAGTAAAAAATACGAAGTGAGAAGTGAAAAGTGAGTGATGAGAAGTGAGAATTAAGTTGTGAGAAGGGAATAGTAAGAAGTGAGAAATGAGGACCGAGGAATAAGAAGTGAAAAACGAGATTCTCTCTCCTTCCTTCTTTCTTTTTTCTTCTCCCTTCTTCTGTCTTCCTTCTGCTTTCTGTCTTATATCTCTCCACTCACTATTCACATTTCAACATCTCGCTTCTAACTTCATAATTATCATCTCTCCTTCTCACCTCTTGCTTCTATTTTTACCTTTGCAATGACAATACCCACATCATCAGGAAAGGCCTCCCTTAGTCATGCAATAAGATGCGCGGCTACAAAGCAAGACCATGCCGAAGGTTGCTGGAATCGGCTCCCGGTACGGTCTAGGAAATTTTCAGGATGGAAGTTTTTTCGACTTCCTTGGTCATAAAAGTATCATCGTTTTAGCCTCATGATATACCAATGCAAAAATGGTAACTTGGCTTTGAAACTTCGCAGTTAACAAATGTGCTTTATGAATACTGGCTGCGAGGCGGCAATTTTCCAGCGGGGCATGTAATGTCAATAAGAAGAAAAAAAGAAAAAGAAGAAGGAAAAGAAGAAGAAGAACGAGATACCGCCCGCAAGTCCCAGATTGTCACCGTGATCCAGCTGCCCTTTCTAGCAAGGATGCGGTATGGATCGGACCTACGGATAACCTACTGTTGTAACAGCAGTTGAGTTGCCTCAAGCTAGTTTAACAACATGCATGTCTGGACCAGGTTTTGAATCCAAAGGAGAATGAGAAAATCTCTTATCATATCTGTATATTTACACTCTCGATAGGTAGCATACCGTGAGAGACGTTTTTCGGTAGCTGTTACGATTTTGAACTGATTCGGAGGGCTCAAACCCATCATAGATTTCATTTAATACACCCCAATTGCGGGGGGCACCAGTTCTGGTCCCCAACATAAAATGAACGAGAACAAAGCGTTTTATCGAACCCCATCGGTGGGGAGCGACTATCCGAATCAGTTTTTTTTAACTTGTATACAAGTGCGATAGTTTTGTTTTCATGGGTTGTTATGATTCGAAGAGGTTTTTGCCTCTCTTTTAGAGTTTTTCGTTATCTATTGAGAGCGTTTTCTGCAAACCCTGGGCTGGACCCTTCTAGAGGTCAGACAGGCCTGAAAACCGGTGTGACGTCTGTCTGGTGGCAACAACTTCATTTTAACTGTATCTAGTCACATTTAAGTTGTATTGGTCTTCGTCCAACATGTGTGCTAGGGTTGTGTGTACCCGAGGGCCAGATCAGACATCTTGGTACGGCCTGGCAGGTACGAGCCTTGTGGCCTTAACCTCAACATCTACGGCATAGCTTTCTGCGATCAGGTACCTTACAGTTATAGGATTTATGACCGTGGCCAAGACACCTGTAGCAGGCCTGAACCAATTGGCTTATGTTCATCGAACATATCGACGTATAGTCTCATCCAGTACCTTCCTAGCCTCAGCCAGAGGTACTTGGAATGAGGCATCCTGCATTCCCGCATAGCTTTAGCGTAGCCTAATCGAGAATCCCTGGATCTCGACATTGCACTGATGTCTCAGTGCGTCCATCAGGTCTCCGGCATCGGTTATCTCATCCAGGCCTTTGACCTGAATGATCGAACCCCATCTCCCAAAACTTCCTCTGTCATCTTTTTCATACTCAGAACTCTCCTGAGCAGCATTCCGCTTCAAGACAAGAATCATTTCGAGGTACGCGTTTAACGGATGGAGCTGACATTTCCTCCTTGACCTGAGAGTTTTTCGTTGCATCCTTAAAGACGTCGGCGTAGCTTTTATCGTCAGACTTGACAATACTCACCTCACCTCTGTATTTTCTCTTGTCGCTGCCTTTGGTAGATGCATCTTTTTTCTCACTGGCTCTACCCTTCTTAGCCGTGGAATGCTCCGCTCCATTTATCACACTCGTTGCAGACCACTCCGCTCCGCCATTTTGGGATTCACGACCTCCACCCATGGCAGGCCTTCCATCCGGCGATCTTCAGTTGTCTCCTCGGTGGAGGCACTGGTTTTCGTTGCTTTGCAGTCTGTTCAACGGAAATAATGAAGAAGCGAAAAAAACCTAAGTAAAACGTACCAGAAACGACTGTACGCACAAGTTCTATATAGGTGTTAAAAAATGTATTGAATTTTACTCAAACGCAACCTAAAATTGAATCGGTGTGTATAATTTGTAATTAATCTATATCCTGAACTACTTTAAAAATTTGGTTTCGTTTCGATACTGGTACAGTAACTAACGACTCACCTTTAATCATTTTACAGTACTTGCAATCTCTAGATAAAGCTTTCCCACAAAACTCTGCACATGCGATAGATTTTGATAAACTGATCGATCATTGTTTACTGGGCAAACTCTCAAAAAAGCCTTCAGTGCACGCACGGTCAGTATTTTGGCTTCGGTTTTGTGACTTATTTAGGTAATAATTTTACTTAATTGATTGGACGTACTAACAAACCAAACAGGTCTTTTTAGACTCTGGTTTGAATGAATCGTAATTCTCAATCATTCTTACGAGCGGATAATCCTCTGTCTTGCAGATTTTCGCCAAGAAGTATATTTGCGGAATGAAAAAAAAAAGGTCTGATGAGGGATAAACATTTTTCCTCCTTCCTCCACTACCAGTGCCGCGAAAAGTAGATTTGCTCGTTTTCTCACTTATATCATCCTTTTCTTGCCATCACCAATTGCAAAAATCCTCTATGGAACAAACAATCCAACTTCTAAATGCTGTCAATGTGATGGCTAGAGTGACCGCATCCCAACGCCATTTTTTGACGTAAACTACGTCTAAGGGGAAGACTCGGATACAGGGTGTAAAATGAAAATTTCAAAATTGGGGACCGTCACGAAATCATGTAAGATTTGTAACATTAATAGGTCCTTTATCTTTCAATGGATTTTAAAGATTTATATATCAATCGATTCGCAAGCTTTCTACCAATTTGCCAGTACTATTGAAACTTTTGAGCCTCAACGATAAAGTACTAAAAATTTCAGTTCTTTCATGCATTATGTATCCCCTTTGCAGCGCGTTCCAATCCTTGGTAATTGCCTACTTTTAGGGTATTATCAGTTGTTGAACTGGGGTGGCCCAGCTGCTAGACAGTGGGGTCCCCACTCCCTCACAGAGTAGCAGATGCTGCTAAACCTAGGTGGTAGTGTCGGTGGGATAGTTCCTTTTCTTGTATAGAGCGATATAATTGGTTCAGTGTACTATATTTAGTTTTACGTAGTTTACGTCGAACGGTCGTGTCTTGTATACAACCCCAAAATTTTTAGTCATAAAATTTTTACAACTGGTTCCCGAAAATTCTCGTAAAAATGAGTGATGCATAAAAATAATTAAACGAAAAAAATTTTTTTTTAAGCAGGCACAATTTTCATTAGGCGAGACTTTGGAAACTTGATATCCCTTTTTCTTATTTACGATGTGTCACAACCAAAAATAAGTAAAATTATGCAGTTGTCACAAAGACTTTTAAAGAAATATAAAATTTAACTTTACTGATGTGTGACAGTCTGTTAATTGTTGTTGTTATTAATACACAATCGGTTTTTTTGAGTGATGTTAAAAATAGACTTTAAAAATATAACGTGAGGGAGGGAGGTGGTTGTTATTGATCCCTTTCCAAGAACTTGGTTTAATAAAAGTGAAAAGGTGCTCTCTGATTTTTAAAATATTTTTCCTCTAGAATTCGCAGATTTTCCGACTTGCTGTGGATAATAATGACCAATTTAGAATATGGGGAGACTTGATTTTCTTCCTATACTATTTACGCAATAAATATTTATTCGAGCCAATCTTTCATCAAATCTGTCAAACCTATAAAAAATAAGAATCGAAAGAACTTTTTTTTGTTGTTGATGCAAAAACATTAAATACATATAGGGTGGGTGTACCAATTGTCGCCATACATAAGAACAACTATTTTTTAAAAAATAAGTAAAAGGCATGAGGGTGGACTTTATATATCAAGCGAAAGGTTTTACTTCCTGCTCCTTAGAACAGCTGTGAAAACCACAATAAAATTGATTATAATCATCAAAATTGATTAATCCATAATAGGAACGCATGCACCAGTTGTGGCACTATTCTTAATTTTGGTTCCTTATTTGGCAAATCCCATTGCTTTCTTATGGGACTGGCCAAATAGGGACCACTAGTGCGACAACTGGTGCAAAGGACGTCAAAAATTAAGCAAAATCAATTTTTACAATTATGCTTTGCTTGTTTTGGAGGAGATCAAAGGTTTTATCGTATCATATGAATATGCTTTATCGATATGAACTTGGTTTGTGGTGATTTGATTGGCCATTTGTCATATAAAGCACTAGTGCGACAACTGGTGCTATAGCCACAACTGGTACATCTAGCCTATCCTAAAATAGTGATGGATGTTGACATTTTTATCATATTTGGCATATGTATTTATGGCTTAGTGTTGTGAAATAATGAAGTATATCCACCTTCCTCTATCTTCGAGTTCGAACTCTGCTCAATAACGCAAACAGTAGGCATTAAGGCTCCCCCAGACCTGAAGCACAGATCTCTGTGGCCTGACTTGACAAGCTGCCATTACAGACTGGATGTAATGGAATGGTATGAACCGAATGATAATGACGTTATTGAAAAAACTATCAACCCGCCAAAATGCCCAAGATTTCGTCCCAACGAAAAACATTAGGCAATTGTCAGAGGGAAAATTAAGAAATGGTGCAAAACAATCAGAAAACCATCTTATATGGAGAAGTGGTGTGAAAAAATGGCAGATCAAGTTGACCGTTCTACTGTGCAATCAATAACGAGTGGTATTGAGAGGGTATTCCGAGAATTCATCCGAAATGTCAATGAATAATTTTTCGATATTTGTTCCTTCAAAGTTTACTAAATTCCATGTATAATAGAATCTGAACCACCTTTTTATGAATTTTTCCTGCAAAAAAAGGCTAATTTCGTGCGGATCTAGTGGATCAAGCTTGAGCGACCGCGATTCTATCGTTGGGTCGCTGTAGTCAATGTTCTATTTACACTTCCATATCGCCATTGAATAGAATCGCGTCGCGCGTGTTTGGGGGAACCTTTATACAAGAAAAACGTTGACTTTAGAAAATAATTTTATTGAGTTTTATTGGTTCATATTATAAAACATAATCCTTAGAAATAAATAGTGAAAAGATTCAGTTTTACTCGTTTGACTCATACTAGATAATAAGGCATTTTATGAGACAGATCAAAACAGCTGTTTTTTCTCGTGTTTATCTACTTTGATAATTAGTGTGAGCCCGTTTGTTATGTTATTTCGCGCTGAACATTCCAATGGGTCGGATCATCAATTATACCGTCGCGAAACGTCTCATAAAATACCTTATAGCTGATTTTTTTAAATATCGTTTTTCATTCAATTCAGAAACTAAACCGAAAATCAAACAGACTTGAAACAATATGAAAATTTACCTCATCAATCAAATGGGGGAAACTTGTATTTATCCGAAATCCTTTCATCCCACCAAAAAACTTCATTAATTTCCTTTTCTTTCAGAAGAAATACCCATCAAACGTCTCCTTCGAACTAGTAGTCAAAAGCATTAGCCGCCTAATCACACCATAACCAACACGCTCTTCAAACTAGAACAACCGGAAATTTGATGTCCCTTCGAATTGACATCAGCAGTGGATGACCATACCGAGCCTCAACGGAGGGTAACGGTGCTAAATCGGATTATGCCACCGCACACTCACTCATGGCCATCGCCAAGAATCATTTATTATCGGCAATCCGGTGGACGCCGAACGACGACTTCGAACTGTCACTGTTTGTTTACATTCGAATGTTGGCCACAAATATGTCAAGCGAGCACCGGGGATACACTCCTCCACCCTTCCAGCCTGGCGTTCCGTATGCCGAACATGTCACGCACGCTGAATGCCGAAGGACATCTGGTTGAGGAGGCTGCTCGGCTCGATCCATATATCATTTTGAGAAAGGACAAATGTAATTTTGATATCAAATAAGATTAATGATGTGGCGGAGTCGGTGAGCTATGGTTGAAGGTTTTCTTTTATCGGACATTGTTTGTATATTTGGCTGATATTGCTGATGCTGATGTGACCGACTTCGCTTGAATTGTGAAGGATTGTGATGGTCCGCAGGGGACGGCTTGACGATGTTGATATGTAGTTCGATGTGCAAGGGTGAAGGAGGATCTCATAGTATAGGTTGGGTTTGAACTAATTGGACATAACATTATGTATTTATAAACAAGGAAGGCATCATTCTCTTTCGCAGTTTTCAAAATATAGGAAACGAAGCTTTATTTTTCGATTTCGTTTTGGTTACAGATATTAACGTTGTCTTCTCTAGCTAAGAAAATGGGGATTAGTAATTTAACTATTATTGCAATTATGAATCAGGTCACTTCTGCATCCTCATGTTTGTCTCAGGAATTCAGGATAGGATGTTATGCTAGTATTAGAAATATTATATCAATATGGGATAGTACAAAATTAACTTCCGTGCTGCCGATGCTTTAGGGATCCTCTTTGATGAACACAGCAGAAAATTTATTTTTGATGGTTTCACTCGTTAAGTTTAAGTCAAGATTGATATATAATTTTTTAGCTATTTAGTGGAATGTCATAAGACGAGTTAATTTCACAATGTAAATTTGGAACTTACAATCAAGTGGCGGAATTAAATGGGATAGTACTAACTCGTCTTATGTCAAGTGATTAGTCAAGGTCAAGAGTTAATTTCTTGTTCAAACGTATATGAATCAAAACCCCCAACTTATCAAAACAACGAAAATTGCATCAGAAAGCATCTTTTTGCCTTTTTGAGAAATTATGTCGTTTCCAAATGGGTTTCCCCGATTCATTCAACCAATCCACCTACAAAATATGTTCAATCCAACACAACTCCAAAGCGAAACAAGGGTAGTTTATCTACCGTTTTATTGCTAAAGACAGTGTCTTCCTGATGGCTTTTGCCATCTGCAAGTGGTGTGATCTAATAATTACTGCTGCTGTTCCTACTGTGATGCCCTGCGGAAGCAGCTCGGCACTAAAACTAATAATCGAACCACGTGCTCCCGAAGGAAACACAAAACTGTTTCTTTATTCTTCCCATCCCATGACTGCCCCAATCATCACCTCCCACGCATTTGGCGGGGAGTGTGTGCACGTTGATTTGCGAAATAAAAAGCAATAAAAGAGTGAAAGCAAATCGCAAGTAATGGCTATTGAGTACGTCGTACCTTCCCGGGGAGGATGACACCATTTTTATGAGCTACAGGTTTCGCTCCGCACTGCCACCGAAAACCCATAAAGTCCATTCCCCGTACCATCGCGCTAGCCTTCATATGAAGGGCTGATCAACATCGTAGTCAAGCAGTGAGGCGTGTTCCTGTTCCGAAAGTTTGCTCAATCGTCGTTGTTCACCGATGTTGCAATCATAAAATCTTTTTCTCTCCTCCTATTCGACAGTCGCCGATATCTTTCCACTTACGTTGCTGGGGATGAGAGCAATGATGCCAATTATTAAAATTGGCAAACTGCGTTGTTCCCATTTTTGTCAACGCATATGAACCGATTTGAATGTTTTCTCTCAATAAAATGGACCTTACCTGCTCTTGATATCAGATAAATTTTAATATAGTTCTGTATTAATTTTGGCATATACAAATTTGGAAGATTTTACCACAATCGTTGTATTGAGAACATACAATTCTTGCAAAATCTGTGTACACCAAGGTTTCATACAGAATTGTAAGATTCGTTTCAAGGTGTAGCAGGCGTTGTCAAAAATGTCCCGGCATCGCTGCCCTAAAAGTGTGACCTCACTCACTGCATATGGGCCAGGAATGGTGCAAGCAGTCGATTCTGATGAAAACAATAAACTGTAATATACCCTAATGAAAATTAATAATGTCCGAGCGGAGAAAGGAACGTGTGGAATAGTTTTGCTTGTCGGATCGGAGCCACTTTATGAGTCTCTTTCTCCGCAGATACCCATTCCGTTGAGCCCGAACCGAACACAAATTGTCCCTCGGAAGATGCTCGCACACGCCCGACAACAACAGCAGCGGTCAAGTTTTTATCGATCAATTTCCACATCAGTGTATTTGCTATCAGTGGTACAGAATCCGAAAGGGGAATGGAGTTGGGCGTACCACGTGATGCATCCAATGAACAGCTTCTTGCACATACGTGGAGCAATAAATAGTAATATATTTGAGCTCTATAGTTGCTCTGGTACGGGATCTTCGCCATGGCACCGAACTGAGGAATGGGACACAAGGAAGTAGTCGACGACTCGACCGAAGGATATTGAAGGGGTGGGAAAGCGTGTAGGTACCGTCGTAAAAATAGGATTTTCATTGCTTTTCATTTTGTGGCTGTCCAGGATGGTCGCCATCGAGTTAGCGCTGTTAGCCGATAAGAGTTTCGTCCTATATTTTTATATTTTGCTTCATTTTTGTTTATCCTACCAATATTCTTCATCTGTGACTTTTCCCCGTGTGCTATCCAATCCCATCATTCGATCCATTAAGCAAATTTTCTAAAAATTTGAATTATTATTGATCGTTATTGTTGTTACAATGTCTTCACAATCTGCTGACTATCATGATCATAATCAATTTCTCAAAATTGTGCTACCATATTTCCTCTTTATTAATGTGAGTTTTGATATTGATAGTCAGTTCATCACTTGTCTTGGTGATGCCGAGGCCGGAAGGGCATCCAGCCTTAGGGAAGGGGACCAAAGTAGCCACCCTCAGGTCCAACCCAGGGTCCTTTTGTAAGCAAGGTTTTTGTAATTAACAAAAGTTACAGGTAAACATTAATACTGGATAAAATGTGGTTCATTTTTAAAACTGGTCAAAACAGGAACGGAACAGACAAAAGGTATTTAAAAGATAACCGCAGGGTCTCCAGCCTTTCTATAAACCGGGAATGGCGGAAAAAACCAGGAATTGAACCCGACCGGGAAAAAACAGAAATAATGCGAGAAATCAACCATCCAATCAATTGACTGTACACATCGTAGTTGCTAGTCGTGATTGGCTGAGAAACAACAAATATGTAGGTACAGCTCACCAATTAAATAGTCTTCTTTTGGGATTAGAAAGCTATTCTCACTGTACATCACAGATAGAAAAAGTTGTTGAAATTTACACGAAAATAATGCACATAAAGGGAATGCCAAAAAGAGCGTAAACTAAAGCGACATTATCATCTGAATGTATGCAATATCTATCGCATTATGTCACTTTTAATCGAATAAGTGACATCATAATGCTATGTAAATTGCATACATTTAGGGCGAACTTGTTGGAAAAGATCCATGTACGCTCAGAATAGTGTAATTTTCCACGTATTTATTATTTACACGCTGATTACTTTTCATTATTTTTTTCTGTGATGATTTGGAATTTCATTAATTCAAGACCAAAAACGATGCTGGCCACGTCCTCACTCACAGTTCAGCACTCATTGCTACAAAAGTCCAAGGAATCCTCTGCATCTCCATGAGCGCACTGGAAAGGAATAGTATGTTAGTTGAGAAGGAAATCTATTAGAACTCGAATTGGTAAGCGACTAATTACTTATTTTCAACGATGTAATATTCATGATGATAAATAGACGAAAACACAACGTGTGTCTAACGTATTTCATCGAAGACAAATTCGGTAACTTGGGGTTCTTTCACAAATTACGTAACGCTATATTTGATGATTTTGCCTGCATCCCTTCGTAACACTTTTGGTAAGGAATGTTTATTTTTTTGTATGAACCGTACCGCTTGGCCTGACCCCCTCCCTACCCTTACAGCATTGGGTAATTTGTGAAAGGCCTCTTAATCATTTCGCGACGACTAAAACACGCACTGTACTGACTTGCTCGATGGCTACCAATTTTATTTGGAAGAAGCCGTGCGTTTAGATTAAGACAATGGTAGACGTAATATCTTTTTAAGAGCAGAAGTTTGCTCGGAGGACGACAACAGTAGACATGATTTCTTATTTAGAAGCAAGCGTTTACTCGGAATAAGGCAAGGGTAGATGTGATTCCTTATTCAGAAGTAGGCGTTTCCTTATTTGGAGGTAATTGTTTGCCATTTGCTAAATATAAGGTTTTGATTCTTTATTTTGCAGGGGGGCCATTTGACCGAATACCGTTCGGCCGAAGGCCACTAGGCCGAAAGTTTATTATTATTTATTCAGACTAAGGCCGACGTGGCCTGTGCGATATATAAGAGTCTTCTCCATTCGGCTCGATCCATGGCTACACATCAACCACGCAGTCTACGGAAGGTCCGCAAATCATCTTCCACCTGATCGATCCACCTTGCCCACCTCGCCTTTTTGTGCCCGTCGGATCGTTGTCGAGAACCATTTTAACCGGGTTACTGTCCGACATTCTGGCTACGTGCCCGGCCCACCGCAGTCGTCCGGTTTTCGCGATGTGAACGATGGATGGTTCTCCCAGCAGCTCATGCAACTCGTGGTTCATTTTCCTCCTCCACGTACCGTCCGCCATCTGCAACCTACCATAGATGGTACGCAGCACTTTCCTTTCGAAAACTCCAAGCGCGCGTTGGTCCTCCACGAGCATCGTCCAGGTCTCGTGTCCATAGAGTACTATCGGTCTAATGAGCGTTTTGTATATTGACAGTTTGGTACGGCGGCGAACTCTATTCGATCGGAGCCTCTTGCGGAGTCCAAAGTATGTACGATGTCCAGCCACTATACGTCTCCGAATTTCTCTGCTGGTATCATTTTCGGCAGTGACCAGTGAGCCCTAGGGTTGTAGGACAAAAGGTCGAAGGTCAAAAGGTCGAAGGACAAAATGTCGAAGGACAAAAGGTCGAAGGGTCAAAAGATCGAAGGGACAAAAGGTCGCAACAAAAAAACTGCGTCAAAAGGTCGAAGGACAAAGGGTCGAAAAAATAAAAGGTCGAAAGGACAAAAGGTCGAAAAGACAAAAGGTATTTCTTCTATCTTACTTCTTTTTGATTTCTTTTTCTTTTTTCCTTCTATTCTCTTTCTTCTTCCTTTTTCCTTCTTACTTCATATGTTTCCTTCTTCTTTCTTCTTTCTTACTTTTTTCTTCCTTCTTCCTTTCATATTTCATCTTCTTTATTTCTATTCTTCTTTTTTTTTCTTGTCTTCCTTCTTTCCTTCATCTTTCTTCCTTTTTTCCAACTTTTTTCTTCCTTAATCCTTCTTTTTTTTCTTTCTTCCTAATGGCTTTCTTTTTTCTTCTATTTTCCTTCAATCTTCCATATTTTTTTCCCTTTCTTCTTTCTCTTTCCTCCCTTTTTTCTTTTGTTTCCTGTTTTTCTTCCTTCTTTCTCTTAACATTCTTCCTTTTTTTCATTCTTTACTCTTTCTTTTTTGCTTCTTTCTTGCTTTTTTCTTCCTTCTTCCTTTCATATTTTATCTTCTTTATTTCTATTTTTTTGTCTCTATTGTCTTCCTTCTTTCCTTCATCTATCTTCCTTTTTCCACCTTTTTTCTTCCTTTCTTCTTCTTTTTTTCTCTTCTTTCTGCCTAATGGCTTTCTTCTTTTTTCCTTCTTTCTTCCTTATTTTTTCCCTTTCTTCATTCTCTCTCCTTTTTTTTCTTCCATTTTGTTTCCTGTTTTTCTTCCTTTTTTCTTTCAACTATCTTCCTTTTTTACTTCTTTACTCTTTCTTTTTTGCTTTTTTCTTCCTTCTTTCATCCTTCTTTCTTCCTTTCTTCGTTTTTCGTCTTTCTTTTCTCCTACTTTTTTTTCCTTCTTTCTTTCTTCTTCATTTCTTCCGTTTTTCTTCTCTCTTTCTTCCGTCTTTATTTCTTCTTTCCACCTACTGTTTTCCTCCTTTTATTCTTCTTTTGTCCTTCTTTCTTCCTACTTACTTTCTTCTTTTTCCTCCTTTCTTCCTTCTTTCTTCTCTCTTCCTTCTCTCTTTCTTCCTTCTTTCTCCCTTCTTTTTTCTTCTTCCTTCTTATTTCTTGTTTTTCTTCCTGCTTTCTTTTTCCTTTCTTCCTTTTTTTCTTCTTTCATCCTTCTTTTGTCTTTCTCCCTTCCTTCCTTTTTCATCCTTTTTCCCTCATTCTTTATTTCTTCTGTTTTCCTTATTTCTCTCTTCTTTGTACGTTATTTCTTCCATCTTTCTTCTTTATATCTTCTTTCTTCCTTCTTTCTTCTTTATTTCTCTCTCCTTTGTTCCTCATTTCTCCCATCCTCCTTTTTTTCTGTTACTTGCTTCCTCCTTCTTTTTTTTGTTTTGCTTCATTGTGTCTTCTCTCCTTCTCCTTCCTTCCTTCTTTTTTCCTTCTTCAATTTTCCTTTTTTCCTCCATCTTTCTTTCTTCTTCCCTTCTTCTTTTTTCCTTCTTCCATCTTCCTTCTTCTTTCTTTCTTTGTACTTTTTCCTCTTCTGTTCTTTTTCTTTTTTCCTTTCTCTTTCTTACTATATATGTTTCCTCCTTTCTTTTTCTTCCTTTTCGCTTCTTATTTACATCTCACTTCTTACTTCTCCGTTCCTCACTTCTCACATCACATTTTTCACTTGTCACTTATTACTTCTTTCCACTTCTCACTTTTACTTTTCACTTCTCACTTCTCATTTATCTATGCTCATAACTTCCATCTTGCATCACAATTGTCACCACTTACAACTGCCATCTCATTTCTTGTCTTTTTGCTCTTTCGACCTTTTGTCCTTCGACCTTTTGACCTTCGACGTTTTGACACAGATTCGAGCCCATGTACACAAATTTTTCTACCACCTCGATTTCGTCACCACCGATGCAAAATCGCGGTGGGTGACTCTCATTGCTCACATTGAACCTCTTCCTATCATGTACTTCGACTTCGACGTGTTGATGACTAGTCCGATCCGCTAAACTTCCCTCTTCAGTCCGATGTAGGTTTCTTCCATCTTCTCAAAGTTACGTGCCATAATAACAATGTCGTCGGCGAAGCCAAATAGCTGGACGGACTTATTGAAAAATTGTTCCACTCGTGTTAATCCCTGCTCTTCGTATTATCCCTTCCAAAGCGATGTTGAATAGCAAACACGAAAGACCATCACCTTCCCGTAACCCGTAATGCCCCTGAAACTCGAACTACGCACATCACCCGATCCATCATTGATCAACCGTATCAGTTTATCCGGAAATCCGTGTACGTGCATTAGCTGCCATATCTGGTCCCGATCGATCGATATCATATGCGGCTTTGTAGTCGATGAATAGATGATGTGTGGGCACGTTGTATTCGCGGCATTTCTGCAGTACTTGGCGAATAACGAACACCTGGTCCGTGGTGGAGCGTTCCTGAAAGTTGTTTGGCCGAATAAGTCATTTGGCCGAATAGCCATTTGGCTGAAAAGGTCATTTGGCAGAACAGAGCATTAAGCCGAAAAGGTCATTTGGCCGAAAGCGCCATATAGACGAATAAGCCATTTGGCCGAATAGGTTTTTTGACCGAAGCCATTTGACCGAAGAAGTCATTTGGCCGAATAGATAATTTCGCCGAACACGTCATTTGGCCGAACAGGTCATTTGGCCTAACAGGTCATTCTGCTGAACAGGTCATTCTTACTCATTATATCTTACATCTCACTTCGCAGTGAGATGTCTCACTTCTCATTTCTCACTACTCACTGTGAAAAGTCAGTAGTGAGACGTAAGTCTTCCTCCAGGAATTCCTTCGGAAGTTCCTTCAGGGAGTTCCTTCGAAAGTTCCTTCAGGAATATCTTCGGAAGTTCCTTCTTCAGGAATTCCTTCGGAAGTTCCTTCTTCAGGAATTCCTTCGAAAGTTCCTTCTTCAGAAATTCCTTTTGAAAGTTTCTTCTTCAGGAATTCCTTCGGAAGTTTCTTCTTCAGGAATTCCTTCGGAAGTTCCTTCTTCAGGAATTCCTTCGGAGGTTCCTTCTTCAGGAATTCCTTCGGAGGTTCCTTCTTCAGGAATTCCTTCGGAAGTTTATTTTTTAGGAATTCTTCCGGAAGTTTCTTCTTCAGGAATTCCTTCGTTCCTCCAGGAATTCCTCCGGAAGTTCCTCCAGGAATTCTTTCTTAAGTTACTCTGGAAGTTCCAGAAATTCCTAACGAAGTTTCTTCAGAAATGTCTCCGGAAGTTTATTCAGAAATTCATCCGAAATTTTCTCCTCCGTGCATGCCTCAGGAGGTTTCTTCAGGAAATCCTCCGGGAGTTCCTCAATGCATGCCTCTGAAAGTTTCTCCAAGAAACCCTCTGTAAGTAACTTCAGGAATGCCACAAGATGTTTCTCCAAGAATACCTCCGAAAGTTTGTTCAAGAAATCTCCGGGAAGTCCTTTATTTCTTATACAATTACTTACATAATTTCTCTTGAAATTCTCTCTGGAGTTCCACCAAAAATTCCTTCAAGTGCACTTCATAAATTACCTCGCAAACTATTTACAAATTACCACGATGACTCTTCAGATATTTCTTTTGAATTCCTTCCAAAATTCACATATAATTCCTTAAACTTTCTTCCTATAAATTCTTCCGGAAAATTGTCCAAGAATTCTTGGAGAACTTCTAATGGAAATTAAATTGCAGAATCTAGATCTGAAAAATCTTTCGCACATTCCTCTGGGAATTCTTCCAGAAATTCTTACCAAAATATTCTTCCAAGAATTCTTCCAGTAAGTCGTTCACAAATAGATGCTTCTGGAAATTAATGCTACGGTAATTTCTTGAAGAATTCTTCCGAAAATTTCTCTTAAAACTCCTTCAAAAATTCATCCAAGAGTCTTCCCGGAATTTTTTTTGGGAATCATTTAAGTAATTCTCTCGGCAATTTACACGAAAACACAATTTCTCAAGAATTTACCCAGAAAACCCTACAGGATTTTTCCGGGAAATTCGCTTGAACATTTCTCCAACATATCATGAGGAAATTACTCCGCTTCGAAATTCTCCCGCTTTTCCTTCTGAGACTTCTTTAAGAATTCTCCAAGAATTCTCATAAAAATACCCACAAGAATATCCGCGAAAAATCTTCTTCCAGAACTCTCCAAGAATTATATCTATGTGTTCCCCTGAAAATTTCTCTAAAAAATTCCTCAAGCAACTGCTGCGGGAAATCTCTTATTCATGAAGAATTCACGACGAGACTTTTGTGGCAAGATCCGAAGGAGTTCAAAAAAGAAATTAATGTACTATGCATGAAGTACGTCTTAAGGTCTTAAGTTTCAAAGTGCTCGCGTTTTCGGAGGCACACCATTCGATACGGAAGCAACGCAAAACTGTCGTTTTGCCTTTCTCATATACAAAGTATACGTAAAGGCTATATGTTCGCTCCGAAAATGAACTTTTTTTAGGTTCGAATCGCGCCGGGGACTAAGACAAGGTGATGGACTTTCGTGCCTGTTGTTCAACATTGCGCTAGAAGGTGTCATGCGGAGAGCCGGGTGTAACAGCCGGGGTACGATTTTCAACAGATCCAGTCAATTTATTTGCTTCGCGGATGACATGGACATTGTCGGCCGAACATTTGCAAAGGTGGCAGAACTGTACACCCGCCTGAAACGTGAGGCAACAAAAGTTGGACTGGTGGTGAATGCGTCAAAGACAAAGTACATGCTTGTGGGCGGAACCGAGCGCGACAGGGTCCGCCTGGGAAGCAGTGTTACGATAGACGGGGATACCTTCGAGGTGGTCGAGGAATTCGTCTACCTCGGATCCTTGCTAACGGCTGACAACAACGTTAGTCGTGAAATACGTAGGCGCATCATCTGTGGAAGTCGGGCCTACTACGGGCTCCAGAAGAAACTGCGGTCGAAAAAGATTCGCCACCGCACCAAATGTGTCATGTACAAGACGCTCATAAGACCGGTTGGCCTCTACGGACATGAAACATGGACAATGCTCGAGGAGGACTTGCAAGCACTCGGAGTATTCGAGAGACGGGTGCTTAGGACCATCTTTGGCGGTGTGCAAGAAGACGGTGTGTGGCGGCGAAGAATGAACCATGAGCTCGCCCAACTCTACGGCGAACCCAGTATCCAGAAGGTAGCTAAAGCCGGAAGGGTACGATGGGCAGGACATGTTGCAAGAATGCCGGACAGCAACCCTGCAAAGATGGTGTTCGCTTCCGATCCGGCAGGTACGAGACGGCGTGGAGCGCAGCGAGCGAGATGGGCAGACCAGGTGCAGAACGACTTGGCGAGCGTGGGGCGTATCCGAGGATGGAGAGATGCGGCCTCGAACCGTGCATTGTTGCGTCAAATTGTTGATTCAGTGTTATCTGTTTAGATGTTAACTAAATAAATGAAATGAATAGGAGGCCCGGAGACCCATAGTGTTATATACCGATCGACTCAGCTCGACGAATTGAGGTGATGTCTGTGTGTGCGTGTGTGTGTATGTGTGTATGTATGTATGTGTGTGTGTGTGCGCAAAACTATGCAAAAATGTCACTCATTTTTCAGGCACTTATCCTTTACCGATTTGCTCGCAACAAGTTGCATTCGACGCATAGTGCTGTCCCATTGTTTCCTATTGAAAATTGGCCGGATCGGACTATGGGCTCAGAAGTTATGGCCAAAATACAATTTTTTTATATCAAAAACAAGCGCGTGAAAATTTCTCACTCATTTTTTAGGCACTTATCCTTAACCTAATCCTAATCGACGCGGAATCCTGTCCCATTGTTTCCTATTGAAAATTGGTTATATCGGACAATGGGCTCAAAAGTTATGGTCAAAATACAATTTTTATAACTCACGAGAAAGGCTCCATCACTGCTAGGTGGATTAATCTGGGTTTTTATAGAAAAATCATAAAAAATGTCACCTATGTTTCGGACACCTAACCTTAATCGATTCACACTCAACAAGTTGTATTCGACGTAGAATCCGGTCCCATTGTTTCCTATTGAAAATTGGCTAGATCGGACTATGGGATACGAAGTTATGGCCAAAACACAATTTTTGTGGGGAAAATATATTAAGCTCGTTTAGTGGAATGTATTAAACCGTCTGACGAATTAAGTACTGTCCATTTAATTCCACCAGTTAATTAATTTAATTCCACCAGTTAATTATCGTGGAATTAAATGGACAGTACTTAATTCGTCTTAGACAATTTTTGTCTTTTTATACGAAAAGGCTGTATGTTCGCTCCAAAACCAAAATTTCACAGAAGGCCTGGAGACCCATAGTGTTATATACCAATCGACTCAGCTCGACGAACTGAGATGATGTCTCAGTGTGTGTGCGCGCACTCTCTTTTTGTGTAATCGGAGCTTCAGTTCAACTAACATCCAAAAGTGATATCCTTAAAATATATGACTGGGTAAAATAAAACAGGGGTATGTACGTCAAAAATATTGGAAAGGGAAACAAAAATGTCGAAATTCTTATTAGCATATTGTAGATCAAGCTGAAAACCGAACCGAGGTCTCGCGACAATCGCATTTTCTCGCATTTCCGGATGTTGCAACTGCATCGCGAGTAGTGCGCAACAGTGCCATAGTCGGGCACCACTCGCGATGCAGTTGCGAAATCCGGGAATGGGACAAAATATGATTTTCGGTTTTCAACTGCATCCAAAAAACAAATTTATTTTGCTTATTTCATCTGACTGTGTCGTCTACATAAAAACTTAAAACTAAAGGTCAGTTGATAAAATATCTGTTTAGCCGTGAACGAAACGCGGATGAACTGATATTGAAGTCGAATTGGTCCGACACCTCGTTGAAATGGCGGATCATAGTGACAAAGCAGCTATTGGCAGCATAATTGGTGTTATGCCTTTCTTCGAAGAGCAAATCTCGAGGTCGAAGGGATCAAGAGGGTGCATACAATGGAATATTTGCCAACAAATCTGGCACGTCGTATTCGGATAACAGAAGTTTGGCGATGAAAACGACTTGCGCCACGTTTCTCCGCTTATCAAGAGTATCTAGCCCTAGCAGACTACATCGATCAGCATACGATGGTAAATTAAGCGTCCATGGGAGGTGGCGCGGGGCATATCGTACGAACTTGCGTTGTTCAGCTTCAAACCGAGCAGTCCAAACAGCTTGATATGGATTCCAGACAGCAGAAGCTAATTCGAGTTGAGAGCGTACCAATGAGCAGTATAAGGCTTTGTAGCATAAAGGATCGCGGAATTCATTTGAGATTTTAAAAATAAAACCAAGCTGGCGATTCGCTTTGTCGATCGTAGTTGAAAAATGGCGTCTGAAAGTTAGCCTGTCAGCCTGTGCCAACACGACGCCTAGGTCTTTAATATGATCCACACGTTGTAAAGTTGTACCTGCGATACTATAATCGAAAACCACGGTTTCGGCAGTGCGATGAAAGTTTATTACGTAACACTTTGAAACCGCCAGGACCATCATATTACGCTCACACCAACATTTGAATAAATCCAGGAGCTTCTGCAATTCTTGGCAGTCCGCCAGATTTCGAATAACGATGTATAATTTGAGATCGTCTGCAAACATCAACAGCAGGCCTCCACGCTGCAGGATAAAAGTTACGTCATTCACGAAGAGCGAAAACACCAATGGACCCAGCGTGCTTCCTTGGGGGACTCCGGAGCCGTTCGAAAAACAGTGGGATGAGTGATCTCCAATGATGACGGTCACTTGGCGTTGCACTAGATATGATCGAAGCCAGTTGCAGAATGTTGTAGAGCATCCCATTTTTCAAGTTTTGCAAGCAGTATGTCGTGATTCACTTTATCAAATGCTGCTTGTAGATCTGTATACACGGCATCGACTTGGAGCTTTTGCGCATATTATCCATACAATATGATGTAAAACTGGCTAGATTCGTTTCTACGGATCGATTATTGTATAAAATCTGGGCATATACAATTCTGTAAGCTTTTTATACAAATATTGTATTAAAATTTTCCGAAATTGTATATGCCCAATTATTATACAGTTTCTGTAAGGTTCCTATGCAGAACTGTATTAAAATCTGCCATCCGCTGGTTGGGTGTGGATCTACAATATCTTTGCCATAAATAATCTGATTTTCATAGAACGGACAAAGAAATTTGTCTTTTTTACTCCTAGCTACTAGCTCATCTATTTTCAAGCACACACATTTTACGAAGGTCGAGAAAGGCACCATTACCGCTAGGTGGATTAATCTGGGTTTTTATACGTTTATTTTTTTGTATAAGGTAAATATGAAGAAATGCTTAAAATGCGTTTTGCCCCAAGGGGGGGGGGGTGCTTTTCCCCTATTTCGGACAGGAGCTAGATAAATCTGGACTTAACAGTAAAACTGCCATCGGCGTGGTTAAAAACATTCGGCGGCGCGCCGATTAATTTTTGACGGCGGCGGCGGTGTGGGAAAATCGTCGGCGGCGGCGTACAGGTCTAATTGAGACTTCTCATTTCTCATTACTCCCTTTTCATAGTGAGAAATGGGAAATAAGTAGTGAAAAGTGAGACGTCTCACTTTTCACACCTCATTTCTCACTTTTCAAATGACCCATTCGGCAAAATGTCATATTCGGCCAAATGACCTTTTCGGTCGGTTTCTGCCAAACGACCCACCCTCATTTAGAAGTGAGTTTTTGCACTATGTTACTGTGATTCAGGGGTGCTCATTGCCGATTCTATCGATTAGATCGCAAATTCTGTGCCTGGGTGTGAACCACCTTTATCATTTAAATTTTACTTATATTAGATTCAAGTATAACAAAATGATTCAATACCTACACAACTCGGAGAGAAGCGTATTTTATCCCTATTCTTATTAACTATTTATCACGTATGTTTAACTTTCTGCTTAAAGTTCTTAAATTAGTATGTAAGCAATAAGAATTGGAATATACCTTACACGGAGGTCTCTGAAACCATTAGGTTCTTTCACAAATTATGTAACGCTGAATTTAATGATTTTGGACCCCCCCTCCCTCTCGTAACACGTTTTGTATGAAAGGTTTATTTTCAGTATGGATTGTAACGCTTGGTCTGACCCCCTTCCTCCCCCTACAGCGTTACGTGTTTTGTGAAAGACTTAATTTGGCTTTAGCTCAAAAGATATAATTATTATTATGAATATTCAACTATAATGGGGGCCCTCCTTAGCCGTGCGATAAGATGCGCGGCTACAAAGCAAGACCATGCTGAGGGTGGCTGGGTTCGATTCCCGGTGCCGGTCTAGGCAATTTTCGGATTCGAAATTGTCTCGACTTCCCTGGGCATAAAAGTATCATGATAATACGAATGCAAAAATGGTAACCGGGCTTAGAAACCTCGCAGTTAATAGCTATGAAAGAGCTTAATGAACACTAAGCAGCGAGGCGGCTCTGTCCCTGTGTGGGGATGTAATGCCAATAAAAAGTAGAAGAAGATTCAACTGTAATTTGGTAAATAGTTACAAATCGCAATGTTTCCGTTCTCTTCACTTTTTCTGGCCAATGACAATTCATCGACCACAAGTGTAGCTTGAAGTTTAGCTTACCAACGCGCAGTATATGCGCAACTTAAGCACCCTTCTTCTTCTTCTTCTTCTTCTTTTTCTTCTTCAACAGTTACTCAAAGTGCATTTGGTTTGATCAGCATTAGTTTCTAGAATTCGGAATGTTAGAGTTATTTTGCGTTTCGTAATTAATGTATCTTCTCTTATTGTTCTTCTTATTGCTTTTATCTCGAATCACAAATGGCTATAGCCATTTAATACACACTACGGACAAGTCATGCGAACTGTGCAAAAGCACCTCGCAATGTTGTTGGTTCTTCTCCCTAACCTTCCTATCATAGTTCAACCGACCAAACAGACAATAGTAAGTAGCAGCGGACTATCAGTGCGGCCGTGTGGGGGCTTGGCGAGCAGAAATAGCAATCAAGTGCCCACCCCCACCTGATTTTGATAGTTGTATCATGTTCGCAGCCACAAATGTGTGCCGTCACTACTACGGGTGTGGTGATATTTTCTCGTCTTCCGCCCGAAATGAAGCTCAATTTTTACGATCAGCTCGTATTTATTGATTTGCGCTTGATGAGAAAAATGACATGATATTAAATGTTTTCCTTCCCCCTAGCTGCCGAGGGAAACCGATTCGCTTTTGCCAGCCGTGTCCGTTCCATTAGGTGGGTGCCTCGAGTGAGCCGGGCAGTCCGGGTGGGGAAGGACACTTTATGACCTGGTCGGTGCTGCTGTGGTTGCCTCTGCGGAGGGCGATAATGGAACGAACTGCGTGTGTGACGAGGTTGCGAAAAACTGTGAGAAGCTGTGAATTAGCTTGATGGGTTTTTTGGTCCAGGCGAGATGGGAGTTGGGAGGAAAATCGTATTTTGATGAAACATGTGTGTCCGGCAGCAGCGATTGTCTGTCAGTAGTGCGATGATGCTTTTAGCGTCTAACGATGATATAATGCACTGTGCTCTGTTGGGTTGACTGGTCGATTTTTCCGACGCTGTTTCGATTTCCACCGTTCGAGGGCCAGCCACCGTGGTTGGAGGGAAGTCTCGTAAAAGAAGCTAAGATTTTTCATTTTATTATCTTGGGCATTAAACTTTGATAGGATATTAATGAATGTCCCCTGGATTTGGGCCTTTTGTTGCTGGACCGGATCTATAACGTCTTAATAGGTCCAAGGTGACTTCTTTGGCAAATGAATGAGTTCAGGGGGAAGCCGTAAAAGAATAGTTATAATTTAACTACCCGGTCTCTTTGATGAATGACGGCGAATCAAGGTAAAGTTCTGCAGGTTTATCTATAAATTACCCAACAAATTCATTAAAGGGCGATCAAATGGCACAGTGGACAGGGAAGCAATCGAGTGAAATGGACAAGCCCAAACGAGCGATAGTTTGTTGGTTTCTTTTATGGAATTACATATATTTTAAGAGCTGTACCTACATTGATTGGACGTCCAACTTCTGATTGCTCGTTAAAAGTTTTACTGACCATCATCGTTGAATATCTCGAGATTCCATATATTCGTCCAAGAAAGCAATATTTTCTTGAACTGGAACTATAACCCAAATGTATCGCTTTTTTCGAATATCCTGAAACGTGATAAAGCAGTTCGGTTATCATCAAACACCGCAATACATGCTAATGATACCGAATGAAATCCATCACTCCCTCCCCCGTATGGAAACTCGATGACGCGATAGCAGCAAGGAGTTTCGGTGGAGGAACTTGAGGTGTGCTGTTGACGTGATAATGAAACTCTCGCTCTTCGGGCCAGCCATAAATAAATACCAACGCCTACACAGGAACACCATGCAGGAACAGACTCGCTCCGTACGTGTCTCATATGTGTCGCTCCAGCAGCCCCCTTCCACAACCTCATTTGAACTATTATCAGTAGCGGGCCCACCTCATCGCCCGGAATCATTTGCTCTATCTCGCGTGCCAGGAGCGTTGGATCGAATGGCAACGGTGGCGGTCGGAGACGAGGGGCCACATATGTGATAATTAGATATTTTATAATTACTCGAATTTACAGCGTCATAAATTTTCATCAGATTTATGAGTTTGTTTCGGGGTGCCACACGGCGGCGGTGGAAGGGAGTTGGCACGAACAGAATATAAACACCAGCAGAGCACGCGAATAATAAACCGGAAGCAAAGTGCGTGACATTTGTCCGACTGAGAGTAGGTTATCGAGTAGATATGATCTGAACACTCAGGCCGACAGTTACGATGAATATAAGGTAAGCTTGATGGTAGGAAAAGTTTTTTTTAGAGAATTTTCAAGTGAGCATATGACTTATCGATCCTAGAATCCCAAATCTTATGAGGAATTATGCACAACGTGATGAAATTTCTGAAAATTATGAATCAAATGTTTTACAATCTTCCACAACACTCTTATTTTAGAAGAAAAACTGACCTGACCTGAAGGAATCTCAATTTTAAACTATTTTTTAGCAACGTTAGTTCGACACTCAGTTTCATTAGAAACAAATGAAAAAATCAAACGCTCACCACTCATGAAGTGTACCTGAATCTAAACTTGGAATCCGGAAATTCCGCCAAAGTTTGATGTACCGTCATCCATCACGACATCGAGTGCGCGGCTACGCTACGGACGATTCGCTTTGCCGTGTTTATGTTGCTTTGAAATATCCACCACAACGCCCACAGCTCACCGTTTTCGCCGCCATCCTCCCGGCAAGAGGTTTAAAGCCCCCCATGGGACAGTGCCAAATTGCAGTGGGTTGTTTTCCTCCTTACTTGGTAGGGCTGCACTCGGAGTCATCGGCGTTGTTCGTCATCATTGGGAAAGTTGTAAAATTTCTCCGGCGTATTCCTTGCACGCTTGTTGGTACACAGTGAGTGATGAGGACGAACGGATGGGGCAATATGATTAACAAATATACGGGGAGCGTGAGTCTCCACGGTGAAATGCTAAAATGCGGCAGGGGTCTGAGTAAATCAAGAGAGTATGCTGCGTGTCGAATTTTGGTTGATTTTTGGGCCGGCTTGGGAAAAAGGGCATCACCGGGCAGAAAAAATCCTGCACCAGCAATCCAGTCCGGGAGTAAAAGCCAAATCCACTAATGCATAGTTGATGCGATGCGGAATAAAACAAAGCCATAAATAACAGTACCGAGTTTACGATTTTTTTATAGTTATCATTCCGTGGCCAAGGCAAGTGCATTACAGTTTGCTGGTTGTACGGTTGTCAGAGTTGTTTAGCAAAAAAGAAGGAACGTTGTTGGCGAGAAACTGAACCGATACTCTTTGCGTTGGGGTGCGTTATGATAACGAACCGAGCCTATTTGACTAGGAATCATCAAGTAAGATTGGAGAAATCTTATTTATTCTCTTGGTATGCGAGTATTCCACATCTATAAAATTTTCATAACCAATTTGCATCATAAGAGGTGGAAAAATGAAAACACAAAAATAAACTTTAGTTCAATCAAAGTTAAATGCTTATTTTTCGGGTATTGACCACTCGACATAGACATTAATTTACAATGTCCTGAAAACTCAGATGTGCACATGTACAGTATGTGAAAGATTTTAAATTAAAAAGGGATTGGAGGTAATCCTTCGATGAGACTCGAACCCACGACCCTCAGAACGCTAGACTAGTACTTTTAACCAACTAAGCTACGAAGGACCTCCGTCGCGTCGGCATTCGCATTGCCCCTTCTCCCGGGCAAATGCATCCATCGAAAGCAGGAATCATATATCCCCTTGCCTTCCCTAATTGATTGAAGGAACCAGAGCGTATAGTTTGCTTTCTGCCCGGATTTTTTTTACTTGATAGAAAGAATTATACTCCCCTAGCCTAGCGCGTCGCTGCTTTGACAGTCAATCACATCCTTAATTCTTAAAATAAAATGCAGAATAAAATAAATGATTTAAAATGATGAACTAAGAAAGCAACAATCTTCTAAATTCGGTAGCATATCAAACACGTTTATTGCACATTACATAATGAGCAGGCAACATGAAAATCAGCAACAACATAAAGCGATCCAAACTTCTTGTTTAACGTTATGTTTATTACTTTTGATTTAAAGGCCTTTTGAAGGCGAACATGAATCAACAGAACAAAATTAAGCAACACTTTGCATGAGACGTTCACCTGTCGTAGTTGATTGACCTACTCCTAGGAAAGCACTGAAAATGAACGCATAGAACTGCTTATCTAAAAGCTGACAACTAGTGTTTAATACTAAGTACTCGGAAGCAATGTTTAAGGTCTGATTCCATTAAAAGCGGTCGAACCACCCTCCAGAAAGTTTCCCTTGATGTAAAGCATCGGTACCACATTCGATTCCGGATACTGATCTGTAATGCAATAGACGAATTTCGCGCCAACTCGACCAGCGGTTGGCAGCACCATCTCAGAATCGAATGAAACTTGGTGGATATGGTATTTCAAAGATATGGTATTTCAAAGCCACTCTGCATACTTAGTTTTTCAAAAATTGTCAAGAGTAACATTTGATGAAGGCCTATTTTTTTCATTGATTTTTTAAAAATCGATGTAGCATTCAATTGACAAGACCTACATAAAAGTGTTGTATGACGGACTGTCGTGAAATTCCCAGAAGTCTCTTGGAAAAATATCCAAAAAATAAAATACCGATTTCTACACTAAAAAAAAGTTTAAAAAATTAAAATCGATATTTCAAAAAAACATCATCTCAGAAATCGATGAAATTTGTTCTGCAGATAGGTATTTTAATTATCCAACTTTTCCGGGAAAAATGTTCCTGTGACATATTTAAGGAAAAAAAGTTTTTCTAACAAAAACTTTTTCCATGTCCATATTGAGTGAAAATTTATCAGCGTGTTTTATACCTACAGCGCCAATTAAAGGTTCAGCAGCCTATCATCAACCAACGACACATTTTGGAAGTATAAAAAATTGTTTAGGAAGCAATTTAGCATAATCTAACATTAATGTGGACCAACATTTGGAAAGGGCGTATATTTTCCTAGATTGCTTATATCAATGTTACATACAAATGACCAGATTTACAAAATTGTGATGTCTGATGCACTATTGTAAATTTGTCTGAACTATGAAGTCTGAAACATAAAAGAGCGTTTCGTTCACCGAGAAAATAAATTAATGAATGTAAAGATTAAAATTGGTTTAGCAAAAATAAAAATTGGAGGTCGATTTTTTTTATCAAATAAACATTCTGATTCTAAACGATGAAGCACAGTAGGTAATTTCATTAGGGGGATTTCCGGTAAACGCACATTTAAAGAATAATAAATTTTCCGCATTTTTTAAATTTTTTCTTCAATTTTATTTGTTTAATTTAATTTGTAAACTTAGTCGAACAATTCAAAGACTTTTGGGTCTTCATCTGGGTTGGAATATTTTGAGCCAGGATTTTATTATGAGCGATTGGTATAAAAGAATGAAGCTTTTGTGTGCCAATAATAGTTTTTGCTTTTTTGAAAAGTTCGTCATACTTTTATTGAGTACCGTCGTCGGGGGTGACAATGGGTCAAATGGGGGTGAGAATGGCTCACTGTTTCAACTACTTAGAATGCTTGTAGAATTGATGTATCTGAGGACAAGAAGACAAAAATATGCCGTGCCCATTCGCCCATTCGTACAACTCCCGAGGAGTCTTGATAGTATTTCCATAATCTTTAGCAAGAGTTGCTCGTTTTGCCATTCGTTTGAGAGTGCCACCAATAGCTTCGCAAGGGCCTTTTCCGTGCAATGTTGTAAAAAAGTGCCATTCTGCTTCTAAGCCATGATTTGAATTTAAATTACACAGACTTGCAAAGTTCCTTTTATTTTTATAATGTGCTGCAGCTCACCCAGACACAATAGTATTTTTTGTAAAATCGATCGATTGTTTCAAAAAGTCAATTAATTTTGAAATGAATAAGTGAACAGCTTTTGTGTCATGGGTCATTACTTCTGATTAATAAAGCTAACGTTTTCTAATTAGCCGTTTCTTTTAAAGTAAACTTCGAATGAATGTATTGTTGCCTGGGAATTATTTCAATCTTGAGCAGCATTTTGGATAATGAATGGATAATTTTCAGATAAATCTAAAAGTTTCTATCATAAATCTAATCGTTTCCAAAGTAATTATTTTTTTGTAATTGTTTTTAAGTTACTTCGATACAAAAAGTCAAATAAAACATAAACCCTTTTCAAATGTTGGTCCACAATTATGTTAGATTATGCTAAATTGCTTCCTAAACAATTTTTTATACTTCCAAAATGTGTCGTTGGTTGATGATAGGCTGCTGAACCTATAATTGGCGCTGTAGGCATAAAACACGCTGATAAATTTTCACTCAAAATTTTTGAAAAAAGTTTTTGTTAGAAAAACTTTTTTCCTTAAATATGTCACAGGAACATTATTTCCAGAAAAGTTAGACAATTGAAATACCTATCTGCAAAAAAAATTTCACCGATTTCTGAGATGAGGTTTTTTCGTAATACCTATCGATTTTAATTTCTAAAACTATTTTTTTCAGTGTAGAAATCGGTTTTTTATTTTTTGGATATTTTTCCAAAAAACTTCTGCGAATTTCACGACAATGCGCCATTCAACACATACAACACGTAAGTCTTGTCATATTAGAGTTACATCGATTTAAAAAAAAATCAATGAAAAAAAATAGGCCCTCGTCAAATGTTACTCTTGACAATTTTTGAAAAACTAAGTATGCAGAGTGGCTTAGAAATACCATATCTTTATGCCCACCAAGTTTCATTCGATTCTGAGATGGTGTTGCCAGCCCCATAGAAGGGTTGGCGCGAAATTCGTCAAATTTGTAAAACAAAAAATACACTCATACCTTAATCCATTCTACAATTCCTTTCAGAATGTTATCCTTCGTTGAATCTGCATATCGAGTTCGCTTTGCTCCACGGCTTGGACTTTTCCGCCGAACGATCATGAGCATTCGAATAAAATCTAAAAATCATATTGTAGGTGAGATTATTTGGCATCAGATTCGAGTTAATTTCCCATCTTTAACGTATTTGAATAACTCGCAGTAGCGCGATAATATAATAGTTTTGCTTGCTAATCATCGAGTTTTTTGAAACGTCAGACGCGTTCGGATGCATTATACGAAATTCAAACAAAATTTGTAAATAAAAAATATGTCTGGTTTAAATGTTAGCTTTTGTTGTTGTTGAATGCTTTTAGGTAATTATTTAAGTGATGCGCGCGCCATGTTTTGATCAACATTTCGAATATTGCACCATGAAACGTTAATATCCTAGAGAAACCCAATAAGTACCAAGTATATGCTTACCATTCCCTAGCCGTGCGGTAAGACGCGCGGCTACAAAGCAAGACCATGCTGAGGGTGGCTGGGTTCGATTCCCGGTGCCGGTCTAGGCCATTTTCGGATTGGAAACTGTCTCGACTTCCCTGGGCATAAAAGTATCATCGTGTTAGCCTCATGATATACGAATGCAAAAATGGTAACCTGGCTTAGAAACCTCGCAGTTAATAACTGTGGAAGTGCTTAATGAACACTTAGCTGCGAGGCGGCTCTGTCCCAGTGTGGGGATGTAATGCCAATTAGAAGAAGAAGATGCTTACCATACAACCATTAAATGCGGTTGCAACCGGATACATCTCGAGATAGGTTAAGTTTATTTTTTAGGCGTAAATCCTGAGGTTCATGGGAGGTTAAATGCCAAAGTTCTTCTGCACGTAAATCCGTATTTGGTCCTGGACATAGGAACTTTAGTTCTTGAGTCTGTAAACAAAATAGTGGATAATTTGAGTATACGACAAATAACGAAAATTAGAACGAGAGAGGCCAATTTATCTTAACCACAAAAAAGATCCGTTCATAAATTACGTAACGCAGGAGTGGGCAATGTCAGACCCATTCCGTTTACCTCGTAACACTTTATGAATGGATGATTTGATTTATTAGTATGAATCCAAACCTTCAAACTGAACCCCTTTCTACCACTGAAGCGTTACGTAATTTAACAGTCTCCAATACATTTCCCATATCAAAAAGAATCCATACTACCACTGCGTCCAGATCAATGTCTTGTGCTGAACATATTCCGGAATCATTTTCTTCAATTTTGATCTCCTCAACTTGCAGTTTACGTCGGTTGACGATACGATTGCCCGAGGTCCTTGCTAAGTATTCTAAATGGTAATGCAAGCGCCCACTGCGATGTTTACCCCGGCCGCTGGGATGGAACCACAAGCTTGTGGCACATCTAATGTTGTTGACGACAGTTCCGGTTAAGTGTGGACAAGGCTCTGAGTGAGCAAGTTTTTGTGGTAGGCCGACAGACGCACTTACAATCCAAATGCTAATCACATAGAATCCGTTTTATTGGACTCATACAGTTGTTATTCGGTTTGTGTCCTTCCTTCAGTAGCCCGATGCTTTCTCTACCATTTGAGGTGCGTTCGAAAGTAACGTTCACGTCCAAGATGAATACAGTATTGGGTGCTCCAATCTGCACAAAGTTTTTGGAAGAGAAGAAAGCGGGGGTGAAAAAATCATTTTCAGTGCAAAACGACAACAAACCCGCTGGCTCTCTCATAAAGAGGTGTGCGCCGGTCCGATATTCGTCGGCGGCGGCGTTTGTCAGAATTTTGGTCGGCGCCGGCGGCGTTTTCGGCGTCACGCCGCAAGCCATGGCGTGGCAGTTTTTTATTACGTTTCTTTAAAAAAATGCATTTTTTCGGGATATTTTCAAGATTTCCATTTTCAAAGAAAAAATCTTTTGAATTTCGCATAAAATTTTAAAGTTTTTTCTAAATTTGGAATTTATTTTCGGGTTTTCCACGGGAACTACATTGAAGTTTCGAGAATTCTTTGTAATTACCAAGAGAAGCTTTTTGGAATTCTTAAATAAAATTTGGTTTGGAATTTCAGCGTAAAAATCGTCGCAATTTACATGAGAAACTTCACAATTTTTACGAGAAATTGTTCTTAAATTCTACAAGAAAATCTTCGGGAATTCGCGGAAAATTCCGGTTGAGTTTCTGTTGAGCATTCTTCGAAATTTACACAAACAGTTATTCATAATTGTAAAAGAGTGCGGCTGGTAGAATTGGTGTTTTAACGTTGGCTTTCTCAGTCTAGAATAATTAAGATGGCTAGTTTGGCATGGCCAACGATAAAACGGTTAGTTCTTAAGAATTTTCACGGGTGAGTCATTTATAATTTTCTGATTTCGATAAAAAAAATCCTTGGATTTCAAAGGAAAATTGTTCGTTATTATTGGATTTCTCCGTGGAATTCTTTGTACAGCAGACGTTCGAAAACTGAAAGTCATTTAGCTGCAATGCTTTTAACTGCAATTCAATAGTTACATCAGTTTTGCAATTATAGGAAAGCTGAATTTCATAACGATGTCGAAGTTGATGATAGCTGTATTGCACATTCAGATGCACTTCTAATGCATCTGACGTCGTCTCATTATCGTTTGACGTTTAGAATGCATAGCAGTTATCGAAAGGCATTTGCTAACTGAAACGAAAACATGTTGCAGTTATAAAACGACTAGTGTATTGTCCATAAGAAATTCTTAAGAAATTATATTGGCCGACATACGGCCGAGCTGGTAATTTGGCCGAAAAAGTCGAAATAGGTAATCAGCCCGAAAATGTCGTTTGTTCGAAATGGTCGTTTGACCGAATATGGGCCATTTGGCCGAAAATATCGTTTGGGCCAAATGTCAATAACTGAACGGGTAATTAAGTCAAAATATCCATCCGTTTAACCTAATGACATTTACGGCGAAAAGGCCTTGTTGTCAAACGACCGTTGAATGAAATTTCGTAACCTTTCTACTTTTTAATTCGGTACTGGCCTGCAAACCGAAAGTCATCTAACCGAATCCCATTAAGCCGTATTGAACGAAACTGTTATCAGGTCGAACATAATTTGACCAAAAATGTAGTTTGACCAAAAGCGACATACAGCCGAACTGGTAATTTGGCCAAAAAATCATTCAACCGATAATACCATTTGATAGGAATGGTCATTTGGCCCGGAAATGTCCTTTCTGCAAAACAACCCTTTCGGCCAAACGGCATTTTTTGTCAAATGACCTATTCGGCTAAACGTCATTTTTGCAAAAGCCGAACGACACTTTTCAAAGAAGGTTGCAAAACGGACATTTTCGTGCCAAATGGGTCTTTCTGACAAATGACAATTCTTACCAAAATACATTTTTGGTCAGATGATCTATTCGGTCAAACGACTTTTTCAGCCGAACGACATTTTCAACCAAATTACCTGTTAGGGTGAACAACTTCTTTACAAGTTCGGCAAAATGTTCCTTTTGGCTGAACGTCGCTTTCGACCAAACTATATTTTCGATCAAACCAGTTTTTGACCTGATAACAGTTTCCGTTAAACGTTTAGTTTTACTAAATAGTACTTGGAGAGCAAGATTTCCGGGCGCGAGTATTATCCGTTTGGCAGCGCTGTATCATTACTTGACACTTAACCGGCCGCTACTACACGCGCTGCTATAACCAGGGACGGGAATGGTTGACATTTCTTTTTACCATTCCTTCTTCTATGCAAAAAAATAAAAACAAAACCACGGCAGCCACAGCAGCAGCCACGCCAAGCAGGCGACAGTCAGCACATGCTTTTACCATTTTCTCTCCCCACAATTAATGTTTTCGTACAATAATTTCACAGCGTATAACCGTTTTTGGTGGGAAATTATCATTTCATTACTACTTGCTTGATTTAGAGACAAGAACGAATAAATCAGTACCTACGGATAGCACTCCTTCTAGGCTTTGCGCCACAGGTAATTGAACTCGATTCTGTGCTGTTTGCGCTGCGCACGAGCCGAAACAAAAAATCTCACGCAAATGTTGACCGCGCGCCGGTACGACTCTAACGTAGCAGCAAGCAAACAGTTTGCTTCATCGGAAAAATAAATGTCACGATGTCGCGTACATTTTTTTTGGCAAACTGTTTCGGCTTGTTTGGCGCAAGAAATTTGACTGAAAAAAAGGTAAACATTCGCATAATCAAAGTGTTTTAATGTACATTTCCCAACACTGGCTATAACAGTAGCAGGACTGACAGGTGACAAAATTTGGTAGCGCGGTTGTAGCGCTGCTATTTGATAAACTGTCAACCTGTCAAACGTCACCGGTACGGAATACAGCAACCAAATTGAAAGCCAAAAGTAGCGACCGATACGGAAACGAGTGACGAAACTAAAATAAAAGCGCTGCGTGGGTGATTAAAATGCTAGAGACCGATAATGATGCTTTTAGATGTCTTTTGGTCTAAAGGCCAGTATCGACTTAGAGTGACCATTTTTGACCATATTACCCATTCACTCATTGACATTTGGATTTTTGACATGAAAATGACATTTTCGGTCAAATGGCCCATTCTGTCAAAAATCCATTTCGGCTAAATGGCATTTTCGGCCAGACGACCTGTTAGGACAAACGGCTTTTTCGGCCAAATTACCAGTTCGGCCGTATGTCGCTTTCGGTCAATGGAATTTCCCCAAAAATTTCTAATGGAAAATAGAAAGAATTTTCATAAGAAATCCTAAAGAATCCTTAAACATTCCGAGCATTATTCTGCTGTTTTAAAGTTGGCTATGCCAAATTCGCCATCGAGTGATGAACTTATCTCTGCGAAAAAATCACTCTAATAAATAATAATAGAAACTAGGCATCTTAAGTAATCTAGATTGAAGAAGTCAACATAAAAGCTGTCATAAAATCTGTTTTACCAGTCACAATTTTTTGTATAAATCTCAAAGAATACTCAACAGAAACACAATAGGAACTTTCCATGGATATTTGGAATATTTTTCTGTAGAAGTTTGGAACAACTTTCCGTGAAAACTTTGAAGTGATTCTCATGTAAATTCCCAACAATTTCCCTTGGTAAATCCAAAGAGCTCCTCTTGGTAATTCCAAAGAGTTCTCGAAACTTGAAAGTAGTTCCCGTGGAAAATCTGAAAATAATTTCCAAATGAATATTCTGAACATACTTGAAGAATTTTCTGGGGAAGTTCATCAAATTTTTAAGGTGAAATTCAAAAAAATCTCCCGTTAACGTTTTCCAAATATCCTAAATGACCAATTCAGTCGTACGACACATTCGACCGAATGTCCATTTCGGACAAATGGCCCTTTCGACCAAACGACTATTTCGGCCAAAAGGCATATTCGACTATTGAACTATTCGGCCAACCGATTTTTTTCAGCCGAAGGAACTGTTCGACCAAATGACATTCTTGGCCAAATAACTTTGGGCTGTATACCATAGTAAAGTCTGAAAACATAATGAGAGCATATGGTCGGGGTTCAGCCAAACCGCACCAAGCGGATTTTTGACTGATTTTTGTTCGTGAAAGGAAAACGGAAATTATTTCATATCAATTCATACGTACATTTGTTGTAAGATATCCTCAGCTATGGGGTTGAGGGATTTACGATATGATTTGTGATCAATTAACGTGATGCTGTAAAGATTATTAGCAAACTCGGAACTTCCACTGAAAATTTTACGGATTTCTTCAAATTTGAATCGGCATGCACTGCGGCGCGCCGATGCAAAATTGTCGTGCCAATAGTTGTCGGCGGCGCACACCTCTACTCTCATACCAAAATCCAAGATGGCTGAATCGTGAATTTGACATATTGGAACACCTAGTGGTCAGAGTGTATGTAATTAAGAGTGGCGACATGTGCCGCATTTGACAGGTCTACTGCTCGTTTGGAACATGATTTTGTATGAGAATGACAGATGAATTTAGCTCCAATTCTGACAGTGTCGCCACTCTTAATTACATACACTCTACTAGTGGTGTATTCATCTTGCTCACGACAATGATCAAGAACAAGAAAAACTCATTTAATGTCATACCATCGTATGACTTTTTAGGAAAGAATAAAAATGCCAAATACGTGATTCAATAAACTTACTGTTTCTAGAACAATTCCTCGGTAGTCATTACTACCTTCCGACGTTCCTTCCTCGTACTTGGAACTTTATCTCGAACATCCTCGTCACACTCCTCAAGTCTTTCTTCAAGTACTGGATCATCGAAAAACTCGTTCTGCACACGTTGTATGAGCTTGATGACCTTGGTGCGGAGCTTCAGACGTGCAAAACAGTAATTACAAAACTAGTGATCTATTAATATCTTATCACAGAAAGTACTGATCAATCACAAACCGATAATTAAGATGATGATTAGAAAAGATGTCGACGATAAGATTACTCAAATGAATGTATTAGGATGACTAGAGAAAACTTACTTGTGCAGTAGCACAGTTCAGATCGATTTGGTTGCAGCCTGAGACGAGACCTGCAAAGACGGCTTCTTTTCCCTTGTTTTGACACTTGTTCTTCTTTTCATCACAGTTGATCATCGATTCTCAACTGTTTCCTTGAGTGTTTCACCTAAATCCCGGGTAGAATCTTCTGAGCGCAATAAAAGTGTTTGCGAATGACGGATTTATAATCTTACATATTTCTAAAGAGATTTTCCTATCGGGAATAAAACACGTATTCATAACTGTGCAATATTAAGCTGTCCGGCTATTCTAGAATACTTTGCAAAGTGAAAAAGTGCTCGTAAAACAAAATCATTCGGAATACTTTTTAAGGGATATCGATACTTTCACACAAAAAGGTGCTGGTTGCATCTGACAATTCGTGACAGCGCTTGCTGGTTGCAGATGAAGTTACATTTTGCCTCTTTGCAAGTCCCTGTCGCAGTATTTAGCTATACGACTAAAAAGTACCCTAGTAGAATTATGGACTCACTACGACAGTTGCTTTGCGAAAATTGATCAAGAAAATCCACAGTCCACAAGATCATGGTATAATTAACGGAAAATGAACTTTTGTTCAAGTGGCTCAAATGTCAGAATCCATTGAGTGAGTGAATTTGATGAACCCCTGCTGCACAGGTCTATAGCAAGATAAATACACTACTAGGTAATCCAATCTGCCAAATTCACGATTCAGCCATCTTGGATTTTAGTATGGGAGAGCCAGCCGGTTTGTTTATGTTTTGCACCGAAAATTAATTTTTCACCCCCGCCCTCTTCTCGTCCATAAATTGGGCAGACTGCAACACCTAGCTGTGTATTCATCTTGGTCTATAGATTAGTAGTACAAGGGGACAACAAATTTTTTCCATGGCTGTCTTTGATGAAAACTACCACCACAGACAAACAGACGTAACAGCTAGAACAATTTACTGAAAAAATCATAGACCAGTTACTTTATCACCATCTCGCGTGCATGTTGCACGAAATGATGTTTAGTACGACATTGTCAACAGACGGCGCTAATGTGAGATGTCAAATCGAAAGGTTAACGATGTGCGCGCCTCTAGGTGTGAAACAAGTAATTAGTGTAATTTAAAACGACCGTTTAGAGCATGTACGATGGGAATTTCATCAGTGTTACGTCTGTTTGTCTGTGCTACCACTGTGTATCAGCTCTGTATGAGTTATTGTAGAATAGAGCAAATAGAAACGAAAATTAAGATGATTTTACTTGTTTAGTAGATACATTGTAGAATTTGTGGATTTTTTCTTATGAATGTGATGAATGAAACAGTGTACTATTAAAGGGACCATCGACTCATTTTTACTTTACTTACTTATGGATCCTGTACACCTCCGGTGGTGCAAAGGGCTGACTTGAAAGATCTCCATCCTGAGCGATGCCCGGCTATCGCTTTAACCTGTTGCCAGGTTAGATTTCGGTCGACTTCTTTTATTTCTTTATTGAGGCTTCTCCGCCATGAGCCTCTGGGTCTGCCTCTGCTGCGATGTCCCGCTGGGTTCCAGTCTAATGCTTACTTACAGATTTCGTTTCCGCCCCTACGTAGAGTGTGGCCGACCCAGCCCCACTTCCGATCCCGAATTTCTGTTGTTATCGGCCTCTGGTGACAACGACGATGGAGCTCGTTGTTTGAGATCCAGTTGTGAGGCCACCAGGCCCGAATTATATACCGCAGGCATCTGTTAATGAACACCTTCAGCCGTTGAGTGTTCTCCACTGATACACACCATGTTTCGCTAGCGTATAACAGCACAGATTTCACGTTAGAGTTGAAAATTCGTATTTTGGTGCGTTCACTTATCTGCCTGTTTTTCCAGATATTTCTTAAACTCGCAAAGGCAGCCTTTGCTTTCTTGATCCGTGCGCCTATGTCGATCTTGGTACCGCCGTCTGACGCCATTTGGCTACCAAGATATTGGAAGCTTTCAACATTCTCCACTGGTTGCCCGGCTACTGTGAAACTGGAAGGAGTCACCGTGTTTACATCCAACGATTTGGTTTTGTTGACGTTGATGACTAAACCTGCCGAGGAGGAGCGATCGGCAAGGTCGTTAAGCTTACTCTGCATATCAGAGCGCCGTTGTGCGAGTAGTGCAACGTCATCCGCCAATTCGAATTCGTTTAGGTGCTCCATGATTATAGGCTGCCATAACAGCCCGCGGTTTGGTTCACGGTCAATCGCATCTACCAGAATCTCATCGATTACGATGAGGAACAGTAACGGTGATAGAATACATTCTTGCCTCACACCAGCTACGACCCGGATAGGGTCGGACAGGACCCCATTGTGCAGCACTCTACACGAAAAGGCCTTGTACTGTAAGGCCGATGATTTTCTCAGGAGCCCCCTTGCGTCTCAGGGCGCCCCACATATTCTCGTGATTGAGACGGTCGAAAGCTTTTCCGTAGTCAATGAATACCAAGTAAAGGGACTCTTGGAATTCGTTGACCTGCTCCAAATAATGCGGAGCGTGACAATATGGTCAACACAGGATCTTCCGGAATCCGGCCTGCTACCGCCGGAGAGTCGCATCGATCTTCTCCTGAATCCTGGCTAGGATAATTTTGCATAGAACTTTGAGAACGGTACACAGCAACATAATGCCACGCCAGTTATCGCATACAGTCAGGTCACCCTTTTTGGGCACCTTCACTAAGATACCTTGCATCCAGTCGACCGGGAAAGTTGCGGTGTCCCAGATATTACGAAATAAACGATGCAGTAGTTGAGCGGATGTCATGGGGTCAGCTTTGAGCATCTCGGCTGATATGCGGTCGACCCCTGGGGCTTTATTCGATTTCATGCTTTGGATGGCTGTTTGAATCTCTAGCAGTGATGGAGCTTCGGTATTGACACGTGTTATACGTCGGATCCTAGGCAGATCATGCCGAGGTGGTGATGGCCTGGTTGGCACTTGAAAAAGTTGTTCGAAGTGCTCGAACCAGCGTTTCAGCTGGTCAGTTGGGTCGGTCAATAACTGATCATTCGCGTCTTTCACAGGCATCGTTGCATTCATCTTCGCCCCGCTTAAGCGTCGTGAGATATCGTAGAGGAGGCGAATGTCCCCGGTTGCGGCGGCTCTCTCTCCATCGTCGGCCAGAGAGTCTGCCCACGCTCGCTTGTCCCGTCGACATGAGCGTTTTACTTCCTTCTCAAGAGCCGTGTATCGTTGACGGGCTAAGACTTTGGCTCCTCTGGTTTTCGATCGCTCTATCGCGGCTTTGGCTTCTCTTCGCTCCTCTATCTTCCTCCAGGTCTCATCGATGATCCATTGTTTTCTCTGGGTGCGTAGTTCGCCCAGATTGTTCTCGCTGGTGGCGATGAAGGCATTCTTGATGGCGGTCCATTGGTCTTCCACGCTGCCACCTTCCGGAATATCTGCAGCCCCCGTCTCCAGTTCTTCAACGAAGGACCGTTTCACCGTGGCATCTTCCAGTCGGCGTGTGTTGAATCGTCGTCCAACTCTTTCCTCCTGCCGACGAATCCGCGCAATGCGCAGGCGTATTTCGCCGATGAGGAGGTGATGATCAGACGTGATATCGGCACTACGTTTATTCCGTACATCAAGAAGGCTCCGTTTCCATTTTCGGCTGATGCAGATGTGGTCGATTTGATTTTCTGTAAAGCCGTCACGGGAGACCCACGTGACCTTGTGAACCGGTCGATGAGGAAAGAGCGATCCCTCGATCACCATGTCGTTATTACCACAAAATGCTGCGAACAGCTCTCCGTTTTCGCTAATTTCTCCGAGACCATGGCGTCCCATAATGCGCTCATGGTTCGAGTTGTCGGATCCGATCTTCGCATTGAAGTCGCCCAAACAGATCTTGATATCACCCTTCGGAATTCTATCTACGACGGCATTGAGTTGACTGTAGAAGTTCTCTTTGTCTTGCAGATCGGCAGCATCGGTTGGCGCATAACATTGGGTTATAGTAAGGTTTCGGACCCGTGTTCTAAATCTGGCAACGATTATCCTTTCACTTATAGGTTCCCTCTTCATAAGCGCAGAGTGTGCCTGAGCGCTTAGTAGGAAGCCAACTCCGCGATGCCGGGGAGCGTGTTCACCTCGTAAACCAGAGTATAGCAGAACTTGTCCCGACGGCGTTCTGTGTTCTCCAAAGTTTGGCCAACGGACTTCACTCAGTCCCAGGACTCATTGAAACATCGAGATGTGGAATAGAAACTTCTTGGAAAGCTGTTTTAAAGGGCCATCACAGCAACCCAGAAAATATTTTTCACTATGGAATAATTTGCTTCCTTGAGTCGATATCGAGTCACAGAATCGACTCCTGGAAGTTTGACTGTAGTGATGATGAATGAAAACAAGATGCTTGCTTACCAAATTGAATAAAAGTGTTGCTAGGTATAACGTATCTTAGGGTCTGTTCAAATATTACGTAACGCAATAGGGGGTGGGGGGTTGTTTGATTTTTGTTACGCTTTGTTACGCAAAGTATAGGGGGTGGGGGTCCTTCGAAACATTGTTACGCGTAACAAGTTATTTGCATAGAGAAATTTTTTTTTTTAAATATAAAAAAAATCATTATCTTAGAAAAAGCATGAAATATACAATAGATAATAATTTATTGCACCGTCCTTCAAATTCTACTAAAATTAAGATGTTTTTCAAAAAATAGCATTTGTTACGCGTTACGCATAGGGGTGGGGGTGGTTCGGAAAATTATTACGAATAGTTACGAGGGGGTGGGGGGTTCTTAAAAACAACGTTTTTCGCGTTACGTAATATTTGAACAGGCCCAATTTATTTGAAAACACTGCGAGTTGATATGAATATTTGTTAATAATCTTGATTGTAGAATCGGCTCGAGATGTATTTGATAGGATTATCGTACTTCTTGAAAATGTCGTATGTTTTACTTGTATTTCATCAGCTTGTTCGAATTCGTCGTAGCATACAGTGTCGCATAGTCTTCAAAGGAGGTATATTTGGCCATCCAGTTCCACTATTTCCCGAATTATGCCATAGGTAGGATAGAAGTGATCATCACGTTTCTTGATAACATTGCTTTTAGGACGGAGCACGAAATGATCCATGTATAACTTGCTAAGCGTGTTGTCCTTCGGAATTCTTGGCCCAGATTTGAACTTGATCTTGTTACCACGATTCCCGATTCCCGAGAAGATCCATTACTGTACGGAAACATTGTCGCTCTGCGATGCTTTTGCAGATGTTTTTGAAGTTTCGACACGTGGAAGCCTGATTTTTCAACGGTTTATTTTTCTGCTCAAATGGCAAGCAAATGAACGGTTTAGGGCTTCCATTTCGTCGAATTAGCTCAGAGTAGTGTTGGAGATGAAGGCTTTTGTTAATACGGCGTTTGAAAAACAGTTGACACAATCCTGGCAATGTTGATGAGGTGTCCAATCATTGTCATGTAATTTCAGTTCAGTGGTGCTTTATGTCCGAACAAAAAAAGGAAACACCCTAAGAAATACTTTTTGAGTTGCCGCTTGCTTCATTCTGTGCACACCAGGGGTAGAAAACATATCATCTGTTATGTTGGCAATTGGTCGGTTCTTGTAGCTATCCGATGATTAAATAAAGCTTTTGTGAAGTTTAAGTCCTTGTCTTTAACATAGCGACTCAACACCAATTGTAGCGTCAATGGAATGATACCTTCGGCCAGGTCATGCATAACTTAAAGTGATCAGTTTTCTGTGATGTGAAATTTGTGTAGGTCATTCAAAATAGTCCCACTGGCTTTGACTCAACATTCTGTTGGACTTCTTTCGCCATTTTCAACATTCGTATCATTCAATGTCTCGCAAAGGACATTCCCTTGTAGGCATTTCATGGAATTCTGGCCTTGAAATGGTACATACTTTACAAAAATATTTCGCTCTCGGTCCGAGTAAGCCAAAAGCAGAATGCTGTAACTGTTGCTTTTAAAAGGAATTTTTCTAGTAAACAATTATAGTCTGTTCAAGCTTCTTGAGGTCAGCTACTAGTATTGTTGGCGAGACTGGACAGAGAAAACATCACAGGGAAAATTGTACTGGGTGAGCTGTTCCATTTTGTAGGACAATTTTGAACTTTGAAGCAGATACTTGATATTTTGTTCTTCCTTGCTCGAGAACTAACGGCATTACCTAGTTCTATCTCGACCTTGTATAACGAAAGCCGAATGACATTAGGATGGTCTTTGGAATAACGGGTGGCCACTAAAAAGCGGGAAATAAAATAATGGCTCGAGAAGAAAACTACAAAGAAGTAAAGTTCAATCTGATATACGTTATATAAAGAGTTGGCCTTAGTCTTTAAACTTAGATTAATGAATAATAGCATATGGTCCGTGGTTCGCCGTGCGACGAACGGCGGCCATCTCCGGATGCTTCTGATCCTATTGATGAGTTACTTCGTGTCTTTGGCCTTCCAATCTCCTTTGAATACAATGGAGCTCGGTCTACTTAAAATCCTTTAAAAGTTTTCGAAACATTTTCACGTTCAAAAGTGCCCACCGTAGATTTTTCTCACGATCTTTGTTCGCTTAAAAAAATTATACAATAATGCGGCGCGCATTCTTCTTGTTTTGACGGGATCGGGATGTTTGAAACAACTGAACATGTTGGAGTAAAAGTGTGTGGGCGACAATTTTCTGAATATTCTAAGGATTCATTTACATATGGAAATATTTCTCTGAAAGCATTAATGTTCTCATAGAAAAATATTGAAGTATTGAAATTCCCGTTTTTTAGTGACCACCCGTTAGTTATTACCTTTGTACAGGAAACCCGTCCTGAAAGAACTGAATTCAGTAGCTTTTGTTGAACTTAAAGACTCTGTTTTACGGATGAAATTCCGGTTGTGCGTGGAACGGAAAATGAATTTAAGAGTTTCAATTATAGGGATAGAAGAAAATGTCTCATTGACACACATTTCTTTTGGAATGCCCTGTACTTGACTCGTTGTGGACCGTTTGCCAATGCACTTCGGTTCAGACTCTGGAATACTAACAGCCATTTTTTTGAGAAACGACTTACGAAGAGAACTCGTTTTCACATCTACAAATCTTGTAATCTTGTAATCTTGTAATATCAACGCACCCTCTGACCACAGCCTATCTGCGTTGATTTAAATACCGCTGGGCGATACATCTACCGGGCAACACGTCTGGTGGGCACTGCACTAAGGGCCATCCTGAAACCACGTGGTAATATTTTTAAAGATTTTCAAGCCCCCCCCCCCATGTGGTTTATCGTGGTAATTTGCCAGACCCACCCCCTCCTGGCCACGTGGTTTTTTTTTCAAATACAAAAAAATTCAAAAGCCATATATAACTAAAAGATATGGTTAATCCGATTTATTTTGAAGATGGACAATTTCAACTGATTCAAAATCAAACTAAACCCTGCATGGAAATTATAAATTTTCATGAATTCGAACATTTTGATGATGTTATCACAGACAAACAGACATAACACTCATCAAATTTCCATCGTTCACTGATTTACTGGTCAATTCAAATAATCATTAGTTGGCCAATCGATCACTCGTGGCGCGCGCATAGTTTTTGCTCGAGTTTGACGTTTGCTCACTACCGCCATCTGGTTTGCGATTTGCCTAACTAACTGAAATCAACAGATGTCGTTAGTGTTTGAACGACGATGAATTTGATGAGTAAATGTTCAGTGTGTTATGTCTGTTTTTCTGTGATGTTATCATGTTGTAATGTGTATCAGGTATTAGGATATCTGAAACTCGCACACTTTCGATGCATCAGAAGGATACAAAAAAATGTGGATTCGCGAATATGTTATAAAAATTTCGAGAAAAATTTATAATTTTCCAAAATATCCATATATTTTTAAATATTTTTTTAAATTTCTTTATTAGTCATTTTTCAAATAATTATGAAGTGCATCACTGGATATCCCTGTAGATTCCTAAGAGTGTTTGAGACACTCTGGAGCTCTGGAGTAGCTCTAGAGGTACTGGAAATTCTTAAGATATATTAACATCAGCTAAGCATCTTAACTGAACTCTTTCAACAAAAAGTTTATCAGAGAATCACAAAGTTAATATGTTAATAAAATAAAACCTACTGCTACTGTTCCCTTGTCATAAGACGAGTTTGTACAATCCCATTGAATTCCACCACTTAATTGTATCTTGACAGATACGTATTTCGACCTCTACGTAAGCGGTCGCGTGTACTCAGACGACTAATGACGGTGAAAGACCGACACTTGATTACAATTAATTGCATATTATTCGGCAACTCGGCCGTACGAAAACAATTTTTTTGTTAAATATCTTGGCTGTGCATATGCACAGCATATGTTTCGAAATGGACAAATTGACATGAAATTTGCGAAAAAGAATCCACGTCTCTTTTGTGATTTTATAGACAATCTAAAACGCTGGGAATATATGACCCATCCGTCCTGAAATGGTTGAGATTTGTTTTGGAGTTCAATTCCAATCGTTATTATAACAATAACAATAATAATAATTATAATAATAATAATAATAAAAATCTCTTCTGAGATCCTTAGGAGAGCTGGAACTATCTCATAACCTCCATAGCATCCAAAAGACAGTGGTTCTTGGAACTTGCAGCATAGTAAGAAGATTCCTGAACCACCATAACTAATACATCCGGTGCAAACGTTTATTATAGGATTTTAAGTCAACCGGCGAATGAGATCCACAGAGCCTAATCCCCTTTGGCATTCAGATTGCCCGGGGTAGGTGAAAATTCCCAGCACACTTGCTGAGGAAGTGCCAAAACTCTACAATAATAATAATTATAACAATAATTATAACATTTTTTTAGGAATTGGGGTGTTTTTTCTGGAACACTGCCATTTTTCATATCGCAGTAATCTCCTTAGTTCTAAGACCCTTTTATGAATTTAAAAAGCATTATTTAGAATTTCATATTGATTTTTAAATGCAAGCTTCTCTATGTCATAACCTTTTCATACGCACTACTAGAGATTTGTGCATTTAGAACATTTAGGTGCATTATTTAATTTTTCGATCAATTATCCTAATTGTTCAATATCATGAAAACAAGGATACATAAGCCTAAATTATTGCCTACATTTATTGCTTGGATTAATTTTAAATTCCAAGATCTTTTGAATTTTCAAGAATAGGGGAAACGAATAAGGGGGGGAATAAGGGAAACCCTTCGGAATATTGACAAGAAATTCTTCGGAGTCTCCACAGAAAAATCTTTAGAATTTCAACAACATTTTTTCCGAAATTCTGTGGAAGAGTTTCGAAAAATGTTCGGTAGAAGGATCCGAAATGCATATTTGCGATGAAAATTCCAATGAACATCAAATTCCGAAGAATTTCCAGTATAAATTAGAAAAAAAAGCTTAAGAAAAAAATACAGAATCCTTAAAGATTTTTTTTTCATAATCCTGGGCAACTTTAATGAATCTTCGAAGGAAATTCTTCTAAATTTCCGATGGATTTTTTTTCATTTTTCAAAAGAAATTCTTAGAAATTTTCAGTAGTGCCAAAATATTTCCGATGGAAATACCTGAGATTTTCCAGTAGAAAATCGAAAAAAGTTCAGCTGAAACACCAATAATGAATGTCCAGAGGAAATTTCGATGATTTTACGAGTGGGAATAACGAAAAAATTGTACTTTTGTACTTGTAAAGGTTGTACTTTTGAAGCATTTCTAGTAGGAATTCCTTAAAAATTAAATAATTTTTTTAAGATTTTCTGATGAATTAAGTAATTTTCTGTGAAAATTCCTTTAAATTTCTGAATCATTTCCTATGCATCTTTGCATGGTGAAGATTTAAAGCAATGTTTAGCTGAACCTAGAAAGAAATCAAAATGACTTCTCGAAAAAGAATGAATTCCCGATGAAATGTTGGAAGAATTCATAGTGCAAATTAAAAAAACATAAACATTGAGAATTCTAAAGATTTAATCTTTGAAAATCCAAAGAATTTTTTGGAGATAATGCATAGACTTCTTCCGTGGAAGTTCTAAATAATGCCTCGAATAAAAAATACTTGGAAAATTTTTAAAAATGTGATAGAATTCACAAAGAAGGTAAATTCCAAATTTGAAAAAAAAAAACATTGCACGATTATATATCTTGTGTAGCCAGTACGATGGATACACTATACCTAGGGTGTCGAGAATGTTTCCCACCTGAAAACATCCTAGACAGGAACGAGAATCGAACTCGCCATCTCCGGTTTGGCAATCCTACGCCTTTGCTCGCAAGGCTAACTGGAGACTGAACATTTTGAAGTGTACTCCCTAAAATGTTCGAAAAACTATTTTTGGAAATGAAGAAGAATTTCTGGTGAAGATTCGGAAGAACTTGTCGAAGAAATTCATAAGAATGTAAAAAAAATATATAAATGTGAACAATTTTTTCCACCGAAAATTGTATGTATTTCCCAAGGGTTTTCAGACAGAATTCAAATCGAATTTTTTTCGGAGCTTTAAGGAAAATTTTCGGAATTTACACTGGAGATGGTTTTGTTTTTTTTTTTTCATTAACAATTTGTAGCAAAATGTCCAATTGTAGCAAATTGTCCAGGATTGTATAAAGTAATGTCAAAGTTTTTACAGGAAATTTCTTTATTGGATTTTTCCTGAATATCCACAAGAAATTTTTTTTTCTTGGATTATTGTAAAAACATGAATATTTTTCAAAATTTTAGTTGCAGTCCGCTGATGCAAAAGTGTCGGCGGCGTGATGCCAGAAACCATCAGCGGCGGATTTTATAAAAATATTTTTCCATTTTTCCTTTACAAATTAGTTTTGTGGAAATTGAGACTGAATCGCAACCTGTTTTTTCGTTTATTTTTTTAAGATGGTCGGCCGTAAGATGCGCTTTGCGTTTAATGATTAAATCATTGAATTTTAATGATTTGTATTTTTTACACCGCTATTGTTATTCACCAAAAGTTTTTCGTGTAAAAAAAACCCAGATTAATCCACCTAGCGGTGATGACGCCTTTCTCGCGTAAAAAGGTAATAAATGTAGCCTTTACGCTTACACCTCGATGATGTACAAGAAATGAAAAAAGTTACACCGTCTAATGTTATGATAGAAAATTTACACTAGTAAACGACAGATGGCGCTGCCAAAAGTTTCTCGAATTTCCCATGTTCGAATTTTGACTTTCGGACAATTTCATGGTACTATGAAACTGAACGAAGAGCATACTTACGCCTAAATGCGTGCAACACGAGCATCTTTATAGTACGATAAAACTCTTAATGGGAGCAAGCCACGGATAAACTTCATAAATATTCATAAATGCAAGGCATTTTTCATAACACATTATTGTTCTATGTGACTATGTCTCATCATTATTTTAATATTATCTATTTTTTGCAATTCGCAATTATTATGAAATTCAATAGTGATCAACAGCGTTTTAGTCTCTGTCAGGTGAAACTGGTTGCAAGAAAATCGGTTAAGAGTTTCTATGTAAAAATTTGGCTAATGTTTTTATGGCATTTTGTGCACACACATACACACACATACACACACACACGGACAGACAGACATTTGTTCAGCTCATCGAGCTGAGTCGAATGGTATATAACACTATGGGTCTCCGGGACTTCTATCAAAAGTTCGAATTTGGAGTGAAATGATAGCCTTTCGGTACAACTTTGTTGTACGAGAAAGGCAATAAACCACGTGGTTCGAGAGCAAACCCCCCTCCCCCCATGTGGCTTATCGTGGTCATTTTCCAAACCCCCCTTCCCCATATATGACAACGTGGTTTCTGGACGGCCCTATCCACCGATAAAACAATTCTATCGAACAATACGCCGGCCGACATTACTTATACGACACTAACACTAGGACACTGGGACGGCCTACACTATACCTGTTACACCCCAGAGCCTACACCCTCTCCTGTGCTATGCGACGCTGAAAATAACCTCCTAACCTCTGATGACCAAAAAATAAAAATAATTAAACTAAATCTTACATTTTTGGTCGATCCCGGCTGACATCCGCGTTAAACAATGTGTTCCATGTGTGCTGATCTTTCATGATAACGCAATTCTATAACATTTCATCACGCTATAGCCCCCCATATTAGTCATATGAACAACGAATGCTTGACTATTACTATACTAAGTATAGTAAAAGACTGGAAGTAATCATGGGGCCAGCCACCACCAACTCGTTTTCACATCTACAAATGGATCCAAATTTCTGAATAAATTGAGATATTACTGCGCTTCATGACTGTTTGTTTCAATACCATTTGTTAGCAGGATGCTTCGAGGAACTCAGAAATTTGCCAGATGATATTTTCACAAATTTGGATGGTTTCTTTTTTTGGGGATGACCAACATCACCAGCTAAGCGACAGGTACTAAGCGAGGCTGTTGTTCTAATCCCCTCAAGCGAAATAGTTTTCTTTTTCGGTAGCTTGTAACTAGTATTGCTGGTTTCATGAGCTCCTTCAAAGATCAGGGGATTGTCCGTGTTCCTCAAGATTCATACAGGAAGCTTTCGACTGCAGCGAATGCTTCTCTTTTATATGCCCTTTGAGAGAATTTCAGCACGCATACCGCATATGACACCCGCTGAAAGTGAAAAAAATGCATCCTTCCGGAAATGCCCGTTTTAGATATGCCAAGATAAGTGAAATCCCAAACATTTGACATAATCGAGAACTGATCGCCGGCATAAGAAGCAAATTATGCAATCGTCTACCGTGGTCTACGGAGAACATGAAATGTCAATGTGAAATTGAATATATAATAAATAAATAAATATAAATATAATATATAAATATAGATATAAATATAAATATAAATATAAATATAAATAAATAAATAATTGTACTCACATGGTATTTCTTTCCCTCCTGCTTCGCAATGGTGCGACGTTGAAAAATAGTGTCAATTTTTCACTAAAAGAAATTTTTCAATTCGCGTACGATTTTAGAGATTTTTAACGTGAACTCTTGTAGATTAGTCAAAAAGCAAAATGGTGGCCTTCTACAGAATTGACAGATAAAATTACAGTCCAATCGGCAATGTTTAACGAAAATCCAGTAAAATTAATTGTATTACCGATTACTCAGTAAAAGTATTACTGAAGTGAATCGATGACATGGGAGATTTTCAAATTGTGGAACACTTCGATAATAATTAGAATAACTCTCTCCTTATATCGACATTGGGGCAAAAAACGATCAACTCCTCACTTGATAACAAATTGCAACATATGTTTTACAATTTACTCGGAAAATACCCCTTCCGGTTTCCGAATCGTTTGCACTCGAATCATTTCTATAAATCACCACATTTTGGCAACGAGCAGCTTTCCAGAATGGGAAAAAAAGAACTTTTCTCCTTACAGACACCAAAGATTCGAACGTGAGAGAATCGACCATAACCGGATTGGAGATCCATTCCTCAACGAGCAAGAAACACTCCATTTCTCCCCAGGCTGCTGCTGACCGCACATATGGAAGCTGCACTTCCATCCCCACAGACAGCAGTCAGAGTGGTACGACGACGGATATTTACGGTAGGAGTCTGCCTTGGGACACAACTTTTTCTTTTAACGCTTCGGAAAGCCAGTCTCTTGAGGGAAATTTATGGCTTAATTTTTCGGGAAGCATTGCTGCCTGTGTGCTCAAGTGGCCGACGGCCATCCTGGGTGTCCAGTGCAAACAGTCTTCCTAGGGGCTCTTCGTCGGAGGAGCGAACGACAGAAAGGCACTTGACTGCCCTCTCGATTAAGTTTTATTGTTTTCGAAAACTTTCGTACCAATGATGCTGCACACTACCGGGAGGGATGGGTTTTTCACCGTATTGTGTGTGAGTTGTTTCTTCTGCGGAAGTGTGGAATGTTGCACGTCGGCGGTTAAGTGTGAAGAGGTCGCTTATGTTTGGTGTGTGGTTCCGGATGGACGAAAGATTTACTGATTGTGGAAAAGTTGAGACTTTTAACATATTTAGTGCTTGAAGATAATGGGGGCCATAAAAAGGGTAGAGATGTAGTCAATGATGGGGTCAAGCGATTCATATGAGAAGTTTTTCATTCTCATGATTAGAGACGTTTGAGAATGCGAAAAGAAAAATGGATTTTACATTTGATATTCTCTGATGATTTAGAACACCCCTTTTTTGTTAACTTAAGCCAAATGCTCATTCACAGGGAATTATTGATTACGCCGATTACTTTAAAAGTTAAACAAATTCATTAGAAATGAGGTACGGCGTGTAAAACCAAATATACGAAGCGATGTTTTGGAAACATAATAGTTAAAAAAAATATTTTGAGCTTTTTAGTGGAATGTCTTCACTTGTCATAAGACGAGTTTGTACAATCCCATTGAATTCCACCACTTAATGGTATCTTGACAGATACGTATTTCGACCTCAACAGTAAGGCCGTCTCCAGTGTCTCGTACTTGACTCGACTTAAGTTACCTTAAGACTTAGTTATTTAAGATGCGTCTTTTTCTTATACCCTCTTATGGTATCTTGTCCTCACTGATGAACAAAATGTGCTGATTAAGTAACTCTTCAACAGTTCAACATCATATATTCCTAGAAGTTCTAATAAAACAATGTGAATAACACTCTAGACGAATGAACGAATCGAATACAGATGTTTTTACAACTCTTTGCAATTATCTTACAAGATTTAAATAAAATCACTTTTCAGACATGTTGGAAAAAACCCAAAATCTTCAAACGTTCTTGATTTGACTTATGTATTTTTTAGATTAAAAGTTTAATTTTAGCAACGAAATTATTTAAACGTTTTTTTTTTTGGAACGAATTTGTTTTTAACAAAAGAGTGGACGGCACTCAATGCATTCTCCTTTTCCATGTCAAACAAATAAATATCTGATCTCATGATGATGTTTTCGCAAAATCGCGTGCAGTGAGGCCACGATATCCTTCCGCTCAATTGCAGGGAAATATTATAATGTGAATGGTGAGTTCTCGTTATTAGTCGCAATCGCCGCTTGGCGCTGGTTGGTAACACAAACTGAATTACATCTCTGACTGAAAGTACTGAAATGGCCTTGAAGTTCATAGCAGTAACGTGCCTGACCGCTTTATCATTGACCAACGCGTCTGATATTATAATCAATAGTTACCGCATGGACCCGGAAACTGATCCCAAGTTCTTCGACCCAGGTACCCTAAGAATCACGAAAAAATCGCGAAATATGTTGGTAGTGTCTGGAAGCTATCAATCATTCGAGAACCTTGGTGACGATTATCAGTTTATGTACTGCTTGAAACTCAAAAGTCCCGTTACGGGCAACTATCGCATAGTTTTGCAACGACAGATGCCCGTCTGCGAGTTTATGGATACGGACACGAACATATTACCAAAGTTGAGAGAGGTTTCCAATATCTCCAAACAAGGGGAGTGTCCTGTCCCCAGAGCGAACTACACCATTCAAAACTTCAAAGTTGCACTTCCGGAAACCTTACCTTTGTCTCCAGGGGACTATCTGGTCGTTGGACAGTTCATAAAGGATGGAGTTATGCGGATGGGGCTGGAATGGGACTTTACAGTACTGCCGTAATCAAGTGTCAAATAATTTGTAATGGTAGTAGTGTATTAATAAAAAGGAATGATGAATAAAAAAGTATTTTAGAAAAAAATCTTAAAATCCACACATGTTGCATGTAGTGTCTGCAGGGCCGGATTTATGGGGGGGCCGGGGGGGCCGTGACCCCGGGCCCCCACAAATCTTTTGTACCAAAACCAACTTTTTTTGTACATTTTGGGGCCCCCACATACCGTCGGCCCCGGGGCCCCCTTCCGGCTAAATCCGGTCCTGAGTGTCTGGAATTGATAAGGAAAATACGGTTATATTTCCGGATATGGTTATTGTCTCTCTTTTAATATAATAATATTATACACAGAAAAAATAAAGAACCTAAAAAAAGTTTAAAGAACTCAACTTTGAGTACGAAGTTCAAATTTTTAACTCAATATTAGGTAGTTTTCTCACTCCCTCTCATGAATGATATTATAAACAAAGAGAGCTGCATCGACCCAACGTATGCTGTTCCGTGGAAGAAGCCAAATGTGAGTTGTTTTCACCATAGTCTGGAGTGAGTGAAAATAACATAAATTTGAGTTGGTGAAACTTCATAGTGGGTGAAAATTCAACACGGGAGTAAAGGCAAAGTACTCACCGGATTTTTTCGCATTTTACTTATTTTTGGCTTCTTCCACGCAAGGGCGGAATTGAGTGAAAGGAACCATAAAGTGAGTTGTTTCGCGGTTCCGTGTATAATTCCAATAATTATAAATACTTCGATGTGAAAATCCGAAAAATTGCAATCTTTAGAGCTTAGAGCCAAAACTAAAATATAAATGTAGTAGAAGGAATTGAAGTGGTAAAGAACGTTAAAGTGTTTACAGTAAAGATTCAATCAGTTTTTGTGGCTTATTTGCTGTGCAGAAAAAAAGAAGACGTTCACTTAAAAGTCAGCATGCGTGAATTCAATGAGGAGTTCCTCAACGGCTAAAGATCCTCGCACGTTCTGGCAATCCTCTCCGTAGCTAAAAGGCCGAAGATTCAGCGTAATTCGTTGAACTGGTATGTATGGGGACGACAGCGATGTACTTTATACCTGACGCAGGCCACCGACACTTTCCTCACCACTGTATTTACGCGCGGAATGTAGTGCAGCTACCGCAATTTGTATTTAGCCACCTGGCGGTATCCATGGCCGTTCGTTTCATGGTAATTCTGAACTATCAGCTTTGTGATTCGATGATCGTTTGGAAGAATAACTAGGAACCGCTAGTCGAACGGTAATCAGGCCAAACTCGTCTATCAGTGGAGTCAGCTCGTACAGCGACTGGACTGCTCGAGTGTCACCCAGTGGCTTGCCGGACGCTCTTTGTTCCTCAACAGCATCTTCAGTTAATCGATAAAATCCTCCGACTGCACAACCTTCTGCAAACATCGCTCTGTTTGCTTGTACTCTCTTTGCTGTAGTGATAGTCGAACCAACTTAACCTTTCCGTCCCCAACGTCTGTTTTTAAGGGCTTTCAAAAATCTAAACTGCTATAAAAAACGCATTTCTTGACCGATTCTTTCGCAACAAGTTGCATTCCATCCAGAAAGATCCCAATTTTTGATTTATACTAGTTTCGAGGCTACAGTACAGTTCCAGAATTATTCCAGATTCCGTTGGGGTCAGTTGTCCCCGGAAAAAGTGGCCATTTACAATTTTAAGTCAAAACAGGTCGTGCGACACCTCAAACTTCATGATTTCACAAAGCAATGATGCGAATGATATTTTTAGGGTTCCTGGCCCACTCGGACTCAATCTGGCCACATCGGTCACAATCCGGGGACCAACGGAATGGCCATTTTTTAAATTGTTTCAAAATAGGTCGTGCGACTCCTCAAATTTCATGATTCTACAAAGCAATGATGGGAATGATATATTTAGGTTCCTGACCCACTCGGATTCAATCCGGCCACATCGGTCACAATCCGGGGACTTACGGAATGGCCATTTTCTAAATTGATTCAAAATAGGTCGTGCGACACCTCAAACTTCATGATTCTACAAAGCAATGATGGGAATGATGTTTTTAGGGTTCCTGACCCACTCGGATTCAATCCGGCCACATCGGTCCCAATCCGGGGACCAACGGAATGGCCATTTTCTAAATTTATGCAAAATAGGTCGTGCGACACCTCAAACTTCATGATTTTACAAAGCAATGATGGGAATGATATTTTTGGGGTTCCTGGCCCACTCGGATTCAATCCGACCACATCGGTCACAATCCGGAAACCAACGGAATGGCCATTTTCTAAATTGATTCAAAATAGGTCGTGCGACACCTCAAACTTCATTATTTTACAATGCAATGATGAGAATGATATTTTTAGGGTTCCTGGCCCACTCGGATTCAATCCGGCCACATCGGTCCCAATCCGGGGACCAACGGAATGGCCATTTTCTAAATTTATGCAAAATAGGTCGTGCGACACCTCAAACTTCATGATTTTACAAAGCAATGATGAGAATGATATTTTTAGGGTTCCTGGCCCACTCGGATTCAATCCGGCCACATCGGTCCCAATCCGAGGACCAACGGAATGGCCATTTTCAAAATTGTTTCAAAATAGGTCGTGCGACACCTCAAACTTCATGATTTTACAAAGCAATGATGAGAATGATATTTTTAGGGTTCCTGGCCCACTCGGATTCAATCCGGCCACATTGGTCACAATCCGGGGACCTACGGAATGGCCATTTTCTAAATTGATTCAAAATAGGTCGTGCGACACCTCAAACTTCATGATTTCACAAAGCAATGATGCGAATGATATTTTTAGGGTTCCTGGCCCACTTGGACAATCTGGCCACATCGGTCACAATCCGGGGACCAACGGAATGGCCATTTTTTTAATTGTTTCAAAATAGGTCGTGCGACACCTCAAATTTCATGATTTTACAAAGCAATGATGAGAATGATATATTTAGGGTTCCTGACCCACTCGGATACAATCCGGCCACATCGGTCCCAATCCGGGGACCAACGGAATGGCCATTTTCTAAATTTATGCAAAATAGGTCGTGCGACACCTCAAACTTCATGATTTTACAAAGCAATGATGAGAATGATATTTTTAGGGTTCCTGGCCCACTCGGATTCAATCCGGCCACATCGGTCCCAATCCGGGGACCAACGGAATGGCCATTTTCAAAATTGTTTCAAAATAGGTCGTGCGACACCTCAAACTTCATGATTTTACAAAGCAATGATGAGAATGATATTTTTAGGGTTCCTGGCCCACTCGGATCCATTCCGGCCACAATCCGGAGGACCTACGGAATGGCCATTTTCTAAATTGATGCAAAATAGGTCGTGCGACACCTCAAACTTCATGATTTCACAAAGCAATGATGAGAATGATATTTTTAGGGTTCCTGGCCCACTCGGATTCAATCCGGCCACATTGGTCACAATCCTGGGACCTACGGAATGGCCATTTTCTAAATTGATTCAAAATAGGTCGTGCGACACCTCAAACTTCATGATTTCACAAAGCAATGATGCGAATGATATTTTTAGGGTTCCTGGCCCACTTGGACAATCTGGCCACATCGGTCACAATCCGGGGACCAACGGAATGGCCATTTTTTTAATTGTTTCAAAATAGGTCGTGCGACACCTCAAATTTCATGATTTTACAAAGCAATGATGAGAATGATATTTTGGGGCTCCTGGCCCACTCGGATCCATTCCGGCCACAATCCGGAGGACCTACGGAATGGCCATTTTCTAAATTGATGCAAAATAGGTCGTGCGACACCTCAAACTTCATGATTTCACAAAGCAATGATGAGAATGATATTTTCAGAGTTCCTGGCCCACACGGATCGATTCCGGCCACAATCCGGAGGACCTACGGAATGGCCATTTTCTAAATTGATGCAAAATAGGTCGTGCGACACCTCAAACTTCATGATTTTACAAAGCAATGATGAGAATGATATTTTTAGGGTTCCTGGCCCACTCGGATTCAATCCGGCCACATCGGTCCCAATCCGAGGACCAACGGAATGGCCATTTACTAAATTGATTCAAAATAGGTCGTGCGACACCTCAAACTTCATGATTTTACAAAGCAATGATGAGAATGATATTTTTGGGGTTCCTGGCCCACTCGGATCCATTCCGGCCACAATCCGGAGGACCTACGGAATGGCCATTTTATAAATAGATGCAAAATAGGTCGTGCGACACCTCAAACTTCATGATTTCACAAAGCAATGATGAGAATGATATTTTTAGGGTTCCTGGCCCACACGGATCGATTCCGGCCACAATCCGGAGGACCTACGGAATGGCCATTTTCTAAATTGATGCAAAATAGGTCGTGCGACACCTCAAACTTTATGATTTTCCAAGCAATGATGGGAATGATATTTTTAGGGTTCCTGGCCCACTCGGATATATTCCGGCCACAATCCGGAGGACCTACGGAATGGCCATTTTCTAAATTGATTCAAAATAGGTCGTGCGGCACCTCAAACTTCATGATTTCACAAAGCAATGATGGGAATGATATTTTTAGGGTTCCTGGCCCACTCGGATTCAATCTGGCCACATCGGTCACAATTCGGGGACCTACGGGATGGCCTTTTTCTAATTTAATTCAAAATAGGTCATGTGACACCTGAAATTTCATGATTTTACAAAGGTATGATGGGAATAATACAAGGGCGTGGCCAGAGTGGGCAGGTTGGGCTCAAGAATTCTCCTTGAAATCCTTGAAAAGTTCCCTTGGGAACTTCTAAATTCCTCCGGAAAGTAATCCACAAATTCCTCTGAAAATCGTTCGAAAATCTTTCTCATATAATTGTAATTTCTCCTTATCTAGAAACCCCTCACTAAATTTGTTTTTTTAGGAAATTCATGAGGAAATTTCTTGAAGATTTCTTTTCATCTCCAATTTTTCCTTCTAGACATTTCTTTGGCTATTATACCAGAAAAAACCTCCGGCATTTCCTTCAGGAATACATTCGTGAGTTCCTTCAAGAATACAAACGGAATTTCTTTTCAAAATTCCGCTAAAAGTTTCTTCAGAAATTTATGACAGAAATCCTCCGATTTCGCTTGTAAATCTATAAGAAATTCCTTCGGAAATTCTTCTAGAAACTTCTCCGGGTATTCCTCCAGGAACTCTTCCTCTAATTCCTCAAGGATAACTTTCAGGAGTTTTTCCGGTAATACCTCCATAAATTTAATAGCGAAATCCTCTAGGATTTCATTCTGGAATTCTTACCGCTATTACTTCAGAATATCTTTCAAGAATTCATCTAAAAATTTCTTTGGGAATGTATCCAGGAATTCGTCCATATATTTCCTCGGAAATTCTTCCAGGTATTTTCCCGGGAATTGCTTCAGGTACTTCTTCAGAAATTCCTTCAGGAATTTCTCCCGAAATTTTTCCGTGGAATTGTCCTGGAATGCTTTCCGGACTTCACAATTCACTCCAGAATTTAAATTCGGGTATTAATTTGAGAGTTCCTCCAAGATATCTTTCAAGAGTTCTTCCAAGTATTTCTTCAGAACTATCTCTGGGAATTCATCCGGTAATTTTTTCAGCATTTCATCTGGGAATTTCTGCAATAATTTCACCTGGTATTTTTCCGGGAATTCCTTCATATATTTATCCAGAAACTCCTTCATGACCTTCTCCAAGAATTAGTTCGGGACTTTCTTGTGAGAATTCTTCCGGAAGTGCTTGTGGGACCTCCACCAGGAGTTTTTCCAAGAGTTCCTCTGTGAATCCCTCCAAGAACTTCACAGGGAAATCGAGGAGGATATATGGCAGGAATTTCATGGGAAATGGAATTTCGGAAGTTCCTCTAGAAATTCAGCTCCGGGTATTCCAAAGACTGTTCCTCTGAAAATTTCTCCGGGAGTTCCAGCAGTAGCTCCTCCGGGAATTCATTCGGAGAATTTCTCTGGGAGTTGCTCTGGAAGATTTTTTGAGAACTCTTCCAGGAGTTCCTCCTGGAATTCTTACGGAAGTTCATTTGGGAGTTCATCCAAGAGTTCTTACGAGAGCTACTCTAAAAACTCTTCCTGTAGTCATTTAAGAAATTCCTCCTGAAGTTCCACCGGAAGTTTCTCCGAAAAATCCTCTGATAATTTCTCCGGAAATTCCTCCAGAAATTCCTCCAGGAGCTCCTCCGGAAATTACTCCAGGAGTTCCTTCTTAGAGGAACACTCGGGGGAACTGCCGTAGAAATTTTCGCAGGAATTCTCATAGAAACTGCCGGTGGATCTCCTGGAGGAATTCTCGTAGTAACTGCCGAAAGAGCTCCCGGAGGAATTTCAGGAGGAACTCCTAGCAGAATTCCTAGAGGGACTCCCAGAGAAACTATTGGAAGAACTTTGGGAGGAATTTCCAGCTAAATTTCTGAAAAAGGACTAAATGATTTCCTGAAAAAAGACTGCATGATTTCCTGGAAGAGCTACTGGTAGAACTCCCGGAGGCATTCTTGAAATAACTTCCGGAGGAATTTCTGAAAAAACTCCCGGGAGAATTTTCAAATGAACCCCCGAAGGAACAGCCAGTGAAACTACCAGAAGAATACTCGAAAAAAATCTTGGATAATTCATCTTATACACAAATCTTGTCTAACTGAAACTTTTTAGGGGTATATAGCTGAGCTGGATCATCATCTTCATCAGAGGACCTCCTGGAGATTACCTTCTCGGTGGAGCTTCTGGAGGATTTTCTATATAAATTCCTGAAGAAGCCTAAATGTATTCCATAAAGAAAGCTTGAATGAATTCCCGGAGGAAATTCTGGAGAAATACTCAGAAGAGGTACCCCCGTAGGATCTGCCGATAGAACTACAGGTATAATTCTCGGAGAAAATCCTGCAGGAACTCTTTGAGGAACTGCTGGTGGAATCCCAGGAGGAACTCCGAGGGGAATTTTCAGAAAAACTCCTGGAGGATGTCCCAGTAGAAATCTTGAAGTTTCCACCGGAATTCTATCAGGATTTCTTTGGGAATTAATCTAGGAATTCCTCCGAAAATTCCATTATTGATTTCATTTACGGTATAATTTCTGTATAAATTTTCGGTGGAAACCCTGGGTGTCTGGATTGTGACCAATGTGGTCGGAATGAATCCGAGTTGGCCAGGAACCCTAAAAATATCATTCTCATCATTGCTTTGTGAAATCATGAAGTTTGAGGTGTCGCACGACCTATTTTGAAACAATTTAGAAAATGGCCATTCCGTAGGTCCTCCGGATTGTGGCCGGAATGGATTCGAGTGGGCCAGGAACCCCAAAAATATCATTCACATCATTGATTTGTAAAATCATGAAGTTTGAGGTGTAGCACGACCTATTTTGAATCAATTTAGAAAATGGCCATTCCGTAGGTCCCCGGATTGTGACCAATGTGGCCGGATTGAATCCGAGTGGGCCAGGAACCCTAAAAATATCATTCTCATCATTGCTTTGTGAAATCATGAAGTTTGAGGTGTCGCACGACCTATTTTGAATCAATTTAGAAAATGGCCATTCCGTAGGTCCCCGGATTGTGACCAATGTGGCCGGATTGAATCCGAGTGGGCCAGGAACCCTAAAAATATCATTCTCATCATTGCTTTGTGAAATCATGAAGTTTGAGGTGTCGCACGACCTATTTTGCATCAATTTAGAAAATGGCCATTCCGTAGGTCCTCCGGATTGTGGCCGGAATGGATCCGAGTGGGCCAGGAAGCCTTAAAATATCATTTCCATCATTGCTTTGTAAAATCATGAAGTTTGCGGTGTCGCACGACCTATTATGAATCAATTTAGAAAATGGCCATTCTGTTGGTCGCTTGATTATGACCGATGTGGCCAGATTGAGTCCGAGTGGGCCAGGAACCCTAAAAATATCATTCTCATCATTGCTTTGTAAAATCATGAAGTTTGAGGTGTCGCACGACCTATTTTGCATAAATTTAGAAAATGGCCATTCCGTTGGTCCCCGGATTGGGACCGATGTGGCCGGATTGAGTCCGAGTGGGCCAGGAACCCTAAAAATATCATTCTCATCATTGCTTTGTAAAATCATGAAGTTTGAGGTGTCGCACGACCTATTTTGAATCAATTTAGAAAATGGCCATTCCGTTGGTTTCCGGATTGTGACCGATGTGGTCGGATTGAATCCGAGTGGGCCAGGAACCCCAAAAATATCATTCCCATCATTGCTTTGTAAAATCATGAAGTTTGAGGTGTCGCACGACCTATTTTGCATAAATTTAGAAAATGGCCATTCCGTTGGTCCCCGGATTGGGACCGATGTGGCCGGATTGAATCCGAGTGGGTCAGGAACCCTAAAAACATCATTCCCATCATTGCTTTGTAAAATAATGAAGTTTGAGGTGTCGCACGACCTATTTTGAATCAATTTTGAAAATGGCCATTCCGTTGGTCCCCGGATTGTGACCGATGTGGCCGGATTGTATCCGAGTGGGTCAGGAACCCTAAATATATCATTCCCATCATTGCTTTGTAAAATCATGAAATTTGAGGAGTCGCACGACCTATTTTGAAACAATTTAAAAAATGGCCATTCCGTTGGTCCCCGGATTGTGACCGATGTGGCCAGATTGAGTCCGAGTGGGCCAGGAACCCTAAAAATATCATTCGCATCATTGCTTTGTGAAATCATGAAGTTTGAGGTGTCGCACGACCTGTTTTGACTTAAAATTGTAAATGGCCACTTTTTCCGGGGACAACTGACCCCAACGGAATCTGGAATAATTCTGGAACTGTACTGTAGCCTCGAAACTAGTATAAATCAAAAATTGGGATCTTTCTGGATGGAATGCAACTTGTTGCGAAAGAATCGGTCAAGAAATGCGTTTTTTACAGCAGTTTAGATTTTTGAAAGCCCTTAAAAACAGACGTTGGGGACGGAAAGGTTAATCGCATTCGGTATCCCCGACTTCCGCTGACCTTCCGTTGCTCGCAGCGTCTTTATCGGCAGCTTTCCTCTTTTTCGCCTACATTTCGACACAAATCGGAATACATACACCATTGTTCGAACCAGGATCATCCATTGTGTGTCCACAACAACCGCTGGTACCCAGGGCTGGCATACTCCTCAGTGTAGTCGAAATGTGCTTGTCTTTTGCACTCCTTAAAAAGACCGCAGAGAGTGTGTTTTGCTTATCGCTCATTCTTTCTCTTCCACAACGCAGTGAGTACTCTTTGTGTTTTTACTCTGCATCGAATGCATTTGTCAAACACGAAGAGTTGAGAATAAATGATGAAATAAACACACCGTGTTCCTCAATGAGTTTTGATAAAACGGTGAATCAAACAGAATGAAAATAAACATTGTCAAAGATTATGCGTAATAAGATATTTTTGTTTTTGCAGGCTTTTGGAATGTCTGTGGGCAAAACTATTTAGAAGCAATTGTACTACCAGCATTATCCGCCCCCACCTGATTTAAAATAAGTTACTGACGAGTCGATTTCTAAATACAATTTCCGTTAGGTAGTTTTGGTAAATATAAAGGTTCTAAATTCAGAACAAAAACAGAAAACATTGAACTTATATCAAGTTCCATTATTTCATTTCAGTGCTAAATTTTTTCTTGATGTTATCATCCTGCTGTCTACAACCTTCAGAATAATGTTCACGGCCGTATAAAAGTTTTCACACAATTTCATTGAAAAACACTGTTTATTTTGCACAATTCTCTTCTCATAAATTCTAGACATCATTGCAATATCACAGAATAAAATTCAAAATCGAAATTATGTGTTTTTATACAATATAAGGAAAGTTCATTCCCGTACTGCTAATCGCATTTATCTAAATTGCTTCTAGAATTTTCGAGAAGGGTTTTAAAAATTTAACCGTTTGCTTTCCCGTGCCATTCCTTTCAAATATCATCTTTTAGCTTCTTCTTTTTAATCTTTCATAGTCAATCTTTATTCGCCAATTTAGCATGGAGCGCCAAACTTTATTAAAACCTCGTCCTTTCTAACTGAGACGTTAGTTAACTAATTTTCAAAAGCGAAGTATGTTTGTGTTTCAAAAAATTTCAGCGAGCTTCATAGAAAACGAAATCGTTTCCAAGAATATTGCACTACGTGGCACAGCTTTGTGCTAGCCCAGCTCTCACCGCGATGATTCTCTCACTCTTCGTCTTCGTCCTCACTCACCGTGTTGGCTTTGTTACACGATGAGTATCAGCGTCACTCTCTGTGGTGTGTATTAAAATCTCCTCATTGTGCACAGTGTGTGAGGAAATGCCAGCTCTGCTGGTACCTGCGCATCGTATAGCAACAGATGAACCTGAACTTTCTCAGTCGTATTCGTCGGTGGCAAACTCTTCCTCGGCCGTATTCCTTCCGGTCGTACAGAAACTGTTGGTCTCGTGCCCACAGACCACTCGGTTGTAGATCTGGATCCTTTCCCCCACTTTCCACTTCGTCAGCAGATCTACAACGTTTAGCGCTGTCGGCACCCACCACCAGTCTGCTAGTCTCGTCAACCACAGGATCTCTCTGATGCGGAAACCAACAAACTATTTGAAACGACGCTGATCGGATCTAACCCACTAGAGTACCACCTCTGCATCTATTCAAAATGTCACTTTGCTTACGGACTTGATGCGGATTTCGAGCACCATATGCGACATTCGTGCACTAAGTACCGCCGCAAGAAGCTGCAGAGGTTAAATAGACACTTATTCAAGGGGGGCGACTTTCGGCCGGTTCATCACTAGGGCGCAATTCACCTTCCCACGCATCATGGCTCGAAAATATTCCACACATTCGTACCCCGTCTCGCCCGCATCCGCGAAAATATCCAACTGCACGTCATGGATTTTATCGGACCTCGCAGTGCCGAAGTAGCTGCGCGGTAACTTAAACGACTGGACGTACACTGCATCCACTTTTTGAATGGAAGGTCATCCACCGCAACATCCCACTGGATGTTCTCTACAGATCTTGCACCAGCATTTTACCCAGGATGGTAACTGGTGCGAGGAATCCGGCCGGATCAATCTGTGTCATGATTTTGCTAAGTACCATCCGTTTGGTGGGACGTTCTTCTCCTCGTAGGACTTTGGAACACTCGAACTGCGAAGCGGTCTCAAAACAGAAGACGTCTTCGATCGTATCCCATGCTATGCCCAGCACACGTTCATAATCTGCAACCTTTTCTTCGCTAAAGTGTGCTGCCGACTCTTCGCTTTGCTCGCCAACCTCCTGCAGGAACGCATTGAAGTTAGACAGGGGCTGTCCACAAACCACGTAGACCGAAATTTCACATTTTCAAACCCCACTTCCCCCCTAGTAGACTTTCGTAGACTTTTGCAAAACCCCTCCCCCACTCCCTTGAAGTCTACGTAGACTTTTTCAAATTTTACAAAATATCATATGTGATTGGAAAAAATATAGAAATCAAACACGTTTTCAGCAATTCAGCTATACAAATCCATTTCCAAATCTATTGCGAACATTACAGTAAAATTCAAATTTCAAACATAATAAAATCAAACTGAACAAAATGTCAGTTAAAAATACAAAACGAAATCAAATTTAATCCTCTGTCCATAGCTCCTGAAACCAAATCTCGCAGCCAATTAATTTAATTTCTGTTGAATTTGATTCCTCATAGAGCTGTGCGCCACCGCTACCGGCACTTGCATCGGCGCGCCACTGCCCAACATCTGTCACACATCTGAATTATAATTCTTCAAGCCGGTTCAAATTTGTAGAAAACCCAAGAATTTTCAGATCTTCGAAAAATTTCGAGTTGAAATACCGAGAATATCAAGTCAACATTCCAATATTTTTTTCCTGGAAATTCCGTAGAATTTCCCGACTGATAACCTTCAAAGTTTCCAGGTAATACTCCAAAGAACTCTCCGTGATAATTCCAATGTTTTTCTAGAAAATTTCATGCAATATCCCGCTGAATAATCATCTGTTGAAATCCCAAGAATTTTTTTTTCTAAATTCCAAAAGTTTTCCCGTTAAAATGTCGAGTAATTTTCAGTGAAAATTTAGAATTATTTCCCGTTGAATTTTAGCGTGGTTTGCTACTATATTTTGACATTTCTCTTGCAAAGTAGGAGCGATTTCCTGAGGAAATTTTAAAAAAAATCCTATGGATATTCCAAAGAGTTTTCCAAATAATTTTCGAAAGAAATTATGGAGAATTTCAGTTGAATTTATCGAAAAAAATTCGCATAAATTTACATGAAAATTATAAATGCTTTCTTACAAGAATTGCAGTAATTGTTTTGTGGAAACTCAAACAGTTTTTGGTGGGAAATTCAAATAATATCTCGTAAAAGTTTTCAACAATTTATTTTTCCATCGATAATTCCAAAGAATTTGCATAAGAACTGCCAAGAAATTGCCGTAAAATTTCTTAGAATTTCACTGTATGTATATGTATGTCCAAAGAATTCCTCGCGAAAATTCCAAGAATTTCAGAAATTAAAAAAAAAATCCCGGGGACTTCTTCTTTTTTAAGAATCAACCGTTTTTCGCCCATCCGGTCAATGAAAGATCCTTATTAGCTTTTTTGTGTTCCTGTATTATTCAATATATTCAGTAAAAATCTAAAAACCACAAAGTAAAGCATTAATACTGGTAATGAATCAAATTAAATATTAGAAAATATTTGTAAACCTTGTATGCAGTAAAATGGTTGTCATGTTGACATAAGTTTGTTGACTACGAAAAAAAAAACACTGGATCGAGGCATACTTGATGAGTTCCAATGTTTTCTACCTCTTGAATGTCAAAGTGAGAGGAACTCACGCCGCCATTATCGAGCGCAAAATACTGGATATCTTCAGTGGAAATTATGAAGGGTTTCACGAGCAAATTTCGGAGAATTCAGAATTACAAGTTCCAAAGAATGTCTTTTGGAAATTCCAAAGACTTCTTCTTGGATATTCCAAAATGCTTCCTTTGTAAATTCTAAAGAATTTTCCGTTGAAGTGCGACATAATTTCCCGTGGAATTTCTAAAGAATCACTTGTAGTTTCTATAGAAGTTCCTGCTGAAAATCAAAAGATATTTTAGTAGAATCTGCAATGTAATCCAAGTGTAAATTTTGAATTTTTTTCGAATGTTTTCATAGAACACTTTGGAGAATTTTCAGCAGAAGTGTTTGCTGTTGAAATCATGATATTTTTAAGCCGTAGCTCAGACTATTACTTCAGTGAAATCCATAAGATTTTTCTGGAGAAATTCGAGAGATTATTTCGGTAAAGTCTTGCAAACAACGGAAAAATCTACAAAAAAATCAAACAAGTAAACTTTGCACAAAGCTGCTGTATGAATTGTTTTTCAAAAAAAAAAAAAAAATGATAAAAGTCTACGTAGACTTTAAGTAAACCCCCCCGTCCCCCTTCGTAGACTAACGTAGACTTTTTCGAAACTCCCCCCTCTCCGAGAGTCTACGTGGTTTATGGACAGCCCCACACCGAATTCCTAATTCGAAAACCGCCACACGAATGAATGTATCTCACTTCGTTGGCTATCTGAATCGCTTCTTCCACGGTATCCACACTGTCGTAGTAATCGTCCATGTAATGACGTTTGATAATAGTATCTGCTGCTTCCGGGTACCTCTCCGCAAATTGCTACGCATTGACGTGCTTCACGTACTGCGCCGAACTGGGTGAACACGTGCATCTGTGGAGCCTCATCGCTACCTGACCTAAACAGCGATCTCTGCGTTTGCTTTTCCTCCGATCCGATCGGATTTGGTGATACATTTCCTGTATGACACCTAGGGGAACTAACATATCCGGATCTTTGAGCAGCTACGAATTCAGGAAAATGCCTTTCATCAATGCTGCTGCATTCCATACCTGGGGCATTTGCCTGTCTTTCACGAATTCACCACGACGTTCAGCGGCAGGTACAACACAGCAGATTAAGCAGTCTCCAACTCAACTCAGTTTCGGTTGCTTTGGGCCCACGTATCCTTTTTGCTGGTACTCCTCGATCTGCCGACAAACAGTCTCCTTCAGCGCTAGTTTCCTTTTTATTTTCCGATCAAGTGTATGTATTCTTCGCATAGCCGCTGGGTTGCTATCAGTCATCCATCAGTCATCCAAAAAATCCCCGGAATAAGATTTTAAGGTCTGCTAGCGTAACCAAAGGTCTATCGTGCAAATTCAAAAACGGTTCATGCTCTTTATGATGCTCAACATATAATGCTTACAAAGTATATGTTCCGGGTCATCCAATAAATTTCATCCAATGACCTCTTCTTAAAACTTGTTTGCATTCCAAGTAGTTCTTGTTGTTGTCATTGATGCCAGGTAGTCAACGAACTCCACAGAGTCAAGTTTGCATGACCCCTTGTTGGTATATGTTTGTATGCTAAGTAGTTCTTGTTGTTCTCGTGGATTCCAGGTAGTCCACGCACTCCATGGATTCAAGGTTTGTGGACCAACCTTCGTAATGTAGGCAGTTTTCGAAGAATAAACAACCCCTTCTTGGTATATGTTTGCACTCCAAGTAGATCTTGTTGTTGTCAAGGGTTCCAGGTTGTCTACGAACTCCATATAATTAAGGACTGCAGATCAATTTCCGTAATGAAGACAGTTATCGAAGAATAAACAAGTTTTGTAACCCCATCTTGGTATATGTTTGTATTCCAAGTAGTTATTGTTGTTGTCTTGGGCTACAAGTAGTCTATGAACTCCATAGAGTCAAGGTCGGTGGATCAACCTCCTTAATGGAAACAGTTATTTGAAAATAAACAAGTTGTCAGACCCCTTCTTGGTATATGTTTGTACTTTAAGAAGTTATTTTCGTTGTCGTGGGCTCCATAATGAAGGCAGTTATTGAACATTACACACTTTGTGTAACCCCTTCTTGGTACAGTAATATCCCGATTTTATTTATTTGTTTCGCAAATATGAATCAGTTTATGCCTTGGAAAGGCAAAATACGTGAATGGAACCCGTAATTTATTGTCGAAGAGACTTACAAACTTCTTGACATGTACTCATAAATGATTCATAATAAGCTACAGGCGGTAAAAGTTATTTAATTAAGGTCATTGTTGTTTGCGGCAAATTGGGTCGAAAACGTGATTAAATCGGGGGTAGATAAAATCAGGGGTAGACAAAATCGGGGAGTGACAAAATTGGGTCAATACTAAATATGTTCGCATTTCATGAAGTGCTTTTTATTGTCATGGGTTCGAAGTAGTCTACGAGCTCCGTAAAGTCAAGGTCTGCAGATCAACATCCGTAGTTGAGGCAGTTGTTGAGGAATAGGCAAGTTGTGTAACCGCTTCTTGCTATACGATTGCATGAGTTGTTCTTATTGTTGCCATTGGTTCCATATAGCCAACGAACTTCATAAAGTCAAGACCTGCTGACCAACATCCGAGATGGAGCTAATAATAAAAAAAAAATATCAAGTTGGACAACCTCATCTGAGTGAATGTATGCATTCCAAGTAGATTTCGTTTTTGCCATGGTACTAGCTATTCTATGAACTCCATACATGAATGATCTGTAGATCAACCCACGAACGGAAGGCTATTGGTATGTTTGCATTTCAAGTAGTTCAAGTTGTTGTCATTAGCTCTAGGCAGTTATTGAAGAATAAACAAGATATGAAACCTCATCTTGATATATTCGCATTCCAAGTAGTTATGGTTGTCTTGTTGTTGTTGGTTCCAGGTAGTATACAAACTTCATTTATATTACCAATACAAAGCTGTCTTGATTTTTTGATTGATTGATTGATTTCGGCGCCTCCAAGAATATGGCCATTCGTAGCACCTACTTCCAACACAGCCTCCCGTATCGGTACACCTGGAGATCACCACTGCAGACAGAATCACAAATCGACCACGTTCTGATTGATGGACGGCACTTCTCCGACATTATCGACGTCAGGACATATCGTGGCGCTAACATCGACTCTGACCACTATCTGGTAAGGGTATGCGATAACAAACTTTTTCCTAACGAAACGAAACGAAACGAAATATTAAATGTCTATGTTGATTCGAAACGGAACGAAACGAAATATAGATTTACTTTCGAGACTTCGAAACGATACGAAATCAAGGTCCATTTAATTCGAAATTTCACGGAACGAAACGAAATTTTAAATTTTTTCCGCGGAATTTTTATTGAATTGGTTTTATATTATCTGAATTCATTTTTTCGAAGGTAAATAACGGTTTTGTGACCAATAGAGTTTTAGTAACAGAAGAAACAGACTCGTCGCTTTTCCGTTTATATATCAATAGCAGACCCGTAGAACTTCCTCTCGCCCAAAATGGATTAGTTAGCACAAACTTTTATTTTGCATTCACAATATAAGTTTTAATTTTTGCTCTACGTTTAGAAAGACAGAGAAAACGTCAACCCATCATTGAAACATTTCTTGTCATCAAAACTCCCCCACATGCCACATTCGGTTCCATTTGATTGATTAGTTCCTTACTTATGTAAATATTTGGGTATCATTTGTATTGGAACCCCTTTTCCAAAAAGAGTAGGTCTTGAACCATCTTATGAACCTTTCCCGGCCCAGAAAACCCCTGTATACGAAATTTCACGCCGATCGGTTCAGTAGTTTCCGAGTCTATAAGGGTCAGACAGACAGAAATTAATATTTACGTATATAGAAGAAGATACAAATACATTAGTATTCGTATCGCTTTGAAAGAAATTCATTGTGGAGCATGTGCTCCCGAATCTGATCTATTTTATATCAGTTCAGTTTTATATCAGTAAGTCTTGGAAGAATCATGAAAAATGTTAGAATCAACTATTTTTATTATTTTTCTTGTCAGTATGAACACAAATATTGACAAATATGCAGACTATGATGCACATCATGAATGTGTAGTTCAAAGATAAAAGCGACCAGGCCTACTGTGCAGTGTTGTCGGAGAAGTTCTGTGAAAATCAAATCATAATTTGATTCCACATTCAAGCCATAGAACGGGGACATACCAACCGCTCCGTTTACAATATTAAGTAATGACTTAAGAATCGTAACTTTCTAAAATGCACATTTATAACAATTTTAAATTGTATTTCAGAAATGTGATAGCAAAGTTTTTATGGCAGCATCAGCAGTTTGTACGTATGGAGATATAATAATTTTGAGAAGTAATTAACAATTGTACCAAATGGCTATCATTTCACTCCAAATCCAAACTTTTTATACGAGATTCGGAAACCCATAGTCTGATATACAATAAGTTCGAATAACTGAGCTATTGTCTGTTTGCCCTTTGTATATGTATTTCTGCATATGAGGTATGCAAAGATTGCTGCAAAATTTTCTTCAACAGATTTTCTGGCAACAAATTGCATTCGACAGGGGTCAAATCCTTGTTCACTGTTGAATTTGGATACGATCGGCCATCGCATTCAAAATTTATAAAGCAAATGGTGATTCGAATTTATATGCGAAAAACATTTTTTTGTTCATATGGAAAAATCGACCTTTTATAGAGGAGTTGAGCAACATATTGTACTAATTCGATTTCAAATATCGAACAGCAATACTTAATCTACCTTGTTGTACGGCGCGTAAAAAAATAAAATCCATTCCTCGGCTTATTTCTAGTTGCAATAAAAAATAAGCGCCAGTTAGTCGCCTAAGAAGAATATACCTTCAGAAAAAAGCAACTTTGATATTTTTGAAAATTATAATTTGGCAGCCATGTGGTGGGTTGCGGCAGTGAATACTTTGATAGCATAATACAGTGCTTTATGACATTGTTTCTATAACTTACTAGTTGACCCAGCAAGTGTTGCCCTGTATAATAAGACAAAATGTGCGTTGTGAACTGCCCATGTAAAAATTCCAATCTTAAATTTAGTTGTTCATGATTTACTCAACCTTAAGGTCACTCCTAAAGGAATCCAAGTTTCAAAGTGCTCGCGTTTTCGGAGGACACCACTCGATACGGAAGCAACGCACAACTGTCATTTTTATTATTTCACGCATGCTGCGACGCAGCAAAACTAAATCAACAAAAATGACAGTTGTGCGTTGCTTCCGTATCGAGTGGTGTGCCCCCGAAAACGCGAGCACTTTGAAACTTGGATTTCGTCAGGAGTGACCTTAATCTTGATTTTCGCATGAAGAAATATCATATAATTTGATATTTGATATTTCAAGGACAAAATGTTATATAAGAAAATTAATAAATGGTGTTGTAAATCCAAACTGTAAAACTTAGAAATAAAGCTGAAGGGCCAGCTGACCAAACTCTTATGTATATAGGTGACCAAAAAATCTTAATGCATTCTATAACCCATCAATAGTGAAAACTTGTCTTTCGTGTTTCAAGCATCATGTATTTTGAGATGTGTACCCTCGAAAGCGTGGAGTAGATTTGAAGTTGGATTCTATCCGGTTTCGCCTTAAAGTACGCTTTCAGTTCAGTGCAAAAAAACAGCTGCTATGGACAGTATGAGCTGAAAGCAATCATGAGTAAAGAACTTTCACTAATTTTATTGATCTTTTCCATCGTTCTGGATTTTTTAGGCATATTCCATGCGAATATCTAGAAATGCCCACGACTCTGCAATGTTCCTTACATGTTGTGCAAAAAGTCAAAGAATATCAAAAAAATTATCCGATTATTGATTGTTGTGTGGAATATCTTCAATCCTCTGAACTTTTAATTCTTACTTCTAGATAAGATTCAAATTGTTGTTTGGAAGTAAAATGTTGCATTTTTGGCCTGTGGAGGTGAAAAAATGGCCCCGAAAATTGAGTTAAATATACTTTTTGTTTTTTGTTAAACATTTCCAACAAAACACTGAAAACGTTTTAAAGAAGAAAACTAAATACCGCCATCGGGGGTGACAATGGGTCTAGAGGGTGAGAATGGGTCATCGCTCTCACCAGCACCCTGGAGATCGTATAGCAAAATCGTTCGAAAAGGTCTCTTATATTTTAGCCTTCTTGCCCTCAGATACATTCAATCTAATCTTCAAACATTCTAAGTAGTTGAAACAGTGACCCATTATCACCCCCATTTGACCCATTGTCACCCCCGACGGCGGTACGTATTTGTCGACTCATAATGGGGTTATGTAGTATGCGTTAATAGAAAAAATTGTATATCAACAAGTTTTGAAAACAGTTCAGCGGCGCAGCCGAAATTTTTGATAACATAAAGTATGATATACATAAGCTTAAATTTGTTTCGAAATTTCTCGAAATTCCGTTAAATTTCGTTAAAAGCTAGTTTTATCTTGCGAAATTTTTGGAATTTTACGAAACGAAACGAAATCAAGAAATCAGATATCGCCATGCTCAAATTCCGCGAAATTCCGCGGAATTTCGTTTCGAAGCACCTGAAACGAAATTTTTCGAAATACCGCATATGCTTACTATCTGGTGATGGTTAAACTGCGCCCAAAACTATCCGTCATCAACAATGTTCGGTACCGACGACCGCCGCGGTACGACCTAGAGCGACTGAAGCAACCTGATGTCGCCACTGCATACGCGCAGCATCTCGAGGCAGCGTTGCCGGAAGAGGGTGAGCTCGATGGGGCCCCTCTTGAGGACTGCTGGAGTACAGTTAAAGCAGCCATTAACGACGCAGCGGAGAACAACGTCGGGTATATGAGTCGAAGTCGACGGAACGATTGGTTCGACGAAGAGTGCAGACAGATTCTGGAGGAGAAGGACGCAGCGCGGGCGGTCGCGCTGCAGCAAGGTACCCGGCAGAACGTGGAATGTTATAGACGGAAGCGGAGACAGCAGACCCGCCTTTTCAGGAGAAGAAACGCCGCCTGGAAGAAGCGGAGTGCGAGGAGATGGAACAGCTGTGCCGTTCTCAAGATACACGCAAGTTCTATCAGAAGCTCAACGCATCCCGCAAAGGCTTCGTGCCGCGAGCCGAAATGTGCCGGGATAAGGATGGGAGCATCTTGACAGACGAACGTGTGGTGATCGAAAGGTGGAAGCAGCACTACGAGGAACATCTGAATGGCGCTGAGAGTACAGGCAGTGAAAGTCAAGGCAGCGGAGGAGACGACAACGTCAGTTCAGCGGACGATGGAAGCCAACCAGCCCCCGCCTTGAGGGAAGTTAAGGATGCCATTCAACAGCTAAAGACCAATAAAGCAGCTGGTAAGGATGAAAAGCTGGCCACTTGCCTGCACAAACTGATAGTCAGAATCTGGGAAACCGAACAGCTACCGGAGGAGTGGAAGGAAGGGGTTATATGCCCCATCTACAAGAAAGGCGACAAACTGGAGTGTGAGAATTTTCGAGCGATCACCATCCTTAATGCCGCCTACAAAGTGATATCCCAGATCATCTTCCGTCGTCTGTCACCATTAGTGAACGAGTTCGTGGGAAGTTATCAAGCCGGCTTCGTTGACGGCCGCTCGACAACGGACCAGATCTTTACTGTACGGCAAATCCTTCAAAATGCCGTGAATACCAGGTCCCAACGCACCATCTGTTCGTTGATTTCAAGGCGGCATACGACAGTATAGACCGCGTAGAGCTATGGAAAATTATGGACGAGAACAGCTTCCCTGGAAAGCTTACCAGACTGATCAAAGCAACGGTGGATGGTGCGCAAAACTGTGTGAAGATCTCGGGCGAACACTCCAGTTCGTTCGAATCGCGCCGGGGACTAAGACAAGGTGATGGACTTTCGTGCCTGTTGTTCAACATTGCGCTAGAAGGTGTTATGCGGAGAGCCGGGTGTAACAGCCGGGGTACGATTTTCAACAGATCCAGTCAATTTATTTACTTCGCGGATGACATGGACATTGTCGGCCGAACATTTGCAAAGGTGGCAGAACTGTACACCCGCCTGAAACGTGAAGCAACAAAAGTTGGACTGGTGGTGAATGCGTCAAAGACAAAGTACATGCTTGTGGGTGGAACCGAGCGCGACAGGGTCCGCCTGGGAAGCAGTGTTACGATAGACGGGGATACCTTCGAGGTGGTCGAGGAATTCGTCTACCTCGGATCCTTGCTAACGGTTGACAACAACGTTAGTCGTGAAATACGAAGGCGCATCATCTGTGGAAGTCGGGCCTACTACGGGCTCCAGAAGAAACTGCGGTCGAAAAAGATTCGCCACCGCACCAAATGTGTCATGTACAAGACGTTAATAAGACCGGTAGTCCTCTACGGACATGAAACATGGACAATGCTCGAGGAGGACTTGCAAGCACTCGGAGTATTCGAGAGACGGGTGCTTAGGACCATCTTTGGCGGTGTGCAAGAAGACGGTGTGTGGCGGCGAAGAATGAACCATGAGCTCGCCCAACTCTACGGCGAACCCAGTATCCAGAAGGTAGCTAAAGCCGGAAGGGTACGATGGGCAGGACATGTTGCAAGAATGCCGGACAGCAACCCTGCAAAGATGGTGTTCGCTTCCGATCCGGCAGGTACGAGACGGCGTGGAGCGCAGCGAGCGAGATGGGCAGACCAGGTGCAGAACGACTTGGCGAGCGTGGGGCGTATCCGAGGATGGAGAGATGCGGCCTCGAACCGTGCATTGTGGCGTCAAATTGTTGATTCAGTGTTATCTGTTTAGATGTTAACTAAATAAATGAAATGAAATGAATGAAACGAAGCTGTCTATTCTTTGGAAATGTAAAATGTGAATAAATTATACCATATTGAAATTAGATTAGAAGCCCTCCAGTTATTCGTGTAAGCCTAGAAGTCTTACTCCATAAATTTCTAGGATAGCCATTAGCATATGCCATGAACTCATTTCATTCATGGACCACAAAGGACATGTACTTACTTGATACTTGATACTTGATGGGCTACAGCTCTTCGATGAACCTACGCCGAATGGAGTATCCTTCTCCACTGGACTCGATCCTGGGCCAATCGCTTCCAGTCGCCCTGAACATTGAGCGCCCTCAGGTCCTCTTCAACTGCAAAAAGCCATCGTGTACGCGGCCTTCCACGAAGCCTGCGGCCTCTTCCGGGTTCTCTACTAAATATTATCTTCAAAGGACATGTACCAAATTTGAAACAGGCTGATATATCTCTTGTGTAGATCCTAATGCCTTATTTCAGGGTTTTCTTGGATGACCATGAACATTTGAAATGGATGCATTCTATTCTACGTACCATAAAGGGCATGTATGACTATTCAAATAGGCCGAAAGAACTCTGGTTACGCGTGAAGTTCTTGAGGATTGTTCAAGGGTTTTCTTGGATAACCATGAACATATGCAATGAAAGCGGTCTATTCTATGTACCACAAAGGGCATATGCCACTTTTGAAACCATCCGGAAGGTATCTGGTTACGTGTGAAGATCCTGAGGCCTATTCTCGCTTTTTTCGGAAGACCATGAATATATGCAATGGACGTATTCTATTCTATGTATCAAAAAGGGCATGTACCTCTTTTGAAACAGGCCGAAAGATCACTAGTTACGCGTGTAGATCGTAAGGCATTTTCTAGTTTTTTTTTATGACCATGAACAAAGGCGCGCTATTCTATGTACCACAAAAGGCATGCACCCCTTTTGAAACAATCTAAAAGATCTCTGGTCACGCGTGTAGACCTGAAGATCTTTTCCAGGGTTTTCTTGGATGACCATGGACATATGCGATGAAGGAGCTCTATTCTATGTATCACAAAACACATAGGTCCAAGCTCCAGGAGGAACTCGAAAAACTTGGAATACTTGAAAAGGATTATCAACGTCTTACTGTGCGTCATCAAGGATTTGCACCCCTTATGACTTATTGATATCTCGTACCAAGAACATCTTAAGGCCTCAGCACTCAAAAAATTGGACGACCATGATAACGAAAACAATTTGGACGACCCTAATACCGAAATTGGTAAAAGCCGCATCGTAAGACTGAAAGTAAGTTAAATATCAAACTTTGCTTACCTAAAAAAAATCTGAATAGCGCTCCCTCTTTTTACGCTCAAAATTCCAAATCACGCTCTTCTTTTTACGCCCTAAATTCAAAATAACGCTCCCTCTTTTTACGCTGTGATTCTATTTACGCTCCCTTGTTTTTTGGCGCAAAAAGAAATCTTGCAGTACATATGTTGTGATCGTATTATTTTCCAAGGACATGTACCAGCATGTACCACTTTTGAAACCAACTGATAGACCTTCGGACCGTCGGTACTGTGAACGCATTCTATGCTAAGTACCACAAAGAGCATGTACCGTATTTGAATTTGGATAATAGGCCTTTGGTTACGCGAGTAGATCCTTAGGCTTTACTCCAGAGATTTCTCGGATGACTAAGACCTCACTTCAGGGATTTTTTGCATTACCCGAAGCATATACTGTGAACACCTTCAATTCTAAGAAGCGCAAAGAGCTTGTAGCATATTTGAAACTGGTTGAATGGCCGCGTGGACCATGAACCATATACAAAAGCTGTAAACCTTGACAATTGGCAAAAAGTATACGAGTTTCTGTTTCAAAAACTGTCAAAATTATTCAAATCGGTTGAAAATTGTTGAAGTTATGAGAATATTAATTTATGGCAACACCACGTATAAGGGTTAAGTTAAACGAAATGTACGAAGCGATGTTTTGGATACAAAATAGTGGTTAAGATGCGTCTTTTTCTTATACTCTTTTGTCCTCACTGATGAACAAAATGTGCTGAATAAGCAACCATTCAACAGTTGAACATCATATATTCCTAGAAGTTCTAATGAAACATTGTGAATAACACTCTAGACGAATGAACGAGTCGAATCTAGATGTTTTTATAACTCTGCAATTATCCTACAAGATCTATATAGAATCACTTTTCAGAAATGTTGGGAAAAACTCAAAATCTCCTATTGTTTTTGATTTGACTTATGTATTCTTTAGATTTATTGTATAATTTTTGGAACGAAATTATTTAAACGCCTGTTTGGAACGAGTTATTTTTTTTAGCAAATTAGTGGAAGGTACTCAATGCATTCACCTTTTCCATGTCAAACAAATAAATATCTGATTTCATGATGATGTTTTTGCAAAATCGCGTGCACTTAGGCCACGTAATCCTTCCGCTGAATTGCGGGGAAATATTATTATGTGAACAGTGAGTTCTCGTTATTAATCGCAATCACCGCTTCACTCGTGTTTGATATCTGGCGCTTGTTGGTGACACAAATCAAATTACATCTCTGACTGAAAGTACTGAAATGGCTTTAAAGTTCATAGCAATAACATGCCTTACCGCTTTATCATTCGCCAACGCGTCTGATGTAATAATCAATAGTTACCACGTGGACCCGGCAACTGATCCCAAATTTTTTGACCCGGGTACCCTAAGAATCACGAAAAAATCGAGAAATATGTTGGTAGTGTCTGGAAGTTATCAAATATTCGAGAATCTTGGTGACGATTATCAGTTTATGTACTGCTTGAAACTCAAGAGTCCCATTACGGGCAATTATCGAACAGCTTTGCAGCGACAGATGCCCGTCTGCGAGTTTATGGATACGGACACGTTCATATTACCGAAGTTGCGAGAAGCTTCCAATATCCCCAAACAAGGGGAGTGTCCTGTCCCCAAAGCGAACTACACCATTCAAAACTTCAAAGTTACACTTCCGGAGACCTTACCTTTGTCACCAGGGGACTATCTGGTCCTTGGGCAGTTCATAAAAGATGGAGTTATGCGGATGGGGCTGGAATGGGATTTTACAGTACTACCGTAAGCAAGTATCGAATAAATTGTAATGGCATTTAAAAAAAAATATTTGAGTGTTGGAATAAAAAAAAGTATTTTAGAGAAAATCCTAAAATCCACACATGATACGAATATATTTCCGGAAGTGGTTTTTGTTACTATTTACTAGGTATAATGACCAATAATGAACCCCCAACCAAGAGTGAACGCTTCAGCCATTTTTTGCATTAGTACAGCGCTTTGTAAACATTTCGCTATGAAATTCTCAAGCGGGCGTAATTAATATGTTGAAAATTTCTACTCCTTATAGCAGGAAGAGACAAATTCCGTTACTAGAAGGTCCACTATTGGGCATTTTACCCTATTATAAAATAATAAAATTCCAAGAATTATAAATACTTTATTGCGAAAATTCGAAAAATTGTAATTAGTAGAAGGAATTTAAGTGGTCAAGAGCATAAAACGTGTTTACAGTAAAAATTCAATCAGATTTCGTGGATTCTTTGCAGTGTATAAAAAAATAAGGCTTTCACCTCAAAATCAGTATGCGTGCATTCAATGAGGAGCTCTTAAATAGCTAAAGAGCCCAGCACGTAGGAAACGTTTGCGTTTTTATCTCTATTTCACGTTAGTGTTGGTCCATTCCAGTAATGAAAATAAATTCAATGCGACTAAATGATGAAAAGAGTGTTTAAGCTATCTAATTAGAGTTTTTTTTACAATAACTCTTCTCGTTACTGTGTAATCAGGTGTCTGAAGTTTAAATGAACCGTTTGTTTGAGAAACTGCATATGTAACATTTTTGGCCAAAATGAGATTTTTATATATTCTGAATCCTCGTCCAAAAATACGTATTCTGGCAAAAAATACGAAAAAAAATTTTTTGTTCAGGAATGTATGAAAAAAATTTCGTTTGTTTGAGAAACTACATATGTCCACGTACTTTAAAGAGCAATTGTGGAGTACTGCTTACATTTTTTGCACTGAAAGTGTTCCAGGGTGTTGAGTTCTGCCATAAACTATTGATCTGTATCGAAGAAATCGAGAGATTCGGTGCCAATTTGTTCAAAAACAGTTTTTTGTTGTTTTCTCGAAATAGTGTAAAATGGACTTATGCAGTTTCTCAAACAAATGATTCAAATATGAACCCAATGCCAGCTGCTGTCCGAGGTTTAATCAAACAGAAGCCGGACCTTTTCACAAATTGCAAACATTCTACGTGCACATACAAACAGACTTATTATTTATCGGAAAGTGCTTAAGCGTCCGAATTTGCACGGTACTTCGTCTTCGACGTGTTGATGACTAGTCCGAAAAGCTTAGCTTCACTCATCAGGCTAGTATAGTCTTCCTGCATCTTCTCAAAGGTCTTCTTCTTATTGGCATTACATCCCCACAATGGGACAGAGCCGCCTCGCAGCTTAGTGTTCATTAAGCACTTCCACAGTTATTAACTGCGAGGTTTCTAAGCCAGGTTACCATTTTTGCAATCGTATATCATGAGGCTAGTACGATGATACTTTTATGCCCAAGGAAGTCGAGACAATTTCCAATCCGAAAATTGCCTAGACCGGCACCGGGAATCGAACCCAGCCACCCTCAGCATGGTCTTGCTTTGTAGCCGCGCGTCTTACCGCACGGCTAAGGAGAGCCCCTCTTCTCAAAGTTACATGCCATTATATCTATGTCGTTGGCGAAACCAAACAACTGGCCGGCCTTAGTGAAAATCGTTCCACTCCCTGGGCAGAAGCTATGAACAAGTTAAAAACACATCATATCGATTTGATTGATATAAGAGATAAGAGAACAAGCAAACATATAAAAAATGCGATGTTGAATAACAGGCACGAAAGATCATCACTTTGCTGTATCCGTTTCCGTTTTATCCGGAAATCCGTGTTCGTGCATTAGTTACCAAAGCTGATCTCGATCGATTATATCACATGCGGCTTTGAAGGCGATGAATAGATGATGTGTGGACACATTGTTTTCGCGTCATTTCTGCAATATCTGACGTAGGTCGAACAGTGCTTGAAGATAACGGAGACCATAAAAAGTGTAGATCTGTAGTGTAATGTGTCTCCATTCTTACGAAATTAAAAATCTCCTTCACAGTGCAATTATCAAAATAAAAGATCTCCTTCACAGTGAAATTATCATATTGAATGCAATTGTATAGATCCAAGGAGTTTGAACCGATTACATATACAGTTTAGCAAATTAATTAAAAATGGGATACGGGGTGTTAAACGACATATTACGAAGCGAAGTGTTGCAAACAGAAAAGTTATTAAGATGCGTCTTTCTCTCAAACCCTCTTATGGTAACTTGTCCTCCCTTATAGCCTTTTCAGATTTCGTGCTTAATGACATGATAAAGAGTATCTTGATGCTGGAGTTCACTCATCTTATTTTCATTTCATTTCTTATTATCAACTATAATGTCAAACACCCCGTAAATGCTAGTAATCTGAATAGAATATTATTGTCCTGATTAAGCAACTCTTCAACAGTTCAACATCATACATTTTTAAAAGATCTAATGAAACTAATGAAACATCAGTGTTGGGAAAAACCCAAATTCTCGAAACGTTCATGATTTAAGTTATTTTTTTAGATTTATTGTTTGATTTTGCAGATTTTAGTGCTTTTTGAAACAAAATTGTTTTTTAGCAAACGTGTGGAAGGTTGTCAACACTTCCACCTTTCCATGTCAAACATATAAATATCTGATTTAATAAGGATGTTTTCGCAAAATCGCGTGCATATTGGCCACGTAATCCTTCCACTGATTTCCAGTGCCCTACAGGGAAATATTATTATGTGAATGGTGAGTTCTCGATATCAGTCGCAATAACCGCTTCACTCGTGTTTGCTATCTGGCGCTGGTTGGTGACAAAACCAAATAGGGTGGCTGTGCCAGTAATAGTGGTGTACCAGTAATAGTGGAAACGCGATTTTTGCTAGATGTAGTGCATTTTAATTTTTACAAATTACTTCATACAATAGCGCTTGCTCAAAAAAGGTGAATGTGTGCGAAAAAGTTTACAAATTTTCCGGAAAAACATCGAAAAACATCATTTTTCCTTAACTTTTTGGCTCCCTTGCACCAATAATAGTGAGACGTTCCTATAATAGTGAATCCCATAAGAAACCAATGGGATTCACTATTATAGGAACAAAAGTTAGCTAGTACCACTATTACTTGTCCATGTACCAGTTAATGGAGGAAGCGATTTTGAAAAGAAAACAATATTTTGAAGTATCAACAATATTTTTCCTGAAAAGTAGAGAAGAACAGCTTTCTGCCAATATATTTACATCACAGGAAATATATTCCTATCAATAGATATGAATTAAACAATTTGGACCTGTCACTAATACCACTATTACCGGTACACCGACCCTAACATCTCTGACAGAAACTACGGCAATGGCCTCGAAGTTCATAATAGTAATGTGCTTGACCGTTATATCAATAACCAACGCGTCTGATATAATAATCAATAGTTACCGCGTGGACCCGGCAACTGATCCCGAGTTCTTCGACCCAGGAACCCTAAGAATCGCGAAAAAATCGCGCAATACGTTGGTAGTGTCCGGAAGCTGGCAAACATTCAAGAACCTTGGGAACGATTACAAGCTCATGTATTGTTTGCAACACAAAAGCCTCATTACGGGCAATTATCTAACGGTTTTGCAGCGAAAGATGCCCCTCTGCGAGTTTATGGATACGGACACGTTCATACTACCAAAGTTGAGAGAGGTTTCCAATATCCCCGAGCAAGGGACGTGTCCCATCCCCAGAGGAAACGGCACTATTCATAACTTCAAAGTTTCGCTTCCGGAAGCCTTACCTTTATCACCAGGGGACTATCTGGTCCTTGGACAGTTCATAAAGGATGGAGTTATGCTGTTGGGGTTGGAATGGACGTTTACAGTATTGGGGTAATAACCCGTCACATATCAGTCGCGGTGGCTTATATGCAACTAAGTCTAGTCACATTGGAGTTGCTGCAACCAAATCGATTTGAACTGTGCTACTAGGGAAAGTAACGAATAAATCATAATGACGTTATTAAAAAATATATTTGAATGACAGAATAAAAAAAGTATTTTTGAGAAAAATTCGCATATAGTGTATGAGATTGATGCGTATTTGTTTCCGAATGCAATTATTGTCTACTGAACTATTGATTTATATAATACCAATAATTATAAACACTTAGATGTGGAAGTTCGAAAAAATGCAACCCTCAGAGTTCAGAGCCAAACCTACAAAATAAATGTAATGGCCTCGGAAAGTAGCAGAAGGAATTGAAGTGGTACAGTATGCGAGCATTCAGTGAGGAACAATATGTTCGCGAGGCCGAGTGTCCGAACCGGTGTAGATACTGTCTGAAGCAACCAAGGCCTGCAAGGACCTGGGTCAGGTGGAAAGTGATTTCCCCATGGCGCCTCTTGACCCACGTACCTATCTCCGGTATCAATTTATGTGTCCATCTACCCTTAGTGGAACTGTCCCACGCACGCTGCCATTTGACCATTGAGGCCAACCTGACACGATGCTTCTCGTGCCGCGCATTTCTAAACACTCTATGTCTTCACCGATAACGATGTCAATAGGCATCATACCGGTGATGACGCAAAGTGCCGTATCAAGCAGACATATTGGTCTATTTGCCGACGGATCCCCCGGTTATTTTCCCGCCGTTGGCAATAGAACCAAGCTCTGCCTTTTCCATGGCTCAGGGAAGACTCCCTCGTCCAGCCATCTCTGCATGACAGATCTGAACATCTCGGGAGCCTCAGCAATGGCCGCTTTGATGGCCAGGTTCGGAATACCATCCAGTCCTGGTGCCTTACCTACACTAAGGGACTGTGCAATCCCCGCAAGTTCCGCCACAGTTACTCTTCCCTCGTTGGCCATCCTGGCCCCTGGCAGCTCCACAAAGTGAGGCCAGGGACTTGGATCATGACGTGGGAAGAGCCCCGCGATTATCCTCTCCAGCATCTCTGGAGACCGCTCTTTAGGGGCGATCGCCCCACGTGTCTTGGCCATTACGACCCCTATAGGCGTCACCGTGGATTCGCGTTGGCACTTTGACACAGGCCCTCGAAGCAGGCTTTTTTGCTTGATCTAATCTCAGTCTTCAGAGCGGCTCTAGTAGCCACGAACGCCACCCGTCGTTCAACACGTTCCTCTTCTGTGCGTGCTCGCTGCATCCACATTCGTCCCCTAGGCAGGCGTGGCGCTGGTTTGCAATTGCTCGAGTCCACCAGTAAGCCGGTGGCCTCCCATTCCTAGGGTGGACCTACCTAGGCATGGTGGCATCGCATGCACGCGAGAGTACTGCTACCAGCTGCTCGCCGCTCAGACCGAGAGTATTGTGCTCGCGGCGGAGCGCTTCCTTAAACACCTCGTCGTCGAAGTATGATGTCTTCCACATACGAGGACTAGGCCTCGCCCCTTCTTCCGTCCGCTGAATGCTGGTCTTATAGTCGATACTGTAGCGAACCGCCAGGTGGTCGCTGTGAGTATAGCCATCATCTACCCTCCAGTTCGAACTACTCGTTTGGCCAGGGCTCCAGAACGTAACGTTGATAATCGACTCGGCCCCGTTCCAGCTGTAGGTACTTTTGGTACCAACATTGACCAAATCCACATCCAAGGAGGGTTCGTGCAGGATTGTGCCTTATGTCCCTCCAATCCGAAGTATCGACAGAGCTTGCTTCTGTCAGGGCCTTTGCAGTCCCATTGCTTATGTCCGGCTCCAAGCACTTTAAGCAAACTTCGAGTTTTTTTTTTAACTATATTAGAGTGATTTTTAAGTTTTTAACAAAGTTCATCACTGAAACTTCGAGTTGCTCGTATATGCCCACAGGGCACACCGACCATCTCACCTTGACGCTCCTTAACTTGACTACCTTGGAGGCGTCCGCTGCAGATAGCCAAACCAATGCTACCTGCGTCCCTGTCGGACCTTTTCATAGCTGAACGGCTGCAGTGAGCGTCTCCACTTCACATTGTCACACAATGGCGGAAACCCGGACAAAACCTCAAATTTTTTTTGTTCGTTTCGTGAAACACGTATTTTTTTAATTTCACACATATATTAAATGAACTGATTCCAAAATTTGATGATTGTAGCTTGTAAATTTAATTTTTGGTGGCTTGTTGAAGTTAATGCTGTAAAGCATCTCCCGAACAAATTTGTATGGAAAAAGAAAATTTGACTAAAGTTTTTTCGGGAACGATCTGGTATCATGTATTGAAACCTATTTTTGGTCTACTTTCCGGTGGTTAGTGTGGTGATTTGCTCCTAGCTGCTCCAAAGCTGAAAATTGACTGCTTACTGTTGACTGTTAATGCTTCAGACCTTAAGGCGTGCATCTCCAGAAGTACTCGAGTAGCATAGTATATGTTGGATAACAATTCTAACCTCAAAATGAATTTAACGTCCCAACATAACTCTTTGGTGGAAAATTCTAGAACATATTAGGTTTTGTACGACATTTGTATGGGGCCCGCCACTGTGTGTCGCCGCAGTGCCGTGACGAGCTCTTCGACTTCGGTGATCTCGTCCAAGTCTTTAACCCTTAGATTCACCTCCGTCATGAGTGCCCTCTGCTTGACCGTCTTGCCTAGGACTTCCTCCGCCAACTTCTTTTAGGCGGCGCCCTTTTGCGAGACGCCTCGCTTCAGCTCGAGGATCATCTCGCCCGTCCGGCTACGTCTTATTCGACATACGTCGGCGCCGAGTTCACCGAGCTTGACGTCCTCATCGCCTTCAAGACGTCCGAGTACTTAGCCCCGTTCGTCTTGATGACTAGCCCAGTCAACACAAAATCGTATATGATGCAACATAAGATGCTGAAGTGGAGGCGATATACGTACATAGTGTATGGGGAAGTACCTATATGGCCTCCACTTTAGCATCTTGTGTGACATTAAATATGATCTTGTGTTAACTGGGGGCATCGCCCCTGGAGCGATTGGCGCCTACCCTGGCCTTCTTGCTACCCTAATTCGCCAGGGCCTTCCTTTCGACCCTTGACGTCTTCGGTTTCGTCTTGTTCTTTACCAGGTAGGCGTCATCCCTCTCTATTTCCCTGGTCTGGTGCGGCTGAGAGCTCTCAGCCGGCCGTAACCCCTTACCACCGTCTTTCCTGGGTGGACCTTTCCAGGGTAGTAACCCTCCGCATTTTGGAGCGGCCCCCAGGGAGCTCATCCCTTGGAGAATTTTTTCCCCCATTTTTGTGTCTGCTCCGTTGGAGCAGTCACCCCTAACGTGCCCACGAATTCTTGAGCCTCAGTCTAGGTAGACTTTTGTACCACCGTCTTCGCTGGCACGCCTTCGGTCGATTCGACCTTGCCCGAGTCCGCGAATCCTTGGGCCTCAGTCTGGGTAGACCTCGACTCCACTGATTTCACGGGTTTACACTTGGCCGTCCCGACCGCCCTCTCCAGCTTGGCGTCCAGCATTGACTTTCGAAGTTTCTGCAAGCTCCTCTTGAGGTCCTTGCTGATATTATGTTTCGATGACGCAAAGTCGATGATGGCGTCCAGCTGTTCCGTCGCCAGCTCGAAGGCCGAAAGCCCATCGCGTTTGCGGTTCATCGCCTCCACAAGCCATGGGCCGTCAATAACCCCTACCGGCGTTTTTATAGCCGAGAGGAAGGTTGAGTGACCCACGCTGGCGCTGCGCACTGAGCTGCCGACTATTGCCTCTGGCCTCCTAGGCGGAGACCTGAACAACCCACCTCTTGCGAAGGGGTTGTCGCCTACACTACTACCACTAATTGAAGAATTGACTTGGTTTTCCATTTTGGTCCCACGAGTTGCAAGAGGTCCACCCCGCCAGAGCCCAGCATGACGCGGTAAGGGACAATTACTGTGGAGGGTGCCCAGGTACCCCACAGGCTCCGTTAAAGGCCTAGCTTATTATTTCACCCCCTGGCCATGCATCCCCTCGGCACGGGTCGCTTGACGCCTTGGGATTAGAGGTTAGGGACGATGGTCCCGGTCTAACTTGCAGTGGCCCTGGGGGAGGGGTCGTCAAGCCCTTGGACAAAGTCCCTGCTGCCCCCATGTGTCTGTCTGTCCGTGTGTATGTGTGTATGTATGTGTGTGTGTTTTTTTTTCTCCCTAAACAATGGAGGGGGAATCTGCTCAACAGACATCCTGGGTTGACCAGGAAGTGCGGGGTTAGGGATCACCGAGGGAGGCAGGACTACATCCCCGACCCGCTAAACCGTTTCCATTGCCGCCAAGCCCATAGTCCCTTCGGTACAACCAGAAAGTAATGCTTCAAAGGGGGCCAGTGCACAACGCACCCTCGAGGTTAGCTGCGTGTCCTTGCAGCACCGAACATCGTAACTCGCTTTTTTAGAAGAACACCATGGTATCGTGCCAGCGCGTTGCCGGCTTTCCAGGTGGCCTTACCACGCCCTATGTCCTCGGAAGGTGGGAAGGGTCGACTTCGCGCGTGCTTCCCTCTGCACGACTGGTATCAAGAATGATGATGCCGCGTGCACCCCAAATTGACCTTTCTGCGATAGGGCCTATTCGCCAGCACACAGAGGGACTTGCCGACGCGAGGCCTACGCCTGCCCCAGCCTTGACGAGGACCCCTTTCCGTCCTCGGGCTCGGAACCCGCCCGGTTGACCGACGCCGCGAAAGCGACGATACCATGTTTTACAATGATATGGAAATGCTAATATCATCTTCCAAACTTGGACGTACATGTTCATGATAGCATTAGAGGCGAAAGTATAGAATTGATAGTTCCGTTAGGATACGGCAGGCATGAAGAATGTTTTTATAGAAGTCGATTTGAAAGCGAGCGGAGGGCAATATTTGTGATGGCACATATCGCACGACCTTCCTTCTGCCAAGCTCCCGTATGAAGGGGGAGGGAAGAATATCAGTGTGGAAGCTGATATATCTCCACTGGCAAAAGGAAGGTGGTTTGACTTGCTCATATGCCATCGCGTGCGGAAGGATTTGCTATCGACGAGTACTGTCCCCAAATTTCTAATATGACATCAGCATTTAGTCGAATAGAATTTTTATTGCACAGTTCTGTTTTCTCATTGCGTCCGTCTCGTCGCAACCAACTTGGCTGCCTCGGAGAGAACAAAGCAGAGTTAGGCACTGCTGCTGTACCGTCGACCAATAACAGCTTAATTGTAAATCGTTTAACTTCACGTAGAAGTAACACACACAAAATCATTAATTTAGGATACCATGTTGTTCTTCGCGCGGCCAGTTGTTCGATAAAAGGATCGAGTTCGACCACAGAGCATGACCACCGGTAGCCATGAAGCCATGACCACCATGAAGCTGACTCCGAACCCTTGGACCACCTCTTATTTGCGCCTGAACTAGCCATCCTTGAGTCCACGCGCCACCTTCTGTGTAGCTCCGAGACGATTTGGACTATAGCCGATAAAACGGCATTCCAACCAACTTCATCTTTACACATCCTCGGGACTAAGTTGTCCGGGGTAGTGTCCAGACCACATGTAGCAAGCATGTGGTCACGCATTGCGCGAAAACGTGGGCACACGAACAATACGTGTTCCACCGTTTCCTCTAAACCTGCGCACACCAAACACTCGGGCGAGGCCGAGCAAGCCAGCTGCGTTACCTGCACTTTGATTTTGCAACACGCTGTGTGTGTATGTCTGTGTGTGTGTGTGTGTGTGTGTGTGTGTGTGTGTGTGTGTGTGTGTGTGTGTGTGTGTGTGTGTGTGTGTGTGTGTGTGTGTGTGTGTGTGTGTGTGTGTGTGTGTGTGTGTGTGTGTGTGTATGTATGTGTGTGTGTCTGTGCTCACCCAAAAAAGTGCCAAAAGTGTCACTCATTTTTCAGGCACTTATCTATTACCGATTTGCTTGCATTCGGCACTTATCTTTAACAAGTTGCATTCGACGCAGAATCCTGTCCCATTGTTTCCTTTTGAAAATTGGGCAGATCGGACTATGGGCCCAGAAGGCCAAAATACTATTTTTATATCACACGAGAAAGGCTCCATCACCGCTGGGTGGATTAATCTGGGTTTTTCAATGATGAACATACCAAGAGTGAAAGCCTGGTTTAAATCTTTGTAGTTGTAGTATCCCGATTGTTTAACGCCTCAGTTGGCGCACTTCAGATCACCCATCGTCACTTTCGTTGTAGAGCGCGTCTACATGCGACAATTCCGAGTAGGACCGTGCCCAATGCTGCAGCATTTAGTACACTGCGCGATGACACGGGTCTTTAGTTAACTTTGCGAGCAAAGGAGTACGATTAAGGTACAGAAGTTTTCCATTAATGGCTGGGGAACATTATAAGGCCAATGTAAATTTATTATAGATCATATAGGAACCTAACCAAAATAATAGGCAACTTACAAATTAGTTTTCTTCTGGTGAGTATATGCGGTGTAGTGTTTACTGGCCTCTTAGTTAATATTATAGATTATCTATTTAGTAGCATATATCATCAAATTCATGTATCCACAGCCATGTTCCAGTTGGAATGAAGAGCCATAAATATGTAAAATAAGATTCCCTGGATATTCAAAAGTATTACCCCTGAAAATGCAAAAGGGCTGACCTGTTTTAAGAATCTCTCCTGTAAATTTAGAAGGGCGTAAACTGGTCTGTTCAGACTGAATGCCAACATTCCTCCTTTTCCATGTAGATTGTAGACCAGTGGCGTAGCCAGAAAATTAGTCTGGGGGGGGTTTTCTGAACATTTTTTTTTTCGAAAAAAAAAATTTCTTCCAAAAATGTTGTCTCTGGGGGGGGGTTTTAACCCCAAAACCACCCCCGTGGCTACGCCACTGTTGTAGACACATACCAAATAGATAAATATCTAATAATAGGAAGTTTGTCTACATTGCCAACGTAATCCTTCCGCTAAATCGGTGGACTATCGCTTATAGTTGCAATCACCGCCTCATTCGTGTTTTATATCTGGCGCTGGTTGGTGACATCATTTCAATTTCGTATCGGACTGACACTGCGAAAATGGCCTTCAAGTTCATGATTGTTATGTTCTTGACCGCCGCAGTACTAATTGACGCAACAGACGTGACAATCAATAGCTACCGCATGAATCCGGGAAGCGATCCTGATTTCTACAACCAAGGTACCTTACGAATCACGAAGAAATCGCGTAATCTGTTGGTAGTTTCCGGCACCTTCCTAACGTTTGTGAACATTGGTGACGATTGTGTGTTCGAGTACTCAGTGCATTACAAGAGCCCCGTGACCGGCAATCATCGAACAATTTTACAGCGACAGATGCCCTTCTGCGAGTTTATCAATACGGACACGTTGGTATTGCCGAAGTTAAGAGAGGTTTCCAATATTGTTAAGAAAGGGGAGTGCCCTGTGCCTAAAGGAAACTACACCATTCAGAACTACAAATTTGAGCTTCCGGAAGCCTTGCCTTTGCCGACAGGCGATTATGTAGTTGGTGCACAGTTCATAAAGGATGGAGTCATGAAGTTGGGCTTGGAATGGGCTATCACAGTATTGGCGTAATAAAGCATCGATTTGATCGTTTTTTGTGTTACGAACAATTGTTTTGATTGTTTGAGAGAAAACCTTGAAGCATTTATTTCCTCACATTAGCTAAAATAAATACAACTCATTTACATGCAACCTTCCTCTTCATACAAAATAGTACGCCAAAATCATCTAATTCAACGCAACAAGCAATTAATAGTTCACCCACTTGATTAGGATTACGAACAAGTGGGATCGATAAAATTGCCATCACCAATTCCTCCATTCAACCGACCAAACGGCTAGGCAACCGGACCAATTCTCGATACGGATGGAAAACGATTCACTTTTATGGTTGCTTCCATTTCCCGCCCTACATCGACCGCCCCCCCATTGCCCCGATACCGATGATGCTGCCTGTCTCGATGGTCCGATCCGTTGAACTCGTTGAACTGACCTGGCCTGGCGAGAGATGATTTTTTTTACTGTTAATTGGTTGTTGCTTTAATGATGATTTTGGGATGGAACAATTACAATTACGATACACATACCTTCCCAGTGTACATGGACCGGATGATTGCCAGTGGCAAATTTGATGCTGGTGTGTAGTGGCGAACTATCGTTTGGTTGGAACCGTCCCCAAGGGGGGTTACAGCCGAAGCAGAAGCTGATGCCGTTCGTTCCGCTCGGAATCAATTTCGTTTGATTGGTCGTTTTTATAGATTTCAATTAAAAGCAGGCGAATTTGTGCGACGTAGATCCCTAAATTAGCTCAACGCAAGCACGGGCAGTTAATGAGATTTCCACACATGGTGAATTGATGTTGACTTGTGCTATCCAGGGTTGCCACATATACAGATTATTCTGTATTTTACAGATTTTTGGGGTAGAATGGTGACCAAGAATCTGTATATACAGATATACAGATTTTTAGCAAAATTACAGATTTTACAGATTTCTGCACTGAAAATTATAATAAAAATTATATAAATAATTTGCTATTAATAAATAACTGTTTTCAATAAGATTTTAAGGGCTTATAAAATAATTCTTCGCCAAACTGATCTTATCACAGTTCATTACCATATTAGCAAATCTTAATTTGAAAAGACAGAGCATATTGGCTCTGGCAGGTTTTACTTTTTATTAACAGTTTATGCAAATCAACGATTTTGAAACCAGATTATGCTCCGTAAAATGCTTGGTAAAATGTTCGGACTATATTTGAATAAAGTGGTCTCAGAAAAAGCTCAAGGAATAATAAAAGAGAACAAGCCTTTATTCACATATCCAGAAACAGTAGTTCTTTTCAGTAGGTCCAGTGTGACTGGGCAGTTGGTCCGCTAAAGTGACTACAATAGTTAAAGACGGACCCTCGATAGGTTTTTTCACAAATTATCAAATTTACATATTTTTGAAAACAAAGTTTGTTCAAAAACCATTTTGATTGGGTTTAGATGGATACAGATTTTCAATACAGATTTTTTTACTTGAGATACAGATATGAAGATTTCCTGAAGAAAAAATACAGATTTAAATGTGGCAACCCTGGTGCTATCATCAATGATTAGACACAATCAATTTCTCTTTCTTTAAAAGGAGACTTCTACCGTGAAATTTATGTAACATGCTGTCGGATTTGATTCTTCTATCTACTGGCGATCTAAATTGTTTGATTACTGCAAAAAATCGTACTTAGTATCTCGCAAATTCTTTTTTTTACCCTTAAATACTTTGTGAGATCATCCAAAACATCCAAACTACTATCCATTTCCTTTCAAATGCAATTAAATCATAATCGCCAGGAAACTCTCTATTAATTGGAATTCTAAATTTACTGTCAGTGTCAAATCGACGGGCATTACTAATTACAATTAATTACAGTCATTACTAATTGTGATAATTATTACACATTATGTAAACTGTATTGTGATCAACCTATTATTCAGTCAACTGTCGAAAGCACGCGAAACCTTCCATCTCCAAATCAGAACACAGCAGGTTTAGATCAACATCACCCTTTGAAAATGTTGTTCTAGAATTATTGACAAGAGCGTAACATCAACACACGCAACAAACACGCAGAGAGTCGATGATTTGGTGTAGTGACATAAGCGTTCGCAGTAGAAAGTATAATTAGTTTCCTACATTATGATTTTTTTTCTTGAATGAGCGGAACTAAATGGTAGAATGCAAGGCGCTTACGTAGCTAATCGATGTTCAATCCCCTTGTACTTAAATATTCTGATTCACTCCACCTACACACAATAGCGATTTGCGCAGTTCGATTATTTCAAGGAAATATTGGATGAACCATTTATTCATTTATTAGTGTGTCTCCATTCTGCGTGCAGACCACGGCAAGTATTTTTCTAACCTGATCGGATCATTGTTTACTTTTCCTTCTTGTGCCAACTATGGAAGACTTGTGAGATTTGAATGATTTGATTCCTTTTTCGATTTTCCTATACATCTTAGCATACAATAAATAAATTGACGCGGTGGGATGGTTTTTTTTTTAAGCGCTATCCTGCAAGCTTTGAAAATGGCCCTTCAGCATATTAAACTTCATGATTACATAAATCGGGGCCCTCCTTAGCCGTGCGGTAAGACGCGCGGCTACAAAGCAAGACCATGCTGAGGGTGGCTGGGTTCGATTCCCGGTGCCGGTCTAGGCAATTTTCGGATTGGAAATTATCTCGACTTCCCTGGGCATAAAAGTATCATCGTATTAGCCTCATGATATACGAATGCAAAAATGGTAACTTGGCTTAGAAACCTCGCAGTTAATAACTGTGGAAGTGCTCAATGAACACTAAGCTGCGAGGCGGCTCTGTCCCAGTGTGGGGATGTAATGCCAATACGAAGAAGAAGAAGAAGAAGATTACATAAATCATGATCAAAAAAGTTTATTTGTCGGCACTTCGATGAGTTTGGATATGATCTGCTTCTTGCCGGGACCTGGGGAAGTAGCCACTTTTCGATGCATTCCAAAACCCATCTTGGGACGTATAAAACTTCATGATTTCACCAAGCATGTTAGACAGAGTACACATTTGAAAGCTCAAATAGTGGTTTTCGACACGCTCCGTGGTATGGTGGTAAACTGGACTCTCCGCACTCAAAAATAGTATTCCCGAAATCGTTAACAAACAAAATCTGAATCTTTTAGGGAAGTGGTCACTTACAATGTTTCAAACTTCAAGATTATTCAAAACATCTTCAATAGAGCGTGATTCGAGACATTTTGATGTACTCTTGCAACGTATCAAACATCAAGATTTACTGTCAGAACTTCAATTAAGCTTGATTTGAAATACATTTGAGCTTCTCCTTTTTTAATGTGATTGAACACCTATCGCGCGACGCCTTGGAATTCCCAAAACATCATCAATGAACAATTATTTGACAGACCAGGAAACTAGTTCTGGGCCCTGTAGCATAATCAGACTAATAATATTAGCTACAAGTTACAAGTTACAAGTCAACAAATTACAAGTACTTGTAACTTGCGTCGCATAATAATGTTTTGCCAACTAATAATATTAGTACTTGTATTATTAGTAAGGTTGAAATTACAAGTCCGTCAGGTTCATTTACCTGTCAAAATTCATCCGACAGTTCACTGTCAATGCGGAGGTAAACGATTTGTATACGTTTGTTTGCAAATTTGTGGATAAATAGAATATATATTTTGACTGCGATAGGTATGCACGGAACACTCTCTGTAAATTTATTGATTCCGTGGTTTAGGCCGGCTTCGTGGTATTGGCATTTTTAACGAAGCCAATGTAATGCACACTGGAGTCGTTTTTACGTGGTCTTTGGGATTGACTTAAGTTTTAATTAAGGCGATTTGTAAGTTACGCGAACGTATGCTCCATGACTAATCGAATCCCGCTAGACTTGTTTGTTGTGGGTTTTTGAAGAGGGTTTAATTTACGTGTATTGTGAGACTTATGCGAGTTTAGGTTTTGCTTATAATTCGCGATTATGAAATTTGGACGATTTCTTTTTTTGTTCAAACTATTTACTAACTGATGAAAATATCGTAATAAATTCTACTCAAAATTTAGGTAGTTTTTCCGTTTTTCTTTTGTTTCCCATGATTGTTGTTAAACATAAAGCAATATGCATGGTCTTAAATGAGATTGTTTAGTATTATAATACAATAATACTACAATAAAACAATAATATAAATTTCAGTAAATTAATATATTCTCAATTTTGAGATGAATAAAGTCAACTTTGGGTAAACTAAACTCAGCTTTGGTTAATATGTTTTGAGTGGATTAAGTTAAACTACTGGTTAATATGTTTTGAGTGGATTAAGTTAAACTACTAAGTGTTAGGAAACTCATTTCACTTAAAATTGGGTTATTGGTCCAAAGTACGGATTTGAGCTAAAACAACCCACTTTTGAGTAGTTTTGTTTCATTAGTCACTATCGAAACGAGAAATTTATTCTTATTGCACAGTATTTCATTATATGATAATTTGAAGCAACTAGAATAATAGTTTCTTTCTCTGTTAAGTCGTTAAAAACAATTAAACGATGCATAAGTACTTTGCACGGCTAAAATAATAAAATAAAAGCTACTTGTAAATTAAATTACAGCACCATTCATACTTGTAAAAGCCAAGCCTACAAGCCAACGCTAATAATTTGTACTTGTATTTTCTTTATGCAACAGTTACTTGTAAATTCCACTAATATTATTAGTGCGGTTTACTTGTAATATGAGTCTTGTAAATTCATACTTGTAGATTCATTATGCAACAGAAAATACTAGTTACAAGCTACTCTACTAATATTATTAGTACAATTTCGATTATGCTACAGGCCCCTGGAGTGATTACTACCTGCACATATGCCTGGCGTATTGTAGAGCTCCGTAACCGTCGTGTGTGTATGTATGTGTGTATGTCTGTGCGCGAAACCTGTGCAAAAAACTCACTCATTTTTCGGGCACTTATCCTTAAACGATTTGCTCACAACAAAATGCATTCGACGTGGAGTCCTGTTCAATTGTTTCCTATTGAAAATTGGTTTGATTGGACTATGAGCTCCGAAGTCATTTGAATTTGTCATTTTTTGTTTAAAAGCAAGTTTCCCGAATTTCTTGGAAGGCTTTTGATAATAGGCAACTGCAATTTTTCAATTCAATAATTCAATATGCATTAAAATGGGTAAAAATCTTTAATGCTTAAAACAATTTACAGATGCACATTACTACAACAAATCGGCCCTTTCCAAGACCACTATTCTGTAAAGAATGATGTTTGATTTGCCGTATTTGATGCACATGTGAAATTTCTCGCTGAAATCTGACTTATTTTTCTGCTGTTATTGATTTGAAAGAAGCATTTTTGAAAATTAATCGATCCTTTGTAGGCCACTATCATGTGAAAAAGGGCCATTCATTAGCTGTGTGGAAAAATGTGCGGCTATAAAATAAAGGTGGCTTCGTTCGATTCCCGGTCCGGTCTAGGAAGTTCTCGGGTTGACATTTTTTCGACTTCCTTGTGTAATAAGTAACAACGTGGTGGCATCGTGTAACCAGGCATAGGAACCTTGCTGTAAATAATTGTGGTAGTGCTTAATAAACACTAGGCAGCGAGGTGGCAGTGAAACAGTCAGTGGGGGATGTAATGCCAAAAAGAACATTATGTACGAAAGGAAATGAAATTGAGAGAATTTTTATCATATCACAAAGCACAATCTCACGATGACTGCAGAAAATTCTGTAGCGTCAGTATCGGTCCCTGTGGCGGCCGTCGGCTGATGGTTGCTGCAGAAAATATTTCTACCGATTGTGTGTATTTTGCCTAGTGTGATGGTTGAGTAGTGAATTTAACCCCATGGGCGTCTATTTCTGCTTTGCAGTAAATCATCGTATAGCCGTCGCAAGCATCAGCAGGACTCAAGTCTAATTTCCTGTAAAATGTAATAAATCATCGAGCGATCGAGTGACCATTGTTGGTAAGATTCGAATAATCGTTCGATTGCTGCTCATGGTTGTAAAAGCGCATCGAGTATAAATATGTTCTTTTCAGGACCATCATTTCAAAAGGAAGAGAGTTAATTTGAAACGATTTTTTTCAAGGGGACAGAAAATTTAATGGAATTGATAACGTCGGTAGCGGTGATGGTCGTCAGCGATGGTTGTGCCACAATATGTATTTGCAGCGGAAGCGTCTGTAGCCATTGTGCGGTATAAGAAACTTATGACATTTCACTATGGTCCAGGATATAGATTAACGCGGAAAGATGCATTTTACGCCAAAACTTTTTATGTAGCTCTTAAACTCACTTGTTTAGAAGAATTTTACTTACCAGGATTAGGGTGTCTCTCGAAAAACAATTTAAAAAACTGCGCATTTAATTTTTTATTTTTCACGAATGTCACTTTCTGAAGACTTTTGAGGCTTTTCAAAACACGCGTTTTGCTATAAGAATATTGTCTGTATCTTCTTCCGTTGTCTAGTTATATCAATTTATTTGATAAAACTGGATTTTAGTAAAATTGGTAAAACTTGAGATAAAAATCAGAGTGTAAAATAATCGAACATTTTTGGTGAAGTCCACCTTTCTTCGCTTGTCAGCTCACTTCCAGACACATTCATAGTCGGCTCTGGACTGTCAATATTCAGTTGAATATTAGTCATTGAATATTTATGCACATTTTACAAATTGATAAATTATCTGAAATCTGAACATGTTTCAAATGAGTAAAGTAATTTATCACATAGAACTGAATCTGATTTTCATCTGCGAGGCACTTTCAACGGTAAACAACAACATAAACAATGCTAATTATGTTTTTTTCTCCACATAGAAAGCACACTCAGTGACAGTCGAATGAATGAGTTGGTGGAGCAGTCGTCTGACTATGTCATTCTATGTTTTGAATATTCATGCGATGTTTATCAAAATTCGGACTGAATTTGCTTCATGAAGATGAATATTTTAAGCTCTGATAAAAATAACATATCCCCAATTTTTTGACAGAATAAGAAATATGAATTTCTCTTTCAAATGCCGTGTTAATATCTTTATTTGGTTTGCCCTAACCGGAGATATCGACTTATGAAAAAAAAAATGTAATTTTGACAGAAAAACGATTTTAACTTTTGATCGGAAAAATATATTGAGCATATTTACACATCAAAAGTTGCATTTTTTGAGCTCTAAAAGTCATCTGAAGACGACTTTTTCGAGAAATCTAAATCAAAAAAAGTTGATCAAAAATACTGTTTTTTGAGGTACACCCTATTAGATAAAATTGCTTTAAATCAGCCAACTTAAGAGCTACAGAAAAAGCTTTTTTTAGCAAAATATATTGGAATAAACTGCGCTACAACTTTGTAGACCATAACATGTCAGTACTTCAAGAAATAAAAAAAAAATATTTTTTTTTATATGATTGGCCACTCTATTTTTTAATAGCATCGTAATGATGGCCTTACTATTTCGAACAATTTTGTAGAACAACAGTTTTTTTTTCTAAAAAATAAAGTTTTGGCGTAAAATGGATCTTTCCGCGTAAATCTGTATCCTGGACAATAATGCATTTGTTTGTTGTCAATGTTTGGAAAGGTGCATCATTAAAAGTAAATGTGGCTCAGTTAATTTGATCGCAACGACAAAATCAGGAAAGAGTTTTATATATTCATTGACTAGGAAACAATCCAGCATTTTGTCAATTTAATTGAAATTCAAGATTGAAACTTTCAATTCTCCGGACATCTGATCGATGTAAGACACGGGTCTTTCCGTTCTTTGCAAGATTTTATTTGTTTATAAAAGTAGCAGTGCATGCAGCGCGCGTCGAACCGTACTGGCAACACCGAAGCGAATCGAAGCGAGGCAAGCTGGCGTCGGCAAGGTAGCGAAAAAAAGACGGTGAACGATGACGACTCAATGAAAATAAATACTAAGGTATGGAAATCCATATATTGTGTGCGTGCCTACCGTGTATGGCGAAAAAGCTTTCTCACATTCGAATGAGCTCCCATAAGAAGCCGTGCAAATATGTACGTCACCATTTGCTGTTTACATTTTTCATCATCCACTAATACACTTGCATTTGATCTTCTTCCTCACCTTCTATCTATTCTCATTGATGACGACTGTAGCAACAGCAACGGTACTGGAGGCGGCAGCAGCAAGGCTGAAAGACGACAATAGTGAAAGCAGAAATCATCGAAGAAGTTTACGACATCTTCGAGCGCATTGAAGTCGAAGCCTCTTGTTTAACACACTAAAAAACAAGTTCAACGATCACCAGTCGCAAGATTAGCCGGGTGAGGGAATCCAAGTAGGATGGAACACCACAACGCCTCTTTTCAGAGCCAAAGTCACATTCCAGAAGAAAGCACTTTCGTGCACGCACCGCAAGCTAGAGATGATATGCAGTCAATCAGAGTCCAAACAATAATCATAGTGTATAGGTTTTTGGGATCTTAAAGCAATAGACTGATTTTTCTTTGAGACATCATGCATTTTATAATTCCTAGAGCGTTCAAAGTTGTCAAAACTTTACTTTTTAGACTATAAAGGTTTTACAGAGATAAAATAAAAGTTGTTTAAATCTGCAAATAACAGAGGTAAAATAGAAGTTGTTGAAAGCTGTGAACAATTAATTGTTTTAGAAGTTATGAAAAAGCATGATTAAACGGAGCTTCTAGCTCGCGGATAAAATTTTCTTCAAAACTCAAACGGTATATCGAAATTTGGGCATACCAAAGACCTCTGAATCTGGTCCGTAAGGGATTCTGAGCTCCCAAAAAGATTCATTGACAATCAAATGATTTTTTTTGGTAGTTTGCTTTGAATAGCTAGATCCATAACATTTTCTATCATATGAAATCCTAGCAGGTAGCAATGATTGATTAAAACCATTAAATATTTTTTTCAAATTTCTGTGACCCCTAACTTCTTCTAGAATCTTGATAAGATAATCGATGATATAAAAACAATATTTGTCCTAAAAAAATCCCTCCCGTCGGATATGTGATCTTGCCGTGATGGGTGGGCATACGCCATTAGCACTGATATGGCAACCAAAGGCATATCCTGTCGTGGTGGTATCGCATGTTGATTATTTTTGTTCAATGCCGCGTCACAGTTTGGCATTGACGCACTGATTTTACGGATGTGTATGTGAACCAACGGACATCGTGTTAAAAAAATCGAGAAAGTTTTCTCAAATTATATAAATATTCTGGTCGCAAGAACTTTGTTAGGGAAGGGGGCAATATGCCCTAGCTAAGCAAACACTGCTCTATTGTCTTATTTGTAACGCTATTCATGGGTATTTTTACATTATGCATCAGTTAAACAAGATAGCTAGTTGATGCCATTCAAAAATTGTCAAAAATCTCAATCATATTGATAATATTTACATTTCAAAAAAGTGGTGATATTTTGTTGCCGGAAAACTCATGAGGCTCCTAGGGAACAAAGTACCACGCGTCGGCGAATCAGCATTCTAGTATGGATAGTCCGTGGAGACGCAAGTACTTTGTAGGTTATTGCCACTAGGGGGTTTTGCCTCGCCAAAATGTTAGATGTTTCTTCAAAATGTGGAAATTTTCGGTTTTTCCGACCTTCCCATGCACTATTTTGAAACTTTCTTCGCCTATCCTACATAATTTTAGATCTAGTTTTGTTACGGACATATTAATGACGGTAAATATGAGGGAAACCACAAAAAGCGTTTTGCATGGGGGGGAGGGCGTTTTGGGGCATCTTCCCCTAAGTGCTGTTCGATCGCAGGCATGCCCTTTTCCTAGGTATTCCTACCGTTGTGGCTTCCACACTACCAGTTCCTAAACCTCGCGTGGCACCGTGACACATTTCTTAAGTATAGGTGTCCCAATTAATCATTCTTTCCCCTCCACCATTCACAAGTTCGCGACCAGGACCTTTGAAAAAAAAATGCACCCTTTTTGTAGTTTGACTATCATGAACACGTTTTCATGGTACACATAATAATATCATTTCTTTTGAACAGATATATTTTTATTATAGGTTGACTCAGAATCAAAAGATTCGAAATCAGAGTTTCTTTTCTGGAGTGATTTGAAGAGTGTAACCAAAAGGGTAGACATCATTTCGCTCGTCGATTTCAATAAAAAAGAATGGCAGAAACGTGTCGCTCACCTTCCAGACATCATCTAAACGTGCTGAACTTGAAAACAAGAAAACCATTCTGATTTAGTTCAGAGACAATTTGCAAGCAAAGGTTAAAAACTAGCAACGTAAAGTAAGTGTAGGAAATATTACAATGTCGTGATCCCGAAAAGATTTGGAGCCACTGATCTAAGAGATAGTGTTCGTGACAATCGCTTAGTAACGGCAATCCATCGCAACGATGACCTTACGTTGTCCAACGTCTACCTTGTAGACGTGTCTTGTGCACAACCCTTCTGATTTATTCATGAGTGAAAACCATACCTTGAATCGCAATAACGTTCTCATAGATATTCCTCCTTGATGTCTCAAGTGCGCCAAATTGCCCTCAATTGCTTGATAATTGTAATCCTGACGGGCTTGGTGGTCATATGGCTACCGCTTCTGCCTCATGCGCAGGAGGTCGTGGGTTCAATCCCAGGCCCGTGTCATTTCTCCTACTTTGAATATTTTCATATATTTCTAATGTTCTAGCAATCTAGAAATGGGCTTTCATACCATTTCCATCTTCTATCCTGTATACCTTCAACTTGACTAGTTCTAGCAGGTAACTGTTAGAATTCGATATGACCGAAAGAGTTCGCTTCGACATCCAATTAGAATACTACACCACCCTTTCATAACTATCACATTGGCAACCCGTTAACCAAGACGAACCTCTGCCATAAAACCTCAACCCCAAGATTCCAATAAAATTCCGCAGGAGCTCGTGGCGAGTGCAGAGGTGCAGTGGGCGAGTGACTGCATCATCAATTCCTTCCCATCCCCGATGACCGTGAGGACGTGGCCAGCGCCGTTATCAACTATCCAAAATACTAGAGCTCTCGGACTGTGCACATTGAGGTTGGAGAGCAAATCCCATGCGTACATCCATTGGTTCCCTGTGCAATTGCGATTGTTCTGGTCGATCACGGAGTAGCAACTACGAAATGCACACGGTCATCATGCAAAAAAAAATTGCTTGATAATTATAATCCTGTCTCCTCGTGGTTTTAAATCTCAAATAAAGTGTTAAATCATAGAACATCACCCCAAATCGATGAATATATCGCTTAACTTTCCGAGAAATTTAACCAATCCCAGCAAAGACCTAAGTTCGGTAACCGATGACGGGGATTGCAGGTTCAAAATAGCCTTCACTTTTCCAACTGATAGACGGATGTCATCAGTGGACACGATGTGCTCCAAGAACTCCCAAATACCCAAAAGACTGATTTCTTCTTATTGATTTTCATGTTGAAAATCTCAATGCTTAGTATAGTATTCCTCAACTGATTCTCCATAGATCTCTAAATCTTCCATGTAGACTATCAGACCTTTGATTCCCCTGAATAATTTCTCCATTTCTCTTTAGAACAGTTCTAGAGCCGATTTTAACCCAAACGGAAACCTACAGAATCTATTTACTCCTCTCTTGACCACAAAGGTAGTAATACTCCTATTGACTTCATCAAGTTCAAAATGAGAATAAGCTGCAATAAGCCGCGATGAGATCGATCTTGAGCAATTTAGCAACCTTATCGAAACAATTATTAAACCCGTAAATGCATAGAATTTTTTAAACTCCTTATTTATTAACGTACCTTCTTTGAAGAAAAAGAAGAAGTTTTCACGCCTTTATTACATTGTTCGCGGCTCTCATGTCAACACATAATCTGATTCTCACGTCCTTCCCCATTCTGTGGCTTCCTGTCATTCAGAATCCGTACTCCCTCCCATTTCAAATGATTGTAGGTCTTTGAATCAATCATATTCGCCAGAGATCCCGAGTAAATGATTACACTTGTCGTCACTCCACCAAATTCCATTTCGAGAATTTCACTCATCTGTTCAGACGTCTTTGTAAACAATACTCCTTTTTTCGAACCAGACCCTTCGGGGATGCTGACGTAAATTCTCTTAGCTCCCACTAGACGTTTGTTAATCGACTCCTAATGTTTTTATTTACGACAGCAGACTTTGAAGTGACCCTATGCTTGAAAACCGAAACATTCCACATTTGCCGCTGGGCATTTCTATATTCCTCTATCCAAGTGAGCTGGTTTGTTACAATTGTAACACTTTCGAGATCTCTATGAGTATTTGTGGCTGAATGAGGATTTGCCGAAAACTTTTTGGATCAAATTGCTTTCTCCGTGGCTTGTCGAGGGTTTTTCTAATGTTCGCATTTGTCTTTGAATTTCCTTCAAAGTCTTCCTCGACAATAGTACTTCAGATAATCATATTTTGATTGTCAATAGCTTTTTCCGGAGGTCAGTTGATGTGCATCCACCAGTAATTTGATTGACAATCATATCATCTACATCGGAGAAACTACACCGATTTGCCTGATCACGCAATTAATTCATCGAGCGTTCGTTTCCCGACCTTCTCTAAGGTTGCTCGTAACCCGACCGGCACCACGGAGAAGTAGGGATGGAAGTGGATGGGTAAGAGGTCAAGGATCGCAAAAACGGGTCTATTTAAGTATTACCTTACTTACTTATGGATTCTGTACACCTCCGGTGGTGCAAAGGGCCGACTTGAAACATTTACATCCTGAGCGTTGCCCGGCTATCGCTTTAACCTGTTGCCAGTTAGATTTCGGTCGACTTCTTTTATTTCTTTATTGAGATTTCGCCGCCATGAGCCTCTGGGTCTGCCTCTGTTGCGATGTCCGTTCACTTATCTGCTTGGTTTTCCAGATATTTCTTAAACTCGCAAAGGCAGCAAAGTCATCAGCCAATCGACGTCGTTTAAGTGCTCCATGCTTATAGGCTGCCATAATAGCCCGCGGTTTGGTTCACGGTCAATCGCATCTACCAGAATCTCATCGATTACAAAGAGGAACAGTAACGGTGATAGAATACATCGTTGCCTCACACCTGCTACGACCCGGATAGGGTCCGACAAGACCCCATTGTGCAGCACTCTACACGAGAAGGCCTCGTACTGTGCCTCGATGAGGCCGATGATTTTCTCAGGAATCCCCTTGCGTCTCAGGGTGCCCCACATATTCTCGTGATTGAGACGGTCGAAAGCTTTTTCGTAGTCAATGAATACCAAGTAAAGGGACTCTTGGAATTCGTTGACCAGCTCCAGAATGATGCGGAGTGTGACAATATGGTCCACACATGATTTTCCGGCACGGAATCCGGCTTGCTGCCGCCGGATAGTCGCATCGATCTTCTCCTGAATCCGGGCTAGGATAATTTTGCATAGAACTTTGAGAACGGTACACAGCAACATAATGCCTCGCCAGTTATCGCATACAGTCAGGTCACCCTTTGTGGGCACCTTCACTAAGATACCTTGCATCCAGTCGACCGGGAAAGTTGCGGTGTCCCAGATACTACGAAATAAACGATGCAGTAGTTGACCGGATGTCATGGGGTCAGCTTTGAGCATCTCGGCTGATATGCGATCGACCCCTGGGGCTGTATTCGATTTCATGCTTTGGATGGCTGTTTGAATCTCTAGCAGTGATGGAGCTTCGGTATTGACGCGTGTTATACGTCGGATCCTAGGCAGATCATGCCAAGGTGGTGATGGCCTGGCTGGCACTTGAAAAAGTTGTTCGAAGTGCTTGAACCAGCGTTTCAGCTGGTCAGTTGGGTCGGTCAATAACTGATTCGCGTCTTTCACAGGCATCGTTGCATTCATCTTCGCCCCGTGAAGCATCGTGATATATAGTAGAGGAGGCGAATGTCCCCGGTTGCTGCGGCTCTCTCTCCTTCGTCGGCCAGAGAGTCTGCCTACGCTCGCTTGTCCCGTCGTTATGAGCGTTTTACTTCCTTCTCAAGAGCCGAGTATCGTTGACGGTCTAAGACTTTGGCTCCTCTGGTTTTTGATCGCTCTATCGCGGCTTTGGTTTCTCTTCGCTTCTCTTGGCTGATGCAGATGTGGTCGATTTGATTTTCTGTAAAGCCGTCACGAGAAACCCACGTGACCTTGTGAACGGGTCGATGAGGGAAGAGCAATCCACCGATCACTATGTCTTTATTAATACAAAATTCTGCGAACAGCTCTCCGTTTTCGCTCATTTATCCGAGACCATGGCGTCCCATAATGCGCTCATGGTTCGAGTTGTCTGATCCGATCTTCGCATTGAAGTCGCCCAAACAGATCTTGATATCACCCTTCGGAATTCTATCTACGACGGCATTGAGTGGACTGTAGAAGTTCTCTTTGTCTTGCAAATCGGCAGCATCGGTTGGCGCATAACATTGGATTATAGTAAGGTTTCGGACCCGTGTTCTAAATCTGGCAATGATTATCCTTTCACTTATAGGTTCCCACTTCATAAGCGCAGAGTGTGCCTAAGCGCTTAATAGGAAGCCAACTCCGCGATGCCGGGGAGCGTGTTCACCTCGTAAACCAGAGTATAGCAGAACTTGTCCCGACGGCGTTCTGTGTTCTTCAAAGTTTGGCTAACGGACTTCACTCAGTCCCAGGATCTCAAGCTTCATGCGGCGTGCCTCATTGGCAAGTTGTGCCAATTTACCCTGCTGGACTAGGGTGTTAAACGTTCCATATTCCTATTCGTGTCCGTTGTTTCGCGCTAAGAGTCGTCGCCGTAAAATCAGTCCGTATTCTTTCATTATCGGATTCTCGAACAAATTGATGTTTCGGGAACAGTAGGATGTTCACCCAAGATTCCCTATCCACCGGGATGAGGCTGCCATCTTAGGTATAACTTCCGGGGAATAGCATTTCATACTCAGCCGCTGGATGCCAGAACAGACGCTGTTGGAGCCGCACCTCCTTGGTGAACAGACACTCGATCAGTCGGGTCAAATTTGTTTAAAGTCCCACCCAACACCAGGACTAGGCTAGAGCGCTTTGAGCGGCACACGGTCGCTTCGATAGGGCCTGCTTGGGGACATATGCAGCTTTTTATAGAAGTTCGACAGAGCCCACTGTCGAACCCCACCACATCCTATAGGGAGACCCCACAAGACGCATCCTCTCACTCTAGCTGATGTCATAAGGACAACAGTGCTTAGGCTACACTACCAGCTAAGTACGCAACCCTTAGGAAGCGTGAGTATTGGAACTTGTGAGGACCAAAGCTATGTTAGGCGCCCCTTCCCCGATGTCAACTCACCATTTCGTAAGTATTACCCAGTATCAAAATTTATCTTCAAAATTAAGCTTACGGTCCAAATTCCTAAAAAGTATCTGATTTTTTTAATATTTCTTTTTAAATTATTTTGTTATACTGTTTTTAAAAGTTACATTGTTTGGGAAAAATAAATGTGTGAATACCGCCACACAAATGCTAAAGTTCTCAAATTTAATTTAGTGTATATTGTCCCACTGATATCAATGCTGTATTAGCGCACAAATTAGATACTATGAAAACGTCAACTAATATTTTATCGAATTGGAAGATCACCTTGTAATAATTTGATACCTTCTCGCATTTCAAAGTGTTAAAAGGATAAAAAAGTTCAATTTGAACAGGCTATTATATTTTAAAAATGTGGTTTAACTTTTATGCAGGTAAGGGTTTAAAATTGCATGCAAGTATTTTATGCAAGATTTCGAAACCTCGAAACTGAATCATTTTGGACATTTTTTTTTTCGATGCAATCTACAAATTGAGTCAATTGCACATTATTGTACCTACATATTATTGCAATAAAATTATTAAAAACTAGACGGTTTCGCTTAGTTCTGTTGGTACTGTTTCTTTATCATTATAAAAGGGAATAATAATTCAAATTAGAAAACTCAAAATTGCTCTTCTTGATGATAGATAGATCTCATTTAGTTATTTAGTCTTACGAGAAATGTTATAATTTTGTTAAATTTTTCTTTACTTTTACGCTATTAGGATTGTACCTACGTACAATTATATATTACTCTTAATGTCGAGAAACTGTCTTTTGGGGTGATATCAACTGTTATACTGCACCACATTATGGTGTAACCAGTGCTTAAGTTAGCTTAACCCATCGCCTTCCAATATGCAACAAGGCAGCGTGGACACGATCGTACATTGTTGCACGCAAGTTTGATTGTTCCACACAAGTGTGATCACTTTTCCCCACTGCACCGATAATAATCCGATTTCTTCGCACCAATCTCTCTCTGATGTGGCAGTAAACTACGGTCGAATCCACCCCGACATCTTTCGCCGCTTTCGGTCGTTCGCGCATGGAAATTCCACGCGCAAGCAAATTGATTATCGATAAATACTTCGCTTCGGCGTCGGACTTTGGCTTTGATCTCCCACTGCAGCTATAATGAGATAATTTTGCGTATTACTGTGGCAAACGGAAACCTTAGCCGTTGAAGGAAGATGTGGAATTCGAATGGTTTCTTCTTGCGAGGAATTCACCCGTTCGGGGGCCTGATCGAGGATCAATTGAACGAGTGGGATCGTAAATGATCATGTCGAGGTTGAGAGTCATTTTCGGATTGGAATTTTGAGAAGATAATCATTTGGTCCTGCAGAAGGGCCAACTTTCATATAGCAATCAACTCAGATCGACGAATTGAGGTGATGTGTGTCCGTGTGTATGTGTGGATGTACGTATGTGCGTGTGTTGCGGGTACCTATAGTTAACTGATTTGCTAGCAACAAGTTTCATTTGACGAGTCTCATTGTTTTCTTTTGAAAATTGGCCACATCGACTATGAGCTTGAATGTTACTGCCTAAATACTGTTTTTTTTAGTAAACGAGAAATTCAATGCTCTGGTTTGAGCTAATCACCGTGGAATTCATTAATCGAAATTGATTGGCTTTTTTCGGCGACAATGAATCGTCACCGAAAAAAGCCAATCAATTTCGATTAATTAGAGAAATTCAATGGTTCGGGTTCACTCTGTTAGGAGCCAAACACATTTTCGTTAATCTATGAGCTCTGTTATCATATTTTTGCACTTTCAACATTAGCATTTTTATATTTCTTCGTCGTGTTGCAACAAGAGATCAACACCATCACTGCACCGGTGGGAAAGTGAACTGGGGATATTTAGCAGATATTTAACAATAAGCTGTCTTGTGTCAGGAAAAGTAATTGTTCCATGATTTTCAATCCACTAGTTGGTGGCGACACTTCTCTATAAGATTGACTTTCCACCATTGCAAAAGTCGAACCCCTTGAACGTAATGATCGCAATTATCCGTACCATCGATAATTGCATTCCCATTCACCAGATCCCATTGGTCATTCCCACCGAGTGAATAAAAAGAGAGAACCTCGGTGCGTCCCTATCAATTAAAGAGCGATATCAATTAAGTAGCGTCAATTTTCCGAATAACTGCCCAAGAATCGACTATACAGAGCCTTCCCACACCGATAGGCAGACTGATGGTCATCAGAGCAAGGGCATCCGCTCCAATCAAAGTCTTTCTCAAAGTTATGCCCTGATTGCGAGACCTGCCTCCCCACGGACCAGCTTCAGTGTGACTTAATCGTGGTGTTCCAGGGAAATGTCATTTATAAGTTGAACATGGGCTTTCAATTGCAATTATCAGCTCCCGGGAGAAGGTAATCGCCATCTGAGCTACCAACCCACAACCGCGGCGTCTACGGCCCGGGTCGTTGCGTTGTAGAGCAGGTTGGTATTTTGTCCAACGCGGCAGCAGCGCTCCTCTGCCTTTCCTCCTTCCCTCCCTAAATCACAACAAAAAGTCCCATTCAGCTTCCCAATCAAAGGTCGGGTAGTACAAGTGGAGGCTGCCGCCCAGATATGTCGATACGAAGAAAAACTGAGTGCCAACAACGACACCGTTAAAGAGCCGGTCGGTAGCCGCGATCCAGTGTGAAAGAAGCGATCATTGATTCAAATTGCGCGCCTTCGCCGATGAGATCAAAGGGACCGATCTCGTTTGATAAAAAGTACAGGTACAATAACAAATATGCTAAAACTTTCCCCCCCGGACCTCGGGCTCCGCCATCCCGACGGGAAGAGTTGGGTGTCGAGTTGATCGGAGTTCTCTCACATTGCGGCTACTGCATTCGATTCCATCAGTAACGAGAGATTTGTTTTTGTTTTGCTTCTTTTTCGTCGAAAACGAGGCACTTGTTGATCCGAGCTTCTTGGCTTTAAAGCTGAGAGGGCCCGTTTCGATATGAGGTCACTAACTCTTTTGCTATTTCGTTATTTATCTACATGTGGAATTTTCACTTATTCAACTTATTCCAAAGCGTTTCAGAACAATTTGAAATCCGATCGGTTGGCTTCTTGTATCGTTTATTGTAACAATTAATCATTCTTCTTCTTCTTTGGATCTACATTCCAACTGGAACTTGGCCGGCTTTTCAATTTAGTATTCTATTAGCATTTCCTCAGTTATTAATTGAAAGCTTTCCTATGCCCGCCATTGCATGAGTATGTACCTTGTGGGCAAGTACAACTATGCCCAGGGAGTCGAGAATGTTTCCAACCCGAAAACACAATAGACCGGCCGAAAATCAAACTCGCCATCTCCGGATTGACAATCCTATGCCTTTGCTCGCAAGGCTACTGGAGATTAATCCTACTTGTCTCCCATAAGCCTTGTGTGCGAAGGCGTAGGATTGCCAAACCGGAGATGGCGAGTTCGATTTTTGGTCCGGTCTAGGATGTTTTCGGGTAGGGGACATTCTCGACTCCCTGGGCATAGTTGTACTTGCCCAAAAGGTACATACTGATGCAATGGCGGGCATAGAAAGCTTTCAATTAATAACTGAGGGAATGCTAATAGAATACTGAATTGATAAGCCGGCCGAGTTCCAGTTGGAATGTAGAAGGAAGAAGGAAGAAGGAAGAAGGAAGAAGGAAGAAGGAAGAAGGAAGAAGGAAGAAGGAAGACGGAAGAAGGAAGAAGGAAGAAAGAAGACGGAAGACGGAAGACGGAAGAAAGAAGAAGGAAGAAGGAAGAAGGAAAAACGAAAAATGATAAAGGAAGAATGAAGAAGGAAGAAGGATGAAGGAAGAAAGAAGAAAAAAGAAGGAAGAAGGAAGAAGGGCGAAGGAAGGAGAAAGAATGATGAAGGAAAAAGGAAGTAAGAAGAAGGAAGAAGGAAGAAGGAAGAAGGAAGAAGAGAGAAGGAAGAAAGAAGAAAGAAGAAAGGAGAAGGAAGAAGGAAGGAGGAAGTAGGAAGAAGGAAGAAAGAAGAAGAAAGAAGAAAGAAGAAAGAAGAAAGATAGAAGAAAGAAGAAGGATAAAGGAAAAAGGAAGAAGGTAGAAGGAAGAAGGAAGAAGAAAAAAGAAAGAAGAAAGAAGGAAGAAGGAAGAAGGAAAAAGGAAGAATGAAGAAGGAAGAAGGAAGAAGGAAGAAGGAAGAATGAAGAAGGTAGAAGGAAGAAGACAGAAGAAATAAGAAAGAAGGAAGAAGGAAGAAGGAAGAAAGAGGGAAGAGAACAGAAGAAAAAAGAAAGAAGGAAGAAAACGGAAGAAAGAAGAAATAATAAAGAAGAAGGAGTAATAAAGAAGGTAGAAGGAAGAGGGTAGAAGAAAGAAGATAGAAGAAAGAAGGATGAAGGAAAAAAGAAGAAGAAAGAAGGAAAAAGTAAGAAGGAAGAACGAATAAGGAAGAAGGAAAAGGGAAGAAGGAAGAAAGAAGAAGGCAGATTCAAGAAGACAGAAGAAATAAGAAAGAAGGAAGAAGAAAGAAGACAGGAGGAAGAAGGAAGAAGGAAGAAAGAAGGAAGAGAACAGAAGAAAGAAGAAAGAAGGAAGGAAACGGAAGAAAGAAGAAATAATAAAGAAGGTAGAAGGAAGAGGGTAGAAGAAAGAAGATAGAAGAAAGAAGGATGAAGGAAAAAAGAAGAATGAAGAAGGAAAAAGGAAGAAGGAAGAACGAATAAGGAAGAACGAAGAGGGAAGAAGGAAGGAAGAAGAAAAAAGAAGGAAGAAAGAAGAAGGCAGATGCAAGAAGGGAGAAGGAAGATGGGGTGAGGTGAAGAAAGAACTTCTCATTTTGCACTTCTTGCTTCTTTTTGCTGGTTCGGCCTAATGGCCATTCGGCACCGTATCACACTAAGACAAAACCAAGGGTTTGAATCGCGAAAGGCATCGTCACCGCTAGGTGGATTAATCTGGGTTTTATTTCCAAACTTGGATTTTCGAGCCAATGACAAAGGGTTGCAAGGACAAAAGTTCTAAAAGAGGAAGGGTCGAAAAATGGAATTTTGAAAGAACAACATATTAGAAGATAAAATTCCGAAGGACACAAAATTGAAGGGATGGAAGGCTGAAAGGACAAAAATTCGTTAAGGAGAATTCAACCAGAAACTCTTCAATGAAAAACCCAAGTGAAATCTTCCAGTAACTCCTCCAAAAATTCAAAAGTTCTCCCGAGATTTTTTTCTGAAATTTTTTTTTCCGAAAATTCCTCCCAAATCATTTATTTCAGAACTCTTGCAAAGGATTTCTCCGATACTTCCTTAATCCGGATAGTGGCGGTAACTCCTTCAAAATGCGGTAATTTCGAAGAAAAAAAATCACTAATAAATTCCGAAGAAAAAATCAGAAGGAACCTTTTAAGGAAATTCAGAATAAATCCCTACAGAATTTTCAAAGGAATTTCCGAAGAAATTTTTAAAGGAGTTTTAAATGAATTCCTGAAGTGATTCCTGAAAAAAAAGTAAGAAATGGAAAGTAATTTACGAAACAAATATCCAAGAAATTTCCAAAGGGAAAAACCATTAAGTAGTTCACGCAAAAATTGTCGGTTTTCCTCTTCCCCCTTTGTCTCACTTTTTTTATTGAGCCTCTATTTTTTTAATTGGTCATGCTGCCCTCCCCCTACAAGCATGACGGACTTTGTGGATGGCCCCAAAGGGATTCCTGGATAAAGTTCTTAGACGATTCCTGAGGGAAATTCTGAAATGGTTCTTAGAATCAATACTTTGATTTTTTGAATGAATGTCTTGAGAAAATTCAAAGTTTATTTAATTTCTAGATTTATTTCCTAAGTAATTTTCTGAAGAAATCTTAAGAGGAATTTGTGAACGAAGGTTGGACGGGTTGTCCAAAGGAATTCTTGGAGGAATCTAAGACTGTCGGACGTTCCTTCAGGAGTTGCTTCGGATATTCCTTCAAAAATTATTAAGAAATTTCCTAGAAGTTCATTCTAGAACTTTTCATGGAATTCCAAAAGAGTTCTTAAAAGAGTTTCTGAAGGAATTTTCGGATGAATACCTTGAAGATTTTTTCAAGAATTTTGCAGCGCAATTTCCGAGGAAATTCCTGAACGAATCTCTGAAGGAATTTCTTGAGGAAATTGCGAATAAATTGCTGGGAAATCGGAACGGATTTTTGAAAATAATTCATGATTTTTTTAAAGTTCTGGAAATATGTTGAAATATTAATTTGGAATTTCCTGAACAAAACCCTCCAGGAATTTCTTTAAAAACTCCCCATAAAATCATTTGAAAACTCCTCCAACTTTTTTTCCATAAATAATTTAAAAAATTCCGCAACGACTTCCTACTGATATGCCTCCAGAGCAGGGATTGAATCCTAAAGAGAATGAGCAAGTCTCTCACTTATCATCTCTGTATAAATATTCGATATGTAGCATACCGCGAGAGACTTTTTTCGCAAGCTGTCATGATAAAGAACTGATTCGGGAGGCTCATAATAAATCTTATTTAAAAAGCTCCAAATGCGGGTTGCACTGGCTCTGATGATGCATTTCAACTTGTTCTACATAGCTGTGCAGTAGGGTAGAGAACCATTTGGGCAGTACCCCCTATTCCCGTCCCCAACGTTCATTACTCGATCGCATTACAACTGAGTTACTTGTTTTTTTTTGTACATGGTTAGTTTCTGTCTACATCTAGTGATGTACAAAAAATCAAGCCATTTGGTTGGAACGTGGTCGAGTTATTAACAATGCGGACGGTAATAGGGGGTACCGCTCCCTAGCCAACACGAATGGAGCGAAAAAAAAAGCGAGAATCACCATTTTTCTGTGGGGGCTGCCTATCCGATTCTGTTTTTTCGCCCTTGTATATAAGTTTGATACATTTGTTATCATGGCTTGTTATGATTCGGAACAGTTTTTGCCTCTCTTTTATCGTTGTTCGTTATCTATTAGAGCGATTTCTGCAAACCCTGCTCCAGAGACTTCTTTAAAAGATTCTTCGAAAAACCTCCGAGAATCCCTTATTTTCCTGAGATTCTTTCGGAAGCTCGGAAGTTTTAAAGGAAATCCATTGAAAATAGTTGGATAGTGAGATAGTTTCCTAAGGTTTCGAAAGAATTCCTAAAATAAACAAATACTAAAAAACTTTCAGAAATAATTCTTGAAAAAAGTTCCGAAGGTATTACTGAAAGAATTTCGGAAAGAACTCATGAAGGCATCCTGCAGGATGTTCTGAAAGAATTCCCGGTGAATGTTTTAATTGAAGATTCGATGAAATTTCTTAATGAAATTTTGAAGGAATTCATGAAATAATTGCCGAAGAAATTTCATAAAGAGGACTTCAAAGAAATTTCCGAAGACATTGCTTAAAAAATTTGAAAGAGATCCTAAACAATTTTCGAAGAAACTCCTAATGGAACTTTTAAGAAGATCCTTAAGAAATTTTCGAAGGAATTGCAAAAGGAACTTCCAAAACAATAAATTAAGGTGTCTCCGAAAGAATTCCTAACGGAATTTTAGTAGGAATTCCTGAAAAATGTTCGTATCCATTTATAAAAATACTGGAATGGAATTTTCGGAGAAATTTCGTATGAAGTTTCCAAGGAAACGCCCAAAGAAATTTCCGGAAGAATTCTTAAAGTAACTCTAAAGAAAACTTTTCGAAGGAATTTCTAAAGAAATTTCTTGATTTATTTCAGAAGTAATTTCTGGAGTATTTTCCTAAGGAATCCCTGGATGAAATTCCGAAGGAACTCTTAAATGAATGCCTAATGGATACTTCTTCGAATATTCCTAGAAATTCCAGGTTTTGATGGTTTTTGGATAAACATTTCGTAGAATTCCAATAGCTTTTACAACAAAGTAATAAACAACTTCAAGGCAATAGAATAAAATTGCGTAATGTTTAACGTTTAGCTAATTAATTTGACTAAATACTAAGCAGCGAGGTGCAAACTTTTCAGTTTTGGGTTACAATGCCAGTAAATAAGAAAAGAAGAAATGTTTTCAACTGACGCTTGTTAGATATTTGTTATTCGGGACAAAAAAAAACTGGAAAAGCATTAACAGTAGTGATTTAATTATTTTGCCAAATTGGTTTGCCAAATAAGTCCTAAAAGCACAAATATAAAAACACATAAAATTGATAGAATAAGTGGCCTGATTGGCACGGCAAATGCTGGGTAAAGGGTACCATTGGTACTTCGCGTACATGAAGGAATAAAATAGACCCCATTTCGCGGTCCTTAGCCTCTTACCCAGCAACTCCTATCCCTACCTCCCCGTGGTGCTGGCCGGGCTACGAGAAACCTTAGAGAAGATCAGATCGGTTTGCTCCTCTCTAGAGGTGCAAATCTTACTGAGCGTTTGTTCTCCATGTCAGGACTGGCTCGCAACAGCATCTGTTCTCCATGTTAGTGGCGGCTGATCATCGTCCGAGTACCAACGAGGGACTCTAAGTGAAACTGTGCACCATGGCCCACCGGAAATTTAGGGGGTTTGGTGTCAGGCCCTGCAAGCCAGCCTTTAAAAAATCTTAAGCAGCGAACAATCAACAAGAGAGTACGGACCGAAACCATCGGCGAAGACCACTGCGACGAAAAGTGACTAGCGATTGGAAACTTGGTTCGTGGAACTGCAAATCTCTCAACTTCATTGGGAGCACACGCATACTCGCCAATATGCTAAAGGACCGTGGATTCGGCATCGCTACGAGGAGGTTTATTGAAAGGGATCAATGGTGAGAACGTTTAGAGGTAATCATACCATTTACCAGAGCTGCGGCAACACACACGAGCTGGGAACAGCTTTCATAGTGATGGGCGATATGCAAAGGCGCGTGATCGGGTGGTGGCCGATCAATGAAAGAATGTGCAGGTTAAGGATCAAAGTCCGGTTCTTCAACTTCAGCATAATCAACGTCCATAGCCCACACTCCGGAAGCACTGATGATGATAGGGGAACTGTACCAGTTTTGGCCATGTTCCTAATTTGCCAAGTTTCTTGCAAAACTCCAGAAATAGAGCAATTTTCGGCGGTTTTACAGGAGCTATATCCCTCATGCATCTTCACTGTTGAAAATGTTCGATATTTTCTGAAAAATATGCATTTTTCAGGATTGGTTAGGCACTAAGGTGGCCAAAACCGGTACACTTCCCCTATGGACGTATTCTACGCGCAGCTGGAACGTGAGTACGAGAGCTGCCAAATCTAAGACGTCAAAATCATCATAGGAGATTTGAACGCTCGGGTTGGCCAGGAGGAGGAGATAAGACCAACTATTGGAAAGTTCAGCGCACACCAGCTGACGAACGAAAACAGCCTACGACTAATTGATTTCGCGCCTCCAAGACTATGGCCATTCGCAGCACCTACCTCCAACACAGCCTCCCGTATCGGTACACCTGGAAATCACCACTTCAGGCAGAATCACAAATCGACCACGTTCTGATTGATGGACGGCACTTCTCCGACGTTATCGACGTCAGGACATATCGTGGCGCTAACATCGACTCTGACCACTATCTGGTGATGGTTAAACTGCGCCCAACACTATCCGTCATCAACAATGTCCGGTACCGACGACCGCCGCGGTACGACCTAGATCGACTGAAGCAACCTGATGTCGCCACTGCATGCGCGAAACATCTCGAAGCAGCGTTGCCGGAAGAGGGTGAGCTCGATGGGCCCCTCTTGAGGACTGCTGGAATACAGTTAAAGCAGCCATTAACGATGCAGCGGAGAACAACGTCGGGTATATGGGACGAAGTCGACGGAACGATTGGTTCGACAAAGAGTGCAGACAGATTCTGGAGGAAAAGGACGCAGCGCGGGCGGTCGCGCTGCAGCAAGGTACCCGGCAGAACGCGGAACGTTATAGACGGAAGCGGAGACAGCAGACCCGCCTTTTTCAGGAAAGGAAACGCCGCCTGGAAGCAGTTGAGTGCGAGGAGATGGAACAGCTGTGCCGTTTTCAAGAAACACGCAAGTTCTATCAGAAGCTCAACGTATCCCGCAAAGGCTTCGTGCCGCGAGCCGAAATGTGCCGGGATAAGTATGGGAGCATCTTGACGGACGAACGTGTGGTGATCGAAAGGTGGAAGCAGCACTACGAGGAACATCTGAATGGCGCGGAGAGTACAGACAGTGAAAGTCAAGGCAGCGGAGGAGATGACTACGTCAGTTCAGCGGACGATGGAAGCCAACCAGCCCCCACCTTGAGGGAAGTTAAGGATGCCATCCAACAGCTAAAGACCAATAAAGCATCTGGTAAGGATGGTATCGGAGCTGAGCTCATCAAGATGGGTCCGGAAAAGCTAGCCACTTGCCTGCACAAATTGATAGTCAGAATCTTGGAAACTGAAAAGCTACCGGAGGAGTGGAAGGAAGGGGTTATATGCCCCATCTACAAGAAAGGCGACAAGCTGGAGTGTGAGAACTTTCGAGCGATCACCGCATCCTTAATGCCGCCTACAAAGTGATATCCCAGATCATCTTCCGTCGTCTGTCACCATTAGTGAATGAGTTCGTGGGAAGTTATCAAGCCGGCTTCGTTGACGGCCGCTCGACAACAAATCAGATCTATACTGTACGCAAATCCTTAAAAAAATGCCGTGAATACCAGGTCCCAACGCACCATCAGTTCGTTGATTTCAAGGCGGCATACGACAGTATAGACCGCGTAGAGCTATGGAAAATTATGGACGAGAATAGCTTACCAGACTGATCCAAGCAACGGTGGATGGTGTGCAAAACTGTGTGAAGATTTCGGGCGAACACTCCAGTTCGTTCGAATCGCACCGGGGACTAAGACAAGTTGATGGACTTTCGTGCCTGTTGTTCAACATTGCGCTAGAAGGTGTAACAGCCGGGGTACGATTTTCAACAGATCCAGTCAATTTATTTGTCTCGCGGATGATATGCACAGCAAAAAAAGTTGTTGAATATTACATCGAAAACGATGCAACCCGTCGAATCCATCGGATGGTGAATATTACACTGAGCGATGTACTCGACAGCTTGCTGTGTAACCAACAAAAGCGATGTAATTTTTACCGATGTAAAAATTATTTGACGTAATCAAGGCGATGTACAATAAAGCTACGTAAAATATGGCAACGTACATGGCATTTGCTCCATTGAGTTGTTTCGTGTTTTCTTTTTTCAATAAGTTATATGCTGGGTTGTATTCCTAGTTTTTTTTTAACATAATTTGTTTATTTATTATATTATGATCGGCATATAAATATAACCAACTATATCCACTATAACAGCACTTTCTTGACGCATTTTTTTTGTGTCCCGCGTCGCCCGAGCCGTCGCATTCAGAGATCACATGCAATGGCGATACACCGCAAACCGTCATGCGTCATCTCCATCAGGCCATAGCGTCCCACCAGCTGATGTCGGTACGCTTCTCCATGTTTTCGTCATCTTCGGCCGGTGCTGGATCATCTTGGTGGTTCGTGGCCCACTGCAAAGCTTTTCGCAGATTGGGCGAGTTGACATTGGACAATTTCCTTCATTCATTCTCCGACTGCATTTCACGAAAAACCATCCGGAATCCAGTATTGATTTAAAGAACAAAGGTAGCCCTATCCTGCCGGATTACCTTCGCCGGAGTAATGTTGTACAAAGCTGCATGGAAGGCTTCAGCATTCAGAGGCGCTTTAAAGCTGCTAGAAAAAAATGAATGAGAAATGTAGTAGGAATAGGTACATTACAGTCTGGATCAAGTATGGGTTATGTCGCTAGATGTTTAAGCTTTTTGTTCAGGCGCTCACGATGTTAGTTTTTAAACCTTCTGGAATTTCGGAAAGAATTCATCTGGGATTTCGTGGATTATCCTCCTGGAGTTCCCAAAGAATCCTTCTGAGATTCCGATGAGAGTTTTTAAGTAATTCGAATGGGAACGCGTCTAAAATTTCAAAAGAAATCTGTTTATTCTGTAGTGAATTTTCCTGAATTTTTTCCCTCTTTCGGATAGATATTTTTTAGGACATTCCCTTATTAGTCCTTCTGGGATTCCGATCAAAATCTTTCTGAGATTCCTGTAAGAACCCTTCTGAAATCCCAATGAAATTTTTATATGGATTCCCCACCGAAAAAAAAAACAAAAATTATTCATCATTGATTCTGAAAGAAATTTGCTTTAAATCTGATGAGAATCACCGAGGATTCCGAAGGAAAACCTTCGGGGAACATGTACAAATAATCTTCTGAGATCAGTTGTTATGTACGGAGTCACTATCCTATTTACTGCCACCACTTAATTGTAACTTTATTGATACGTATTTCGATACTTACAGTAAGGCCTTCTTCAGTGCCTGGTTCTTGACTTGACTTGAAGCCGAAATAAGTATCTGTAATGTTACAACCAAGTGGTTTTAATGGGTTAGTACTTCTTCGTCTCATGGCAAGTGAAGACATTCTATTAAAATCTAAATAATTATTTTCACCTCCTGAGATTCTAAATCGAATCCTCAGGATACCAAATCTGATCCTCTTGGGATTCCAAATGGAATCTTTGGTGATTTTTTATGGAAAGTTCCACGAATTTTGTATGGAATCAGTGAATTTGATTGTAGTCCTCCTAGGATTCCAAAAGAAAACCTCCTGGAATCCTAAATGGAATCACTGAGATTTCAAATTGATTGGCTCCTGGGATTCCAAAATGGTATGTTTCAGGTATTCAAAATGGAAGGCTTTCAAGATTACAATTGGAATACTCCTGGAATCCCAAATAGAATCCTCCTGGAATCCTAAATCGAATCTTCCTGAGAAAAAAAAATCTTTTTTGAATTTAAAATAGAAGGTACCTGGAATTCCAAATTGTTTTAAATCAAATCCTCCTCCTAGGATTCCAAAGGAAATCCTACTGGAATTCTAATTGAAATCATTCTGGAATTTGAAAAGGAAGCCTTCTAGGATTCCGAATGGCATCCTTCTGAGATTTTTAAGGACGGCTCCGAAGAACGCTAAACGGAATTAAATGGAATCTTTTCTGGGATTCGAAACGGAAAGCTCCTGGGATTCTAAATGGGATTTTGAATCAAATTTTTCTTGGATTCCAAATGAAAGCCTGAAGACCTCTGGGATTTGAAAAGGAATTATTTTGTGACTTAAAATGCAAGGATTCTGGGGATTCCCAATCAATTCTTGGATTGCAAATAAAATCTTTCTATGATTTTAAATGGAATGGGTTCTAAATGCAACCTTCCCTCTGGGTTTCCGGAAGCCTTCTGTGATTACAAATCGAAGTTTCCTGGGATTTCAAATCCAATTATCCTTGGAGTCAAAATGTAATCCTACTGGGATTAAAAATGGAATTCTCCAGGGATTTCAAATCGAATCCTACTGGGATAGAATCTTTCTGGAATTTCAAACAGAAGGCTCCTAGGATTTTAAATCGGATTCTCCTGAGATAGCGAATAAAATCGTTCTGTGATTCCAAATTAAAGGCTCCTGGGGATTTTAAATTAAATCATTCGTGGAATCAAAACGTAACTCTCGTCTAATTTCAAATGCAATTTTTCTTCTGAGATTCCAAACGGAATGAAACCTGAAACCTCAAAGGATTCCCAAATGAAGGAAAGATTCCTGAAGCAATGCTTAAAGGGTTCCCTTGAATCATCTCAAAGAAACTCTCAAATGATCGACGTTACAATCCTCAAAGGATACCCGAAGGAACCCTCAACAGAATCCCATAGAATTTCTCAAAGGTTTTCCGTAGGAGTCCTCGAAGGATTTTCGTCGGAATCCTCAAAGAATTTCAATCCGAATTCTCAAAGGATTAACGTATAGTCCTGAAACGATTCATTTAGAAATCTTTAAAAGAAGGAAGAAGGCATCCAGGAAGGATTCCCGAATTATTCCCCAAATGATTCCTGGAAGAATCCTCAGAGGATTCCTGAAGGAATCCTCAGAGGACTCCCGAAGGAACCCTCAAGTGATTTCCAAAGGAATCCTCAAAGGATTTCCTAAGGAATCATCAAAGGCTTTCAGAAAGAATCCCCAAAGGATTTTCTAAGGAATCCCCAAAGGACCTCCGAAGAATTCCAGAAAGAATTCTCAAATGTTCCCGAAGCAAATGATTCTTGAAAGAATTCTCAAAGTTTGTTATGCAGGAATCCTGAAAGGATATCGAAATAAATCCTCAAAGAATTCCCGAATTAGTTCACGAAGGAATTCTCAAAGGATTTCAGGAAGAATCCTCAAAGGTTCCCGAAGGAATCCTCAAATGTTCCCGAAGGAATCCTCAAAGTAAATCTGAAAGATCCCTCAAAAAAATTCCCGAATGAATCCTCAAGGATTCCCGAAGGAATTCTCAAAGGATTCCAGGAAGAATCCTTAAATGTTCCCGGAGGATTCCTCAAATGATTCCCGAAGGAATCCTCAAAGCATTTCTGAAGGAATGCTCACAAGATTTTCTGAAAGAATACTCAAAGGATTTCTGAAGGCATTCTCAAAGGATTCCCAAAAGAAATTCTCGAAGAAATCCAATTTCAGTTCTCAAAGGATTAACGTAAAGTACTGAAACGATTCATTTAGAAATCTTCAAAGGAAGGAAGAAGGCATCCAGGAAGGATTCCCGAATTATTACCCAAAAGATTTCCGAAAGAATCATCAGAGGATTCCCAAAGGAATCCTTAAGTGATTTCTGAAAGATTCTCTACGGAATCCCCAAAGGACTCCCGAAAAATTCCAGAAAGAATCCTAAAAGGTCCTCGAAGCAAATGATTCTCGAAAGATTTCTCAAAGTTTGTTATGCAGGAATCCTGAAAGGATATCGAAATAAACCCTCAAAGGATTCCCGAAAGAATCCTCTTAGGACTCCCGGAGGAATTCTTAAAGAATTCGCGAAAGAATCCTCGAAGGATCTCCGAAGTAGTTTACGAAGGTATTCTCAAAGGATTCCAGGAATAATCCTCAAAGGTTCCCGAAGGATTCCTCAGATGATTCCCGAAGGAATCCTCAAAGGATTCCCGAAAGAAATTCTCTAAGGAATCCGCAATAGATTCTCGAAGGAATCCAATTTCAGTCCGAATTCTCAAAGGATTAACGTATAGTCCTGAAACGATTAATTTAGAAATCTTTAAAGGAAGGAAGAAGGCATCCAGGAAGGATTCCCGAATTATTCCCCAAAGGATTCCCGAAAGAATCCTCAGAGGATTCCCGAAGAAATCCTCAAGTAATTTCCGAAGGAATCCTCAAAGGATTTCCTAAGGAAAGGTTCCGAAGCAAATGATTCTCGAAAGAACTCTCAAAGTTTACTAAGTCTGAAACTTGATTATGCATATGTACATCATGTGATAGATTTAGTTCGGAAAAGGTATTGGAGGGTAACCGCCCCTTCGATGGGCTTTGATCCCACGACTCCTGTTCGCTAGACAGGTGCTTTCCCTACTAAGCTAGGAAGGACCTCCGTCGTCCACCGCAGCTTAGCGGGTACTGATGAAACCAAATTCCCAGCACCAGGTACCAGCCGATCTCTCGCAATACATTTTCAGAGCTAACTCTTCGGAGGTCCTTCGTAGCTTAGTAGGGAGAGCACGTATCTAACAAACTGGGTCGTGGGATCAAAGCCCACTGAAGCCCTAGAAGCACTCATGTTGCACATAGGTGACTACAACTGACTGTGACTGAAGAAATTCTTTAAACAAATATCGAAGACATCCTCAAAATATTCTCGAAGGAATCCTCAAAGAATTCCCGTAGAAACCCTCAAAGGATTCATAAAGGAATTCTCAAGAAATTCGAAGGAATTTTCAAAGATGTCTCGAAGGAATCAACAAAGGATTTCCGTAGGAATCCACTAAGAATTCCTGAATAAATCCTCAAAGCATCCCGAATAAATCCTCGAAGGATTCCCGAATAAATCCTCAAGGAATTCTCGAAGAAATCCTTAAAGTATTTCCGGAGGAATCCTCAAAGCATTCCAGAAAGAATCCTCATAGAATTTCCGAAGAAATTCTCGAAGAATTCCCGGAGGAATATTCAAAGAATTCTCAAAGGATTCCCGAAGGAATCCTCTAATGATTTCCGAATGAATCCCAAAAGGATATCCGAAGGAATCGTCAAAAACTTTACGAAGGAATCCCCAAAGGATTTTTACGGAATCCCCAAAGGACTCCCAAAGAATTCCAGAAAAAATCCTTAAAGGATTCCCGAAGGTATTCTTAGAGGATTTCCAAAGGAATCCTCGAAGGAATTCAGGAAGAATTCTCAAAGGTCCCGAAGTAATTCTCAAAGAATTCTCGAAAGAAGTATTGTATACAAAAATATAAAGTATACAAAAAATTGCCGAAGGAATGATCAAATGACTCTCGAAAGAATTCTCAACATTTCCGAATTAATCCTCTTAGGATTCCCGAGGGAATCCTCAAAGTATTTCTGATGAATCTCTCAAAAAATTTCCGAAGGAATCTTTAAAGTGTTCCCGAAAAAATCAACAAAGTATTCCAGAAGAAATTGTTGAAGGACTCTCGAAGGAATCCTCGAAGCATTACTGTAGAAATTCTCAAATGAATTTTCGAATAAATCCTCAAAGGATTCCCGAAGGAATTCTCGAAGGATTCTTAAATGATTCTCGAAGGAATTCTAAAAGGATTTCCGAATGAATCCTCAAAGGAATCCCGCAGGAATCCTCAAAGGATTCTCAAAGAAATTCTCAAAGGATACCAGGAAGAATCCTCAAAGCTTCCGGAAGGAATCCTCAAATGAATCTCGAAGGAATCCTCAAAGTATTTTTGAAGGAATCCTCAATGCTCCAAGGATTCCCGAAGGAATTCTCAACTGATTCCCTAAGGCATTCTCAAGCAGTTCTCGAAGAAATCCTCAAAAGATTCTCAAAGGAATCCACAAAGGATTGAATCCTCAAAGGACTCCTGAATGAATCCTCAAAGGACTCCAGAATGAATCTTTAATGTATTTCTTAAGGAATCCACCCAAAAGAATCCTTAAAAGATTCTCGAAAGAATACTCAAAGGATTTCCGAAGGAATCCTCAAAAGATACTCGAAAGAATCCTCAAAGGATTTCAGAATGAATCCTCATAGGATTCCCGAATGAATCCTCAAAGGATTCCCGAATAAATCCTTAAAGGGTTCTCGAAGCAATCTACAAAGGATTTCCGAAGAAATTCTCAAATAGTTTCCAAAGGAATCCCCAAAGGATTCCCGAATGAATTCTTTAAGGATTCCCGATGGAAATATTTCATGATTCCCGAAGGAATTCTCATATGATTTTCAAATGAATCCTCAAAGGATTCCTGAAGAAATTCTTATCCGAAACTACAGCAAAAGGAGGAAGAACCATTGCCACAGAAGGATGAGTTTAATATGCGCTTTGCAGATGTTACCATTAGCGCGTCCGTCCTAGGGCTCAAGGTGAGCAATCCTAGCCAGGCGGATTGGACGGAGGCACAACAGGCTTTGAGATATCTTCAAACAACTGCAGATTGAAAACTGGAACTTGGGGAGCTGGACAACGTGAAGCATACGTCGATGCTGATTGGGCCGGTGACCATCGAGACCGAAACTCTATGGATTTATCTTTCACTTAGGTGGGCCAATTTCATGGGCTGTTCGGAAACAGTAGTGTATTACACTTTCGTTTACCAAGGCGGAGTACGTGGCATTATCCGAAGCCTGTCCCCGAGCAGGAGAAATTGGCTCAATAATACCTAATGTTTGATTCCATACTCTGTTATGAACTAGCCCTGGATAAGAGGTAAAATACCAAAGGAATAATACCAAAAACTAATATGCACAATACTTAAGCCATAACAAACTCAGTTATTAAATTGAATTTTAATACCAAATGCATAACCAATTATTATTCGTTTGGTATTGAAATACCTAAGCATGGTATGCCTCAAGTATTCTGCATATAATTTTTTGGTATTATTTTTTGGTATTTTACCTCTTATGCAAGGCTAAATCACTAAATCATACCAATTTCTGTTATTGAGGTCGTCGCTCCTGCTCGGGTCGGGAGCTACTCTGGTTGAACAAGCTGATGAAGGATGTTGGTGAGAAGCCTACCGGTCCAATAATCATACGCGAGGACAACCAGAGCTGCATAGCGATGTTAGAAGCTGAAGGAGGGATCCGAAGAACTAAACACATTAACTTCATCCGCGACCTAGTGAAAAACAACCACATCAAGGTTCTCTCCCAAGTAACCACAAGTTCCTTTAAGAGTACCTCGAAGAGTACGTTTTTCGCTTGAGCAGCTCAGTGAAGCTGATTAAGCGAAAAACGTACTCTTGAAGGAACTTTTGGTTACTTAGGCCACTGTCACTGAAACAATGGTTGCTGATGACTTGACGAAAACGTTCCCGAAATTAAAACTGGAATCCTCCTGAAAGAAGATAAGATTTCAATCGTTGCACCTTGAGGAGGAGTGAAAGAATACAAGCAACCCAAGATTGAAGACATCAGAACATAGTAGACCCTTTATTATAAATTATATATCATTAGTTGTAATATATCATCAGTTGTCAGACACTTCCGTAGATCGGATCACTTTTATTATAGCAAGAAAATCCCCAAAGGGTATCCATCGGATTATCCGAAGATTTGTCTAAAGAATTTCTTCAAGATTCCCTTTAGAATCCCCTTGAGCTGGATTCCCTTCGGAAAGTTCGAAGGATTTCTGTCGTGATTTACAAATCATTCCCATTGGAATCCCAAACGAATTTTGTTGGGAATCTTAGTACCGTGAAGTATCCAATTCAATGAATACCATTAGTATTTACAAGTATTTTCTATGGTAAATCTCTGGATCTGAAGTTAGTTTTGAAATCACATCTGCTGCTTAGTCCAACTTCGGTCATTAAACAACAATAGGCTACACTTATCACCACCACTATCACGACATTCGGAATTCCTGTAATATTCAATTGAGAATCCATAAATGATTTCATTCTAACTCCCTGACAGATTCTATTCGGAATTCTCAAATGATTCCATTGCGAATCTCCAAAAAAATACACAGAGAATCCGTGTAGGATTGTTGGGAATCTGTGAAAGATTTCATCAGAAAAACCACGAAGAACTCCCTCTGAAAGATTGAATTTGAAATCCCGAAACTATCTTTTATAACTCCCCAAGAATACCAATCAAAATCTCTGAAAGATTCCGTGTCCCTGAGGGACCTTATTTTGTATCCCATATGGGGATGAAATCCGGATTCCCCGAAAACAATTACAAATTGCAGAAAGAATTTCTTAGAGATTATCCTCATCGAATATGTAAGAAATCCTTTTGTAAACCGTAGTAATTCAGGTACTTACGTTATGTTCCATGCACATCCTGTTGGCAAATGGATTACGGATTTCCTTTGTGCGCAGCTTCCGACTCCTAAGCTAAATATTTTTGAAGGATGTTCCAGCAGCGGGCGGCAAGAATTCTGCTGTTTATTCGTCTCCTGATGGGTGCACCTTGACGGCTTTCCGGTCTCTTTGATTACGTGACCTACGAACAAAAAAAGGAGTAAAATAATCAATTATTATAATGAAAAATAAAGGAACTTGAGATACTTACATTTATTTTTAAAGAAAACAAGAAAAGAATATGGCGCACGGCGCACCGTCGTCAACTGAATCAAAACGCGAGCAAGGAGCAAACAAAATCTGGTCAGTGTTGCCGAGATTTATTATTGCATAGAACACGGTTGTGATATTACACACGATGATGTGTTATTTTACACTTCAGATTTTGAACAACGGGTTGCATCTGAATCTATGTAATATTGTATGCATTTACGTACGGATATTACACACATGCAATGTAATGGAAAAAGGTTACTTCAGAACATGTGTACTTTTCAGGCGATGTAAATTTACATCGGAATTGTGTTTATTTGCATATCATTTTTGTCACTACATCAGATTTTTTGATGCGTCGTTGAAGTTACGTCGATGTACATTACAATATTTTTTGCTGTGTGGACATTGTCGGCCGAACATTCGCAAAGGTGGCAGAACTGTACACCAGCCTGAAACGTGAAACAAAAAATTTTGGACTGGTGGTGAATGCATCGAAGACAAAGTACATGCTTCTGGGCGGAATCGAGCGCGACAGGGTCTGCCTGGAAAGCAGTGTTACGATAGACGGGAGACCTTCGAGGTGGTCGAGGAATTCGTCTACCCTGGATCCTTGCTAACGGCTGATAACAATGTTTGTCGCGGAATTTCTAAGCTAATTGAAACTAATATCGTACTTCAAATGACTCAAAATTACTTACAATGTTAGTCGTGAAATACGAAGGCGCATCATATGTGAAAGTTGGGCCTACTACGGGCTCCAGAAGAACCGCGGTCAAAATTTTTTTTACGTCAGATTGTTGATTCAGTGTTATCTGTTTAGATGTAAGCTAAATAATAAAATGAATCGTCACAGAATTTCAAAGAAGCTTTGATTTTTTCTTTTTTTAATCAATTATAAATAATGTTAATGTTGTATTCAATATTATTCAAGTACCTGTTGAAAAATAAAACGAAACGGCAACCCCGTCTAAAGCACTGGACAGTTTCTATCATGACATACCATATTCGACAACTGGGACACTTGGCCTGAAACAAACACCCGAAGTAGGCAGACAACCTCTGCCCTCTTGACGCTCTCGAGTGGAAAAATACAAACACCGAAAGTACACACGGCACACCTCTCGCACCTCTGGTCGTCCTTTCGCATAGATCCGCCGTGCAAGAATTAAGCTCACAGAAGAAAACAAAATCGGTTGATTGAATGACACAATCCTAGCGAGAACCCGAAGGGTGCTTGAGATTCCAATCCTATGTTTCTTGTGCTTCTCTTTTTTTCCTCTGCATCTTGATCAGCTACTGGCCCAATTCAATCAACCTCTTGAGATTCTTTATTCAGAGAAAAAAAAATCAGAAATTGACAGAAAGGGTGCCCTTTCAATAAAAATTGGCAGCTTAGGCCATCAGTGGGAGATTCCTGGGATGCTTTGTCGTTTTCGAAAAATTGATTGAACATTCTTTTGTTCGCAGCGAAATATGTCCTCGCGGAGCCGCCACACATCCGAATCGACAGGCAGCTGAAATCGAAAGATTAATCCGGGAACAATGACCCCTGTGACATCCATCGTGCCATCGTGCGAGTGGGTTCAACCTGGGCAACCGATAGGGAAGATCAAGTCGGATCATATTATCGCCCTCCTCGTTCTGGGCCGGAGAACTCCGACGTCGACTTCGAGTGCTACCGGAATCGAAAACGATTAATCTCCCCGATGGGTGCCTTTTGTGAGGGGCAACTTTGGCCCAGCGCGGTGCAATAATCTCTCACTATTTATAAACAACACTGATTATCTGTTTCTCGCCGATGGTGGTGGAGTCTTGTCTCCTCGGTTGGAGAGGACCTCTATCCGATCGCTGGATAGGCAGCGCGAGGGCTAGCTCGTGTTGCTTTCTTCTAAATCTTATTAACCATCACTAATTTATCCAATAAATTAATAGTCTATATCGGATGTAATCACGAGATAGCCAGCTGCTGTGTGGGGGATTATTATTCAAATGTAAATTCAATAAACTGCTACTTGAGACAGACCGGCGACGATGACGGGAGATCTGAGAACAACTGGATTTGCTATGGAGATGAAGGAACGGCACAGGAACGGAGAAACATTGCACTCCGCGGTGCTAATAAATTGTCGATCATTAATCATGAATCAATAAAAGACTTGTGGTCCGAGGTGGATATTTAAGAACCTGTATCTCTTGGAAGAAGGAATTCGAATTTTGAAAACGCAAGCTACTGTAGAATAGTAATGGAAATTAAATTTCAAAAGAATTTGTGTCAAAATAATTAAATTCATTTAATTTGTTTCAATACTACTCCCAACCGGTGATTGTTAGATTTTCTAACTATTCTGTATAAGAACCTACCAAAACCTGTATAAGAACTAGGCATGTGCAAAAATGCTAGATTCTTATACAAATATTTTTTGCAAGTTTTTCTTTCAATATTTGTTTGTGAGCTTAACTTTTTTGTATAAGCATCTAACAGTTTCGCACATGCCCAGTTCTTATACAAGTTGTGGTGGGTTATATAGAATTGTTAGAAAATCCAACAGTCGGTGGTTAGTTGTAATAGGGTAAATATGTGTCATGTCAAACAGACCTGAATGTTTTTTGATCGTATCTTTACCATCATAAATTTATTATAAATAAAAAGTAAGACACTTTTCTATGCTTTGCACTAATCGACTTGATCGCAAAGAACGATATCAAAACTGGTCGATCTTGCTGCGTTCCACAGTTATTTTTGACACTGTGAGTTGACATGATACGACTGAGTTTTGTTTTACCAGATAAGCTGTAGTACATATGATGGATACAATAAATAAAAATTAAGTTGAGTTATGTTAACCTTTGTCGAAATAGAAATAAGAAAAGAAAGCACAAGGCGATCTACACTCGTTCAATACTACATGCAACATGTACTCCATAACCTTAGATAATTCCTTCTTTTCTGTCACCGTCCAACCTGGATAACCTCCACAAGGTGCAGCAGAACATCTTCATCGTGCAGCCAAGTTCTATCCACCGACTGCTTTATTTGTCATGCTCTCGAAAATTGAATATTATTGATTTGTTTATTTGTCCAGCCGGAGCCTGGTGGGCATATCGCCAGAAGCGGCGGCTCCGGAGCGGCATTAGCTGGGGCGGACAACTCTTCCTGGTTTTCTTTCCAATGTCCACGTCGGACCGACATGGGACGAAACTGCAGCAGGAGTGATTTGTTTTTGTTTGTTTTCTATAATTATTAATTCAGAATGAAGGGGTTCGCTCTGTGCACTGTGCATGCCACACAGTCAACCGATCTGGAGTCGACTGTGAGTCCAATCCAACGACGATGTGGCTATTCCCTTTGATGAAGTGAAGGAATGCTTGATGGTAAATAATGCAGTTTGTTGTTTGGACTCTTGGAGGACAATTTAGAAGAACGTAAGAAGCTACGTAGCTGGCAGGTTGATGGATAGAAAACACTTGAAAGAAAAACATTCGGGTGATACAGAAAGGAAGGTGTAGGATTGTTTGACAATAAGCGATAGACAATTCACTTTTCCGCAATGAGATTGTATTGTTAGTTTAGTGGACTTTGAAGACTTTCGAATAAATTTAAATTCAATAATAAAATAAATTGATAAAATAATCACTTATTACAATTCTTAACAAATTTAAACTTGTCTGCAGGGTTTGAATCCAAAAGAGAATGAGAAAATCTCTCACTTATCATGTCTGTATACACTCTCGATAGGTAGCATACCGTGAGAGACGTTTTTCGGTAGCTGTTACGATAATGAACTGATTCGGGGGGCTACAACCCATGATAAATTTCTTTCAATAAACCCCAATTGCGGGGGCACCGGTTCTGATGATGCATTTCAACTTGTTTTACACAGCTGTGCCAAAAAATATGGTCCCCAACATGAAATAAGCGAGAAAAACGTGTTTTATCAAACCCCAACTTGTATAAAAGTGCGATAGTTTTGTTTTCATGGCTTGTTATGATTCGAAGAGGTTTTTGCCTCTCTTTTATCGTTGTTCGTTATCTATTGAGAGCGATTTCTGCAAACCCTGCTTGTCTGTTTAGAAATTCGATTGATGCTGTAGGCATGACAGTAAGAGAGCCCGGGCTGGTTGGCCGAGTGGCTTAGCACCAGCCTAATCAAGAAAACAAAAATCAGCGGTAACGAAAAATTAAAAATACAGTCACTCTCAAAATTGAGCGTACAGCATGGATTAGATGAATATATTCGAAAATTCTGAAGGAAATTTAATTGTTGGCTCGGTTGTTTTTAATGCATTTCAATATTTATCCCTTCCTTCAATGTATGCGTACATAAAATGGTTGAAATTTTTTCTCTAAAGTTCATTTATTTGAAAATAATCTCAAAATACGCCTATTAGATGTGACAAAATTGAGCGTACAGCTAATGTTTTTCTATAAAATTTCTTATTATAAACACGATTAATGTATTTTAATAATGTTTTTTTCATGATTATATTTATAATAATAACATCCGCTACTTAAACATTCAATGTTTTGAACTTAAACCATGTTTAAATCAAAATGGCGAACAAGTAAGATGTATAAACAAGCAATTTAACAATTCAATACTGCTGGTCAAAATAGATGTTCTAAGATATGGATTTCACCGGCATCGTGTCTTATATATGATAGATAATCGAAATCGAGCGAGACATACGATAAATTTGGGCAAATTCAGTCGGTAAATGATGAAAACAGATGTAAACATACAAAGAAAACGACAAATGTTGGAAACGGCATATTTCAAATTAAGTATAACTTTATTTAAAAGTCGATGTATAGGTAGCTTATAAGCTCAGGACACTCATTAATAATAATATTAATAAAAGAGCAGTACACGGATACATTATAAGATGTCATTTTATATTTGAAGACTGAGTCACCGTAGGAACAAATTTGATTGAATCATTTAAATTCACCAAGATATCATTAAATAAGCTGCCGAACTCTTAAAAAAGTTTAGTTTTACTCGCCACATGGAAATCATCCAATTGTATCCCTTATGGTAACAGACCGTGGAGTTCAATCCAAATTTAATTATGAAATTACGATTTTAGGCTATCTTTTCAATATTCAATCAGAAGTGCTCTACGGGATTGAAAAGCTGTTTTTATGTTCGGTACCTTAACATGCACCTTGTACTTTTAGAATTTGACTGTGAATGATTGGATTCAATAATATTACTCTGACCTGACCTCTTAGACCTGAGACATTAATCGAGCTTTAAAACAAATTTATGTTAAAGACATACACTGAGATCAATTTTCCATTAAATTTTATGTGCGTTGAGCACATAGAAATGAGTATGTCTACCTTTATATGGTTCTATGTGCAGCATTTGAATTCTACAAACTCGCATTTGTATCTAATGACAAAGAAAATATAATATAAAGGATATTTATTTACATCTTATTTGTTCTGCAGATAAATTGTATGTTGTATGCTACAAACCTAGATAAATACTATCTAATCTCTCACATAAAATGTAACTGCTCATAATGAAATCGAAAATATATCATAATCAAGAGAAGATGGAAAATGGCGGAGAAGCTTGACTTGGATTCAAAGCCAAAATTTTTCGTGTTTCATCCAATGTGAAATTGAATCCGAAGGTGGTGTTTGCAGCATGCTTTTTTCGGTTGCAATGGTAAGTAACCCCATTTTAATAAACAAAATATGGTTCCACAAGATTCTGTTAGTTTTAGCATGAATGAAAGTTGCGCAGCAAACAACATAATCTGAGCAGAGCAAATATGGGAGCTAGAAACAGAAACATGAATAACTACACGGAGGTGGAATCTGTTTTGGGACTTCCCTGGATTTACGTGCAAATCCATATTCGCATTCGGAGTGGCAACTATTCAGCAACAATGCATCGTTGCCACCAAAAGATTCACCGGTTCTCGTATCCGTCGTGTCTCCTGCGCTTCATTCACAGCTGAGCTAGAGGAAGTGTTTTAAGCAATACAGATTGCGTCTGCTCTGTAAGCCCAATCGGAACTGTTTTTCGACGGTAGTATTGCGCAGCGGAATCTGTGTTGCTCAGAATTCTTCTTCCAATCCGGCTGAATGAAACGCAAAAACGAACGGCGGACACGGCAGTAACCAAACTGTGTTTCTTCCTCGGTTTCTTCATAAAAATACTGCAATATCCAGGTACTGCCGGCAGAACGATTCTGAAGCGACCGGCGTAATTCAGGCGATGTTTTATCCGACCACTAATGAGATATGGAAAATGATTCTTCCGAACATAGTTCGAAAGTTCTTTAGTACAGAAATAAATAAGAAAAAAAAACTTGTTCTCCTTTCGGCTTTCTATTGTAGGGAATCAAAATGCTAATTATCGGGTTCGAAGAGTGGGTGATATCTGAATATTATTGTCTTAGCACATATAAATCATTGAAACCGATAAATGAATTACATTTGGCCAGGCACTTGTTTTTTGTATGCATTGCACATAAAATCGAAGAGTACCAAAATTTCCACTTTTATGTGTACGACCAATATATTTTATGTGCAAAGCTTGATTGCAAAAATACATGTGCGTTGCACATAAATTTTAGATGGTAAATCAGCTCAGTGTACTAAATTTGAATTATGTCATTTCCAACATTTGTCGTTTTCTCTGTATGTTTACATCTGTTTTCATGATTTACCGACTGAATTTTGTCAAATTAATCGTATGTCTCGCTCGATTTCGATTATCTATAATATATGAGATACGATGCCGGTGAAATATACAAATTAAAGCATTTATTTTGCCCACAGACATTGAATTGTTAAATAGCAATGTTCTTACCTCTCACTTGTTCGCCACTTTGACCAAAACAGGGTTTAATTTCAAAACATGGAATGTTTAAGTAGCGGATGTTCATTATTATGAATATAATCATGAAAAAACAATATTAAAATACATTAATCGTGTTTATAATAAGAAATTTTATAGAAAAAAATTCGCTGTACGCTCAATTTTGTCACATCTAATAGGCGTATTTTGAGATTATTTTCGAATAAATGAACTTTAGAGAAAAAAATTCAACAATTTTATGTACGCACACATTGAAAGAAGGGATAAATATTGAAATGCATTAAAAATAACCGAGCTAACCATTTAATTTCCTTTGAAATTTTTGAATGTAGTCAACTAATCCATACTGTACGTTCAATTTTGAGAGTGACTGTACCTACGCTGTTAAAGAACAACAACACCGAGCGCAAAGCCTACTTCGCACTTCGAACAAAATTTAATTTTTAATTTAATTTAATTTTTTTAAATTTAATTTTATTCAATTATTTTGATCTTTTAAAATTTAATTTAATTTAATTATTTTCGAAAAAGTCCACTGAGGTGGATACGGAATGCTTTTTTCCTCTATAGTTTTTGAAAATCATAAATTTTTCTGATCGCGTGAAATCCTGACCATGTGGCACAGAGGCACATTTTTAAATAATGCTTCAAAAAGCATTAAAATCTGAGTTCGCTCAGCCGTCACACTCTCACGAATGGCGCTGATTGACTTAAGGTACAAAGTTCGGACGTTTACTCTCTAACGCAACTCAGTTTATCATAATAGTATGCAGAAAAACATGCATATTATGAGCATTCTTTCTAAACAGCAGTGATACGGTGTTTCCGCACTAAATTTTCAACAAGGAATAATTGTTTGATCTGTTCTTATCCCTGAAACTCAACAAATAAATCTTGAAAGTGACAATTCAAAAACTATGAAAATCGTTGTAAAAAATTTTCGCAATAACCAATTCAATTTTCATTCAAAATAATCTTACTTCGTGTGCAGGATTATTAACATTTTTCGAAATATCACTTTTAAGTTATATTTTTAGTTCCATTCAGGAATTATTTTAAAAAATCATTTTCGGATAGCTGTATTAAAATAAAGTAAAATCCATATCCAATCAGGTATCAGAATATTGGCTTAGGTGGCACGTTCCCCTACTATAGGGAGATTTGTGCCTCGCCGTCACAGCCTTCTCATCACTTACTCGACGAAAAGGAGGGGAAAAGGAAAGGAAAGGATTGAAAGGAAATCAAGGTAAAAGAAGGCGTATTCCTTACATGCACCCCTGATGGGATACTTGCGTGGTGAAGGTGGGTTGAGTACCAAAACAAAGCTTTGAAAGTATTGGTACAATAAAAACTGTCATGTACTGTAGTAGTATTGGTGTCGTATTTATAAAAAACAAAGAATATTAGTAGGGTGGTTCAAAAAACTACCCAGCTCCACCACGCTCACTCGATTCCGTCCCATGCTCCGAGTGTCCTCCAAAAACCGATTTGAACAAAAACTGGTTGAACACTAGCCGGTTCAAGTTTGTATGAAAACTAATATGAGAAACTAAACCTTTCATTACATTGGCTACAGCGCCTCCCCTCCAAACGCTGGCGAAAAGAGGCGACTTCATTGAACGAAAACCGCACCGCAGGAAAGATCCATTGATCATGTAACGCAAAAAATAAGCCTAATTATCATGCTAATGATTCGCAACATCGATTAAAATCGACTCCCAGCCATTGAGACGACCATTCTATTTTCATTGTCTAAAAAAGTCCAACGCAGCAGATGTTCTACTCCAAATGGTCCGGGAGTTGAGTTCAATTGGTCTACCAGGTCAACTACGCCTGGTATCGAACCGATAGCAACCCATCGTGTCCATATAAGTCCTAAGAGCCCATGCGAATGCACCATCATTCAAAAAAGTTCGATTCAGATATTCTAGGTTCTCCAAATTGTTCTGGAGTTGGGGTCAATTGGTCTACCAGGTCCACTACGCCTGATATCAAACCGACAGCAACTCAGCGTGTCCATATCAGTACTAAGAGCCAGTGCGAATGCTTCACCATTGAATTATGCCCAAATCAGATGTTCTAGGTTCTCCAGATTATCCGGAAGTTGATTTCAATTGGTGTACCATGTCAACTGCGCCTGATATCAAACCGATAGGAACCCAGCGTAACCATATCAGTCCTAAAAGCCCATGCGCATGCTTCAATATTCAAATAAGTACAACGCAGATGTTCTAGGTTCTCCAGATTATCCGAGAGTTGAGTTTAATTTGTCTACCATGACAACTACGCCTGATATCAAAACGACAGCGACCCACCGTGTCCATAAATTCCTAAAAGCCCTTGCGAATGCTTCATAATTCAAATAAGTACAACGCAGATGTTTTAGGTTCTGTAAATTATCCGGGAGTTGAGTTCAATTGATCTATTAGGTAAATTACGAGTAGTATCCAACCGAGAGCAACCAAGCGTGTCCTTATAGGTCCTTAGATGTCATGGTACAGATGTTCAAGGTACTCCAAATGGTCATGGAGATGAGTTCAATTCGTCTACCATGTCAACTACGCCTGATATCAAACCGATAGCAACCCAGCGTGTCCATTTAAGTCTTAAGAGCCCATGCGAATGCTCCATCATTCAAGTAAGTCCAATTCAGATGTTCTAGGTTCTCCAAATTTTTCTGGAGTTGAAGTCAATTAGTCTACCATGTCAACTACGCCTGATATCAAACCGACAGCGATCCAGCGGGTCCATATAAGTCCTAAGAGCTTACGCGAATGCTTCATCATTCAAATAAGTACAACGTAGATGTTCTAGGTTCTCCAAATTGTCCGGGAGTTGAGTTCAATTGGTCTACCATGTCAACTACGCCTGATATCAAACCGACAGCGACCCAGCGTGTCCTTATAAGTCCTAAGAGCCCATGCGAATGCTTCATTATTCAAATAAGTATAACGCAGATGTTCTAGGTTCTCCAAATTATCCGGGAGTTGAGTTCCAACGCAGATGTTCTAGGCTCTCCAAATTGTCCATGAGTTGAGTTCAATTGGCCTACCAGGTCAACTACACCTGATATCAAACCGACACCAACCCAACGTATCCTTGGTGCCCATGCGAATGTTTCATTATTCAAATAAGGCCAACGCAGATGTTCTAAATTTTCCAAATTGTCTGGGAGTTGAATTCAATTGGTCTACCATGTCCACTACGCCTTGTATCGAACCTATTGCAACCCAGCTAGCCCATATAAATTTAAAAATCCCAGCACGTCTTAGTCTGTTACCAGGCGTGGATCATTCGCCAAGGCTCTGAGCTGTGGACATGATAAGTTGTTTTCGAATTAGAACCAGTCTTGATTGAGCAGGTAGACCAGATGATGTAAACTTCAGAATCTGAAATTGGCCTATTTGAATAGTCAATCAGTCGTTACGTTTATAGGGATTTTTATGGACGTGCTTGGTTGCTTTTGGTTTTGTATCAGACATACTCGAACTGGCAGACCAATTGATCTCAACTCCGGAACAATCTGTAGAACCAAGGACTTTTATTATGAAATTATTTGAATAGTGAAGCATTAAGTTTTCGGTTGAAACGAGTGACTGATTTCAAAAAGTGATGTTTAATTTGCATTCTATCAACATTTCGGGCTGCTCATGTGCGGAGAAGTGAGTAAAAACTTGATTTTTCTATGCCCTTTGAGAAGAAGTGAAGTGCAGTGATAAGCCCACCGAATCGCGAATGGCTATTAAATTGGCACGAAACTGCTGATTTATGATAAAATTCAAGCCGACGTTCATAGGACTCTTTGAAGAAACATTTTCATTATCACGGGAAGTGAATAAATATGCTGTGAACAGGTTAGTAATTTGAATATTATACTTTTGTTCGATGCTGTTCGATACATTCGAATGTTGGTGGAAGAGGAGTACGGGAGGTGTGGGGTTGACTCGTGGAAGGTCCGGTGCCATATTGACTGCCATCTTGGTACTCTTCCAACTATGTCCTTAATTTTCTGCACCCGGTAGGATACTTAAAATATAGGCTTGGAAAGTATATCTCGACATCCGCTTCATCAACGCATCTGTTACTACAAACATAGTAGAAATACGTTGAAAAGGACGTCAAGTGTGAAAAACTCAACAGGAGCTTATTTCTTCATATCACCAAGAGCAACGATTTTTTGGAAACCGTAGTTTACCATTGCCTTTTCAGAAGATCAAGAGAATCGTCACTTATGCTGCAAAAGAACAAGCGGCGACTTTTATCTATTGGTTTAACATTGTTAACCTTCCAATAGTTCGCCAGAATTGCAGGATTCTGAAAAACAATTCTGTTTAAAACGTCGTTTTGACTCAAGCTTTCGTTTGCATTTCAAGGGATAGCAAAACAAATGCTATTCTGGTGAACATTAGAAGCCTCAATTACGAACCTAAAATCATCGATCGCTTTCTCAATAATCAACAGCAAATTTTGTTTGAGCCAGTCATGGCTCTATTTGTTTTCTGGTGAAAACCAAACTGCCAAATCTAAGACATGAGCCCAAAAATGTTGGGATTAATGAGTCTGACAATGACTGATATAGAAAAGTATTCAGATCTCTTAACAACTCGTCCTTCAGTGCATACGTAAAAAAGCCGTTTTGAAGTCTGATTTGATGATGAATGATAAATAACGAGATTCACCTGTTTTCTTTTTCAGAAGGTAGGTTTTTATCAGACAAAATTGATTTGCGGTTCAACTTCTTACGCTGATTTTAAGGTAATTTCTGCCTTTATTGACAGAACTAGTGTTCTCAGTAGATGAGTTCAGCTGTAATGTAAATGGATCGTCTCACTGGTTTATAAAAATGGTTAAAAACCGCATTGAAAGATGTGTGCCCAAAATTTAAAGTGGACAGGCTTTAGTTCTCTGGTTCTCAAAACCACCAAGTCTCTAGGCGGTTTTATGTAACATGTTAGAGGTCGTACACTAATTACGTAAGCACTTATGGGGAGAGGGGGTCTGCCTATTTCTTACGCTTCATATAAATAAAAAATGATTGGTATGGGAAGAATCGTACATGGGGGGAGGGGATTAAAAAACCCAGAAAAATTGCTTACGTAATTAGTGTACGGCCCCTTATAAATAAGACATGAAGTATATTATGAAACCATTGCTCCTGAACTGTGAACTCTCCCTTACTCGATGATCTGTAACTCAACCAACTTTTCCCTTACTCGATGAAATTCAATGTCCCTTGAATCTAGCATACTGGGTTCCTTCCGTTAGTCGATACCTCCCTCACTCGATATTCCAGGGTTTGCAGAGATCGCTCTCAATAGATAACGACCAACGATAAAAGAGAGGCAAAAACTGTTCCGAATCATAACAAGCCAAAAAAAACAGAATCGGATAGGCAGCCCCCACAGAAAAATGATGATTCGCGTTTTGTTTTCGCTCCTTTCGTGTTGGTTACTGCACAGCTGTGTAGAACAAGTTGTAACCGCTAAGTGTTACAAATGAAATTGTTTTTAACAAATGAGAAATGCATACAAAGCGATTTTCACACTTTGCTAGTTGACAGAGCTAGGTTGGGCGGCGCAGAACTCTATTACTCTGGCGGGCGTAGATCAAATTGGTAGCAGTGCTATTCGCTTACCGATTGTTTCAACCGGACAACTGATGGCTACCAAAGCAATCGATGGAACATGCCAAAAAGTGGAATTGGAGGTTCCCGCGAGTCTGCCGGACGTAGTCTCGCTCTCTTTAGTTGCGACCGTGGATGTAGTTACATCGTGTGAAAGTTATTTTTTTGAGAAGTGCAAGTGGAGAAGAATTTACACGTGCTTCTGGGACGGTCCAACTGGCTGGAGAGCCCCGATCACTAGTCCCACTAGTTGGTGCTGGTTAATCGACAAGGATCGGAAGAGTTAACCGGTCTTGCCCAGTGTGATTTTTATCACTACGGCTCCCTGCCAAAGAGTGGCACCGGTAGTCGTCGCGGATCCCCCTCCGCAGTGTTAACTGCGCGAATACACCATCCGCTAACCGCCAAGGACGACCGCATTTTGGAATCCCATCGTCAGTCATCTCGGATATAGGAAGCTGGCAGGTAATCTACGGATCGATCGTCGTCTACGAGCAGATCGTCGTCCGGTCAAGTGCCTCGACGCGTGGTATAGTTTATCGTCCGGCGAAGGTTCGCCGCCTTCTCATGTGGGGAAGCAAGCCAAGGTATCAACTCGACGTTTTGTCGGCCAGCCCCGTTATACAGCAGCGTGCACACAACCCGTCAACGTCCGGCCGAACGCCTGTGTCACGAAAATCATCTCCCGTTAATTAGAACCGGCAACTAACCTGCAAAATATTGCGCCTTCAATTCCGTAGTGCGCCCTGTCGGCGTTCGATCGCCCCGCACAATCCGCCATCCTTTCGGCGACCCATCGCCCGCCGGCTTTCCATCTCCTGGTATTCCGGTATTCCGCCCGGCCAACGTTTCATCGATCATCTGGCATTTCGCCCGGCTGACGCCTCATCGCTCGTCCGGCAGTCCGCCCGGCCGAGGCTCCATCGCACGTCCGGCATTCCGCCTGGCCGACGCCCCATCGCTCGTCCGGCATTCCGCCCGGTCGACGCCCCAACGTTCATCCGGCATTCCGCCCCGCCGACGCTTCATTGTTCCGGCGACATTTCATCGCTTTGCTGGCAGTCGCCCGATCGGACGTCCGTCGTCCTGCCACCACTCCAAAGTTTCGTCACCCTGTACAAAATCAATCGTGAGTAATTAAAGAGTTTATAAAGCTAACCTCCCGAGCTCCAGTTACTAGCAAGGTCCGAAAACCTCCCCATAACGCCTACCGACCTTGGGACTCGACGCCCAAAAGAGACCTTGCGTGCCCACCCCATAGGTGGCCGTTGGCTATAGACCAGCTACCGGGGGTTTAGGACTGAGCCCCTTCAGGGTTCGAATGAGTAGTTCCTCGAGGGCAAGAGGCCGTACCAGAAACGGTATCAAAGTTGAAATGCATCATCAGAGCCAGTGCTCCCCACATTTGGAGCTTTCTAAAAGAAATTTATCATGGGGTATAACATCCCGAATCAGTTCTCTGTCATGACAGCTTGCGAAAAAAGTTTCTCGCGGTATGCTACACATCGTATATGTATACAGAGATGATAAGTGAGAGACTTGCTCTTTGGATTCAATCCCTGAGATATTCTCTAAGTCGAAGTAATTTTCCAATGCATTTTCGCCTTGCTTATCCGATGTTGTCAGAAACGGCTCACATGCATGATATACACAGTGTCGGACCATTGGGTCGAATAGTTGAAACTAAATATTATATACGAAAAGTGAGTAATGGAAAGTGAGAAGTAAGACTGAGAAGTTCAAAATGAAAAGTGCGAAGTGATAAGTGGAAAGTGAGTGAGGAAAACTGAAAAGTGAGAATTTTAAAGTGACAAGTGGAAAGTGAGAAGTATGAAGTAAGAAGTGAAAAGTGAAAAGCAAAAAGTGAGAAGGGGGAATTGAGAAGTGCCATGGGAGAGGTGAGCAGTGAGCAGTGAGAAGTGAGAAGTAAAAAGTGAAAAATGAGAAATGAGAAGAAATAAATTCGAAGTAAAAAGTGAGAAGAAGAAAGTGAGGAGTGAGAAGAAAGTAATAAGCTAAAGAGTTTTTTCTTCCTTATTCCATATTCCTTCTATTTTCTCTTTTCCTTCTCCTTTCTCCTATTTCTTCCTCGTTCTACCCTCTTCTTCCTACTTTCTTCCGTTTTCTTACTTTGTTTCTTCTTTTTGCCTTTCTCGTACACTAAGGTGTAACGAAAAGGCTATATATTCACTTTGAAGACGATTTTGTGATAGAAGGTTCGGAGACCCATAGTGTTGTATACCAATCGACTCAGTTTGACGAATTGAGATGATGTCTGTGTGTGTGCGTGTGTGTATGTATGTGTGTAAAGTAAAACTCTCTCATCTTTTAGGTACTTATTTTGATCGATTTGTTTGCAACAAGTTGCATTCGATGGATAATCCTGTCCCATTGTTTCCTATTGAAAATTGGACAGATCGGACAGTGGGATAAAAAATTATGGCCAAAATACGATTTACGTACAAAAAACACGCTCAGAAATTCTGACTCTTTTTTTAGTATATCTAATGTACGAGAAAGACACAAACACCGCTAGGTGGAGTGAGAAGTGAGAAGTAAAAAGTAAGAAGTGAGAAATGGGGATTGAGAATTGAAAAGTGAGAAGAGAAGTGAAGAGAAAACTGAGAAATGAGAAATTCAAAGCGAGGAGTGAGAAATAAAAAGTGAAAGTGACAAAAGAAAATGAGAAGTGAGAAATGAAAAGTGACAACTGGATAGTAAGAAGTGTTGAATGTTACTAGTGAGAAGTGAGATGTAATTGAAAGTTTGGAAGTTAATCCTTATTTTTTCCAATTGCTTTCATTCATATTTTTGCTTTCTTTTTCCATCTTCTTGACCTATCTTCTTCATTTTCTCTTTCTTCTACTTCCTTCCCCCTTTTTTACTGTTTTCCTTATTTCTATTTTTTCTTCCCCCTTCCTTCTACTTTCTTCTGTTATTACCATTCTTCCTCCTTCTCTCTTCCTTATTTCTTCGTTCTCCTTCCTTTTTCCTTATTCCTTCGTCCCTTTTACTTCTTCTTCTTTCTTCCTTCTTTGCGGACGATCTCAAAATGTATCTCGTTGTTCGAAAATTGGCGGACTGCCAAGAACTGTAGAAGCTTCTGGACATCTTCAAGGATTGGTGTGATCCGAATATGATGGTTCTTGCTGTTTTCAAGTGCTACGTCATTAGCTTTCACCGGACAGTCGATACTTTGGTTTTCGATTACAATATTGCAGGAACTACTCTTCAACGCGTTGACCATGTTAAAGATCTTGGTGTCCTATTGGATGACAGGCTAACTTACAGTCATCATCTAACAACTACCATTGATAAAGCAAATCGTCAGCTCGGGTTCATTTTCAAAATTTCCAGTGAATTCCGTGATCCTCTGTGCTTTAAATCACTTTACTGCTCGTTAGTACGCTCTCAACTGGAATTTGCTTCTGCTGTTTGGAATCCTTATCAAGCAGTATGGATCGCTCGGTTGGAAGCTGTTCAACACAAGTTCGTCAGATATGCACTGCGCCATCTACCCTGGAGTGACCCGCTAAATTTGCCACCATACGCTGATCGCTGTCGCTTGATGGGACTGGATAGCCTTGCCAAACGGAGGAATGTGGGGCAAGCAGCTTTCATTGCCAAACTACTGCTATCGGAGTATGACGTGCCCGATTTGCTAGGTAAGATTCAACTTTATGCGCCTGCTAGAACACTTCGACCTAGAGCTTTGCTGTTTGAATCAGCACAAAACACCAACTATGCAGCTAACAGCTGCTTCTTCGCCATGATTCGCCGTTTTAACGAAAGTTACACTGTATTTGATTTTGACATCAGCTCATTCGAATTTCGGCAACGTCTGTTAAGATTTTATAAAAACTGATACTATTTAGCTTTAAGTTTTCATGTAGACAACACAATCAGATGAAATATGATACAAATAAATAAATAAATAAATAATAAGGCAATAGCTGGAACGTGCTTAGCAATTCCGTCCGCGCATCTGCATTCCATGAATAAAACAGTTTGATGAGAATCATTATCCTTTCCGGTGGACCAAAAAGATCATATCGCCTTTAATCGCCCTGGAAATAAATTGCAGCGATCGATCATTTCAAAACGAACATTCTCCATTCTCCGACGTCCTATTCCTCTCTCTCCTCTCCGCAACAATTGAACAAGGAGTCGTAACGCATCCAAAGGAGGATGGCTCCGCCGGACAAACAAACATCACGAAAACTTACAATCAGAATGTAGGATTAACTTTGCGCTTCCCAACAAATATCTAGTAGATGAATAGAACTTTGTCGAATACGTAATAAGCTTCTTGAGGAAGCAGGAATTCTTGCATTCAAAATTATAAATCGGAAACTCCAGCATTTTTTTTTTCAAAAAAAAAAGATGTAATATGTTGAAAAAATACATTTAAAAGTGAACGAATTGCCCGCGGATTGCGGTACTTAATTTACCACAATCAGCTGACTGTAAAAACTTGACCAACAAATAAATGAATGAACTTCAGCACTGCGGCAAAAACCACGGAAAACGATTTGCAATGACGCAAACGACTCATTGCATTGATTTTCCCACACATCCCGGATCCTTCAAACGAACGCACGACCGCAGAGGTCTAAATTTGCGCGTTCCAGTTGTTACGGCGGCGGCTGAGAACAAAAAGTGCAAAAAGGAAGTCACATTCTTGGGATCGTCCAAATCGCCGGCACTTATTAGCGACAGCCGCGTCCTGGCGGCAATATTTTGGTCCAATCGATGTTCCCACACGAGTAAACTGCTTTGATTTGTACCGACTTGCGCGTTTCTGATTGATATTGGGATGAATACGCCGTTGCACAGTGGGGCGGAATCCAGAAGATGTTATAAAGGTGTTAAAACGGGGTTTCAGTCACAGCATTATATGACGAACAAGGATCATTGAACATTGGACCTCGAGAGCTTTTGGTGCGAAAAATTCACCATTTGTGATAACAATCCATTTAAATGGATCAAAAGTTAGTGTGCCTATGTACATAATGATGTTTCGTAGAGCGTTTCCGGATCACGATTTCCGATTTGTTGCTCATCATACACAATACATACTTTCCTTCGAATATCATCCTACTGTGCACTGCCTGGTGGGAACACAAAATGATCAATGTATGACTCGCTTGATGTGTTTGATGCTTCAAATAGTAGATCAAACCTAGATGTGATTACCCGATTCTACTCGATCCGACAAAGGAAGCGAAGAACTTTATGACGAAGAATGGGCATTAAAACAATTCCGGCATCGATGGCCTGGACCAGCGCTCATAAGCCACTCGATCACTCGTCAAAATGGCCATAAACCCGGAACGCAAACGCCCCGACTGCAGCGGGGTAATTATTTGAATTTTCATTTGTTTTGTTTCGTTTCGATTTGAGGCTGATTTTTTTTTATTTCCCGTGAAAGAGATTCGATCTTGGAACCGACTGACTGCGGAATGGCGGAGGTCTTTGAACGACGTCGTCGTCGTCGGTCGCGCACTTTATTGGATATCTAAGGATTTTATGGCGCATCGGGCGCGGTGGCGACGAAGCGGGTGCGGTTCTATTTCAAATGTTCCGACCGAACGACCGTTTCGGTGGGGGCAAGACGAAAAGGAACCGGCGGATCATTGAGAATGAGACCGATCTTGGGTTTACTTTTGGGGTGTTTATTTGTTTTTAAACAAATATAAGGCATCTTAGGGCAGTTAATTGCTTGGTACCGAAGGCTGTAACATCCGAGTCAAACCATCCGCAGGACAATGGATTATTTTATTCGGAATGTTTCTGAGTTGTTTGATGCATCTTATCGCAAAGTATACATTTGAATTTTATCGTCATTACGTGGAAAAAGGTGTAATTGTTGGACAGTACCGAAAAGCAGTGGAACCGAATGCTTGCTGCGTTGGCATAGGTTCTGGAACAGGAAGCTTTGAGATCAAATACTCGAATGCTGCAGGTGAGAGAAAAATAATTGGAGATAAGCCAGTTTGATCTGCTCACGGTTTCACAGGAAATGCTTTTTCAAATATTTTTTCTTGGGATTCAGCTCTAGCTAAGTTTAATGTGCATGATTGTTTTCATAGCCGTTGTTTCCGAAGTTTGTGCTGCGAGGCTCTCAACATATTTCGTGTGATTTTTGATCACTACTTTTATTGATCAGTCTTAAGTTCAATTACAGCTAAATCTAATCATATTTTTTTGTCTTTATTAGCGAGACTTTCAGCCCTGGGCTGGCTCGTCTCGTACCGTGCGGGACCGAAATCCGTACAGCACCGAAATCCGTCCACCTCATGAGATATGAATAAATTAAAGGGGGTTAAAGGTAATTAATGGCTTTGATAATAAAACAACAAAAATCAAGAACAAAATCTCCACCCACCAAACGCGGAGTTTGTGCCACCATTTTGTTTTCGGGTAGAGCATAATTGCACCAAAAGTAACTGTGTTTTAATTGCTAATTGCGAATCATTACATAAGATAAGCGGAATACAAATCGAAATGATTGCTTCTCAAGATGCGTATCGAACTATTTACAGTGGTAGTTTAGTCAATCAGACTGTTTCAATTTAAATATTTAGTTGATTTCGAGTCAGGAGTAGTTCATTTAATCCATTATTTTATCATGTTTTTTCGTAGTTTTTAATGAGTTAATGTGAAACACTTCAAAAGTAGAAGCCTTCATGCTCCTGTGTCGATGACAAAGATTTTTTTACATTCGATTCCTATTTTCTAATTACTTTTTCATATACTAAGGTGCTTAAGCGTACGGATTTTGATGCCCCACGGTAAAGCATGTTTTGCTTTGTAGACGCATACCTTACCGCTAAGCTCTGAAAACGCTTGCTGACTGATTTACAAATTCCGAATTTTTATAAAAAGAGGTCGTAAAATCGTTCAAAACCCGATTTCGTTTAAAAATAGTCAAACCAAGGAATCCAGAATTTTGGAAATCCATGTGAATATTAATCAGGGTCTCGAATATTTTTTTAAACTACGGAAAAATAGTTTCGGTTTAAAAAATCCTGTTTTTCTCTAGACTGAAGTTTAAGAAAAACGGTTCTAACATTAATTTCATACTAGCAGACCTTACGAATTTCGTTTTGCCTAAAATTGATTATTTCTCTGATTAGTTCTTGAAATATGCAGACATTTCTGGTTCATTTGTATGGCAGCCCCTCTTTCCAGAGGAGGGGTTTCATACCACCACAGAAACATATCTTGCCTTCTGAAACCTCCACTTAACAGATTTGGTTCCATTGCTTGATTAATTCTCGAGTTATGATGGAATTTGTGTTTCATTTGTATGGGAGCCCCGCTTTCCAAAGAGGGGAGGGGTCTCGAACTATCTTAAGAACCTTTCCCGGCCCCAAAAACCTCTTCATACAAATTTTCGCACTGATCGGTTCAGTAGTTTCAGAGTCTATAAGGGTAAGACAGACAGAAATTCATTTTTATGTATCTAGAAGACTAGAAGATAGATTTCAAGAAATCCAGATTTTTAAGATTGTTGGAGAAATAAGTGAATAAAGTGTTTGGTAAGGAATCCACCGCTCAGATTCACCTCTTCCGTTCTGGACCACCATATTTCCTGTTTTGTTGCCACGTTCATGCTGACATGCTGCAACTCACGAGCCCAACTCGTACGGCATCATTCAAAGTACTCCCGTTCCAAGTTTCGACTTTTTAATTCCTCTCACATGTCCGTATGGTTTGTCGTTATTTTTTCTTTCATTAACTTAATTTTTGACTTTCCCGACAACTATAGAAACTTTGGAAGCCTACCTTGACAGGGTTGCGCTACCTACCTACATCGTGTTGAATGTGCTGCATTCTCAATGCTGACACAATGCAGTGTGCACAGTTTTGTGTCTACGGAATCAGATCCGTTCTCATAAGTATCATACATAATTGAAGAAGGAAATAAAAAAAAGTCTGCTAATGAAATCATGATCCTGTAATAATAATCACCTGTAATCATGAATCATATTCAATAATAATTATTATTCATGGTGTATTTTCATAACATGAGAACATAGAGATGCAAGTAGAGATGCAAGAAATCATGAAACATTTTTCAATTTCGGTGAACGAACTTTCAGCAATGTAGAGATCCTCGCTGACACTCAGATGATGAACAGCCGCCCCTAATATGGAGAAGAGACACTGTTGTCAGTCTAACATGGAGAATTGATGATCGATCAGATTTTCACCTACGATGAAGAAACCCCCCTGTCAGTATACGACTATAGGAAAAGAGAAAGAATCAATAGCAGTTGTTTCAATAAAAATCATCGGAGTTGAAGAAGAAATGCCCGCAATTTTTTGTGAAGGGCGACCCGACCTGAGGAAGCTGATCAATCGATGTCTCAGCTAACTAAGGGAAGGTCTCATCACGTAGCACCTGAACGTAAAGTAGTACCAGTACTACACGCACGATGTTCATGGCAGCAAGCTACTCAAAGTCGTGTTGGATGGCTACGTCGACGTGCTCGTGAATAAGTTGTAGGATAGCGGTCTCAAGCGTTCCAACATCTACAAAATTGCCCAGTATAACAAATCTCGGTCCTGATGTAGCTAACTGTACCGTGTGCACCTCGAAGGCGTTCCGGAGCTCTGTGGAATCCACAGAAAGTTTTTACCGTCCGAACCAGAATTTTCCTCTGCACTACACTGGTGGAGCCAGCTATTGTTATTTGGAAGGGCGCCGCTTTTCGCAATAACACTAACCTGCGAGGACAATGGTGTGATTGCATCGTGTGGTGGCCTCTGTCTCTGCCAATGATCTTCCATCGATCGAAACTTTCCTGCATTTACGCCCCCTCGGCGATCGATCGCAGCCGCTCAATCGGTCCCTAACCTAGCAGTACGTTGAGCAATATCAAGTCCGACTTCCAGCGAATGACATTCGCTCACTTCCCATAGGTTCAACCGGCAGCAAAAAGAGTGAACGTTGTTGGCGAAATACGCCTGCATATTGCGCGGATTCGTTGGCAGGAGAAGAAAGTCGTTCGACGGTTGCACACACGCCGACTGGAAGAAACCACGGTGGAAAGGTCCACGGTAAAGAACTGGAGACTCGTGCTGCAGATATTCCGGATGGTAGCAGCGTGCACGGTAACAAATCTATTCCAAATCTAATCTATTCTATTAGATCATAAACATAAAATCATGAAATCGTAAGTTTGTCAGTACATGATACCATGATTATAATTCATGATTTCAGGAACTTTGTTCATGGCACTATAAAATGCTCGTCAGTCGATAAAATGCAGATTCAGTTACACTTCGACTGTTTCGTTCCCAAGAAGCACTGAAACTCGCTAGCTCACGGGAAGGTATTCTACCGGGTCGTTACGCTACTTCAATCACCTCTCTACTGATGAGGATGATTCGGTTCTTCGCAGGAGGGAACTATAAACAGAGCCGTCAAAAAGGTGTATCTAATACGGTAGGATGGGCAAAGCTATTACACAAAGGGGGGGCGTATCTAATCAGTGATCTAAGAATGACGAGGCTTGGTGGTCCCTTTGTGGACCCGGGAAAACGACACAAGAGAAAATGGTGAAATACCTTTATAATTCAGGGCTGCTCTTTCTCTTCAATGGCTACAACTGAGGTTAACAATTTTAACAATATATTTGTGACATCACATTTGGGGGTACTTGCGCTTTGGTGTTGGATTCGGTGTGGAGGTGGCCGATCAGGCTCGATCTGGCCGGCTTGGCGTTGGTCGCAGGGTCCGGAAGTCAATCCACGGACGGGACGAGTGCGGCACAGGAATGTGGCTGAAAGATGGCGGCCTACGTTCAGCAAACGACAATCCCGCGTGCTCAAAAGCAATGGCGGCACGGATTTGGACCGAAAGTCTCCGGCATCCAAATCGTCGGGATCTCTACGGCCGGGCACGAGGACTAGTTGTTCCTTTCCGGGAACCTTCACCACTGCACTGACAAGAACTTTGAAAAAAGGTACAAAAGAAAAAGGTCCCTTTGTCGTGGACCTGGACACACCGGATTAGTACCCTGCGACGTCACTTCCTAACCTCTAATTTTTCATCTGTTCACATTAACATTTACCTTTTTCTATTTGGTTTTTAATTCGTTTGTCACTGTCGTTATTTGTTCATGTGGAGTCGAATGGGATTTTACTATAATTTTAAAGCATTACATTAATTTAGGCTAAGTTTGACCCACAGAGCCGTAGCGTGGACTCCCAGCGCCCTTGGCGAAACCTTTATTAGGCGCCCCTTACTCAGATGTTAAAAAAACGTGGTATGAGCAGGGAGATTTAATTTTGAATTTTTGCTTTATGACTTCCTAAAACCTCTATAACCTGCATATGTTCCAATAGGCAGAAAGTAAAGGTTATTAAAAGACCAGAACATTTCTAGAAATCCGCTGAAGTTTAACGATTTTCTGAAAGATTTAATAAACTAATGCAAGTAAAAAAAAGGTCCAGAAGTGTGTTCACGACATTCACGACAAAATAAAAAGGATTTAATTAGGAAAATAAAATAGCTCTCAATTTTCGCTTGCTATTCGATTTTGATTGCTATCGAATAAAGTCACATCAAGAAGAACCCTTATATGAAGTGGATGACGAAAAATTCAATTTCGGAGTGGCTTGGTTTGCAAAAACTACTGATCATTCAATGAACTTCAACTTTGGAGTGAATTGGTTGATTGTGAGAATAGCGATTGGTCCAAGTCGTATCAAGAACAAAACAATTCCGGAGTGGGTTGATTGATGGCCAGAATAACCAACGGCCCTATTCAGATCAAGGTATATGAATTTTTGAAGTGGGTCTGACGGTAGTTTGGTAGCACTGTTTGTTTTGGATGAACCAATAAATATCTACTTTAAAGAAAGTCGGTTACTGATCTCCCCACTCTCCCTAATCTGATTTAGCCGTTACTGAAATCCCTCGATGCATATTCTCATATTCAGCATACCATCATTTCGAATACTCTTTCCCGCTAAAAGCATTACCAGTTTATAAAGATTACACTGGATCAAATGCGATCGCATAGTTGTCGCCATAAAATAAGCGAATTTATCTCAAATTCACACAAAGTACTTCCGTACATATATTATCAGATAACGATTTGAATTTTTAAGTCGCGAACAAAAATTATATGTATTTGATTTACGCTTCGCCTTTGGCTTATTGAAGTCCTTATCTGGGGCTCCTTCCCCAGAAGATTGTTTCATGCTCCCTTCCATTTGCATTTCATGTTCCTTCCTTTTCCTTCCACTTTCTTTTCCATCAAGTAAATAATGAAAAAGACATTCCCAAATTAGGGGAGCATGCCAACGTTCTGATACATTGAAATGTTATAACCCCGGGAGTTCCCAGTAAGGGACTAGCCTAGACCCCAAGCTGCTGGTCTGACCAACGGCAGCTTCCGGGGTGGGCGCAAAATGCCTCCTTTCTCCCAGGTCCCAATGACTTTATTCTTAACACTTTACCTTTTTGGCTTATTCAGCGGTATGGGCGGCAATGAGATACAGTGGCAATGGCTTGGTCAGTTAGCAGTGGCACTATTACAGATGGCGTTAGGTACTGGCGCGACGTGTAGCTTGATGGTCGTTGGTCAGATGGTCGTCGAATGACCCGGCGGCGTCCACGAGGTGTTGCTTCTCGACGATCTTATGGCCGAGGTAAATTCCGGAATTTTCATCCGTTGACGGAAGCCGATAACATGACGTTAGTTGGCACGATACGTGAGAAAAGCTGGGACGAACAATAGCTGTCGTTATCAGGACTCCGTATGACAAAATGGAGCTCGTGGCGTGGTACCGCCCGTCGGTCCGGGCGAGAAAGTACCTTCAGAAATACGAGTCCCGGCACCTCTGGGCAGAATGATAGCAACCTCAGTGATTCTCACTTGGCAGGTCTTGCCAAGCTCGGGGACGATCGGCGTCTTCACTACGCACCGCTCACTGGAAGTCGTCTGCCGACCGAATAGCTTTGGTCAACAGAAGTCGTATCGCAGAACTAAGGCCAACAGTTGTCAACCCCGGAAACCAATAACCAAACGCACTTAGGCACGCGGAAAACTACCAGCAACAAGACGCTGATTTGCAAGATGGCGTCGCGTGTTAATAACATCTACAGTTGGTGAGAGGCGTCGAAAAGGCGCAATCACCACACACGCACGTAGCTGGATTCCCACTTCCCGAACGTCAAACTATGGGCTGATTTCCCAGACAACCACTCATCGCATAAGAATGCACGAATAAAATCGTTTACCGATCCAAATTTCATCAAAATCGCATTATGGTGCGAAGCTCATCAGTTTATTTGTAAATTTTCCCGCATAGTAGGCTATTTTACGAGTTTATTCCAGTTTCATTTGTTGACATCGCATATTCCTGCAAACAAACTCAAATGAAATCGGATTATCTGTCAAACAGAGTTTGTTATCATAAACTACATCGCAATGTATAACGAACAAACTCGCATAAAAATCGCGCACATCGCATACAATGCCGTGCAACGTCGGATAAGAAATACACATATATCGCCTCCACTTTTGTACGCAAAAAGCGTTTTCGCTACTTTGCCTGTTCTACAATTACGATTAGACACTAACTTGACAAATTAATTCCCTGCATTCCAACACCATACACAAAGTGATACCATTCGGTAACAACTTGTATCAGTTATTGACGGAACAGGACCTTCCGGAAACACATCAAATGATTGATTATATTACGAGTCCCCGAGAGAATCCTAATAAAAGGTTAAATTTGTATCACTTTGAACCACTGAATTTTTGAATAATTTTTAATCATTTCCTATAGCGGAATTCTGGATTTTGGCGCCCCCCTAAGGTCAGGCGCCCTTGGCGGGGGCCAACCCGGCCAACCACACGCTACGGCGCTGTTGACCCATTAACACTACTAACCACACTAATCGATTTTTACTAACACAAATCCGTACTATTTAATTTATAACAATAAGTGTAACGACTAACATTGAACAGATCCTATTATAAGAAAAGAAACAACACAAAATTAAAAAGAGCCTCACCAACAATAATTCAGACAATAAACCTTTTATAACTTAAACACGCGCGCACTACAACTTCTTTCTAGGATCACTATGCAAAAGAGAAAGATCTGTTCATTTTCCGCATCCATGAAGGATATAACTTCATAGCATAAATTATGTTTTATGTTTTTAGTTTGCCCATCCTGTTGCATTGAGCACCCTCTATAGGTAAGCTCAAATGGAACAGGGCTGTGCGTATTTTGCCCGAACTCAAACTGCTCGAACGTCTATCGCATCCACACTTGGTATGACGTGAAAGTGGAACACGCACTCACTCGTGAGACGATCTTCGACCAGTGAGTGTGACAGTTCCGAGGCGTAATCTTTGGAAAAATCGTAATGGGAGGGATTGGTGATGGAAATTCACTTGTGGTGGAGCCAACAAGTCGGGACGTCAAAATCAACATCGGTGACATGAACGCTCAGGTAGGAAGGGAGGAAATGTATAGACCGGTCATCGGACCGGATAGTCTGCACACCGTATCGAACGACAACGGCCAACGATGCATAAACTTCGCAGCCTCCCGCGGAATGGTAGTCCAAAGCACCTTTTTTCCAGCAAAAATATTCACAAGGCCACAAGGAGATCACCTAACCAAGAAACGGAAAACCAAATCGACCACGTTCTAATCGACGGTAAATTCTTCTCCGACATCACAAACGTCCGCACTTACTGCAGTGCGAATATTGGATCCGACTACTACCTCGTTTCAGTATGCCTGCGCTCAAAGCTCTCGACGGTGTACAACAGGTGTCGAAGTCGGACGCCACGGCTTAACATTGGGCGGCTACAAGACGGTAGACTAGCCCAAGAATACGCGCAGCATTTGGAAGTTGCACTCCCAACGGAAGAGCAGCTAGGCGCAGCCTCTCTTGAAGATGGCTGGAGAGATATTCGATCCGCCATTGGTAGCACCGCAACCGCTGCAGTTGGCACGGTGCCCCCGGATCAGACAAACGACAGGTATGACGGCGAATGTGAGCAGTTAGTGGAAGAGAAGAATGCAGCATGGGCGAGATTGCTGCAACACCGCACGAGGGCGAACTAGGCACGATATAAACGGGCGCGGATCAGACAAAACTCGATTTTCCGGAGGAAAAAGCGCCAGCAGGAAGATCGAGACCGTGAATAGGCGAAGCAACAACAACAAGTAACTTAAACTAAATGATTGGAATTTTGTTATCATTTAGTCTAAGTTACTGAAACTTTAGCTATAACTCCGTTACTAGTGGAATTCAAACAACGAACCATTAGGCAGAGTTGTATAAAAATCTTCGAACTAGAAGTCCATCATACAACATATTTTGAAATTCAGCTTCTGGAATGTGTTATTGACAAACTACTAAATGATCGAACGCAAATTACTGGATGATCGTTAACATCCTTGCGTCGAATGACGTTTAGTCGAATGACATTTAGTCGAAAGTACATTTGGTCGAAAGTACATTTGGTCGAAGGGACATTTAGTCGAATAGACATTTAGTCGAATGGAAATTTAGTCAAATGGACATTTAGTCGAATGGACATTTGATCGAATGGACATTTATTCGAAAGGACATGAAGTCGAAAGGACATTTAGTCGAATGTTGAAAGTGTTTAGTCGGTAAAAGGTAATTTGTTAAATGAATAATTAGTCAAAAGATTTTTTGTTAAACTTGAATAAATAATCTACAAGATACATTGATAAACTTATTAGAGGAATTCAGTGGGCGTGAGGAAGTTCAATCAGCAGCGAAAAAAACGAATACGGATGCCAATGAGGATTTTTCACCATAGCTAACAGAAACTTCTGGAGACCCTGGTGAATTATAGAAAAATTGAAAACCTACAGAAATAGCTAAATATTAGGTACTGATGGTGAAATAGCCTCTAATCTATTTTTCGGCACATGGTCCAAAACCAATGATATAAATGTTATTTTGCCGATACTTCATAATACTTCATCGTAGTCGGCTTTGGAACATTTAGTCCAATGACATATGGTCAAATGACATTTCGTCGAAAGGACGTTCAGTCGAATGGAAATGGTTTTCTTATTCGTTTCATTGAAACTCTTTCTTTCACCCAATATTTATACAATAATTAGTTCAGAATAAAATTCCAACCATAAAACGACCATATACGTCATATGACCTAATCATTCGACGTAAAATCTGATTTCGACTAAATGTCCATTCAACCAAATGTCCATTCGACGTAGTGTCCTTTAGACCAAATCTCCTGCGTCTCTAGTGGATTAAAAATCATTTTCGACTAAATGTCCTTTCGACCAAACGTCCATTCGACGTAATGTCCTTTCGACCAAATGTCATTCGACTTAATGTCATTCGACGAAATGTCTTTCGACGAAATGGTATAGATTCGTTCACGTACGTAAGGGCCACGTGCCACAGCCTGATATGTGTAAGGAAATAAACGGGAACCTTCTTACGAATGAGCGTGAGGTGATCCAAAGGTGGCGGCAGCACTATCGAGAACACCTGAATGGCTATGTGGCAGACGAAGATAGCGGTATGGTGATGGACCTGGGAGAACGCGCGCAGGACATAATTTTACCGGCTCCGGATCTCCAGGACATCCAGGAGGAGATTGGCCGGCTGAAGAACAACAAAGCCCCTGGGGTTGACCAACTACCAGGAGAGCTATTTCAACACGGTGGTGAGGCACTGGGTCATTACCAAGATTTGGGAGGAGAAGGTTCTGACGCAGGAGTGGATGGAAGGTGTCGTGTGTCCGATCTACATAAAGGACTATAAGCTGGGTTGTAGCAACTACCGCGCAATCACATTGCTGAACGCCGCCTACAAGGTACTCTCTCAAATTTTATGCCGTCGACTAGCATTAATTGCAAGGGACTTCGTGGGGAAGTACCAGGCGGGTTTTATGGGCGAAAGCTCCACCACGAAAGCTCCACCCCACCATAGTTTTGTCTGTTCCGCGCCCGTTTATATCGTGCCTCGTTCGCCCTCGTGCGGTGTTGCAGCAATCTCGCCCATGCTGCATTCTTCTCTTCCACTAACTGCTCACATTCGCCGCATACCAGTCGTTTCTCTGATCCGGGGGCACCGTGCCAAGTGCAGCGGTTGCGGTGCTATCAATGGCGGATCGAATATCTCTCCAGCCATCTCCAGCAGCGTCTAGCTGCTCTTCGGTTAGGGAGTGCCACTTCCAGCTGCTGCACGTATTCTTGGGCTAGTCTACCGTATTGTAGCCACCCAATGTTAAGCCGCGGCGTCCGACTTCGACGCGTGTTGTACACCGTCGAGAGTTTTGAGCGCAGGCATACTGCAATGAGGTAGTTGTCGGATTCAATATTCGCACTGCGGTAAGTGCGGACGTTCGTGATGTCGTAGAAGAATTTACCGTCGATTAGAACGTAGTCAATTTGGTTTTCCGTTTCTTGGTTAAATGATCTCCATGTGGCCTTGTGGATATTTTTGCGGAGAGGGAAGGTGCTTCGGACAACCATTCCGCGGGAGGCTGCGAAGTTTATGCATCGTTGGCCGTTGTCATTCGATACGGTGTGCAGACTATCCGGTCCGATGACCGGTCTATACATTTCCTTCCTTCTTACCTGAGCGTTCATGTCACCGATGACGATTTTGACGTCCCGCAGTGGGCATCCATCGTATGTCTGCTCCAGCTCGTCGTCGGGTCTCCCTTCGTGTGGGCAGTGCACGTTGATGATGCTATAGTTGAAGAAACGGCCTTTAATCCTCAGCTTGCACATCCTTGCGTTGATTGGCTGCCACCCAACACGATGGCGCATCTTACCCAGCACTATGAAGCCGGTCCCCAGCTCGTTGGTGGTACCACAGCTTTGGTAGAACGTAGCCGCTCGATGCCCGCTTTTCCACACTTTCTGTCCTGTCCAGCAAATCTCCTGCAGCGCTACGACGTCGAAGTTGCGGGGATGTAATTCATCGTAGATCATCCTATCGCAACCAGCGAAACCTAGCGACTTGCAGTTCCATGTTCCAAGCTTCCAATCGCTTCATCGCCTAGGTTTTTGCCGATTATATCTAGTCGCATTATCTCTTATATTGTTCGTAATTATTGGTTTTCCAGGCGGCTTATTGGGCCTGCGCAAACCTCCTGTCTCGTCGGAGGGCCGTCGTGTCAGGGCTGTTTAGCGTCCCACCTAACACCAGGACTTGGGCTTGTGCGCTTTGAGCGGCACACGGTCGCTTTGTTGGGGCCTATCGGCGGATACATGCAGCTTTTTATAGAGGTTTAACAGGGCCCACTGTCAAACCCCACCACATCCTAGGCAAGCGCCACAACTCGCAGATGGCCTGGGGTGGGATCGTCAAGCCCTTGGACATAGTCCCTGCTGCCCGCCAGCCTAGACTTGTATCCTATTATTTGATGTTAAAAACGTCAAAGTTGTTGAAATAACCGACAAAATATTCTTCAAATTTGATTGATTAGCAAATATTCATGATTTTCAAGGTTTACTTGAACTTATGCGATCATTATCATTACCATAGGTATATAATACTCATTATAAACAAAAAAAAATAAAATAAAAATGTATTGATTAGTGATTAAAATGTGGCAAAAATAGCCAACAAATGACAATAGGTGCGAAAAACACCATTTTTCAAAAATCGTTCTGTAGGAACCTCTAGACTTTTTTCTAAAACTTTTGCTCGTTCTCACGGAAACAAATACATACCCACAGGCATGAATAAAAAATCATGAAATCATGAATCAGGTCAGTTCATGAAACCATGATTATAATTCATGATTCCAGGAACATTATTCATGGTACTAGGCAATCGTCATCAGTCGACAGTATGCATAACCGGTTATATTTTATATACTTCATTCACAAGAAGTAAGAACAGCTGAGAGGTAGCACGCCGGACTCTCGCTCAGTGTACTCGTGCTCAAATCCCCTGTTGAACTAATGTTTTTTTTATTCTGTCGATCTTATTAAACAAATTGTAAAGCATTGGTTGCGTTACGCGAAAATAAATCATGAAATCATGATTAATATTCAAGGTGTATTTTTATATCATGAAAACACGATGAACTCATGAAATCATGAATTATTTTCTCATTTCTGGGATCGGATTTTTACCCGTGACAGAAATGCTCCAGATGTGAAAATCTGAAGGCTTGAGCACCATGACTTTTCGAACATAGAACATATGACGAGAACGCATTGTGTTTGTCTAACGTATTTCACTGTTTCGGTATCTTAACCATTTAGCGACGACTAAAACACGCACTGTACTAACTTGCTCGATGGCTAAACTGCAAACTATGAAAGATCGCGCTTGTCTCGACCGGAGAAAAGCGAAATTCAAGCGCATGACCCACTGAGCACCGAAAAGATATTTTAATTCCGCGACAACTAAAACACGCACTGTACTAACTTGCCCGATATGACTACTGCAAACAATCAGTAAGTGAGCAAATGCTTATAGAACACTAAGTTGAAAAGCTGACCAAGTTCCAGTTGGAATGTAGAACCACAGAAGAAGAATAGGAAGAAGAAAAAAAAGAAAAAAATGATAAGAAGATGAAGGATAATTTCGTATATTGAGTGAGTTTTACTCATGATGTATTGATGTATTGATCATCGAGAAAAGTGCATGGATTAGTGTTCAAACAAAGGGATGTTTTCGTAAATTCCCCAGAAATTCTTTCGGAAACCTTTTGAGTGGTTATGGGATATGTTTGAAATTTCCTGATTGAGTCAGGAATTTCCTGATAATCCCAGGTTTTCCACTTGACAACCTGTTTAAGTCCGGGACACAAGACTACTTATCGGTACAGATGCTGCAGCACCTAATTCAGTTAGAAACACGGTTTGTTTTCGCATTGACGATTTCCATCCGCTGTCGTGTCGAACAAAACACATTCTCCGACCACACACAACTCAACAACATATAAATAAGAGCAGTCGATGATTTTTATTGCCATTCCACACTTCCTCGCCAGTTAAAAGCCATATATAAACAATCCCAACGGAAAACTGGAGGCGTCGCGTCGGTCATCGGATACAAAACTGAAAGGCCCAGGCTGGCTAGCACAGACAGCAGTGACTATAGACTGGTATAGGAAGTTACCTTTGTGCTCGTGCCACATCGTTTCCGATCATCGATTCCCCAACCAATGTACGGGCCCGAGCCGGAACGGACCAATCGAACACATCGAACTGGATCGAAGCCAATTTTGACTCGAGTGAGTGAGCGAAGTAACGGTGCGCAATGAACCGGACCCAAAGCCATGCCCTCGCTTCGTCGTTTCGATTGAGCGAACCTTTTTGCTATGGAGTGTTTTATGGAATGACGCGCCGATGGAAAGAAGGGGGTGGAATTGATTTTAAACTTAATTGATTGGAAACTGACCGCTCGGTTCGTTAGATGGGGGCTGGGCGAACCATTATTGCGTTGGATGAAGGAGAATTGGTGAGCGTGAAGGAAGGCGTGTTCTGGATGGTTGACTGACTTCTGGCGTGTCTGTGTGCTCATGGAATGGAGTTTTACAAACACTTTCAACGGGTTGATGCGATTGGTAATGATGATGGTGATTGGAAATTGCATCTCCGTACATATGTACAATTGACGGCGCACTCGACATGAACATAAGATATTTGATTGATATGTCGAGTCTTTCGACCAACTCCCGTCGTACTAACATTTTCTCTTCGTTGGTGTTGACCACCCGACCCACATGAGGTGAGCAACCGATCACACTCGTTCCCCATTATATTCGACCGCGTCCAATAATCGTCTCAAAGGATTACAAGCTGTTATCACGCAAAATGATCTCTCACCTTGTTCCGTTGGTCGATGCCTCTTCTGAACCGAAATGGACCACTGGAGGCCCAAAGCAACTGAACCGAACACAATAAACCGATGATTAATAGCCAAATCGGTACGATTCATTCGGAACATCATAAAACCCACTGGACCCAGCCAGGAACTTCGGATCTGTTTTGAGCCACGATGTTCGGAAAGCGAACCAGGCAGGCGGTCCCCCTCGACGAATAAATAATAACCGAGGAAAGTCATACTGTGATCCGATGGCACTTTACATATTAACAATGAAACGATTCGCTGCTACTGGAATCGGCACCAGGCGACCACGGATGGACGGACGGCCTTTGCTCCATATTTTAGCGCAACTGAGAACGGGCGGATTTCAGCGCCAAGCGACCAAAGGAACTCTCCACCGGCCGGCTGCGGGTGGGTGGCGTGGTAGGGGATCGAGCGAAGAAAAATGGGAACCCCTGGCCGTAATGCGGTCATTATAGCACGCTTCCCAGTCCCAATTTCTTACTCGGTCGAATGTGGGGGGACTTTTAGTTTTGCTGATGCCTTCGTATCGTGTTGCGAGTCATTCATTGTCCGAGTTGGTGGACGACCCCCCACGTCGATTATAGATTTTGGGTTCGGTGGATTGTAAATTATTATCGACCATTTGTTACGCCACCGGTGGTGGTGGCTTTCCCTCCGGCCTCTACACAGTTGTGAGTTTCGATTGCTTGGCAATTTGCGTGTGTCTTGAAAATACGTGGGACGAGGTCAATAAACTGGGGCTGTGGAATGATGAATGAAATCGTGTGCTTGGAAATGTTGCTAGAATCATTTTAGCGTATCAATATCAAACCTAAAATTGTCTCATTTACTTTTTAGTCACTTCATTTGAACAGCAAACGAACATATTTTTATGTGCTACAAAAACGACCGAAAAACAGATCATATCAAATGAAACCGACCCCGCAGTTGATTCACCAATATACCTTCTATACGTCAGCCGCAAAGCAATAATGTCCAGCCGGAGCAATTCACAATGCTCCAAAGACCCTAGCGGTCGGTCCCGCGATTCCAGTGATTGACGTTTCCAATTCGAACTCCCGGAGGCCCATCATCTTTAGCAGCAACGTGCGGATGACGAGCGCTCACGCCAAATAAAAAGTGAACAGCGAAACAACGGATCCCGAAGCTGCGCGTCCGATTGAGCTTTAATTTTACGCGAATCTCGACAAGCGCAGTGCTTCATTTTTCTTCCTCATGTTTGGACTTTGTAGAGGAATGCTTCCTTCGTGCAGTTTTCAGTAAGTCGTCCGTGCGATTGAGTCCAGCCCGCTGCAGGGTATATTTTCCAATATATCAATCCATATCAGACTGTGCTCGCACTGTGAGAAAATCTCTTCCTTCTTGAGCCGGTCAGAGTCCAAGCCGCGCTGAGTAGAAGGAGGTGGAGAACCCGTTTGGATTTCAAATCAATTTCGACAGTTTAATTATGGCAAGATCTGGTCCCGTCCTCGCAGCGGATCAATGCTTCGAGAAGCGGACGAATTTCAATTCCGAACCATATGACTTCCAGAGCTCGGCGGTTGATGGGAAAGGGAAACTGCGCCGCATTTGACTGACAAAAACTAATCAAGAAATGATACACCAGCCAATCTGCGGTTCTTCTTGAACTCGAATGCCCATGGTGGCTATCGGGAAGACAAGCGTGCTGATGTTGTATTTCTTAAATTCGAGAATTCCCCCTCTAGCTGGACCGTGCCGAGTACGGAGCTGAGCTCGGAGCAGAATGTGTCAAACTGCCACATCGGTTGATATTGGATATTAGGGAATCTTTTGATTGATTTGCCCCGGGTGGGCACGCTCGGACTGTCGAAGGAGTTATAATTGGCCATCAAACTTGACCCTTCGTCTGCCAGTTGGCGTCGGGAGTCGGCATTTCACTAATCGATCAGTTCGGTCCAATTGCTTGATGGACCAACCGTGGCGAATCGATCAATCATTCCATCGGTTCGGTGCTACGAGCAATGGTGATATCTGGTTGGATTTTTGTTATTTGGAGAAAATAATTATTGCTGGTCTCCATTATACGCATAACTATCCTATGAAAAATGAAGCAAGCATGGGACAGTATATTTTTGCCTTTCTCGTATACAAAGTATACGTAAAGGCTATTTTATTTTTTCAAAAGCTTATTGCTGTTCCAGAGAAAACTTTCCTTTTTCCGGTTCAATTTTCAAACTATCACAGCTATCACTTCATACTTTTTCTCTGCTATTTGGCATGACATTCTACGATGACAACGCCAATTACCAGGTTTTAGTTTTAGTGTATTGAAGATTTGCAGGCTGGCGGTAGAACTTTGACAGCTGCAGTAGAATTTTGCGGAATCTGCAAAATGGAAATTTTTTAAAAGATTGCGTTGCGTTGCGTTGTAACGGAGTATTTCGTAGATTGCATACTGATAGTTGTCATGTATATTCTTTACCTTTCTTACCCCAATTGCTTATGGATTTCCATTTGGGATTCAATGGAAATCCAATTGGGGTCCAAAATGATAAAACATGAAAGCTATCATTGCCGGCCACGCCCATCTTCTCCGTTACTAGGAAAGGGAAGGAAATGATGATATGACATCTACTTAACGAGAGGCCAGCGACTCACCGACGCCCTCATAGATGTCAAGGAATTGGATGGTGGGTAGGGTATGTGGTTTAGGAGTATCATTATAAGCAAATGATAGAAAATTTGTGGAAATACGTTGGAAGTGACTTTGCTAAGAAATTTATGTCACTCCATTATCCTTGCCGATGATTTTCCTCGGATGGGGCGAAGGTATTAGCCTTGCCCTGGATAATAGCCTAGGTTTAAGCGCCTTTGCTCGCTCTCTGAAACGAAAAAGAGCAAAAAGAAATTAAATTCCCTTCCCCTGATATGATAATGATTTTGATCAACAAATGAATTCTAAGTGGATGAATAAATGATCAAACAGCTGCAAACAAGCCTCTATTGTCGTAGCAGAAGCAAACCCGCCTCAATACGACAGGCAGAAGCACATGTTTGTGATTCAAACGCCATCGACTGTTGTTCAATTTCGATACACATAGTTGGGTAGAGAGAAAAGATGTAAAATATTGCTAAAGTAGGATTCGATGGATACGGGGAATTGACTCATATACCACCGTTATTAGCTGGTTATGGGACAGCTTTCTCGCAAGGGCAGCTGTTGTATAATTGGTAATACGTCCGTGTTCTTAATGGAATAGTGCGGGTCATGTCATGTTACTTCTATATGTGGCATTTAACACAATATTTTAAGGGATTCGGTGTCCACGACGTTCATCACATATTACACTTTTTCATTTACGTTAGAAATTTGTTCAATATTATTAAAAATAAACGATGTTCAAGAGCAAACATTAAATATAAAAGTCAATTGCTCCATAAATCAGTTGATAGCCAAGCCTTTTGGTGTTTAATATAAATAAAGTATGATAACCGCATAGCTTAGTAAAGAGTGCTTACTTTACGCTATTAAGAGTGGTACCAAATCAACTGGAGCATGAACTTTGAACTAATTTTGATTGAGTAAAGTAAAATTAGAGCTTACCTTACTGTTTCACCACTTACCTCCCATTAATTGACTTACTGCCCATGTCCCTAGAACTGCATTCCTGGGCAACATCTAGCTTGAATGTGAGCTTGTTAACAGAAAGCTACGCTTCTTCTTGGACCTGGTATGCTTGGTGACGGCTATAGCAACCTCATAAAAAGTACTGTGATAACTTTCCATGTAGCAACATTTGGATATCGCTGTTGGTATTAGTTGAGCGTTTGTAGTACTGCGATAGACCGGAAGCCTCAGCCGCAGTTCGTTAGAAGACATCGATGAAAGATTTGTTCAAAATATTCATGGCTGGTCTCGGTATCCGTATGGACCTGCTTCCGCACTATTCTGATGTAGTTCTTGTAGCTTTCCAACGCTCTGCAGAGACGAGATTCTCCAGAATTCTTCGTGGCTCCTCCAGTGGGTTTTAGTAGCATTTACAAACGATTTTTTTTTCGGATATTTATTGAAAGTTGATCTGTTCACACTTGAATTAAGGAACTCAATTCAATCCGTTCAGTGATTGAGCCCGCAAACTAAACTTTTGAACGCACTTGAAAACGCTTGAACAGAAATTAAATTTTTGAAATATTGGAAGAAATAAACGTGACAGGAAAAATTGAATGCAGCCAACCGCGCCCGATGCTTGCTACGATCTCTTCATGCATCTAAAGGACATTTTTCCAAAATGGAAAATTTTTAATAGATCCGCAATAACTTAGAAAAGTTCATATAGTATTTAAGTGCCGCATTGGTCGTGGGCTATGAATTCATGTTCTCCGAATCTAGACCATCGGACTACTTGGATGGCTGCCAAGTTCACTCCAACCTTCTGAAGCTCACGAGCCGGAAGGATCATTCGTCCAGGTTTATTTGAGGTACCGTCAACTGGGGGGAAGATGATCATTTTTAAGACAAAACATGCAATAACAATGTGTGTTTACATTTTAAATCGAAACAAATATTTTCAAAACATGTACTGCTATACGTTGCAATAATCAACAACTTTAGTTTTCTGAAATGCGTTCGCATTTATTAAAATAAATAAAATTATCACACATTTTTTGAATAATCTGGTTTGGGGTGAAGTTGATCAAGACAGCTCTACTAAAACCATTATGACCTAGTAGTCAAAACACACTAGGTTATTTGTATGAATGTTGAATTTATGAATTTACTACGTAAAGAAGTCTAAGAAGTCAATATTTGAAACGAAATTTCTTCCACAAAATACATTTTCATGATTATAATCGAAAAACTCGGATTTCTACCTAGCGGTAACATTATTTGAACGGAGAATATTGTTGACTACCGTTTCAGAAAAAAATTTGGCACTTTTGACTGACACATCAAATGATCATCTTCACCTCAATGATCATCTTCCCCCCAGTTGACGGTACTGACATTTCTGAAACTGAGTTTCCAATTATAGTCTTCACTTCGTTGCCGGGTCGGTTGCCAAAAATAACGTTCATTTCCTTCTTTTTCCTATTTTTCGTGGTATTCGAAGATTTAGTGAGGTATCTTTTACCGGGGTTGCGTAACCTACAACGCGTTAGTGGGTCTGCTATCTTTGGAATACTTGACGCGATACAACGTTTCGCTAAACAGTCGCTGGATACCAGGCAGACGCTGTTCGTACAACACAGTAAAACACAGTAAATAATAGAGTAAATAAGGTTGTCAATAACAAAAAAACTCGCCACATAACGATCATTTGTTCAGAGGTAAAACAGCGGATAATTAGTTCTTCCAATAAAACAAATCATCCCCCCCTTCTCCTTCTGTATAAAGCTTGAGCTAAAACAAAATCGGAATTGGCAGATCTTCTGCTTGCATGACTGTATATCAATTTATGAATTGCGACGTTAAACACCTTCAATTAGCTAAACTGGTGAAATGCCAATAAAAACAGCGAGCTAAATGGCTGGCGAAGTTAGAGAGCGATCATTTTTCCAAGATCCGTAATTTCATTTCCGCCATGATCAAAGTATCATCCGACGTTTTGTATAGCTTTATTAAAAAAATCTTAGTCAATACTTTAAAAATAGTTGAAAATAGTGACTTTTTGCGAGAAAAAGTGACTTTAGTGACTTGAGGTCGAAAAAAGAGACTTTCTAGTGACTTGCCCGAAAAAAGTGACCAAGTCACTAAAAAGTGACCCGCTACCAGGCCTGTAGTCTATAGCATTGACTTCAACAAGCCACCAAAAATTAAATTTACAATCTCCAATCATCAAATTTTGGAATCCATTCATTTAATACATGTGTGAAATTAAAAAAAAAATACGAGTTTCGCCAATTATTTTTTTTTAGGTTTTGTCTGGGTTTCCGCTATTGTGAGCCGTTGCCTTCATATCACAAACTAGCACTCAGTCAGGATAAAAAAACACTCCGTTGATGGATGGACGACGCGCTAGTGCTGATGAGGCGAAACGGAAGGAGGAGCGCTGCGGAGACTTTCCATCATCATCTTATTAAAGCAAGTGCTCTGCAGGAATGCCAATCTGTAGTCGAACTCTGGGGAAAAATAAACGCTCTTGGTAGTAGGCAAAGATCTTCCCCCATCCATGTAGACACCCCGAATCGTACTATCTCCGATCTCCCTGAGGTGGGGAATATTTTGCCGGTTTAGTCTCCGTCAACGGACCATCACTAGCAGATCTTCGTCTCTTTCCAACTTTCGAGTCCCCCTCCTCTTTTTAATTCTCCGTTTTCGCTCTTGAGCTGTCTTTCGCCCTCTCAAGAAGCTATCCCATGATCAAAAACCTGTCAAAATCCGGTTTCTGGACGAGTTGCGGATAAGTCTCGTTGTACCCATCCCCAAGAACAACCTTTCCTCCCGAGAAGTCACAAAGAATCGGCCCATCTCACTGACCTCTTGTGTCTCCAAGGTCGTGTAGAGGTTAGCGGTACGGATATGTGTTTTACGGATCCGGCACGGGCACATATTTTGCATACCTGGGAGATGTACTGCAGAACACATACAACGAAGACAAGCACGTGTATCTAGTTTATTTGGATATTTCCAAAGTTTTCAACAGGATTTAGAGCCCCTTCGAACTCCAACAGTTGCAAGAGTTAGGATTTCCCGGCAACCTCCTTGCTTTTGTACGTAATTTCCTCACAGGGCGCTATTTCCAAGTTATGTTCCGGACCGTAATTCGGGGGAACTTTGATCACTGGGTAGCACTAGCGTAGCCAGCTATTGTTTTTTGGTGGGGCATCACTAAGCGCAAAAACAATTTCGAGAACAATGGTGTGATTGCATCGCATTGTGTTGTTAGACCATTTTCAAGAAATGAACAAGAAATGGTTTGCGCAGGCCCAATAAGACTCGATATAAACGGCAAAGACCTAGGCGACGAATGAAGGATCACGATTGGAAGCTTGGAACATGGAACTGCAAGTCGCTAGGTTTTGCAGGTTACGATAAGTTGATCTACAATGAATTACATCCCAACAACTGGGCTGACTCGACTAGATTCTTCAACTATAGCATCATCAACGTGCACTGCCTACATGAAGGGAAACCCGAAGACGAGAAAGAAGTGTTCTACGCACCGCTGTACCAGACATACGATGGATGCCCACTGCTGGTCGCCAATATCGTCATCAGCGACATGAATGATCAGGTAGGAAGGGAAGAAACGTACAGACCGGTGATCAGACCGGAAAGTCTGCATACCGTATCGAAAATATCAACGGACAACGTTGCATAAACTTTGCAGCCTTCCGCGGAATGGTAGTATGAAGCACTTTTTCCCCCCGCAAGAATATCCACAAGGCCACATGGAGTAACGGAAAACCAAATCGACCACGTTCTATTCATTTCATTTTTTTCCATTTATTTAATCTACTTTTAAACAGATAATACTGAATCAACAATTTGACGCCACAATACACGGTTCGAGGCCGCATCTCTCCATCATCGGATACGCCCCACGCTCGCCAAGTCGTTTTGCACCTAGTCTGTCCATCTCGCCCACTGCGCTCCACGCCGTCCCGTACCTGCCGGATCGAAAGCGAACACCATCTTTACAGGGTTGCTGTCCGGCATTCTTGCAACATGTTCTGCACATCGTACCCTTCCGGCTTTAGCTACCTTCTGGATACTGGGTTCGCCGTAGAGCTGAGCGAGCTCGTGGTTCATTCTTCGCCGCCACACACCGTCTTCTTGCACACCGCCAAAGATGGTCCTAAGCACCCGTCTCTCGAATACTCCGAGTGCTTGCAAGTCCTCCTCGAGCATTGTCCATGTTTCATGTCGGTAGAGGACTATCGGTCTTAGTAACGTCTTGTACATGACACATTTGGTGCGATGGCGAATCTTTTTTGACCGCAGTTTCTTCTGGAGCCCGTAGTAGGCCCGACTTCCACAGATGATGCGCCTTCGTATTTCACGACTAACATTGTTATCAGCCGTTAGCAAGGATCCGAGGTAGACGAATTCCTCGACCACCTCGAAGGTATCCCCGTCTATCGTAAAACTCCTTCCAGGCGGACCCTGTCGCGCTCAGTTCCGCCCACAAGTATGTACTTTGTCTTTGACGCATTCACCACCAGTCCAACTTTTGTTGCTACACGTTTCAGGTGGGTGTACAGTTCTGCCACCTTTGCAAATGTTCGGCCGACAATGTCCATGTCATCCGCGAAACAAATAAATTGACTGGATCTGTTGAAAATCGTACCCCGACTGTTACACCCGGCTCTCCGCATGACACCTTCTAGCGTAATGTTGAACAACAGGCACGAAAGTCCATCACCTTGTCTTAGTCCCCGGCGCGATTCGAACGAACTGGAGTGTTCGCCCGAAATCTCGACCACGTTCTAATCAACGGTAAATTCTTCTCCGACATCACGAACGTACGCACTTACCACAGTGCGAATATTGAATCCGACCACTATCTCGTTGCAGTATGTCTGCGCTCAAAATTCTCGACGGTGTACAACACGCGTCGGAGTCTTCCGCCGCGGCAAAACATTGGGCGCCTACAAGACGGTAGACTAGCCCAAGACTACGCGCAGCAGCTGTAAGTGGCACTCCTAACGGAAGAGCAACTAGGCGTCTCTTGAAGATGGCTGGAGAGATATTCGATCCGCCATTGGCAGCACCGCAACCGCTGCAATAGGCACGGTGCTCCCGGATCAGAGAAACGACATTTAGTTGAGAAGAAGAATGCAGAATGGGCGAGTTTGCTGCAACACTGCACGAGGACGAACGAGGCACGATATAAACAGGCGCGGAACAGACAAAACTCGACTTTTTAAGAGGAAAAAGCACCAGCATGAAGATTGAGACCGTGAAGAGACGGAGCAACTATACCGTGCTAATAAAGCATGAAAGTTCTATGAGAAGTTAAACCGTTCACGTAAGGGCCACGTGCCATAGCTCGATATGTGTAAGGACATAAACGGGAACCTTCTTACAAACGAGCGTAAGGTGATCCAAAGGTGGCGGCAACACTACGAAGAACACCTGAATGACGATGTGGCAGACAACGATGGCAGTATGGTAATGAACCTAGGAGCTCGCACGCAGGACCTGCGACTTTTGGCTCCGAATATCCAGGAAATCCAGGAGGAGATCGGCCGACTGAAAAACAACAAAGCCCCTGGGGAGACGGTGGTGAGGCACTGGCTAGAGCGCTGCACTGGGTGATTACCAAGGTTTGGGAAGATGTGGTTCTGCCGCAGGAGTGGATGGTAGGTGTCGTGTGTCCCATCTACAAAAGGGGCGGATTGTAGCAACTACCGCCCAATCACAATGCTGAACGCCGCCTACAAGGTACTCTCCCAAATGTTATGTCGTCGACTAGCACCAATTGCAAGGGAGTTCGTAGGGCAGTACCAGGTGGGTTTTATGGGCGAACGCTCCACCACGGATCAGGTGTTCGCCGTTTGCCAAGTACTGCAGAAATGCCGCGAATACAACGTGCCCACACATCATCTATTCATCAACTTCTAAGCGGCATATAATACAATCGATCGGGACCAGCTATGGTAGCTAATGCACGAACACGGATTTCCGGATAAACTGACATGGATGATCAAAGCGACGATGGATCGGGTGATGTGCGTAGTTCGAGTTTCAGGGGCATTCTCGAGTCCCTCCGAAACCCGCAGAGGGTTCCGGCAAGGTGATGGTCTTTCGTGTCTGCTATTCAATATCGCTTTGGAAGGGGTAATACGAAGAGCAGGGATTAACACGAGTGGTACAATTTTCAATAAGTCCGTCCAGCTATTTGGCTTCGCTGACGACGTAGATATCATGGCACGTAACTTTGAGAAGGGGGGGGGCTCCTTAGCCGTGCGGTAAGACGCGCGGCTACAAAGCAAGACCATGCTGAGGATGGCTGGGTTCGATTCCCGGTGCCGGTCTAGGCAATTTTCGGATTGGAAATTGTCTCGACTACTCTGGGCATTAGGTATCATCGTGTTAGCCTCATGATATACGAATGAAAAATGGTAACTTGGCTAAGAAACCTCGCAGTTAATAACTGTAGAAGTGCTTAATGAACACTAAGCTGCGAGGCGGCTCTGTCCCAGTGTGGGGATGTAATGCAAATAAGAAGAAGAAGAAGAAGAACTTTGAGAAGATAAAGCCTGTCCACGTTAAATTTCGGACACCCATCATCCAATGCGATTTTTTTAAATTTTCACAAACCGCTGAGGAGATCAATTTACACGAGAGTTAAATCTCTCCGCTTTATGTTATTCTTTCAGCGGGTTTTCCTTCTCGTCCAAAGAGATAAAATGGCTATAAATCAGTTGGACATTGTCTCAGTGTCCAAAATTTAACGTGGACAGGCTTTAGAGGAAGCCTACATCTGACTGAAGAGGGAAGCCAAGCGGATCGGACTAGTCATGTACACGTCGAAGACGAAATACATGATAGGAAGAGGTTCAAGAGAAGACAATGTGAGAAACCCACCGCAAGTTTGCATCGGTGGTGACGAAATCGAGCTTGTAGAAGAATTTGTGTACTTGGGCTCAATAATGACTGCCGAAAATGATACCAGCAGAGAAATTCGAAGACGCATAGTGGCTGGAAATCGTACGTACTTTGGACTGCGCAAGACGCTCCAATCGAATAGAGTTCGACGTCGTACCAAACTGACAATCTACAAAACGCTCATTAGACCGATAGTCCTCTACGGAATGAACCACGAGTTGCATGAGCTGCTGAGAGAACCATCCATCGTTCACACCGCGAAAATCCGACGACTGCGGTGGGCCGGGCACGTAGCCAGAATGTCGGACAGTAACCCGGTGAAAATGGTTCTCGTCAACGATCCAACGGGCACAAGAAGGCGAGGTGCGCAGCGGGCAAGGTAGATCGAACAGGTGGAAGATGACTTGCGGACCCTCCGTAGACTGCGTAGTTGGCGACGTGTAGCCATGCCCGAGCAAAAATGAATAACTTATTGATAACAAATTCTATTATCCGGTTATCAGACATTTTGATAACTGAATTTGTTATCATTTTGGCTGAATTAACAGCCAACATAACAAAAATGATACCAGAATTTTGCTCCTGATATAACTAAATGAAAACAAATTAAGTTATTACTGATACCAAGTTGATAACACATTTTGTTATACATATTATTTACTCAAATAACTAATTTAGTTATCAATTAGTTATCACCCATCACTGTTTTATCGACCAAAATAGTTAAATCTTCTTTGCCGACTTCGTTACGCATTGAAAAAAATGTTGGCATTCACTGGGGTTCGAACTTGAATCGCGTGATTGTGCGGCGTTGTCTCTAGGCACTCACCCAATTACGCTTTCTTGTGGAGCAAATGAGAAGAGTACTACGCTTTCTACAATCTTGTATTTACTGAAGACTATATATAATCAAATCATGATGCCATGACCATAACAGTTGGCTGGACATAGTGCAAAGCAGAATAACTTATTAATAACAAACTTTATTATCCAATTATATTGATAACTAGAATTGTTATCATTTTGGTTGAATCAGTTAACATAACAAAAATGAAAACCGAATTCGATTCAAAATAGCAAATCGACAATCAATTGGGAACACTTTTTTTCAGTTATGACCAATTAAATCGGCAATCGCTCCCGATCTTCCTCAGGTTAGTTTTTCTCACTTATTGTCAATCATTAGGTTGCTAGCAGTGCAACACTGTAAATCGATTTCAGTGCTATGATTTATTCAAATACAACCAAAATCTTGTATTTCGCAGTGAGTTACATGTTTTCACAAGGGGCAAGTAACTCTAAACTTTGCGATAGTATTAATCATTGTCCAGCAATAGTATTCGTGGTATTTCTAGTATCCATGATATTCCTCAAACATACGGTTGCTAGTTTGGTTGTTATGGCATTTGTCAGTTAGTTTTCTATGGTAGAGTTTTACCTCGTGTTAAACATGTTGGGTTGACCACTCATCATAAAATATGTCCATAAGGAAGTTGCTCCCACGAGCTAGTTTGTTTGAAAGAATAGAATGTTTAGCACGCCGCGAAAATTTAAAGAAAATGGCAAATTTGTATTGATAATAAAATTTGTTTTTATTCAGTTATCAGTTAATCACATGATTGATAACTGAATATCGAAATGATAATAAGGATAACTTAGCATGTTATCAGTTTGATATAATTTCAGTTATCTGCCTTTGTACGGGTGGACCGAGCCGAATGGAGAATACTCTTATATACCGCACAGGCCACTTCGCTCTTAGTCTGAATAAATAATAATGTAAAAAGAGCGTAACGGCCAAAATCATGATTTCTAGACCAACATTTGAATTGGGCGTAACCACCAAAATGTATTCTTTCTGATTCTTTGTCTATGTATAAAACTATATCACTTCTCTTCTCACTGTGAAAAGTGAAAAATGTGAAGTAAGAAGTGAGAAATGTGAAAAGGAAAGTGATATTAAAGTGTGACGTCACACTTCTCACTGCTCATTTCTTACTTTTTACTTCTCGCTAGTTACTTTTTCCTTTTCGTTCTCATTTCTCACTGTAAGAAGCCTCCTGACTTTCCACGTTCCATTTCTCATTTTTCACATCGCATTTCTAGCAGAGATAAATGAGGAGACAGGAATGAGAAGCAAGAAGTGAAACGTCTCACTTCGTATTTCTCACTTCTCACTTGTTACTTTTTACTTTTTAATTTTCAATAATCACGTAACACTTTTTACATTCACTATGGTTCGGCCAAACTAAATTTTTGGCCGTATGACTTGTTCAGCAATGGTATTTCCGGCTAAATGGCTCTTTCTATCAATCTACGATTTCGGCCAAACGGAGTTTTCGGCCGAATGGCCTATTCCACATTAAGAAATTTTCGGACATATAATCAATTTTTTCGGTTATATAACGGCTAGTAATCGTTTTTGGTCTCGTAATTGTTTCGGCCAAAGGTTCGGGTTGGCCAAATAATATTGGCCTTGACTTTCGGCTTAACGTCTCATTCGGCCAAACGGCTCTGACCAAACAATCCTTATAATGAATAGAGAGTTCCGGCATTGCATTCCAAAAATGCTTATTATAACTAGAGGCGGATTTAGAAAGATTAGGATTACAAAATTACTCTTTTTGCCTTTCTCTTACAACAAAGTTGTAGCGCATGGTTATCATTTCACTCCGAAAACGAGCTTTTTATAGACTCGTAGACCCATAACGATTGACCGTTGCGTTTAAAAGTTATGAAGAAAATGGTACATCGAACCATTTTCACACCATATAAGGTTGGTGTCTTGGCTAAATGAGAAAAAGGCAGTATCACTACTCGGTGAATTAAGTTGGGTTTTTCTTATAGAAAACAAAAAATATAGAATAGAAGAAGATTTTGTTCGCAAAGAAACTGCAATACAGTCGAATCTCTCATTTTATTTCTCCTGATAGGAACTCTACATTATAATTATTCATTTTTGATATTGTTTTAAAAGTTCTCTAATTTATTATCCAAAAATTAATAAGCTTTGATATATCATCATTTGAATTTGAATATCGAAGTTTCTCTTCATTGTTGTAGCATATGGATACCATCGAATCGTTCAATGCTATGCCCATCCATACTTGAGTCGGCTGTCAGTATCGAATGATTGAGCATCGCTCAGAAATAGCAAATAGAAACACCCATCGAGTGAAAGATGCGGAATCAAGCGTCAAACGGGGGCAACAGGAGGAGGCAGTAATTACGCGCAACTGACAACTTATCACACGTTTAACAAGTTCCAAACGACTGACTGTTGCTGCTGCCACCGCCTGCACCGAAGAGTCAAGTGGACGCCAGGCTGAACCACTTATCCACCGAGCCATCAAGCCAAACACCATTCGGCAGTCGATCATAATCAAATAAAATGTAATAAGTTATATTGGGCGTAGAGCCGCCGCCGTTGCTTGTCTGAGCTGCGGAATCCAGCGCCTTTCCAGAAATCAATTACCACGCTTCGCTAGCACTGCGCTGGCCTGTAAGCATCGACTCGAAAATCAATCGATCATCTCGGCTAGTAGCATCAGCCGGTCGCCGCCGTCCTCTTGACCCCTTTCGATGTGTTGTTTTCGGTACGTTGCAGGAATTGCCAGTCCGCCGGCCGGCGTTGGGCTTTTGAAGAGTGTGTGCGATTTCCCCAGAAGCCCCCACTTCAATCAGCGCCTTTTGCTACCGACAAGCGACGGCGACCGACGACCAGTAGTCCCGAAAACCTGATCGAGTGTGTTTTCATCGGACGCAGATCATCGTCTTCCAAACATACGCGCACTCGTCGGCAGCTATCGCTATTAGGAGCTACCATTTATAATCAATCATCTCGACGGTTGGCTGCTGCTGGTCCAGCTCTGTGGGAAGAGAGTGAAATTGTTGCGTTTGTTCAATTCTTCCAAATGTTTAGAGCTCACGTCCCGTAGCTTATAATACCTCAATTACGAGCAATCGTTCCGTAGTTATACTTTTGTTTTGTTCCGCGCGCGCAGCTCCTCTCGACAACCTGTTCTTTTACGATCACCCGAAGCTTTGATCGATACCGAAGAATCGAAATCGTTCGCTACCCACCGCCGCGAAGCGAGTTTTCCTTCATGGCGTGGATCTGCTCCGTAGGCGGCGCGGCTCGGGAAAAATCAACAAGATAAACAGCTCCACACTTGGGCGAGTTTGTTTGGCAGTAATATTGGATTGATTGTTTATTTTCCTACACTCCAGAAGATGGGACTTCACATGGGCAGTGCTGCCAATATGATGTAGCAGATTATTTTCCACATGGTAGGATTATACTTTACCTTTTATTATACCTACCGGATTATACTTTCGATTTATCTCTCCAATCTGGACGTAGTGAGTGATATAACAAGAACTTATTACTTCGAACACAAATTTTCGATATGTTCACTGTACAGTGTACGATTGTATTGATGGAAGTGCTAACTTTTATTAAAATTTCAAACCGCCGAAATCAATCCGTTTAATTCACAATCAAGCAGGCAACCCTGCCTCACTTGATCGACATCTTCAAGAGCAGATCTCGAACACTGACTACAGGGAAGATCCTAGTGCTAGAGTTACTGCAATGCGATCCGAAGGCACTGCAGGAGGAAGAGGGACATGGAATATAAACAAAATAAAACAGTAGCCGGAATTGAACGCTTGAAGATCCTACTCCAGCTCGAGCTGCACACTTGCTGTTCGGCGGGGCGGTCCAAGTGTGGTGCCTGTCTCGGAGGTGGAGACGGACGATACAGGGAAAACAAAACAAAATCTGAATAAGTACCCATCCGACTCGTTTCGAACAGTAATCATCATAATTTCAGTGCTTCGATTATGCTCTTCTCGGCTGAGCTAACGACTGCGTAGTGACTGGAGGCGGCTTCTGTGTTGGAAATTGTTGCGATACAAACCCGGCGTTTGATTGGTGTGAATCGATGTTCAATCTTCGAATCGGCGGCGGTGACGACGACGGGCGGTAACATCTGACGCGAAGTCAATAAATGAACGATAAATTGCTCAATCAGTCAGGCTTCGGGTGGGGTCTTCGTGGAATCGGTCCTCAAGCGCGGGTCCTTAACGCAGAAAATTGGTTGAACGAATAATTGAATTTTCTCAAATGATTGTAACTAGAAGATAGTTCCAGTTCCTACAGCTGCTTATATTGTATGTACATAGTCAATTGGTACATTTATGAGTCGCGTAAAAAGCGCTCTTGGGTATTTAAGTTTCAAAAAGTAGGATTTTAAGCATTGTATAACAACTTCCGACGTTCTCCAATAGTTTACTATATATGAGGGTGATCGATCAGCGGAATGTTAGTAAAAAATATATTTTAGTTACAAGATAAAGATTGTCGTTTCGGTTTCTTTTTTTCTGCTGTCCGAAACATGTTGAGTACAGAACTGTCAAATCGTATGTATTTTCCCTTAATTGACGCCCCATCCTCGCCAGCAAAAGATGTTTCGGACAGCGACGACACAGTGACAATCTTCATCTTGTAACTAAAATATATTTTGTTAGTAATCATCAACTTGGATAATTGAGTTTGGTGCCCCATCAATTCGAATGATATCTGAACATTTCTTCACACACTGAAATATAAACGACAAGTTCGATTGGGTGAGGGATGCATTTTGGACCACCCGTACTGCGAGGGCTCCATCAGACGTTGCAATAGAACATGTGTATGGAAGATGTTCGCGGTTGTCCAAGAAATTCCTGAAGTGGATACCTTCAGATCTACACGCTTAACCAATGATCTATAGGTCCGTTTCAAATATGTTGTGAGTCCATTGTGTTACATAAAATATATGTATTGTGGGAAATTGTGCAAATAATATTATTCAAAGTGTTTCCTAAGAAAATAATAGGGGAACTGCTCCTTGAATTCATACCATGTACCCAAACCAATACTATTCGAAATCAAAGAATCGGAACGCCAATTGTTTTATTTCTCATTTTTGTGATTTTTTCAGCAGTGAGCACGCCGGATAACAACAAAACACGACAAAAAATGAGCCTAAATTGCCTGTTTTGCGAATGTTATTGATATAGGAGCATGTTATTAATAATGGAACAGATACCCTACAGAAATATGATTTAAATGAGTTCAAATCATAGTGTACACTTTTATGTCTATCCATCCAGATGATAAGTTCGTTGATATGAATTATCACTCAGGAGTATTGAGTGATTTAGAATTAGATATGACGAGAATTAGCGCTGTGGACGAATTAGCGCATAAGCCTACTTTTTTTTATCGATTTCAATACGTACAGAGCACCTCTCGCGCTCAAAATGTTTAAGCAATTTGGATACGTTCTGAGAACTTTTGCGAGTCCCAATCGCGCTAAAAATGTTCTTGCAATTTTAATACGCACTGAGCATTTATGCCAGCACAACTCGCGCTCAAAATAGCAATACGGAAAAAATAGCGGGAAATTACGGAGAGAATTATTTAAAAGTGTAGCCCAGTTTCAGTCTCTTTTCTATTCAGGCGCCCATGTGCTGAGGATTTGAATTCATAAGCGCAAGGAAAAACAGTGAGTATCACCACCCTCTTTTCCTAGCAGGTGCTAGATTAAGCATTAGGGAAAACCGTTAAGGTGAATCAGTCCAGAATACAAGTAATTTTCACCTCGCATCTTAAGATGCACCAATCTCAACACAGAAGCAATGCACAACTGTCATCTTTTTATTTTAGCTTTGCTGAAACAGCTACTAGTTGCTTCAATATTGAAGGTGGTGCCCTTGAAAACGCGAGGTGGAAAAAAAATTGGGTTTCGAAAATTGGTCCTCTCTTTTTCTACCTCTCCTCGGACTTTTCGTCCAGCAAACAGTTCGGTTCGTGAAACCACCCGTGCCCAGGTGGATATGCTTCTCATTCTTTCTGTTCCCTTCTTTTTTCTTCTATCTTCTTCTTTCTTCTGTTTTAAGTGTCAGTATTGATCGTGTTTTGTGTTGGACGCAGAACGATCGCGATAACCGCGTGATCCGAAATGTCCAGTTCTGCTGTGCGGGTGAGTAAATGTACAAGAAAGTGCAACAATCAGTGCAGTTTTGTACGTGTTTTGTGTTGGACGCAGAACGATCGATTGCGCCCAGACATGTTTACTTCACTAAGCAGATCGATCAGCCGGTCATCGAATTTTTATCAATATGAATATCCAACATCCCAGTGATTTTCGTGGAAATGCAGATGACTCGACGGCTTATACCAAAGCAAGTATCATGTCGACATTCCCATAATACGGTAGATCACTCAGACGTAGTGTTTTACGGTGTAAGATCTACAAAAAGGAGCTTAATCCATTTTTCTAGTTAGGGCAATAAGTAGTGGTAACTAAGGTTTCGTCGTATTTAGACGCCGCTACTAACAGTTTCAGAAATAAAACATAAATCTAGAGTGCTTTGAAAATAGGTCGTATGTGCGAAAGAGAGTCTCTCTTTGGATCCATTCTCTTTCGATTATTACGAAACTATACAAAAGTTTGCTTCGAATTTCTTGGCAGGTATGTAAAGCAGGCAGGCAGGCAGTAAATGTTCGAAAACTCCAACTCCCATATGTCTAGTAGCATCATTTTGATAATATAGGAGTCCTGGCAAATTTTCAGGCAATTCGGTGGCCATTTAGGGGTGGCGAGAAGTCAATTTATGTTTATATGGAAATTTGTATGGGAAAAACTTAAAATATATTCAAGACTCCCTACAGCTGTCAAATCGTGATAAATTCAAATAAAAATCCCCAACCTCCATTTTTGGAATCTATTTGAGCTGAACCAGTGGGTAACTCATAAATTTTGAATTATATTTCCACTGATACGTTGGGGATTTGAATAAATTTTAAGTTTTTCCCATACAAATTTCCATATAAACATAAATTGACTTCGCGCCACCCCTAAATGGCAACCGAATTGCCTGAAATTTTGCCAGGACTCCTATATTATCAAAATGATGCTAATAGACATATGGGAGTTGGAATTTTCGAACATTTTTGAAATGTGAACTGCCCTAGTACACACCAGTCAAGCAGTTTGACGAACATTGACTCCGCCCCCAAGAAAACGCTTCGGTTGCTGCTTTGTTTGAACGTGTGTGAAGTTGTTCGAACAACCATTTGACAGTTGGTGGCTCGGTTGAAAAACATTAGAACGGTTTGATTTTGGTTTGAGCTGTTGGGAGTGGAGTCAAGGTTTGCCGAACATGTTTGAGCATTTGTAGTGAAGTTGCACAAACCCCCATATATTTTTTGATGGTTGGTGCTCAAGTTGGCGCTTCGGTCGTTCGTGTGTGATATTGTTGGTCGAATAAATTGATTGTTCGTGTCGCTGTTGGTAAAACTTGATGGATGTTTGAATATACGAGAGGTGGAGTCGAAGTTGGTCAAACTGCTTGACCGTGTGTACGTTCCATAACACTCAAATGAGGTGTGAATCATTCAACATATTTTGATGTTACGTCGCAGTACAAATTCGCCGATATTGTGAATGGTTATTACTCCCAGGTTATTACCTGAGACGAGACTTGCAAAGACGCTGCTTCTTTTCCCTTGTTTTAACACTTGTTTTTCTTTATTCACAGTTGAGCATCGAGTTTCAACTGTTTTCTTGACTGTTTAAACCAAGCCCCGGCTGGAGTCTTCTGAACACAATAAAAGTGTATCCAATTCGCGAATTACTAAATTCAATTTCATATGAATTTTTATAACGGGAAAAAACACATGTTTATGAATAATTAATAATAAGCTAACCGGATGTCTTGCACACTTAAAATAAATCGCAGATTTCTGTGAAATTTTACCGAAATCTCAACAGCAGAGCTTTTCGGTGAATAATTTTACAGATTTTTGGTGTTTTTTGCCTTTCTCGTATACTAAGTATACGTAAAGGCTATATAAGCACTCCAAAACCAAACTTTTAATAGAAGGCTCGGAGACCCATAATGTTATATACCAATCGACTCAGCTCAACGAATTGAGGTGATGTCTGTATGTGTGTATGTATGTGTATGTGTGTGTCACGGAGCGTCGGTAGACCGTTATTATGAAATAAAAATGTCCATCAAAACCAAGTACAGGGCTCAATTGCTGAAGTAATTCTGCACCTCTGGACCAATTTAAAAAAAATCCTTAGGAAGAATCTCGAGAAATCTTAATTTGAAGTTTTTAACTAAGAAATTCTAAGAAGAATCTGCATTCTAATTCAACAATATCCCCAAAATACCTACAGAGCCGTCTAAGAAGTGGTCCAAGTTGTTTTCAACCAGTTTGCAGTTGTTGCCTTTATTGCAATTACAATAATTATTTGACTAAACTCACCAAATTGACTTAAATATGTTTTTTGTATGGCTTGAAGCCGTCTATCTTCAATAATAATATTTCTCGTTCAGAAGCTTTAAAAAATTCAAGTGCAGACTGTAGATTCTTATTATTGAATGCCAAAGGCGAGAACATTCTGAGCATGAGAAAAATCTTGGGAAATCAGTATTCTATTCAGATTAAAGTTTGTATTATACATTTTTTAATTATTTATGTGTGATGAAATGTATTCGAGCACTCAAGCATCAGAAGTAAAGATCAAACTTGGAGTTTGAGGAAAGAAACCGACAGCTTAAAGATTTGTTTGAAGTAGTGTAGTTGTTTAGCATTATACAACAGGTTAGATCTTCGTCGGATGCCGTAACAATTGGAATTGACGGAGCTTTTTCAAAATCACTATCTGAGACTTCCCCGCAAACGGATCATCGGGCTGGTAATGACTCCAGAGATAGCGCTAAGGAAAAGCTCTTTATTATTGCACTTTCACAAAATTCCGCAGATTAGTACTGTTTTCAAAAGTGAGCTTGGATCCAATTTGAGAACAAAAGAAAACATCCAGGAAAATGGCACAAGACTAAGAAAAAAAATTCCAAGCTGTGTGCATATTCTTTTGGTTTCCGGTAAAGACGAGGATAAAACATTAAGCTTTTGCTCATCTCCGCCACTACACATCAAGTTTGGAGTTGTTAATACGATTTTCAAGTTGCTCGAGAAGCGCCAGATTGAGCAGAATTGTGGGTGAACCAAGTACAGATGAGGCATCAACAAATTTCATAGGGTTCACTGGAATCCCGTTCTTTCGGATTACGTCACGGTAAGTTATTTTACCTAAACATTAACAATTTCCTAATTAATATTTCAATCGTCAGGTTCTGAATGGTTTCAAAAACGTGTACACAGTATACAGCTCTTTGAAACTAGAGCATGGTTTTGAAGAAGCAATTGATGACTATTAAACATGGAAAGCAACACTTATACTAAACTCGAACAAGTTAGCCATACAACAACATACTTAAGTCAGTTTGGTAAAATAAGTCAGTTGTAAATATTTATATTTGTAATAACGGCAACGCGTGCTTATGACCATCTTTGGTGTTGTGCAAGAGAATGGTGTATGGCGGCGAATGATGAACCACGAGCTCGCCCAGCTCTACGGCGATCCCAGTACTCAGAAGGTAGCTAAAGCTGGAAGGGTACGATGGGCAGGGCATGTTGCAAGAATGCCGAACAGCTAGATGTAAACTAAATAAATGAAATGAAACGACAAACAAATACAAACTTATTGAAAACCACTTGGACACCTTTTTTGACGTTTTTGTGGTTTTTGTTTGTATTCTTATTTGGATTCTTTTGAAATTTCTTAGTTAAAAACTTCAAATCAAGATGTCCAGAGGTGCAGAATTGCCACAGGAATCGGACCCTGTAATTGGTTTTGATGGACATTTTCATTTTATAATAACGGTCTACCGGCGCACCGTGTGTGTATGTGAGAATGTGTACAACATTTTGTAGATACACTTTTTGGAACTTACCATTGGCCGAATTACTCGCAACACGTTCCATTCGACTGAGCATCCTGTCCCATTGTTTGCTATTGAAAATTGGCCAGATTGGACTATGGGATCACAAGTTATAATTAAAATACTATTTTCTATGAACAAAACACGTTAAAAACACTTACTCATATTTTAAGTATTTTTTTTGTAAGAGAAGGGCACCAACACCGCTAGGTGGATTAATCAGGGTTTTTTATAGTTGTTTCTTATCATTTCCTAATCATTTGCCAAGGCCTGATTATTTGGATTTGAATACACCTGATTCTGTTTTTAAACGGATTTTTTACACGGCCGTGTAAAAATCTCATACAAAATTTTGCAAAGTTGCTCCATTTTGCATGATTCGGATTTTCAAATTTTGAACTGAAAACTTTTTTTTACACGGAACGCATTCCCCGTGTTAAAAAAAGAATCGGGAACTAAATTCCAGAAGACTTGAATTGATCATGGCCAAAAACCTTCAGAAGCTTCTCGAATTCAGGAATGTATGCACAGTTGACGACGTGGTGATGCTTCTCGTTCATTTGCTACAGATTCTTCTAAAATGATATCTCCAGATGGTGGTCTCAGATTCTGCGGGTGAACCGCAAGGATTTCTTCAGCAGAATTTGGGTTTCAGTAGTGGGCATACGTAAGGAGTTTTCAAAACAACTATTACTTCCGTGGACCAAAGTGGCTAATAACAAGCATGAAATATGTGTTAAATAATGAAAATTAAAAGGGTTCTTGAACCTCTTTGTGGGTTTCGTGACCGTGCGGTTAGCGACGTCAATCGTCTAGATGCTTGTATAAATGTTATGTCCGTTGTCTCATGCTCGGTGTTAAGTGTTCAGTCTGTGCGACCTCTGGTCAAAGACGGTGATAAGAACCTTCTCGGCCCCAAAACTCTCTGCATGCAAGTTTTAACAAGAATCGGTTCAGTAGTTTCCGAGTCTATAAGGGTCAGAAAGACAGAAATTATTTTTTATGTACACTGAATTCTGTTTTTACTGTTTTTTTTCAAATTTGCACTCATCCTGAATGTTTAACGCATATTAATTATCATGTAATTTTTTATATTTAAATATTTAATCAGGATTTTTCGAAACATGTTGCAAAGATTTTGGTGGTGAATTGAAGTCACACGATCAAAAACTTGAACAAAAAAAACCGTGTAAAAACAGAATCCTGTGTATATAAATTTAGGCTTTTTAGAATAAGGCAGAGATAAGGAACCAAGCATCTTCTGAATAGAGAATCTATAAGATAAATATATTTTTATCTGTATATCATAAAAAAAGTGTATTGGTATACAATTCCGAAAAGAAATAACCGAAAGTCCTACTTTCTGTAGATATGTGGTTAAGTATGTGACATTTTACTTCTCTATATTGTGCGGTTCTCAGACTTGTTGCGGAACTCGTAAAAGAATTCTCGATGTACAACAACGGTAACGAGCGGTTCCATATCATTTCAGTAACGAGTAATTTTCATATTTTTTTATTCGAATGAAACCTTGCATACAAGTCTTTGGGGGAGAAAAAAGCCGTTTAGCATACTTGATTCGCCATTTTGAATCTAGCCTTACTTATGATAAGGGCCTATGAAAGATGCACATGATATCTTCAAAAAATTGTATCTCGAAAACGATTTGTCCGATCGGTTTGGTGTCTTCGGCGAAGTTTTAGACAATTGTTGGTGCTATATGGAGAAAATATGCACGGTAAAAAAAAGTTTGGTTTTTGTGTTTTGAACTAAAATATAGATTTTCCCTTAAAAGTTACATGTCAATAATTTTTTAATTATCCTTATGTTATAGCTGACTGAAAATGCTATCTAGTGCACAGTGGGTTGTTCTGGAGAAAAATAGGTTACAATGAAAAAAAATATATTTTTTTAAATAACGATTTTTAAAAAAGCTATTAAGAAAAGTCAAAAAAGTTTGTCACCCTAATTTTATGAAAGTACATCAAATTTGCAAGCAAAAAGTACTTCGGTAACATTTTTCTAAGATGCACCGTTTAGAAGATATTACTGATTTAATATTGATTTTTTTGATAACTTAATAAGTTTTGGCCCTTTTCGGATGTACTCCGTGTTTCTCCAGTTTCAAAAGTATTTTTTTTTTCGGAAAGATTGGAAAATTTTGAGTTAAAATGACACTGACAGCTTAAAGATTTGAGTGAAATTATCTGCCTTAAAAGTATTTTGAAAATCAAGTTACAAAATCCCACTATCAGGAACAATGATTTCTTCAAGTGTCTTTTGGTGTGTTGTGCTGAAAACGTGCTAACAAGTATTAGATACAGGTAATTAGATACCAGTTAGCTGTACTACGTACAGTTGGTGATGGTAAACATGGTCTTTACCCAGCATTCTATGATTTCTACCCGTGAGCTGTATAATAATGTCTGACTCGGTTCTGAATTCATCCAGTATCTACTAGGGAAAACCAAACAGTAAATGCAGAAAGGTTGCTAGAAGCATAGTGATTTCATAGTAATTTCCTGATGATAACATAATAATTGTAAAGGAAAGTGTAACACGTTTTGGTGCAAAGGTAAGTTTTAAATACACATTTTAATTATATGTTTTGTGATATTTTCGTATTTGCTGGATGAAGTTCAATCACACCATTGAAACGTGCAGCACGCCACAATCCATCCTTTCGTAATATATTATACTGAAAATATGCAAATTAAACATTTTAGCTTCATTATAATTTCTGAAGAACTAAGACATGATTCAGTCGATGTTAATTTGTTTATTGATAAAATGATAAACTTTTTACAAATTAATCAAAATAAAAACATTAAAAAAAATATTTGATGGCAGATGATGCTGCTTGAGCATGAGCATTAGCATGAGCATGAGCATGATTGACCGCCCACGGTTGCTATTCCGTTATTGTCAGGTCAGCTGTAATTACACAGAGAACCAACAGATGAAGTTTGGGACTAACATCGTCTTCAATGTGTAAGAACTGGTGACCCAAAAATAAGCAATACCAGCGCCGGCCGTGTCCGAATGCAGGTCAAAAGGAAGGGGTAGGAGAATGTTGACATGATACTCGCTTTGATAGAAGCCGACGAGTCATCTGCACTTCCACGAGAAATCACTGGGATGTTGGATATATGGGGTAGGAAGTGTGGCAGGGTTCGTTTTGGTAAACGGTTTGCCGTGTATAGCGTGTAGTTTAATCGATGAAAACAAAACTAATAATTTAATATTAAAGGCCGCACAAAGCAGAACAAAATTGTGATGACCGGCCGATCGTTCTGCTTACTGAAGAAAACATGTCTGGACGCGATCTAAACTTTTACTTTCTAATTAATTTACTCATCCGCACGCAGCAGAACAAAATTTCGGTGACCGGCTGATCGTTTTGCTCACCGCACAAAGCAGAACAAAATTTCGAATACCAGCCGATCATTCTGCTTACTGACGAAATATATCTCCGATCGTTCTATGTCCAATACAAAACATGTACTGATGTTTCACTTTTATACCAATATACTCGCCCGCACACCAGAACCCGGAATTTCGATTACCGTGCGATCGTTCTGCGCCCAACACAAAACACGAACACACTTGCATTTGCATTTTCAACTTTTTATATGTGAGCATGATTGACCGTCCACAATTGCTACTCCGATATTGCCAGGACAGCTGTAATCACACAGAGAACCAACAGATGATGTTGGGAATAACTCCAAACTATTCTCAATGTGTAACAACTGGTTACTAAAATTTGAGCAATACCAGCGCCGGCCGTGTCCGAATATAGGTGCAATTAATGTGTAATTAAGGAAGGGGTAGGAAAATGTTGACGTGATACTCGCTTTGATGGAAGCCGACGAATCATCTGCCCTTCCACGTTAATCACTGGGATTTTGGACAAATGGGATGGGCAGTGTGGCGGGGCTCATTTTTGTAAACGATATGTCGGGTGTTACGTGTAGTTTGATTGGAAATAAACAAACGCAATGCATAATACAATAATGAATTTGCTTACCAACCGCATAAAACCGGACAAAATTGTCCGGATCTTGTGATTGATCTTATAAGTTTATTGCTAACCGGGCAGGAGAAATCGATGTTTACTTTTACTTCACTTTACTTCACACAATCCATTCTGCACTCAATTCCTAGGAAGATTTTAAAAAAAATATTTTGGCTTGAATGGTTTAACGAACACTGTTTTGTACTTCCGAAAATGCGTTATTAGCTAATAAATTTTTCATGAGCTCGAATAATGTTGTACGAAATCACTTCAATTTCTTAATTGTTCATCCTTCACGAGAATAAACAAAGTGAGCAACTTACATTTCAGCTAAATCGCCTACGATGCATATATGCATTGCGTTTTTGTTCCTTCAATGCGAGGGTATTTAACTACTAATGGTGAACAAACATATAGTTAGAAAGTTAGAAAGTAGAAATTGGATTGGTGGAAAATTGAAAAGAAGAAAACGAAAAAAAAAAAATTCTGCCTGTGATGTAGATACAATATTTGCATACCGGATTACTTTTGTTTACCTGATATTTTAGCCTTAAACTGCTGTATTGTTTTGAGTCAATTCTTAATTACACGCATGACTAATGGCAATTAATTAATGCTTGGGAAGGCATGGTATCAAAGACCAGAACCAAACACTTCTATTACAGCGCGATCATGCTATCCATACTAAACACGAGCAAACGCAACTGAAGATTTTCTTGTAGGTATGTGCTAATACTCTTTTGGCGAGAAACAAAATTTGATTACTAGTTCTCAGTAACGTTCTCTGAGGGGTCCTCCTTAGTCTAGCGGTAAGACACGCGGCCACAAAGCAAGACCATGTTGAAGGTGGCTGGGTTCGATACCCGGTGGAAATTGTCTCGATTTCCCTGGATACTAAAAAAATCACTAACTTTTTTGGAAAGAACTCAAATCAGGCCGCTTAACCGATTCAATACGGATTTCTTTCGTCTTGTTTCAACATAAATTTTGGACAAACTGCTTCAAAAACGGATGCTATCCATGACAAAGTTGAAATATGGGGTAAATTTTTTTTTAGATCTTCTAGGGCTTCCAAATCTCCCTTGAGTTCAGGTCTTGACGATCTACATATACAACAAAGCGTTTTACGGGGTCTGAATCCTATTTTGAAGTTGTAAATGGTACTTGAGATGGTACTAATTAAACTATTTTTATCAAATCTCAGTGTTACCAGAACATCAACGGTACTCCAAACTATTCTTGAGTTCAGATCTTGAAGGTCTACAAGATCAACAGAGTAATTCATAGGTTTCCGAGCTTGTGTTTTAGTTGGAGAAGCCCCATGGGACATTATTACACCAGTATATACAAAATACAACATTCCCAGAATATCTACGGTACTCCAAACAATTCTCGAGTTCAGATCTTGGAGGTCTACAAGACCAACAGAGTGATTGATAGGTTCCTGAGCTTGTGTGTTAGTTGTAGAAGCCCCGTGGGACATCATTACATCAGTATTTAAAAAATTCAACACTCCCAGAATAGCTATGATACTCCAAACCATTCTTGAGTTCAGATATTGAAGGTCTACAATACCGATAGAGTGATTCATACAGTCCCGAGCTTGTGTGTTAGTTGGAACAACCCCTTGGGACATCATTACACCAGTATGCACAAATCACAACATTCTCAGAGCTCCTGCGGTACTCCAAATCATTCTTGAGTTCAGATATTTGAGGTCTACAGTACCAACAGAGTGATTAATAGGTTTCCGAGCATGTGTGTTAGTTGATGAAATCCATTTGACATCATTACACCAGTATATACATAATACAACATACCCAGAATATCCACAATACTCCAAAGCATTCTTTAGCTCAGTTATTGGAGGTCTACAAGACCAACAGAGTGATTCATAGGTTTCCAAAAAAAAAAGCATGGTGTTATTATGGCAGATGGTGCTGCTTCACAGTATAAAAACCGAAAAAACTTTTCTAGCCTTTGTAAATTTAAGTCAAAGTTTGGTATTGACGCTGAATGGCATTTCTTCGCAACATCGCACGGAAAAGGTCCATGCGACGATAAAACGCATGGCTACCAGAGCAAGTTTAGCCAAAGAACGCGAACACCCGATAAAGACTGCAAGAGAGTTGTTTAATTGGGCAAACAAACGAAAAGAAGAAGAACTTACAAAGTTGTCATTTTGTTATTCTACTACAGAAGAATACGAAAATATGTCTTTGCTGCTAAATGATCAATATAAAAATGCAATTACAAAGAACTCAAAAAATTCAACCCATTTCTTCCTCTATCAGAAAATACAATAAAGGCGAAGCTTTATTCAAACTGTCCTGACAATCATGCCAAAATATTCGATATTTTTAAGAAAGTTGTACAATAATTTGATAAAAATACAGGAATAAAAATAAACTGATGATATCCAACATATGATGTTATTTTTCATTGCGCACAATCATCATCCCTGAAAAATAAGCTAAATTCGCTTTTTTGAATCTTCCTAATTGAGGAGCTTGCATTTGCAGTTCTCAAAAAGGTGTATCTCGAAATCGGGTTGTCTCATCGGTTTGATGTCTGTGGCGATGTTCGGCAATAGAGAGAAAATATGCACAGTATAAACACATCCAATTTAAATGGATTAAATTCTTAGGCGATATGCAAGAGTTGAATGCACATTTTCAACACAATACACCAAAAATCACTTGAAGAAATCATTGTTCCTGATAGTGGGACTTGTTTTTCAAAATACTTTTAAGGCAGAGAATTTCACTCAAATCTTTAAGCTGTCAGTGTGCATGTGCATGTGCATGTGCATGATTGACCGCCCACGGTTGCTACTCCGTTATTGCCAGGTCAGCTGTAATTACACAGAGAACCAACAGATGAAGTTTGGGACTAACATCATCTTCAATGTGCAAGAACTGGTGACCCAAAAATAAGCAATACCAGCGCCAGGCGTGTCCGAATGCATTGACCTGGATAGGAATGGATAGGAGAATGTTGACATGATTCTCGCTTTGATAGAAGCCGACGAGTCATCTGCACTTCCACGAGAAATCACTGGGATGTTGGATATATGGGGTAGGGAGTGTGGCAGGGTTCGTTTTGGTAAACGGTATGCCGTGTATAGCGTGTAGTTTGATCGATAAAAACAAAATTAGTAATTTTAATTTAAGACCGCACAAAGCAGAACAAGATTTCGGTGACCGGCTGATCGTTCTGCTCACCGCACAAAGCAGAACAAAGTTTCGATGACCGGCCGATCGTTCTGCTTCCTGAAGAAAACATGTCTGGGCGCGATCTAAACTTTAACTTTCTAATTAATTTACTCACCCGCACTACGCAGAACAAAATTTCGGTGACCGGCCGATCTTTCTGCTTACCGCACAAAGCAGAACACAATTTTGATGACCGGCTGATCGTTCTGCTTAATGAAGAAAACAAGGACGCAATCTACGATCGTTCTACGTCCTTCAAAACACGTACAAACCTGCACAGATTGTTTCACATTCTTATTAATGTATCCACTCGCACACAAGAACCGGACATTTAGATAATTGCGCGATCATTTTATGCCCAATACAAAGCACAAAAAACTGATTGTTTCATTTTCTTATAATTTTTCTCACCAGCACTGCAGAATCGGACATTTCGCTAACCGCGCGGTTGTTCTGCGTCCAACACGAAAAAGCTTGCACTTGCACTTGTATAGAATTCTTCAAAAACTAATCCAAGATCCAAGAAAAATGCTCAGCACTTTATTATTTTATTATATTATATTTCAAGAACTTTTTTCACCTCGGATTTAGCGATCGAAAACTTGTATGAAAAAAAAAAACTTTTCCCTTATGCAAGTATCAAAAATTTGACGCGTGACAGAAAAAACGTCCGAATCGAATCAAGGCACACTTCAAACTCATTTATCAGTTTTTGCCTTTCTCGTATACTAAGTATACGGTAAAGGCTATATGATCGCTCCAAAAACAAACTTTTTATAGAAGGCCCGGAGACCCATAGTGTTATATACCAATCGACTCAGTTCGACGAATTGAGGTGATGTCTGTGTGTGTGTGTGTGTGTGTGTGTGTGTGTGTGTGTGTGTGTGTATGTGTGTGTGTGTGTGCGCACAAAACGACGCAAAAAATGTCACTCATTTTTCTGGCACTTATCCTCAATCGATTTGCTCGCAACAAATCGCATTCGACACAGAATCCTTTTCCATTGTTTCCTATTGAAAATTGGCCACGTCGGACTATGGGATTGGAAGTTATGGCCAAAATACAAATATATACGTAAAAATCTCGTAAAAAATGTCACTCGTTTTTCGGGTACTTATCCTCAACCAATTCGCTCGCAACAAATTGCATTCGACGCAGAATCCTGTCCCATTGTTTTCTATTGAAAATTATCCAGATCGGACTAAGGCACCGAAAGTTATGGCCAAAATACAAATATATACGTAAAAATCGCGTAAAAAATGTCACCCATTTTTCGGGTACTTATCCTCAACCGATTTGCTCGCAACAAATTGCATTCGACGCAGAATCCTTTCCCATTGTTTCCTATTGAAAATTGGCCACGTCGGACTATGGGATTGGAAGTTATGGCCAAAATACAAATTTATACGTCAATATCGCGTAAAAAAATGTCTCTCATTTTTCGGGCACTTATCCTCAACCGATTTGTTCGCAACAAATTGCATTCAACGCAGAATCCTTTCCCATTGTTTCCTATTGAAAATTGGCCACGTCGGACTATGGGATTGGAAGTTATGGCCAAAATACAAATTTATACGTAAATATCGCGTAAAAAAAGTCACTCATTTTTCGGGCACTTATCCTCAACCGATTTGCTTGCAACAAATTGCATTCGACGCAGAATCTTTTCCCATTGTTTCCTATTGAAAATTGGCCACGTCGGACAATGGGATTGGAAGTTATGGCCAAAATACAAATTTATACGTAAATATCGCGTAAAAAAATGTCTCTCATTTTTCGGGCACTTATCCTCAACCGATTTGCTCGCAACAAATTGCATTCAACGCAGAATCCTTTCCCATTATTTCCTATTGAAAATTGGCCAGGTCGGACTATGGGTTCGGAAGTTATGGCCAAAATACAAATTTTATCGTAAAAATCGCGTAAAAAATGTCACTCATTTTTCGGGAACTTATCCTCAACCGATTTGCTCGCAACAAATTGCATTCGACGCAGAATCTTTTCCCATTGTTTCCTATTGAAAATTGGCCAGGTCGGACTATGGGATCGGAAGTTATGGCCAAAATACAAATTTATACGTAAAAATCGCGTAAAAAATGTCACTCATTTTTCGGGCACTTATCCTCAACCTATTTGTTCGCAACAAATTGCATTCAACGCAGAATCCTTTCCCATTGTTTCCTATTGAAAATTGGCCAGATCGGACTATGGAATCGGAAGTTATGCCCTAAATCCAACTTTATACGTAAATATCGCGTAAAAAAGGTCACCCATTTTTCGGGCACTTATCCTCAACCGATTTGCTCGCAACAAATTGCATTCGACGCAGAATCCTTTCCCATTGTTTCCTATTGAAAATTGGCCAGGTCGGACTATGGGATTGGAAGTTATGGCCAAAATACAAATTTATACGTAAATATCGCGTAAAAAATGTCTCTCATTTTTCGGGCACTTATCCTCAACCGATTTGTTCGCAACAAATTGCATTCAACGCAGAATCCTTTCCCATTGTTTCCTATTGAAAATTGGCCACGTCGGACTATGGGATTGGAAGTTATGGCCAAAATACAAATTTATACGTAAATATCGCGTAAAAAAAGTCACTCATTTTTCGGGCACTTATCCTCAACCGATTTGCTTGCAACAAATTGCATTCGACGCAGAATCCTTTCCCATTGTTTCCTATTGAAAATTGGCCAGGTCGGACTATGGGATCGGAAGTTATGGCCAAAATACAAATTTATACGTAAATATCGCGTAAAAAATGTCACCCATTTTTCGAGCACTTATCCTCAACCGATTTGCTCGCAACAAATTGCATTCGACGCAGAATCCTTTCCCATTGTTTCCTATTGAAAATTGGCCAGGTCGGACTATGGGATCGGAAGTTATGGCCAAAATACAAATTTATACGTAAATATCGCGTAAAAAAAGTCACTCATTTTTCGGGCACTTATCCTCAACCGATTTGCTCGCAACAAATTGCATTCGACGCAGAATCCTTTCCCATTGTTTCCTATTGAAAATTGGCCAGGTCGGACTATGGGATCGGAAGTTATGGCCAAAATACAAATTTATACGTAAATATCGCGTAAAAAATGTCACCCATTTTTCGGGTACTTATCCTCAACCGATTTGTTCGCAACAAATTGCATTCAACGCAGAATCCTTTCCCATTGTTTCCTATTGAAAATTGGCCAGGTCGGACTATGGGAGCGGACGTTATGGCCAAGATACAAATTTATAGGTGTAGATCGCGCATAAAAAGACACCCATTTTTCGGGCACTTATCCCCAACCGATTTGCTCGCAACAAATTGCATTCGACGCAGAATCCTTTCCCATTGTTTCCTATTGAAAATTGGCCAGGTCGGACTATGGGATTGGAAGTTATGGCCAAAATACAAATTTATACGTAAATATCGCGTAAAAAATGTCTCTCATTTTTCGGGCACTTATCCTCAACCGATTTGTTCGCAACAAATTGCATTCAACGCAGAATCCTTTCCCATTGTTTCCTATTGAAAATTGGCCACGTCGGACTATGGGATTGAAAGTTATGGCTAAAATACAAATTTATACGTAAATATCGCGTAAAAAAAGTCACTCATTTTTCGGGCACTTATCCTCAACCGATTTGCTTGCAACAAATTGCATTCGACGCAGAATCCTTTCCCATTGTTTCCTATTGAAAATTGGCCAGGTCGGACTATGGAATCGGAAGTTATGGCCAAAATACAAATTTATACGTAAATATCGCGTAAAAAAAGTCACTTATTTTTCGGGCACTTATCCTCAACCGATTTGCTCGCAACAAATTGCATTCGACGCAGAATCCTTTCCCATTGTTTCCTATTGAAAATTGGCCAGGTCGGACTATGGGATCGGAAGTTATGGCCAAAATACAAATTTATACGTAAAAATCGCGTAAAAAATGTCTCTCATTTTCGGGCACTTATCCTCAACCGATTTGTTCGCAACAAATTGCATTCGACGCAGAATCCTTTCCCATTGTTTCCTATTGAAAATTGGCCAGGTCGGACTATGGGATCGGAAGTTATGGCCAAACCACCTTTTTGCCCTCATCCAATTCTAAGTATACGGTAAAGGCTATATGATCGCTCCAAAGACAAACTTTTTATAGAAGGCCCGGAGACCCATAGTGTTATATACCAATCGACTCAGTTCGACGAATCGAGGTGATGTCTGTGTGTGTGTGTGTGTGTGTGTGTGTGTGTGTGTGTGTGTGTATGTGTGTGTGTATGTGTGTGTGTGTGTGCGCAAAACTACTCAACAAAATGTCACTCATTTTTCGGGCACTTATCCTCAACCGATTTGCTCGCAACAAGTTGCATTCGACGCAGAATCTTGTCCCATTGTTTCCTATTTGAAATTGGCCAGATCGGACTATGGGGTCGAAAGTTATGGCCAAAATACAAAACCATACGAAAAACTCCCGTACAAAATGTCACTCATTTTTCGGGCACTTATCCTCAACCGATTTGCTCGCAACAAGTTGCCTTCCACGCAGAATCCTGTCCCATTGATTCCTATTTGAAATTGGCCAGATCGGACTATGGGATCAAAAGTTATGGCCAAAACACAAAATCATACGAAAAAATCGTGTAAAAAATGTCACTCATTTTTCGGGCACTTATCCTCAACCGATTTGCTCGCAACAAGTTGCATTCGACGCAGAATCCTGTCCCATTGTTTCCTATTTGAAATTGGCCAGATCGGACTATGGGATCGAAAGTTATGACCAAAATACCTTTTTTCATAAAAATCGCAAAAAATGTCACCTATTTTTCGGACACCTAACCTTAATCGATTCACACGCAACAAGTTGCATTCGACGCAGAATCCTGTCCCATTGTTTCCTATTGAAAGTTGGCTACATCGGACTATGGGCTCGGAAGTTATGGCTGAAACACCATTTTAGCCTTTTTATACGAAGGCTGTATGTTCGCTCCAAAAACCAAACTTTTACAGAAGGCCTGGAGACCCATAGTGTTATATACCAATCGATTCAGCTCGACGAACTGAGATTATGTCTCTGTCTCTCCCACTTCATACGGGAGTTTGGCGGAAAGACGGTCATGAGATTTATATCATAACAAATATTGCCCTCCGCTCGCGTGATGGGAATGACATTTTCGTTTTCTTTTTGTGTAGTCGGAGCTTCAGTTCAACTAACATCCAAAAGTGATATCCTTAAAATATATGACTGGGTGAAATAAAACAGGGTTATGTACGTCAAAAGATTGGAAAAGGAAAAAAAAAGTCGAAATTCTTATTAGCATATTGTAGATCAAGCTGAAAACCGAACCGAGGTCCCGCGAAATCGCATTTCCGGATGTTGCAACTGCATCGCGAGTAGTGCGCAACTGTGCCATAGTCGGGCACCACTCGCGATGCAGTTGCGACATCCGGAAATGGGACAAAATATGATTTTCGGTTTTCAACTGGATCTACAATATCTTTGCCATAAATAATCTGATTTTCATAGAACGGACAAAGAAATTTGTCTTTTGTACTCCTAGTCACTAGCCCATTTTTTTCAAGCACACACATTTTACGAAGGTCGAGAAAGGCACCATCACCGCTAGGTGGATTAATCTGGGTTTTTTATGTGGAAACTCAAAATTTAGATAATACACTGCTTCCTTCTGCATAATCCTTGTGCAATTTATAATGTTCCCCAAAATAAAAGGACAATAATATGAAAACATATATCAATCTAAACTATAAGAGAATAATCATTCTAATGAATGATAATGATAATGAATTTAGAAAATATAATCTGAACAATAATATTATTAGTATTATAGCTTTCAAACCATACATATTTTCCTCGAGCATGACAACACGCCACATCGTCACTGACGCCAAATGCCCGGATGAGAAGCTGAAATTTCCTTATCCCAAATCCTAAGCCTCGTCCATCCTTAAACATTGTAAACTAACCTCGAGTCACCACGAGTACGCTGGCTCCTTCCCCTCTCTTATTAACTGTATAATAAAATAATATTGATTGTATATATCACAAAGAACCATGGCTCCGTAAAGTGTTATACACGCCTGAGCCTACCAAATAAACGAACTTGAAAAAAAACATGCATATTTAATAATTTACATGAGTAGTCAGCCACCATCCAGACGTAAAAATTGTTATGCATGCGGTTCCACTCTACAGTACTTGTTGTCCATTTCTTAACCTGTCTAAGGAAGAGCGTGTAAAATTCACTGTTTTTCATTTCTTATATTTGAAAGCTGTAAATTGAAAAGTTTGATTTATATAGAAACTCCACCATTTCCAACATTCCTGATAATACAAACCATTGTTTAACACCATAAATACCTTTCACTATCACATTTAAGACAAAAATATCAGAACCGATAGAATAATAGTAATACTATACAATACAAACTTATAAGCGACAGTCCAACAATCATTGACCAACTCCGCTCGCAGAGCAAGATAAATGTACTATTGCTCTTGGTAACCACTGTTACGACAGGGTGACTTTTTTATTTTCGAACTGACACCCTCAAGTTCCATTCGCGTAAGAGACAGAGTCAAAAAAGAATATGATTAGTTTAATCAATGTAACAAGATCAGAAGAATTAATTAATTGACCATCTTTATTTCAGCGTTCATGCAACGAATTAATTAAAATATTGGGGTCGCATAATACTGCAACAATAAATAAGTTATAAATAGATAATATATAGGTATTATTCTACATGTTATAAATACACTTTTTATAACCATTTATAATCACGTTTTATCAGCCATGAAATAAAATAAATTTGTTTGGCAGATTCATTTTATTTCATCATGCCTTATTTCTATGAAACCATAGTGTTGAACTGTGAACCTTCTGATCACACCAATATGAGGGAGGTTAGTTTTCAATTGAAAAATAATAATAAAAAAAAGTCGAAAGCTCTCTTGGTCATACGTTTTCCAATTCATATTAGCACGTGATAACCAAGTTTAAGTAAATTACTAAATAATGTAAAAATTACGAAAATACACCTTGTTCCAAACTTTCTTACCCTCCTAATATACCAATAGAGTTGAATCAGTCTATTTCCCGTGAATATCTCTCTGACACAGCATTATTTAAGAGCGACATGCGACAGGCTACGGATTCGTTGGAAGTATTTTACAGCTCCGGGCAGCTATACTAAGATGATACATGGGAAACGATTCCCCATGGGCCATTACATGAGTTGTTGTATAATTGTACGTCCGGCACCGCTCTGGATGCAATTCGCTTCGGAAATCCGTTTCAAAGCTTCGGTCTTGCTGGTTTGATGGCTTTCAGCCCCAATCTCAAATCTTTAAGCTGTCAGTGTCATTTTAACTCAAAATTTTCCAATCTTTCCGAGAAAAAAACTTTTGAAATTGGAGGAACACGGAGTACATTCAAAAAGGGCCAAAACTTATTAGGTTATCGAAAAAATCAATATTAAATCAGTAATAACTTCTAAACGGTGCATCTTAGAAAAATGTTACCGAAGTACTTTTTGCTTGCAAATTTGATGTACTTTCATAAAATTAGGGTGACAAACTTTTTTGACTTTTCTTAACAGCTTTTTTTGAAAATCGTTATTTAAAATTTTTTTTTTCATTTAAACCTATTTTTCTCCAGAACAACCCACTGTACACTAGATAGCATTTTCAGTCAGCTATAACATAAGGATAATTAGAAAATTATTGACATGTAACTTTTAAGGGAAAACCTATATTTCAGTTCAAAACACAAAAACCAAACATTTTTTTTACCGTGCATATTTTCTTCATATAGCACCAACAATTGTCTAAAACTTCGCCGAAGACACCAAACCGATCGGCCAAATCGTTTTCAAGATACAATTTTTTGATGATATCATGTGCATTTATCATAGGCCCTTCTCATAAGTAAGGCTAGATTCAAAATGGCGAACCAAGTATGCAAAACGACGTTTTTTCAGGGGGGGTAGGCGTAGCAGTTTCGGCCTACCCCAACATGTGCGACATCTGGATTTGGTTCTAAAGTGTAAATATAAACAATAATATTTATAAGCATACACAAAGCAAAATATTTTCAACTCACGGCACTATTGAAGAATCTCAGTTAAGTAATTCAGGATAATTTTAATTCAGTATTTTCTTCGAGTTGTCTGACCGTATCACTCAACGAAATAGAATAACAGGTACGTAAAAGATTAAGCACAAAGCGTTTTCTCTGTTTTAAACATTACTTGTTCCGAAGGTTCCGAGCCACACAGAAAAGGACTTCATCCTCTAGAAAGACAACTGTCGAGGATCAAAATCAACTAGTTACAATGGTGCCCTTGGAAAAGGAAAGTCGACGAGATTCGCGTACATCCAAATATCTAGGGTCAACGTACAGAGGAGAAAATGAGGCTACAAAAGGTAGGTTTGGAATAAGAAAACATGCAGAATGATTAAAAAATAGCACTCGCTCAAGAATCAATCATTTTTCTTACAGTAACACCAAATTGGAGTCGAGAAAGAATGTTAAATGAAAGCAATAGAATGGCCAAGCAACATTTTATGTGCTACAATTTTAATCAGAGATGCACTGAATTACCAAACGATGGAAGAGTATTTCCCGTATTATTCACACGGCAGTAATACATAAACTAAATGTTATAACTAAACTTGATGGTTTTGCTGAACTTGATGTTATAGTGCAATAATAATATCAAATAAAGATGCACGAATACTTGTTATACGATGCTCTAAAACTGTTCTCATAACATTTCTACAATATGTCCAGCCCATTATCCACTTCCTACAGTTTGATGACCGCAAATTATAATCTTCTCGAACAGCAACGAGGTGTTATTTCTGAGGAAGGTCATAAATTGTATGTATTTATATACATTGTACTGCATGTAATCGCATAACTGTCCTAAATTAATAGGAAAGCCAGCAAAGATGGGACAACTGTGCGGTTACAGGCAGTGTAGCCCATGCTTATGTCGACTGCATGGTTTCAAAAGACAATTACGCGCAAAAAGATGAAATTCGAAACATTCGTGTCTGCAGTACATATTTGGCCACCTACGCCGGGCGTATTGTTAAGCTCGATAATCATTGGTCTTGTGTCATGTGTTTTAGTTTCCCGGAACGTTTAGAGCAGATGTCCACGTAGTGGATTTTTAAGCTGCGTGCACGCCGCGTCCACGCAAGGTACCCAGCATCAAATGAAGTAATGCACACGTATACGTATGCATATGCTGCTTTTCGAAGAAGTGGTGTGTACGCACCTTAAAAAAACGCTACGTGGATCCACCATGTGCGGCCGGCGTATTCGTAGCTTTTCATTGAGTACTGTTTCCGTTATCCTTTCTTTCAACAGGCCGATATTGACCAGTTTCGTGTCGATATTTAATAAAATTGTACTAAGTGACCAGCCCACTGAAGTCTGTCGTGTTTAATATGATTCACAATATTCGCTTGTACACTTAATGCAGCTCGTGTTCTAGTTTTCTTCCGAATAATAAAGGTAGCACCATTCACTCGAAATCTTGAAAGGTCTTACGGTCTACCGCCCATGCTTCATGTCCGTTAAGGGCCACCGAGGCAAATAGAGCTAACTTTAATTCCTCGTGCATGTTGGGGGACCAAAACCGTACTTTATCCACAGTAGTCTTTTCAATTCTCAAGAAATATCGTTCTACAAGCGTTCTGAGGTAAACAATTTCTTCGACAACTCCATCTCCATCAAGTACTACCTTATCATCAACGCCACCATCCTACCCATGTCTCTACCCGCGATTATGTAATTTGTCCTAGTGAAGTGAATGTGAATTGGTAAGCTTATTATCGCCGTTTACCTCTTCAGTGGGGCACTGATACTGCCCTGTGATCGAGTCCTATTTCGGTGAAGTATAAGTAGTGTTATTGAATGTAATTGTTTAAACTCATAGTTGGTTGGTATTGAAGCCTATAGTACATATACTTTATTTCCTTAGTTTACAATACATGTCTTGTTAGTGGCCTTCAAATAAAATGAGTTTAGTATATTTGCTGCGCGTAGATTGTTTAAATGGCCTAATTTGAGCACAGTATCTTTTGATTCGTATATTTAAGGTTATTTCTACACAGGTTTTCAAAAAATGTTGCAAATGAGTTGATTTATTATTTTCGCCCTTGTGATTCTGTAACAAATACCCCTCGAACGCAAGTGCAAGTTTTGTTATAAGCAGTATTTAACAGTAGATCATAATGTTTACCAATGTTAAAATTAGTTTTCTCCTTAACCAACAAACTAAACTGGACATTTGCAACTTCATAAAGCTTTTTCAAAAACAATCGAATCTTGTAATTTGATGATTATCAAACAATCCTCGCACCTTAGAATGGCAAAAGTTCTTTTCGAATCCATCATATAGTTTGCTGTTCTGCCGCATCTTTGATGTCTTCATCCATAAAATCGTCCTCCAGCATATCATTCATTAAGTTATGCTTAGTGTCTTCTAAACTTCTAGTTAGTCGCGAGTTTGTCGTGTCATGATTAACAGCTTCGCCCATGATGAGTACCTCCTCGCTTGTACCATCGAAACTTTGTCCAAGGTTTGGTTCAGTGGTTCCTGAATTATGTTCATGACGGTATGGGCCCATGAGCACAGATAGCATTGTAGTATCTCCGAACTCCGTACAGTTTGCTTTGGGAGGTGCGGTTATATTGTGATGAGTTAGCAGGCGCTTGTACGCTGCCTTGAATTGGGCGGCACTAGGGTTGTTATTAGACCCACCTTTTGAACGGACAGCTGCAAAAAACGTCTCTACATGATCCTGACTGAAGCGATACGCTCTTATCATAGTCAAAATGCCTTTTTCAACAACTAGTTATTTGAACATGTTTCGAAAACTTTGTATATTTATTAGGAAGCCTAGAAAACCAGTTTTCGATTGAGACTGTAGAATTGGTTGATTTGACATTAGCTTTAGTGACCTAATGTATGTCTCTGCATATGTTTTGCATTTATTTCTTCAAAATTTTCTTTGCACAATGGTTGTTTGAATTTGCTGGCCTGACAATCCTTACTGTTTAAAACGTCGAATATATTGTTGATCAAACTTACAAGTTCAATCGTTGCGTTCGATTCCGAAAAAGCTGGATCGTGTCGTTCTAATACTTTTATAGCATCAGCAACACTTTTGCTGAGCGTTTGCGTGGCCAACTTCACCTTCATTTTCTGATTTTGAAAATTTACGTGGTTATCAGATAATTTAGGTGCCAATTTCATGCCAGTCAAGTTTTGAAATTCATTCAATTTCTTTATAAACTCCCATCGCGCCTCGCCATTCATGGTACTTATAACGGACTGAGAACAAAACACATTTCTAATAAGCTTTAACATATGACACGCATCGAGGAAAACATATACCAGATGGTCACCAGTAGGATGTTGAAAATGTGTAACAAGAGGTACGGATTTATCAATCTTCAAGTTACATCCTAAGGCATTTGCCATAGAAATGTTTGTTGCTGTTCCGTCGAATGTAAAGCCCACAACCTTAGCACCTACGTCTTGTAGAGCAATCAATACGCTTTCTACAATCTGCTTCTTATCGTGTGTTTTGAGTCCGCTTATAAGATAATACGCAACAGGTATCTTCCAGTCGTCTTCCACCGACGATATCATAAAAACAAGTGCTTCTTTAGCTGTGACCAGGTCGTCACCTTCTATTAGAAACGACAGCGAAGCACCGTAATCGACAACTCCATCAAACTTCTTCTTGTGAGGATTCCACTCAACAAGTTGCCTAATAGCAACTTCATCCATTGTCAAGCTCACTAATAACTGACGCCCTACTGAAGTCATCTCTTTCGATTTACCTTCAAAACGTTCAACGATTCGACCGTTATTCCAGGTTCGCCGTCTACCGTTCGGTACCAGCTTGCAACCGTTCTTTCATGAGGGAGAGTATTGTCGAACGCCTTACGGACAAATCGATATGCTTTCGAAGAATAAAAATTAAGCGTCGTTGCAAAAGAGCGCACCGCCTCACTGAATGGCAGTCCACGGCGGATATTATTCAGTTCTTCTAGCAGTTCAGAGTTCGAGCTGAATTTCTGTAATGTACAAACATATATTTTAATACAATGTAATAAAAAAATCGGAAACATAATTAATACCTGAAGAATCACTTCCCCTCCAGCGGTAATTATTTGTTTTGCTCGTAATTCTGCCATGATTTCAGCAAACCGATTTGTATTCCTACGAAGCCGCATATTCTGCTGTTTTAAACGGTTAACACGTTTTTGTGATTCATGCAATTGGTGTAGGACCCTCGGAAGCGCTTGCTTAGCAGCATCTGGGGTTATGATCGATAAGTCCTTTATATCACCAGCATATCGGATCCTGTGATGTTTAGAAATGCTTTAAACATCCTCTGAACATACAAGAAAATTTATGAATACGAACCTCTTTTCTTGATGACTTGCGACCATCAACTGATGTTCTGGATTTGGAACTATAGAGGCTTGAGAACCACTTACTGATGCATGTACATTTTGAATTGACTTCTTCGATACGATGGCGATGGGTGACAGTTTCATTTGTTTTGAAGTATTCTGCGATTGATTCGGTGGCTGCTGCGAAACCTCCAGTATTGTTTGTTCTTTTGTCCTCAGTGAATCTGAAGACTCCCCATTAGCACGATCACCATAGTGAGTTCTAAAAATTAAATAGATTGGCTTTTTATTAGAGGATGTCTATGTTCTAATAGTTCAATAAAAATGGTGTATTTTTCGCGTTTATTTCTTTTTTGCCTTTCTCGTATACGTAAAGGCTATATGATCGCTCCAAAAACAAACTATTCAAACCCATAGTGTTATATACTGATCGACTCAGTTCGACGAATTGAGGTGATATCTGTGTGTGTGTGTGTGTCTGTGCGCACCCACTTACCAAAATGTAGCAAAAGTGTCACTCATTTTTCGGGCACTTATTCTCAACCGATTTCTTTGCAGAATACTCTACCATTGTTTCCTATTGAAAATTGGTCAAATCGGACTATGGGCTCGAAAGTAATGGCCAAAATACTATTTGTTATAATGCACGAGAAAGGCACCATCACCGCTAGGTTGATTAATCAGGTATCTAAAGGTATCTAAAACTGACCAAGACCTGTCCACGTGGTATATAGACAGTCCCTTAGAGGCTTGGAAAATGATCACAAAATTTGTTGACTCGGATCACACACCCTTGCACATAGTTCTAAACCTTTGGGCGCGGTTATCTAGCTTCATGAATTCAATAAATAACACAAATTTAGAGGTGAGCCAGCCTTGGGCTGCAAGCCTCTTTAATAAAGAAATAAAAAAAAATAAATAATAACACAAATAAAAAAATAAATCCGTTCCTCCCGCTCCAAGCACTTGGCAGTTGAAGGGGTTGTGGTTGAATATCCATGAAGCTGTGATTACAACAGCGCAGGACGTTTTAGGCACTGCATAGCTATCCAACGCCAACTGAAGTTGAATACTAGTGGCTGGTGCCCGATACATCAAAGAACGGTGCAGCGTAGCAAAGCCAGAAAAGTAACGAATCCACTGCAGAAGAAATGACAGCATCCATTCTACTTGGCTCTAAATATTGTGAAGCGTTATAAAAAATCACGTAAATAAAGAATAATAAAAAAATATATTGTAAAGCGCACAGATATACACTCTTACACACTGGAATCGAACTATCTCAGTACAAACAGTGGAGTATTTTGTGGTAGATCATTATTCATTACACTTGCATATCCTACATAAACTGAAGCAATTTCAATTGATATAAAGTTGATATAAATGTTGATATAAAAGTTTACAGACCAATATTCACTAGAAATAATGTTTATGATGTTTCATAACATGGTAGCTCATAATCTGAATACACTATAAAACGCGAAAAATATCCCATTGGATCTAGCCAATTCTGTAAATTGTTTGGTTCAATAACGATTCAATAATTTGAGCACGAACCGTTTTCTTATTAGATTATGTATTCTCTTTGTTCGGTTCTGCAAGCGTGATGCAGGCAACCACGATGGTTTCGTAGTGCTATTGCTTCCTGGTAGCATGTGAGGGAGGATCGGAACATCATTTGTAATTTGTGTTATCGGTTGCTTTTCTTTGCATTGGTTCGGTAGATTTTCCTTTGCATCTCCATCAAATTGAAACCTGTCAGTTACATTATGAGATAAATTGAAAATGAATTTAGAAAAAAAAAATTAATACTACCTTTTCAAGGATTGAGCTTTTCCCGTTATTACAGGTGGAATAGCTGGCTGGCAATAGACATTGCTGTACGGCTGAATTTTGGTGACCTCTTCCAATTTACTAGGCTGACAGCTAGCAAATTCAGCCGTGTTACTAAATGGAAGTCGAGGCATGGTCATCGTATCCCCATGGGCCTTGGATGTGTGCAGCGATTGCACGATGCTGTACGGCCGGTTTTGTTTAGTCAGCTGCTTGTTTGGATCCAAGTCGGCCTGCATAACCGTGCTACTGTGTGGTTGTCGGGGGACGGTCATCGTATTCCCAAGGGCCTTGGATGTGTGCGGCGATTGCACGATGCTGTACGGCGGGATTTGTTGAAACCTGTCGGATCCATTATAAGATAAATTGAAAATGAGTTTAGAATAAAAAAAATTAATACTAACCTTTTCAAAGATTGAGGTTTTCCCGTTATTACTGGTGGAATAGCTGGCTGGCAATAGACATGGCTGTACGGTTGAATTTTGGTGGCCTCTTCCAGTTTACTAGGCTGACAGCTAGCAAATTCAGCCGTGTTACTAAATGGAAGTCGAGGCATGGTCATCGTATCCCCATGGGCCTTGGATGTGTGCAGCGATTGCACGATGCTGTACGGCCGGTTTTGTTTAGTCACCTGCTTGTTTGGATCCAAGTCGGCTAGCATAACCGTGCCACTGTGTGGTTGTCGGGGGGCGGTCATCGTATTGCCAATAGTCTTCGACGTTCCGGGTAGCGATTGATGAGCATATGAAGAGTTCGTCATATTTGTGAATGGAATTCTATTACCAGGCACCAATTTCGAAATTTTATTCTTTACTGCCACCAGATTCATGCTTGGCACTACGTCGTACCTCAATATTCGTTTCCCATTCGTCTCATAGAAATCAGTGTCATTGAAGTGAAGCGAGCATATCCTAGAGTTTTTGCTAACGTTGGAAATTGCTTCGGATAAAACATCCATCCAACGTTTGTTTTGCGCTACATTTGTCGGAAGTCTGCAGGATTGTGAAAGTGGTTGTCATACGCAATCACGGGCCATAATGAAATATATGAAAACCTACAGTACCTGTGCGCGGAAATTCCGGGAAACTCTTCTTTATAGTTGAAATCCGTTGGGCACCACTTAATCAGGCACCGCATTTTTCATATTTTCTGGTTAATTTAATTTGATTTAATAAGCACTTTGTTATTGTCTTTATGGATGACAAATGAAAATGAAAACAAAAGCAAACAAAGAAAGACTGTCTGTATCATTTTTTCGCAATGGCGAAATCACATTTGTGAAACTCTTTAGTTATTGAAAGTTTGACGGAAAAGATGAATAATTGGCGAAATTTCGAAACATAGCCAGTAAATATTTCTTTTTGTATTGAATTCAATAATGTTAAGCATAAAAATGCATAAATACCGAAAGTATTATTTTTGAACCTAATTTTTAATTTCACCCTAATACAGGTTCTAAATAGTAAACATGACTCGTGCAGGGTAGGCCTAACTTGTTCGCAGATGACAGACGGATTCATCCCTTGCGTTTTTTTCCCCAAAAACTTGTATACAAGGTTTCATGCAAATCAAAAAATACAAAAAATAAAAACGAATTTTCCACTTGTTCGTGGAATCGCTCTAACTTGTTTATCAAATCTTATATATAAAAATGAAATGGTCTGTGTTCGTATCCGCATAACTCGAAAACGGCTGGATGGATTACATTCATTCCTTCAGCAGTTACTTTTGTTATAGTTTCCGACGGGTTTATATGATATTTCCTCATGCGAAAATTATTAGTTAAGTTGAGTAAATCGTGAAAAACTAAAATAAAAATTTGTATGAGAATTTCGTATGGGCAGTTAACAACGCGCATTTTCGCCTACTATGCAGGACAACGTCTGCCGGGTCGACTAGTAATGTATGATTTTACAGTTCAATGTTAGAGAATCGAACAATCAACGATTAAATTGAAATTTAATTACATCGAGTGTCAGAACTGGGGTGTTGAGCAAAAAAATCTACTGTTGTTGAAAGCTGTTGGAGGAATGCTTCTCGAGGGAGGATGATAATGCATGTTACCAGAAAGTACATACCTGTTGCGCGATCCAGCAACGTAGGCTTGACTCCCGCATGCAATGATTTTCCGTTAGTGACCATCGATATCCATTTATCAGCGCCATCTCTCTGTCGTAGCCCTTGAGCAGCCTAGGAAGATTTGTTATCTACTTATCTAAATCTACTACACGCTGCACCACCACTGCACTGCACCAAACTTACACAGCAAAATATTTGAAATTAACATGACCATGTTAATAGGCAAATCATGTAACATTCAAATGCCGTAAATCGATTTCCAATTTGTCCAACACAGTGACTGTCAAATTTAATGCACATAATGGGAGCATGACATCATCCGCAATAAAGTTTAATTTTACTATTCTTATTGCTGCTTACTGCTTACACTGCTTGTATTTCTGTCTTTTGCTTAATAGATATGGAAGCGTAATATAGAGATAGGAGTACTGTCCTTTTTTTTTTAAGATAATGGATAAAGTTTCTAAAGTAACTGTTTCTAAACTGTTTCTAAAATATAGAAACAGAAGGACATTTTAGGGGAAAAGGAGGACATGCGATTTTTGTTGAAAAGGAGGGAGGACATGTCCTCTCTTAGGATATCATGTGGGCAGCCTACTCAAACCGGCTCTAGTCCGTTGCAAAGCTTGTTTCTGAATGTCTCGTCATTCTTCGTCACTGTTCTTCCAAAGACCCACCTTTCATTTGCAGTAAAGCTCTATCCTGCACGCCTCTCCATTGCAGCTTCTACGCTACTCGCAGTCTCCATCTATCACTATCCGGCTGCCACGAAACAGTAATAATTAACATGGTAGAATTTCCGCAAGATTTCTCGAATAAATTTTCGAAAACTATTATTCTAAACGACCGAAACGAATAAAAGGTGTTGTTCAAATTTTGAAACCCGTCCTCGCGCGCGGCTTACTACGATCAAAAAGTGGAAAAGTCTTCGTAAAACAAAAATCATGCGGAGTATTTTATTTGGGATACCAATACTTTCAAACAAAAAGCTGTTGGCTGGGAGGTTTGATTTAATTAAAGTTTGAAAAAAATCTGCATGATTCAATACAGTCAGTGGAAAAATTATAACTTCAAGAGATAATGAACTATTGGCAGTTGCTGATTTTCTACCCATCGCTGCCACATCCTGGCGCTATGGTATATGCGCAAAATAGCCAGCATGAGTTAACCGTCAGAAATTTGAAAGGTGAAAGACATCTAATGCGGGTTTTCTTAAAATTAGGAACTTTTCATGAAAAAATATTTGGTACCGGTTATGCAGGAGGTGTCCGCTACTACACCTACCAAATATTTTTTCGATGACGGTGCTTAACTTTAAGAAATCGAACCTTAGATGCCTTTCGCCATACTGATTTCAGAAAGTTAACTCCTAGTGTACCGCTGTAAGCACGCTCAAAGCAGGCGATTCATTAGCAAAATCAAATTTACTTAGTTATTTTCTGTTTGAATAATACGATGCCAGGAAGAAAGTTACCGTTCGTTGTGAAGCATTTCCATGATCCCATTTGAAAGAGCCAGCTAGGTTCGCAACCATGAAGCTTCATCTGTTGTCATCTGTAATCAAACCAACTCACCGACCAACCATCCCTAATCGGATCAATAAGACCACGCCGTCATCGACATGCAACGGCATTCATCTCGCTACGTACGACACCTACCAGTGCACAATGGGGAAATCCGATTTCAAAGGTGGAAAAAATTGATAACTTTTTTCACGAACAACTTACAGAAGAGATCAAGAGCTTATTCGAAAGGGAATTTTGCAAAGAATTCAGTGAGTGCTGTTTCATGGACGTGGAACGCTTCTGTATGTAGTTATTGAGCTCGTTTTGCCCTGATGCCCCATATATCGCGAGTTTCCAAACTATTTGTCATTTTATCTTTAAGACATTGTTCAAAAATTGTGTTTATCTCTTCACTGTGGATCCACAGAAGGGAATTAAATATATTTTGTTGGTAAAAGTTGAAAATTTATGGGATTTTGGGGTCAAATAAGCATCAAAGTGCATTTTATGTGCAATTTTAATGTATTCTGTAAAAAATAGTAATATTTACAGATAAGTGTTGCTATTATTGTCTCAAAGTGTTGAACAGATGTTGACAAATGTTTGCCGAACAAAAATCAATGAAGTAAATCGTTTCACAAATGTTTTATTTGGTTATTTATTGAGTAAAAAACGATTTTTAAAAACTTTTGAATAGCACCGATGCCAAACATTTCCAAACCATACCCGATAGCACAACTAGACAAGAATAGTCATATGTTATGAGTCTTGATGTGATCATAGATAGGAGGTGATGGGAGATACTCTTTTTTCTTACCTTTTTGCCCAAATTCCCCTATGAAATAATATAGCTCAATGATTCTGAGCAAGAAAATGATGTAATAATATTAATTTAATTGATATTTTCCAATAATATAATGAAAATAACAAATAATCATTTAATTCATTAAAAAAATTGAATTATAGGGGATTTAGGGGTCATACAGCTCATTTAATGTAACTTTTTATTCAAAATAGGATAACTTCTTTCACGAGCGACTCACAGATAAGGTTAAGGGCTTATTCGAAAGCAAATTTTCCAAGAAATTCAGTGAGGGATGTTTTATAGACATGAGGCACTTCTGTATGTAGTTATTGAGCTGGTTTTGCCCCAATGTCCCATACATCACAGTTTATTATTTTTCGTGCTTTTATCTTCCAAGTATTGTACTAAAGATGTGTTCTCCTCTTCATTATAGATTCATAGAAAAGCATTATACATGCTTTGTTGGTAAAAGTTGGAAACTTAAGGGATTTTGGAAATTTAAGGGATTGCACTTTATGTGAATTTTTCATGCATTCTGTAAAAATTAATAAAAATATTATTATTCTCCCAAAATGTTCTACAGACATCGATGTTTGAATGTTTGCAAAACAATTACTAATGAAGTAAATCATTTCGCAAATGTTTTGTGATTTATTGGGTAAAACCCGAGTTTTTAAATGCTTCTGAAAAGTGCCGATGGCAATCATTCCCATACCATACCCGTTTGCACAACTAGATAAGAGTAAATATATTAGTCGATGTGATAATAGATAGGAATAGATAGGAAATATTTTTTTTCTCATGACGTTTTACCCAAATTCCCCTTATGAAATAATATAGCTCAATGATTCTGGGTTAAGAAATGATGGAGTAACATTGATTCAATTATAATTTGTCAATGATACTATAAAAATAACAAATATTCGTAGACTGCTCAGAACCATTTTTAATACATAATTAATGAATTTTTTCACTTATTTGACCCAAAATGCCTTAAAAATCCATTTTAATGTAATATATAGATATTTGTATTTTTATGGTATCAATTTCTGTTGAAAAAATTATGACAATAATATCAACTATTATCTATAAATATCTGAATAATCAATAGGCTGTAGATTTCGCCAAAATTGACCATATGTAGAGCTACATCAATGTTTACAAATTTTTAAATCACCGTATATTAACCCTAAATGATCATTCGACGTAATATAGTGCAAATGATTTCTTGGTTATTATTATTATTATTTACAGAGTACATGAAAAATTCACATAGATGCAGTTTGATGATTATTTGACCCCAAAATCCCTTAAATTTCCAACTTTTTCCAACAAAATATGTATAGTGATATGTATGGATCTACAATGAAGAGAAAAACAGAATTTCAGTGTAATTTTTAAAAGATAAAAGTACCAAAATATGAAAAAATTGATGTAAAAATTGATTGATTGGGGCAAAACCAGCTCAATAACTACATACACAAGTGTCTCATGTCTATAAAACATCACTCACTGAATTTCTTGGAAAATTTGCTTTCGAATAAGCCCTTAACCTTATCTGTGAGCCGCTCGTGAAAGAAGTTATCCTATTTTGAATAAAAAGTTACATTAAATGAGCTGTATGACCCCTAAATCCCCTATAATTCAATATTTTTAATGAATTATATGATTATTTGTTATTTTCATTATATCATTGGAAAATATCAATTAAATTAATATTATTACATCATTTTCTTGCTCAGAATCATTGAGCTATATTATTTCATAGGGGAATTTGGGCAAAAAGGTAAGAAAAAAGAGTATCTCCCATCACCTCCTATCTATGATCACATCAAGACTCATAACATATGACTATTCTTGTCTAGTTGTGCTATCTGGTATGGTTTGGAAATGTTTGGCATCGGTGCTATTCAAAAGTTTTTAAAAATCGTTTTTTACTCAATAAATAACCAAATAAAACATTTGTGAAACGATTTATTTCATTGATTTTTGTTCGGCAAATATTTGTCAACATCTGTTCAACACTTTGAGACAATAATAGCAACACTTATCTGTAAATATTACTATTTTTTACAGAATACATTAAAATTGCACATAAAATGCACTTCGATGCTTATTTGACCCCAAAATCCCATAAATTTCCAACTTTTACCAACAAAATATATTCAATTCCCTTCTGTGGATCCACAGTGAAAAGATAAACACAATTTTTGAACAATGTCTTAAAGATAAAATGACAAATAGTTTGGAAACTCGCGATATATGGGGCATCAGGGCAAAACGAGCTCAATAACTACATACAGAAGCGTTCCACGTCCATGAAACAGCACTCACTGAATTCTTTGCAAAATTCCCTTTCGAATAAGCTCTTGATCTCTTCTGTAAGTTGATCGTGAAAAAAGTTATCAATTTTTTCCACCTTTGAAATCGGATTTCCCCATTGTGCAGTGGCTTACTGTGCGAGTGTCGGTTGCTTTGTGTCCTGGACGAACTCATCGATTCGATTCGCAAACATTCCACTCTCCTTGTGGCAGTCGAAGGCCACACAGCAAATAACAAAAAATCCAAACATTCGATTCGATCCGATCGAAATGCGATCCGATCATGTCTCTGTTCGTGGTTTAGTGCAGAGCGCGGGAGAAAATGAGCCATGAAAGAAGTGTCATAAGTCATCATTACAATTTACTTGCGCTTGCTCCACGGAGGGCGTTGGCATCGAATCGCTAATCGCATATCAAAGTGAGGGAATTTTTGCGAGTTCAATTTCTCGGGACATTGCACAGTGGCACACGAATGAAGCAACTTTTTTGAAATTTCAGGGCGATCCTTTGGAAAATTAAAATTCTAAATTTGTTTTCCAGAATAAGTTATTTACTACGACGTATCACGCCTCTGTGCATCGGCTGATAGTGAGACGTGAGTAGTGCGCCAATCACTGCCACACTAAGCGGTTGAGAGCGAGTCAGGTAGGCCTCCGCAATTGGTTCATATTTTTCCAGATTGGTCAAACACGTAAAATCACAAATGAAAATAAATAAAAACATTATCCTACACTGCCGCAGGCAACAGGGCTCTGAAGCGATGTCAGTAGAGCCGATGACTATGACTGCCTATTTCATCGTTCAACTATTATGCGCATTTATCACGGTGAAATCATACGCCTGCAATCGGACTTACTGTACATGGCATATTTTTCTTTTCTTCTGTAGAATCTCCGCTCCTACTGGAACCGGGTTTCAATTTCCAACTTAAGGTAAATGAGTTTCACGTGGAACTATTACGCTTTTGAAAGGTCCCAATAACAAAATTTGAACTAACTTGTGTCGAACCCAGTACTTCAGAATGTTCATATAAACAAGCTACAAGCTCTCGCAAATCAAAGCATAATAAAATTCAAAGTACAAACCGTGATCTGCCACAAGATTTGCATTAAAAATTAGTTTCACTCATCGGATTAAATTCATATTTATCGATGTTTTTCCGCCAGCCCCTCGCACCAACTACTATTGTGGGCCCAGCGCAGATTTATTCCGTGATTCGCGCAGACCGATCGACGTTTACCTGCCACCTTCACGTGGTTCAGTCCCTGGCCGAGCTGGTCTTCTAGAGCGATATTTACGATCGCTTGTGTTGATTGTTTTCTTGCTTTTCTCGCACTCTTGAAATCACTGTGTCATATGATACCTTCGTTTTGTGTAGCAATCCGTTTGAGTTTATTCGTTAGTTGAATCACGCCGGAGCTGCATTCGATGCAGACGTGAATGTCAATGTCAGAAGACCGTAGCTGACGATTAGAAGCTGCAGAACGGATGCGTTCTGATTGTCATGGTCGTCAATTTGGGAAAGCTTCAGGAAGCACTGTATATGTAGCTTCAATTCTGCTTTTTCATCTCATAGCTTCAATATTCATATTCTTGAAAATAAATAGCACTTGATCATTTTGATCTAGCTATTTGCATTTTTTTACCATTTCATCTAAACTAAATTTATGGGTTTTTTCGAGATGAGATGATTCAGTAACCGTGAGATTGCGAATGGAACAATTCATCTATCCCAGATGTTAACGACTCTAAGTTACGAACAATTTTGATTTGTTCCGGAATTTCGGTTCACTTGGTTCCCGGAAAGTCGGCTAACGTAAAAAACGCTCCCAACCCAACGTACCATTAGGAATTTCTCATTATTCTTTCGGATAAACCCGGGAGGATTTTCTAAAGAAAAATCGGGAGAAATCTCCGGAATTTTCTTCAGAGAAATTTCTGGAGTTTGTTAGTTGGAATTCCGAAGAAATTAAAAAAAACGGGCTAGACCATATAGCTACCACCACAGAGAACAGACATGGATTTTCGAACAAATGTTCGGTAAAAACGTGTGTAAAGATTTAAATCGCACCTCGGCGCCACCAACGCAGACTGCCCGACATAAAAACTCAATTTCACTAAGTGATGGCGTTGGCATACACTACATAAACAATGTAGTGCTGCCACCTAGGAGTAATTCGGAATGAACACTAGCGCTAAAAAGTAAAACACGGCAAATTTTAACCATATTTATCAGCACACTAGCACCGTGCAACGGGGGCATAACGACATACTTCAAAATGACCAGTAAAAACTTTACACAAGCACGCGAATGAAGATGAACGTCTGTTCTCTGTGCTACCGCTTCCGCTTCATACGCAGGAAGAATTGGGTTCAATACTAGACGTGTTCCATTTTCCTACTTTGGATCTTTCCTTCAATTACTTATGTTCTAACAATCGCTTGAACTGGAAATGGACTCCAAATCGACGAATTGACTCATTTTAACAGTAAGAATTCGAAATGAAATGAATGAAAGCTGGTATCTACATCCAATTTACAAATACCATTTTTCATACCTGTCACATCTGCTATATAACCAACCCCCCGATTCCAAATAATATTTCTCTTGTACTCGTGACAATTGCAGACAAGTATTCTCAGCTTGCAGTGGTCGAGTGATTTCATGCATAACCAACTCCTTCCCATCCCCGATAGACTGTAAGCACGTGGCCAATGCCATTATTGGCCATATAAGAAATATAGAATTCTCGCACTGTGTACGTTGAGCTTGGAGAGCATGCTTCATTGGGGAAGGATCATTTGGCCAACACTAATTCGGCCGAAAGCCATTTGGTCGACTGCCACTAGGCCGAACCATTGGGCCGAAATCCATCTGGCCGAAAGGGTTGTTTGGCCGAAAGGGTCATTTGGCCGAAAGAGTCGTTTGGCCGAAAGGGTCGTTTGGCCGAAAGAGTTGTTTAGCCGAAAGGGTCATGTGGCTGGAAGGGTCATTTAGCCGAAAGGGTCATTTGGCCAAAAGGGTCATCTGCCGAAAGGCTCATTTGACCGAACGGGTCATTAGGCCGAAAGGGTTATTTGGACGAAAGGGTCATTTGGCCGTGAAATTAGGAATGAGAAGAGAGACGTCTCACTTCTCACTCTTCATTTTTCTTTGTGAGAAGTGAGAAGTGCAAAGTGAGAGGTGAGACGTCTCACTACACACTTCGGGCTCCTCTTTTTTACAGTGAGAAGTGAGACGTCTCACTGCTGTAAAAAGTGAGCAGCGTTAAGTGAGTAGTGAGACGTCCCACTACTCACTTTGGGCGATTTTTTCATAAACGCCCGAATGACACTCGCCCGAATGTAACAATCGCCCGAATTCCATTCGCCCGAAAAGGCCAAACGCCAGAAAATATCATTCGCCCGAATGGACCACTCGCCCGAATGTACCACTTGCCCGAATGGACCATTCGCCCGAATAGGTCATATATTTATGTATATCTCCAGATTCTAATGTTATTTTTCCTAATAACATTAAAAAAAAATATGCCAATCACCTGGAATATATGAACGCACCAGTTTTCATTCTTTTCTGCTATTTTAGATGTCTTAGCCTGCAATGGTCGTAGGGTATCAGTGGTCGCATTTCTTTCTTCTAGTGGGAATTGTTGTGAAACGCTGTAAAACGGAGGACTTCCTCGTTTCAAAATTGTGCCACCCTAAAATGTTATTGGAAGTTCGAGGAATACTGTTTAGGGTATTTTCATAGACCGACCATAGTGAAGGGAAAAAAGTGGGTCTCTAGTGGTCTTTTTGTGCGTTGATTGGCGACCATTCACATGAGTCCGCTACGTTAGGCATAATGGACGTTACGCATTACGGACGTTAGGGATAATGTACGTTAGGCATAATGGCCGTTAGACATAATTCTGCCTTCTTTATGTCATGGGCTGTTCTTTGGGTCATTTATGTATAACATCCGTTATGCCTAACGGGTACACCCCCATTCACATAATACTTGCTTACATAAAAAAAATACCTTTCTTTGGGCAAGAATTTCGAATCTCCTTGAATGCCTTTGTTATATCTTGACATGAAAACAGTGCAAAGGTAACAAACTTTTTATAGGCAAGTTGAAGTCTGTATCCTTCCCGTAGAGTAGAGTGGGGCAAGAGTACGCACTTAGTTTTCAATCGATCATGTGGCCCTTATGAAGCAAGCTTCTGCATATCAAATCAGTGTCGATGACTCATATACTCTTCCTTTATGTTACCCAGTGGAAAAATATTGAAATTATTGAGATTCGTTTTAGTAGAACCCTTTTTGCAAGACAAGTGAAAACGCACTCTTACCCCACCGGTGGGGTAAAAGTGCGCATCGGGTGGGGTAAGAGTACGCATTTATCCAATCATATGCTTTAAGTATATATTAACACAAATAAGAGTTAATAACATTTAATTGATGTTTAAAAAGCATATATTAGGGAATGTTTGAAGATTACGTAACTCTTAAAGGGAGAGGGGGTCCTAAAAAGGTGCACTTTCATACGAAAAACCGTTGTTTGTTATATATACAAAAAACTACAGAGGTAAAAATATATATCAGGTTTCCCGTGGCGTATACAAAGGCATTTTCCTTAAAGAAAGTCCACCAATCACGTAATTTGGCTATTTCATCACCCCTCCCCCCTATCTTACATTGTTTGTATGAATCCTCTGAAAATTGTATGGATCTTCACACATCTCGCAACCCTTTCTAGCTACACGTTGCGTAATTTATGAATGTTTCTTTTGATTAAATGAAATTATCATTTCTTAGATAAATTTAATAGATGAAATTGTGTTTTCGTACTATGTTTAGGTGTACAATAAGTCCTAATACAATTTCGCTTCGGTGCTTTGTTCGCTAAGTCCTTTCTAACACTGAATTACTTCAACTTATCCTGAAAACTTGTGATAATTTCGAATTCTGTCCCTTTTTTCTTAGTTGTGGATCTTTACGCTTTGGAAGAAGTCTTATTTCGGCCGGAGATACGGGTTTGACATCATAACTTAAAGATTCATATGCGTACTCTTGCCCCACCCGTTCCTGCGTACTTTTACCCCACAGTCCCAAAAATTATTCAAGTAATGGTTTTGACTTCTTGGAAAACCAACCGGATTGGTGTTCTGTACCATAAAGTACTCTATACAATAGGTTATCGAAATGGTATAATGTTCACCTGATTGATCGTATATATGGTAATGAAATACTAGTTGCGGAAACCCAATTATTTTTAGCAAAATGACCAAAAAGTTATCTACCTCCATATCTCCCTTGTTGTTTATTCAAATCGTTTACAATTACACATGATAATAGTTGGCCAGAATACCTGTCAAACTGATGCAGTGCTGCCAGTTTATCTTTTTTTATTACTTCAAAAAATCGAAAACGTACTCTTACCCCACGCGCACTCTTGCCCCACTCTACTCTATGCCCATTGTAATCCCAATCGCTGATGTTTTCTAAAAACAAAACTTTGGTTGAGAAGAATGAAAAACCCTTGAAACTTGAATTTGGGAAGACACGTTCCTCAGCATTAATCTCAGCCATCTTAACATCCAATAGTATATACTCTGGATCTTTCCATCAATGAACAAAAGGCTGTATCGTATCATACGTCTCCTTGTTTTAGCATTAATACCAAGGGAACGAATCGATGGTGTTGACCATGGCCTACAGTTTCGTGAATCGTGAACACTTGAGCAAATTGTTGTGGAGCAGTTGAGAATGTTCCATCAATTATCCAAATCTTGGCTTGTGCTTAGTACACTGGATGATGTGTTGAAGGAAATAGAAAGATCGTGCCATCATTACCATGGATAGTCGATCGCAAGAAAGGTTCTGCGTCCAATGTTGTCATATAGCATCTGTCGATATGCGCATATATATCGTCAAATTCTGATGGTTATAAGAGTACATCACGTCGTCACCGGCGTTACATTATACAACGTGGCTCGTTTTTGCTTATCTTTAAAACGAATTTTGCTTGAACCTTAATACTTAGGGAAAAAATCATGTCTTCAATACATTTAGAATAAACAATGTATGAAGAAAAGAAGGGTAAATTCCTATTTGCGCCTCTTATTTTTGACCTCTTATTTTTAATACCTTTGCAACGTTATTTTTCGCTACAGCTCTAATTATTCAGGTTTTGATTCATTTCAGGATGTTTGTGGACCGGTATAAGTGACCAGCATACATAAAACATATTTTAATATCTGATTCTCTCAACAATGCTGAGCGATTGAAACTGACTTTTTTTTCTATGTGAATGGATTGCAAGACAGTGATGAGTAGATTTTATTTATAATCAATGTTAAATGGGGCTTTACACCTCGGGAAAGTTTTCCGCCGGATTTTGGTCCCTGTGCCCTGGGGAAAAATCTGCGGACCAAATTCCCGAGGTGTGAAGCTACATTAAAGGACTTTATGCATACGTATATGTATAAAGAAAATAAGTCATTATTTGAATATTATGAAAAAGAAAGTACATAACGTCGTTGTTTTTCTTATTACTTTACACATAAACGAAACGAATATTGAGATACATGTGAGAGCGTGTACAACAAAATTTGAGATAAGTAGGAAATCAAATACATATACTATTTCTTTTTAGTAGTCACAAAAAATCTTTCCATAAAGTAAGGTGATAAGCAGGGAATCAATATTCGAGCAACGCCTAAAAATATACCCTTTGTCGTCAACAGAGTTTGTTACTGACAAACGCACCTCGCAACAAGCCTTCATCAGAACCCATACACAATATGACAAGAATCATTTGCCGTAGATTCTCTGATATTTCCGAGAATACGATGCTAACCTTGTAATCATAGTTAGATTCTCGAATATTTCCATAAAAGCAGAAACTATGATAGCAAAAACACGAAATTTGCTGTAGAGATAATGCAAAATAACGGGATGAAAAGTTAGCAACAAAATTGTTTTCTTTTTTGTTGCTGACAAATTTTTTCGGATCTTTGTCATTATTATCTCCGACAAAAACAAAGCTTTGTCGTTGGTTCTCTTTTGTCGCTTGTTTCGCTTGCGCATCGAAGAAAAAATGATTCCCTGGTGATAAGTTTATTCGGGCATATAGTATATTCGGGCGAGTGGTCTTTTCGGGCGTTTGGTCTTTTCTGGCGTTTGTTCTGGGCGAATAGAATACGGAGGTTTGTCATTCGGGCGTTTGTGATAGAACCAAGATTTTTTTTATGTACAGGTTATCCGACTTCGTCAGTAGATGGGAATAACCAGCGCGGGGGGAAAACATACATTTTCAGTGCAAAACGTAAACAAACGAGCATAAATTCCATACAAAAATCCAAGATGGCTGAGTTGAGGATATTGACAAGTCGGATAACCTGTACATAAAAAAATCTTTGATAGAACATCGAGAAGTCATAAATGAGGAGTGAGAAGTGAGACGTCTCACTTTTCTTTCCTCATTTCTCACTTCTCACTGTGAAAAAAGAGTAGTGCAAAGTGGGTAGTGAGACATCTCACGACTCACTTTTACAGCGAGAAGTGAGAAATGAGGAGTAAGAAATGAGACATCCCACTTCTCACTCCTCATTTCTCACTTCTCACTGAGAAAGGTGAGTAGTGCGAAGTGGGTAGTGAGACGTCTCACTACTCATTTCACGCTTCTCACTTTTTACAGTGAGAAGAGAAAAATGAAGAGCGAGCCATCTCTCTTCTTATTCCTAATTTCTCACTTTTCAAATGAACGTTTCGGCCAAATGTCCTATTCGGCCAAATGTCCTATTCGGCCAAATGACCCTTTCGGCCAAATGACCTATTCGGCCAAATGTTTTATTCGGTAAAATGACCCTTTCGGCCAAACGACTCTTTCTGCTAAATGACTCTTTCGGCCAAAAGACTCTATCGGCCAAATGACCCTTTCGGCCAAATGACCCTCTCGGCCAAATGACACTTTCGGCCTAATGGCCAGCCAAATTGGCATTTTCTGCCTAACAACCCTTCCGGCCAAACAGCCCTTTCAGCCAAACGACCCTTTCGGCCAAATAACACTTTCGGCCAAACGGCTCTTTCGGCCAAACGACCCTTTCGGCCAAACGACCCGTTCGGCCAAATGACCCTTTCGGACAAATGACTTTCTGCCAGATGGGTTTCGGCCTAGTGGCACTCGGCCAAATAGCTTTCGGCCGACCCTTCCCCGTTGGGTATTCCTTTGGGCTGCCCTCGAACCCAGCTAAAATAGTCGCTTTCTAGATCCCATTGTTGTCTTTGCTGATGCAATGAGGCCATGTGCGGGTTGACACTTCGGTGTTCAGTAATACAGGAAGAAATCAACTGGTTGGGTAATCCAGAGGACTAAATTGGAATGACATGCCCCAAGGCCTGCCATAGTTTTACGGGACGGAAGGCAGCCACCCGTCGTTTCAAGACGGTTTCACCTGGCGTTACCCAAGGACCGAAATTACATAACTTTCAGCCCTTGATCCATTGTATCCTTCTCGATTTCCGCTTGTGTCCGTTGACGTTGCCGTTGACGAAGCGTCGCCGACTGGTTGGTTGGTTGATCCACAGCTACATTATTTCGATTCTTTCTTGACTCCTGGCTTGAATCCTCCTCGCTTAACACGGTGTTGGAGGTTATTCCCCCCGTTCTGGTGATGGAAACCTTCGCACTGATAGTGCACCACCTACCAGCGGCTATCGCAGGGGACGCTTTCATGCATTGCAGCGACTTCGTATTCGGGTTGCAGGGGTGGGGCGCCAGTTTTGGTGGTGGATGACGTCCGCACTGGCGGTGCCCTTCGTCTATTCTGTATGGGTGCGGACGCTTATTCGCTGATCCGTCCTTCATCTACGCTGCAGCTCCAACCATGTTTGCGTCAAGACTCTGCTTTACCGCATTCAACGTGTCTTCCTCGTGACACATTCGCTGTGCAATATTATCCGCCCTTAACGCGTAGGATTCTTCTACGAAGCCTCGGGTAATTGAATATTACGTGCACTCCAATATGCCATAGAGCTCTTACCGATGGTATATCATACTCTTCGACCCTCCAATGTGCTGAATAACTTTGCAATTGCTGACCAGCATTACTTCCGTTTTTCGGTCTCCGTCACCAACATTTCCACCTCTTTTCACAAGTTATCGTTGGGACGACATAATACACGCCTTCGGTCAACTTCAGCATTAGCTCTTCATTATTCATCACGTTCGACAGCGTTAAGCCTAGTATGGTGCCTTGTGGAATACCTGCCGTAGCCCGGATCGACTTCTGCTCTGATTTCGTTTCGAGGGCCACAATCCAGTTCTGGAAGAAGATTTAAAGGACCCTTCACAAGTAGTCGGGGACCCGCATTCTGTGCAGCGCTGCGGCGATGGCCTGAGCCGACGTTCTGATACCTGATGGGCCTATGCTGGATTTCCCGGTGGTTTTCCTTCCTTTCGGAAGCAGTATCAGTTTCTGGATCATCTACTTATCCGAAGAGTAACCATATGCTAGGCATTTCTGCAGTATCATCCTGAACAAGCCCGGAAATGGCAGTTTCGCGGCTTTTAAAGCCACATTTGGAAAACCATCGGGACCCGAAGCTTTCATCTTCAAACCTTTCGCCTTTCTCATGTACTTTATTCAATACATTTCATAATGCACGCGAAAAAATCCATCATTACTACGGGGATTAGTATGGGTCTTTATTTTATGATTCTTCGGAATTTCCCTAGAAGAAAAAAAAACAAATTCGTTCAATTGGTATGCTATGAAACCTTCTGTGTGATTTTTTCCTTCTTTCACGGATCACCTAATGAGTCACTTTACAAATTAACCGAAAAGTTTTTTCTGTGGCTTCAACTTTTTTTTTTTAAAATTACAATTTTTCCGCTTTTTTCAGAACTGTGCAAACATCTTCAAACCGTTCCTTCAGAAAGTTTTCTTATGGGTACTCACTCTATTATTAAATATGTGTCTCTGGAACGTGCGCTGATTTTTTTGCAGAATGCTATTTGTTATAAAAATTCCATCAAAAACTCTTCTGGATTGCCTGCAAGAATAATTCTATACAGTTATTCCAAAAGTATGTATAAAACCATTTCTGCGTTCGTATTTCAGTAATCCTCCAAAAAAAAATCCATTTTGTTGTATTTTATGAGTTTCTATAAGATTTTAAAACGGAAATAAATCAAAACGTTCTAAAAAGCTTTTCAAATGTTTCCCGGAATTTATCCGAAAATCATGTAAGAAGTCTTAGATACTTTTCTTCAATACTTTTGATGACAATATCTGTTGTAGCAAGTGCCGAACATTCTAAATTTAGATAGAAAGACTTCTAGGATCAAAGACCAACTTAACAATTGTTGGAAATACACCAACAGCTATCCAGAGTTTAAAGACAAATAAAACAGAAACTGGGAATACGAATTAATAAACAATTGATACCTACTCAATCGAATAAAGATGAATTTGCATGCTGGCGTAGCTCATTTATTCAGATTTGAAACAAAAGTAAATACAATTGAACTTTATGTTTACTTGCATGTTTCAAATGAATAAATATGAATTTAAAATTACAAAATATGTTTTACTGTGTGTCAATCCGCCTCAAATTCTCATGTTCAATCTACAGAAGCGCCTATCTGTCGCCACCTGCGCAGCTTTATACGGCTCCTAGTGGAGTGTCATCACGTCGTCTCCTTCGTATCGATCAATTATCGATAAACGTAAATCACCTGAGAATCGTAAAACTTGCATCATTCCTTCCCGAAGGAAGCAATAGACTCTAAAAGGATCTCTTTGTCACGGTGAACCGATCAATGAACAAGAATGCTGATTCTTTTTCTCTGCGTCAATAAAATAGTCCAACAAGTTCAAGAAATCATTTTATGATCGCACCGGTAAGGAAGAATCCAGAGAAGTGTACAAAAAACGGACGGTGGGTAATTGATTTACGACCCTCTGCGTTTTCGGGTCGATCTGAAACTAACGTCAAGCGACAAACAATTTCAATTCTACTTCTCTCATTATTTCTTTAATGACGTTCGTAAAAAATGTGTTTACTACGCCGTTAGCCGAAATCGAAGCAATTGAACCTAGCATTGAACTGTGTCGGCTGAAAGTGGTACAAATTTAATTGCCCGACTCAGGTCAAGTTATAGATTTCCGGGGTCGCCACATTGACGCCACACCGACCGACCGAATGGGATCGGGTTGAGAAGAAAACGCACGGATTTAGACTCATTTGGGAATTCTTTCCGATGACAACGGATCCACTTGAAAGACAATTTGTCTCTTTGGATTTGGGAGACTGAAGCCACCATCGAGCGCCGATGGGGACCGTGAATCCCATCCATTTATTTCAAAATCAATGGCCATAAATTAATTTTATTGCCCATTAACCCGATATTTGATTATAATCATTTGATTTATTTTATTTATTTATGTTTATTCACTCGCTCGTCGCGCGATCCGTGCAAGATTCTCTCATATAAATTACCGCACCCACCGTTCTCAAATGGCCTCACTCAAATGGCGTGTCATATTGGAACAAGGCTTCGGACGCTTCATCAAACACCGCCAGCTCCAGCTCCGGCCAGCCAGCCAGCGACCGCATCCGAGAAGGTAACTCAATCTTCGATTCGGGAACTCTGAATTATTGAACTTTTACGCCACACCGAAGGAGCAGACGCTGTGGGCGAGCGGGATGGTAAGTTGTTAAAAATGGTTCTGAAATGGGTGTTTTATGGCGGTGGTGGGCTTATCGGCTTTTAATCGCGCAAGTGGTTTCGAATTGCGGATTTTTACGGGGAAATAATTGAAATTGAGCCATTAAATGGATGGCTTCCAGGAATAACAGGTTGAATTGAGAAGGATGTTAGTTCAAAGGGACGATGAACAGGTTTTCTAAAAGCAAAACGTTCAAGATCGTTGGGCATGATGCTAAACAGAATTTCCATCCACTTACCTTTTTAACACTTAAAATGTAATTTAAATTCACAATTAAACAACACATTATAGATAGCTTAGGTTGTAGATAGCAACTAAAATATGTATTACTATGTCTGAAACTCGATTTGCGCAATTGCACAACATGTGAAAGATTGAGTTCGAAAAATTTATTGGAGGGTAACCACTTTCTTCGGTGGGGTTTGATCCCACGAAGCCATTACGATAGACAGGTGCTTTCCCTACTAAGCTACAAAGGACCTCCATCGTCCTCCGCAGTTCAGATGTAGAGGTGTGCGCCGGTCTGAAAATTAGCGGCGTCTGCGTTTGTCATAATTTTGGTCGGCTTTAAAAAAAGCGGTATTTTTTACGGATATTTCCAGGGCACTAACGGAAAAATCTTTTGAATTTTGCCGAAAAACTTTGATAAACTTCCCCAGAAAATTCTTTAAAATTGTTTTCGGATCCTCCACGGGAACTTATTTGAAGTTTTCACGAGAAATTTTTCGGAATTCCCAACAAATTTTTTTTAATAGAATATCCGCGAAAAATTCTTAAGAATTTATATGAGAAACTTTCCAGAATTTTCACGGAAAGTTGTTTGAAATAATTGGGTATTAAGTATTTTCACGGAAAATATTTCAGAATTTTCTTGATACGGGAAATGTATGATTTGTTCATTTGATACTAATTGAAAATTTAACGGGAAAAAGGGAGGGGTCGTTTAGCCGAAAATCAATCGGCAGAAAGCAATTTGGCCGAAAATGTCGTCTGCTGATTTCGACCCGTTTGGCCAAATGACATTTTTGGTCGTTCGTCAATCGTCCATTTCGACCAACGGATCTTTTCGGCCAAACACTTACTTCTCGTCAATCGGTGGAAAGCCACTGTTCGAGTGCCACTTTGAAGAATAACACGATAAGCCGAAAGTCATCTGGCTGAAATCAATTTGGCTAAATTAAACATTTGTCCGAAACGTATATTAGGTCGAAATTGCTTTACCCGAAAATGCCATTTGGCCGAAAGCGACATCCTACCGAAAAGTATTTCGGCCGAACTGGTAGTTTTCCAAAAAAGTTAATAAGTCATTTGGATGAAATGCCGTTGTGTTGAAATGATTGTTTGGCAGAAAATGTTGTTTGACCGAATAGATCATTTCCCCGAAAATGCCATTTGGTAGAAATGGTCATTAGGTAGTTAAAGCCATTTGGGCCAAAAATGTCCTTTTTGTCAAACAACCATTTTGGGCGAACGACACTTTCAGCTGAATGTCCATCCCGGCCAAATAGCCCTTTATGCCAAACTAACTTTACCAACTTGGGTAGTATTGTAGAAACTGTGTCATCTGGTCCTTCGAGCCGGATAGCGTGGACACTCCGCTAATCCGGAACCTGGTTCTTCCTGGTGGATTCGTGCACCATATTTTGGTTCCGCTCAATTCAATTGATTTCGTTGCCATATTCTATGAATCGCCTATCTCAAGTACCATTTTTAGTTTTATAACGGTCATGAAAACCATTATTTGCTCTACATGACTTCGATAAAACCAGCATAAAACTTAAATGTTACTAGGGATCACCTAATCACCTTATTAACAAAACACAAGGCGTTTTATTGCCTTTTCCAAGGTTATTATATTTTTTTCTTTTGTGGGCTACGCGGTCTTGTACCTATATCCAGTTTCAAATTGTCATGTCATCGGAACGGAGGATTAAGACACTTAAGCTGCGTATACGCAGCATTCAAACGTCATTCTCCTTGATCGAGGGCTTCATGGAGAAGTAAAATGCGAACACCGATGAGCAACAAATACCTGTGCGAGTGGATATTCTCTCTGTGCTCTGGACGGACTTCAGCAAAACTCAATCCGACTTGGAATCGCTAGACAAAGCCAGTGTCCCGAATTCGTCCACACCAGCTGTATCAGCAACAGCCGTCGAGCCTGCTAGTTGTATTTCGTTAAAAAGGGCCACCCGGCCGTTCTACTAGACAGCGGTAATCATCTTATTCGACGACAATGGAATCAAACACACGGCTAGAGTTCTTTTTGATTCTGGAAGCGAGTGCTTTTTTTATTACATGAAGGCTTTCTCAGTCACTAACAGTTCGCAGAAAACGGATTTCTCTTCCAGTTGCGGGCATTGAAATTCTTCTGCTCAACCCCGTCAAAACTTATCTTTGATTGTGAGTTCTGGCATATATCGAGCTATTTGGAAAATGTAGAGTTCCTTGTTCTCCCAAGACTCAATGTCGATCTGCCATCCGGTTCAATAGATTTATTTATTTGTATTTTAATTCATCTGACGTAAATAGTAGAATATGCCAAGGTTACATAATATTCTTATTCTGTAAGCGAATTGAGATTCCGACATACCAAAGTCAAACATATGTTCAACGGAACTAAACATGCGGATCATTGCACAAATTGGCTGGTTCAATCCATAAAGAGTGCGATGAAAGTTTGACAACAAATGTAGCTTGCTGCACCTTACGCCTCCGATCAAGGGTTTCGAGGCCAAGTGGTTGACATCTGTCGATATACGCTGGAAGGTTTGCGAGATCACGCCACGGTAGATGTTTGAGAGCTATCCGTCAGAACCTTTTCTGGACCCGCTCAATTCGTAAGTTCCACGTTACGTCGTTCGGCGTCCAAAGAACAGAAGCCGTTTCTAGAATTGGTTGCACGAGAGCACAATAAAGTGTTTTAAAACAGTGCGGATCCCTGAAATCCTTGGACATTCTTGAGATGAATCCAAGCTTCTCAGAAAATCGTTTTGTTTCAAGAACTAAGTACCTCCATTCAACGTCATGTCACCGTGCTCCAAAACAGCCAGATAAAAACCAGCGATAATACAATCAACACTGCGAAGCTGTCGGTTTACTTTAGAAATCATTGTAGCATAATGTGCATTGAAGGAGAGCTTGGGGTCTAAAACAACACCAAGATCCGTCACCTGATCCACTCTGTTCAGCACAGTATCCATGATGAGGTAGTTATACATTATCGGATTTGTTGAGTGGTGGAAGGTCATCACGTGACATTTTGTAATGCTGATAATTAGCTTATTCTTGGCACACCAATTGGTAAATGAGTTAATCAACGATTGGAGTCTAATACAGTCATCAATACTGCAAACAATAACAAAGATCCGTGTTGATCCGTCGAAATGTTGTTTTTTTGCAGCATGAAGGACAAGATCGCTAACAATGATTTCAAAAACAGAAGTAACAGGCAAGTTGGTAATATCACGATAATTTTTAACGTCCTTACGGTCATTCATTCATTTATTTAGTCTTGAGCTTGAGCTTGAGCTTGATTGACTGCTCGTAGTTGCTACTCCATTATGACCAGATCAGCTGTTCTTGCACAGGGAACCAACAGATGTTTGCTTGGGACTAGCACACATCTTCAATGTACAAGTACTGGTGATCTCATTTGTTAGGTCATACTGGCGCCTGCCACGTCAGAATGCAAGTCAATGTAGGGAAGGGGGAGGAAATGATGATGCAATCACTCGCCCACTGCAAGCCGAATATACCTCTGCACTTGCCACGAGTTCATGCGGAATTTGTTGGAATTTCTGGGTTAGGTTGGAGAGGCAGAGGTCCGTCTTGGTTAACGAGCTGCCAATGTGATAGATAGGAGAAGGTAACTGATGGAATTTCTAATTGGATGTAGGAAACGAGCTCTATAGTTCATTTCCAATTCTAGCAGATTACTGTTAGAATACTCAAGTTGAAGGTATAGGAATAGTAATGGAAACGGTATGGAAGTCCATTTCCAGTTCTAGCGATTGCTAGAACATGAGAAATAAAGAGAAAGATACAAAGTAGGAGAATGGAACGGACCTGGGATTGAACCCACGACCTCCTGCGTATGAGGCAGAAGCAGTAGCCATATGACTACCAAGCCCGCCTCTCATTCATTCATTTATTTAGTCTACATCTAAACAGATAACACTGAATCCACAATTTGACGCCACAATACATACACGGTTCGAGGCCGCATCTCTCCATCCTCGAATGCGCCCCACGCTCGCCAAGTCGTTTTGCACCTGGTCTGCCCACCTTGCTCACTGTGCTCCACGCCGTCTCGTACCTGCCGGATCGGAAGCGAACACCATCTTTGCAGGGTTGCTGTCCGGCATTCTTGCAACATGTCCTGCCCATCGTACCCTTACGGCTTTAGCTACCTTCTGGATACTGGGTTCGCCGTAGAGTTGGGCGCGCTCATGGTGCATTCTTCGCCGCCACACACCGTCTTCTTGCACACCGCCAAAGATGGTCCTAAAAAACCCGTCTCTCGAATACTCCGAGTGCTTGCAAGTCCTCCTCGAGCATCTTATTAGCGTCTTGTACATGACACATTTGGTGCGGTGGTGAATCTTTTTTGACCGCAGTTTCTTCTGGAGCCCGTAGTAGGCCCGACTTCCACAGATGATGCGCCTTCGTATTTCACGACTAACATTGTTATCAGCCGTTAGCAAGGATCCAAGGTAGACAAATTCCTCGACCACCTCGAAGGTATCCCCGTCTATCGTAACACTGCTTCCCAGGCGGGCCCTGTCGCGCTCGGTTCCGTCCACAAGCATGTACTTTGTCTTCGACGCATTCACCACCAGTCCAACTTTTGTTGCTTCACGTTTCAGGCGGGTGTACAGTTCTGCCACCTTTGCAAATGTTCGGCCGACAATGTCCATGTCATCCGCGAAACAAATAAATTGACTGGATCTGTTGAAAATCGTACACAGATAAAAATATGATGTGATTTTAAATGTATTTTCATGCACATATTTGGAGCATGCAAATAAACGTAACATTCAATCGATCTTACTGTCCATTTAAATCGAAATAAATTTAAACCGTGCTTGCTTGTAAAAATCAATCGAATTTAATTGAATATCGAGTGTTTATTTGTTTGTTGGGACTAGCTGCAATTTTAAACGTCGTTGAATTTTCAAAATTATTTGCTGTGTACCCCGGCTGTTACACCCGGCTCTCCACATGACACCTTCTAGCGCAATGTTGAACAACAGGCACGAAAGTCCATCACCTTGTCTTAGTCCCCGGTGCGATTCGAACGAACTGGAGTGTTCGACCGAAATCTTTACACAGTTTTGCACACCATCCACCGTTGCTTTGATCAGTCTGGTAAGCTTCCCAGGGAAGCTATTCTCGTCCATAATTTTCCATAGCTCTACGCGATCTATACTGTCGTATGCCGCCTTGAAATCAACGAACAGATGATGCGTTGGGACCTGGTATTCACGGCATTTCTGAAGGATTTGCCGTACAGTAAAGATCTGGTCCGTTGTCGAGCGACCGTCAACGAAGCCGGCTTGATAACTTCCCACGAACTGACTCACTAATAAGGTTTGGTATGGCGGTACTAAATTTGGTTGAACACATGATCATAGCTCGACAGCAACAATACCTCTCAAATCCTATGTTGCTCTACGAATTAGTGGATAGGTTGCCACCAAACTTCAAACTTGAATGGGCAAGTTACAAGAGAAATAGACCGAGCTTAGCTACATTCTCTGAATTCATGACTGATTTGGTGACGATGGCTAGCGACGTTACATTGCATGTGGATCCCACTTACGGAACTAAAGTAAAGGAGGAAAGAAACAAGTACGAGAAACATAACAAAGAGAAATTATTTGTTCACCATACTGACCCCACATCTACGCAGAAAAACAAACTTTAATTACCGAATATTATTCCCGCTGAGTCTGTACCAATAAAAGCGTGTACCAGCTGCGGACAGACGGGTCATCGAATAGCAGATTGTATTTCGTTCAAAAGCTTGGGCATAGATGGTCGTTGGAAAGTCGTTCGGGATAAAGGTTTATGTCGTATTTGCCTTGTACCTCACAAATCATTGCCCGTCCGACTTGGAAATTATACGGAACTGTGTGAAGTACATCCCTATCTTCAGGGTCTTACTATAAAAAACTATTGGGCTGCCGTACCACGTATCATCATCGGCGTCGATATTGTATAGTTAATTAGTTCGCTGAAAACTAGGGATGGATTCCATGGAAGTCTTGCTGCAGTTAAAACCAGGCTTGGGTGGAGCATCTATGGGCAACACTTAAATCCGGAAGGAGTGGAACGGTTGTATGTCCATGTAGGACAGGAAAGAGAAGAACTAGACAACGTTGCGTTACATGACCTGTTTAAGCAATTCTTCAAAGTAGATGAATCATGTGTTACAATCCAGCCTGAAACAGAGGAGAACAAAAGGGCCTTACAAATTCTTCACAGCACTACCAGTCGAGTTTCTACAGGATTTGAAGTAGGTCTTTTGTGGAGGTTGGACGAGCAAAGTCTCCCAGACTCCTTTTACATGGCACATCGTCGTTTAAAATGTCTTGAAAAACGTCTGCTCCGCGAGGCGGATCTATACGAAAAGGTGCGCGATTTGGTTCAAGAATATGTACAGAAGGGTTATGCTCATCGTGCCAGCAAATTTGAGTTGGAATCCATAGACAAGCGACATACATGGCACTTGCCTTTGGAGGTAGTTCAAAATCCTAAAAAACCAAACAAAATCCGACTCATTTGGGATGCAGCTGCAACAGTTCAGGGCTTGAGTTCCAATGACCTTCTGCTGAAAGATATGATGGTGTCACTTTTGGCTGTGCTGAAAAGATTTCGGTGGAGACTTGCGAGAAATGTTCCATCAAATCGCCAGCAGTCGATAAACAATACTTGCGCTTCTTGTGGAGAAATCAGCCCGTCCAACAGCCGCAAGATTATATTATGGATGTAGCAATATTCGGTGCATCCTGCTCGCCATGCATAGCTCAGTTCGTGAAGAACATAAATGCGGAAGAGTTTAGAGCGGAGTAGTAGATAACCACTATGTCGACGATTATCTCGATAGTGTGGATACGGTGGAAGAAGCGGTTGACCTAATGCATCAAGTGAAGTACATACACGCGAATGGCCGTTTTGAAATACGGCAGTTCGTCTCAAATTCACCGACAATACTGCGCTGTCTTGGTGTGCAGCAGGGAACAGAAAACATAAATTTGAATTTGGATTCCGATTCTGAACGTGTTCTTGGAATGTTTTGGATACCTAAGTTCGATACCTTCACGTTCAAATGTCCATCCAATTAACACGTGTCCAGCGTGAGAGACGAGTTTCACAATCCAACGAAACGGCAAGTTCTTCGGATTATTATGAGCGTTTGTGATCCTCTAGGCCTGATTGCCCACTTCACCATACATGGCAAAATATTAATGCAGCATATCTGGAGAGCTGGGACAAACTGGGACGAATAAATTCCGGAGCAACTATAAGAGAAATGGAACTTGTGGAAGTCCTGTCTTCTACACCTGGATGAGATCCAGATCCCTCGGTGCATTATGGGATGCACACGTACAGATAAGTGCAGATCATCGGAGCTACACGCCTTCGTTGATACCACTCAGTAAGCTTCTGCGTGCACCATTTATTTACGAACAGTGGAAGAATCAGGATGGTACGTGGTTTAATGGACCTAAGTTTCTACGCCATTCAGAGTCATCGTGGCCAATTCAGCCAAAGCCGCAAGTGACAGCAGAAGGACATGTACGTCAGGTGTTTACTCATCACGAAACAATATTAGATACCGTAATCGATGTGGGACGCTTTTCGAATTGGTATCGACTGCTTCGGGCAGCCGCCTATGTTTGCAGAGCAATTAATATATGGAAGAAAGCTGGTGGTCCTCGTCAGTCGTGGCTGGAAACTGAAGAATTTGCTGAAGCAGAGACGTTGCTGTGGAAGCAAGTGCAGAAAGAAGCATTTCCTGTAGAGTACCAGTTGATGGTGACTGGCGGGAACGGAGCAGTCCAACCAAGTATCCCATTATCTTGCCAAAAAATCACATGCTGACCTTCCTTCTTCTGACAGCTATCACCGACGTTTACTACATGCTAATAATGAGGCTGTGATCAACGACATGAGACAACGGTTCTACATAGGGGGAAAGACGGCTTTGGCAGGTTTTGTTCTATTATTGTCAGGGGGGTTTTTGTAGACCAAATTTTATGAAATTTGGCCACAATATTCTTTGATATGCAAAGAATGTTTAGGCCAAATTTGAGCATAGTCAGTCATAAAAAAAACCCCTGCCAATAATAGAACAAAACCTGCCAAAGCCGTCATTCCCCCTACCTGTTCTACGACGAATCTCTTAGTAAATATTTACACTTCCCGTTGTCATTCAAAGCCAATTTCAGCGGCGACCGTCCGCAACCAAGCAAATGGTCAACGAACAACTTTATTGTGCTTGATGAACGGATTCACAATTTTCTTCTGAATTTCATTATTTTCCTCTACCAAGAAAATAAGTTTTCCTTTCAGATTCCCTCCAAAAACATGCCCTGAGTAAATAATTACACTAATATCTATCATCTAAAGGCTATTTTAGCTGCGGACATCTGCGACCAACCAAATGGTAAACAAATAACTTTACTATTTACAATTTTCTTATAAATTTTGTTATCTTCATCCTGCATGAAAGTATGTTTCCTCTTCAATTACTCTGAATTACAACTAAAAAGATTCAAAACACCATATCAATAATTTAATTATTTTCAAAGATTTTCAGGCGTCAGTAGCAACCTGTACAGTGTACACCTCGTTTAATCAACTCGGCGCATTACATACCGATTCCGAGTCTCAAAAGCTGCCCAGCTATTAAAATTGGATTTGAATCCGTTGGGGCAAAGCATTTGCATTCAAAAGCACGCGGGTATCCGAAAATAATGTGAGAATTGACCATCAAGCAATCAGCAGTGATTTATAACAAACCAAGATAAATTGCTCTAATCGGAAGCTCTCTATCTTTGCACCTTTAATGCATTCCGTGCCCCAATGCAAACTGCAGGAACATCACCCGACGACAAAACTGCAACTTCACAATCAATAAATAATCGACTTCGAATTCGATCAGCGACGAATACACAATTAGCAGGAGAATTTAATTTATCACATCCATCCGATCGACTTGGAGCCGATCGTTGGGTACCCGTGGGAATCGCGCCCGGCGATAGAAATGTTTGTCACGTTTACTGCATCAGTGCTGTCTTCTGTCGCCCCCGCAATTCAACAACCATTTGGGGACACTGTCGTTAGCGAGAAACCGATTTCGCTCTTTTCTTGGTCGGCAGCTCAATTCTGAAGAATAAAAAAATGCTTCGATCAACCTCGAAATTCCTCGCTAATCGCCACCCTTCAGCGGTGAAGCAATTTTAATTCGCGGTTTTACTTCGCATCAAAAACCTGTATCACTCGTGTGCGATCCAGTCCGTTTGACGCCTCCTGACGTGCTCGCTTTTGCTGCACACTCAATATTTGGGCCAGCGATGGCGCTGGCTGCTGCTGCCGCTGTTCTTCCTCCTTCTTCTGTTGGGCTGCATTTGCACTGAAAGAGTGAGCCCCCATCGCTTGCAATCGTACCCCCGATAGACCTGTGAGCCGTAAACATTACTATAAGATGCACCCGTGATAAAGATTTCAATTTCAGCATTCCGAGTTCGTCGCTTTGGATTTCCATTGATCATTCGAGCCCCAATGCATTGCAATCCGCTTCCTCACTGTGATTAAATAAATCTCGTTCGGCGCCCAAGTCTAACCCAAAAAAGGTACTCGATCTCGAAAAATCAATCAAATTTCACCTCTATAATTATTCGCGCAAATGAACGATCCGGTGAAATTGGTTCTCGTTTTGGGGCATTTTCCATTTTTATTTTCGATTTCTCGACGGCAGTAGGAAGCACCCGTTCTGACGTTTTGATCATGGATCCATGCTCACTTGGGCTCGATGGGCAGTACCCTGGTCGGACATTGATGTGGAAGTTAACGGAACGTCTCTGAAAATGAAGAAATATCACTCGCGTCAGACTTATCCGAGGCCATTGCTTTTCAAACTGACGGATGTTGCTGGAAGCTATTGATACTGCTTACTGGCTTCGGAACATATTCCAAAGCAGACATCACTGTTCAAATGAATAATGGGCATTAATCCACCGAAACGCCAACCTTTGCCGCAGAAACAATAATCGAGTCCCATGATGATTATCAAATCAGGGCATTCCAGCTTGGAATCGCCAGCGAAACCGTTCACCCGCCATGTAGTTCAAAGATTGTCCAAACGGAACCCAGATTGCTAATGAATCGCGTTGATTTTCGCTTCCAGACAACGGCGCGATGCCGCTGATGACGCCGGTTGAGGTATAAAGTTGTAAATTGAGTTCATCACGGACGGGTGGATTTAGATTCCGAGGGCGAAAAAAGCTCGTCACCTCGAACCGAACTAAAACCGTCCGCGCAAGTTGGTGCAGCGGGTGGGGGACGATCGGATGAGCTTTGAACCTGCGCGGACCCACTCCGAGCAAGGGCCTATAAAATTCAAATTAATGTAAATGGTGTCGCTGCTTGAATCAAAGATCGGTTTCGGAAGATAGCCACGCGGTTTGTTGCCGCCGCTTGTTTCGGTTCAGTGTGCAGATTACCTGCCAAGTGCATCACCGACCGACAGAGCAGCGAAAAGACAATGGATTAATAATATTTTAGCATGTTGTTGAGTGTTTTCCGAGCCACGGAACGGTTTATTTTGTTGGCAATTGGAAAGCGGGGCTTCGGTTGTTCTTTGTGTTTGAGCTGGTGGTTATGTGAAGTTCGTCGGTCATGCGGTTGGCAACGTAAACATCCGTGGGAATTTCGCTAGCAAATCAATCTGATAATACCCACCGTGACCAGTCGGTGTTCACACTGGGCTTAGTGATACGCGATCAGCAGAACCGTAAATCGGAACCAGTCAACACAAAATCTAATGAATTACTTATGCGAGACAGAGTTAGTAAAACTTTCTATAGTTACGTTATACATTTGTATGTCGTTGGTTTTAAGGGTCCTAAGAATCAAATTAGCAATAATACGAATTTTGATATCGCAACACAACAAAAATATTTCATATAGGTATAAAATTCCTCCGGGAATTCCTCCGGAAGTTCCTCCGGAAGTTCCACCGGGAATTCCTCCGGAAGTTCCACCGGGAATTCCTCCGGAAGTTCCACCGGGAATTCCTCCGGAAGTTCCTCCGGGAATTCCTCCGGAAGTTCCTCCGGGAATTCCTCCGGAAGTTCCTCCGGGAATTCCTCCGGGAATTCCTCCGGGAGTTCCTCCGGGAATTCCTCCGGAAGTTCCTCCGGGAATTCCTCCGGAAGTTCCTCCGGAAGTTCCTCCGGGAATTCCTCCGGAAGTTCCTCCGGGAATTCCTCCGGAAAATCCTCCGGAAGTTCCTCTGGGAATTCCTCCGGAAGTTCCTCCGGGAATTCCTCCGGAAGTTCCTCCGGGAATTCCTCCGGAAGTTCCTCCGAATTCCTCCGGAAGTTCCTCCAATTCCTCCGGAAGTTCCTCCGGGAATTCCTCCGGAAGTTCCTCCGGGAATTCCTCCGGAAGTTCCTCCGGGAATTCCTCCGAAGTTCCTCCGAATTCCTCCGGAAGTTCCTCCGAATTCCTCCGGAAGTTCCTCCGAATTCCTCCGAAGTTCCTCCGAATTCCTCCGGAAGTTCCTCCGGGAATTCCTCCGGAAGTTCCTCCGAATTCCTCCGGAAGTTCCTCCGGGAATTCCTCCGGAAGTTCCTCCGGGAATTCCTCCGGAAGTTCCTCCGGGAATTCCTCCGGAAGTTCCTCCGAATTCCTCCGGAAGTTCCTCCGGGAATTCCTCCGGAAGTTCCTCCGGAATTCCTCCGGAAGTTCCTCCAATTCCTCCGGAAGTTCCTCCGAATTCCTCCGGAAGTTCCTCCGGGAATTCCTCCGGAAGTTCCTCCGAATTCCTCCGGAAGTTCCTCCGAATTCCTCCGGAAGTTCCTCCGAATTCCTCCGGAATTCCTCCGGAAGTTCCTCCGAATTCCTCCGGAAGTTCCTCCGGGAATTCCTCCGGAAGTTCCTCCGGGAATTCCTCCGGAAGTTCCTCCGGGAATTCCTCCGGAAGTTCCTCCGGGAATTCCTCCGGAAGTTCCTCCGAATTCCTCCGGAAGTTCCTCCGAATTCCTCCGGAAGTTCCTCCGGGAATTCCTCCGGAAGTTCCTCCGAATTCCTCCGAAATTCCTCCGGAAGTTCCTCCGAATTCCTCCGGAAGTTCCTCCGGGAATTCCTCCGGAAGTTCCTCCGGGAATTCCTCCGGAAGTTCCTCCGAATTCCTCCGGAAGTTCCTCCGGGAATTCCTCCGGAAGTTCCTCCAGAATTCCTCCGGAAGTTCCTCCGGGAATTCCTCCGAAGTTCCTCCGGGAATTCCTCCGGAAGTTCCTCCGAATTCCTCCGGAAGTTCCTCCGAATTCCTCCGGAAGTTCCTCCGGGAATTCCTCCGAAGTTCCTCCGGGAATTCCTCCGGAAGTTCCTCCGAATTCCTCCGGAAGTTCCTCCGGGAATTCCTCCGGAAGTTCCTCCGAATTCCTCCGGAAGTTCCTCCAAATTCCTCCGGAAGTTCCTCCGAATTCCTCCGAAGTTCCTCCGGGAATTCCTCCGGAAGTTCCTCCGGGAATTCCTCCGGAAGTTCCTCCGAATTCCTCCGGAAGTTCCTCCGGGAATTCCTCCGGAAGTTCCTCCGGGAATTCCTCCGGAAGTTCCTCCGGGAATTCCTCCGGAAGTTCCTCCGAATTCCTCCGAAGTTCCTCCGAATTCCTCCGGAAGTTCCTCCGGGAATTCCTCCGGAAGTTCCTCCGAATTCCTCCGGAAGTTCCTCCGGGAATTCCTCCGAAGTTCCTCCGAATTCCTCCGGAAGTTCCTCCGGGAATTCCTCCGGAAGTTCCTCCGAATTCCTCCGGAAGTTCCTCCAAATTCCTCCGAAGTTCCTCCGGGAATTCCTCCGGAAGTTCCTCCGGGAATTCCTCCGAAGTTCCTCCGGGAATTCCTCCGGAAGTTCCTCCGAATTCCTCCGGAAGTTCCTCCGGGAATTCCTCCGGAAGTTCCTCCGAATTCCTCCGGAAGTTCCTCAGGAATTCCTCCGAAGTTCCTCCGAATTCCTCCGAAGTTCCTCCGGGAATTCCTCCGGAAGTTCCTCCGAATTCTCCGAAGTTCCTCCGGGAATTCCTCCGGAAGTTCCTCCGAATTCCTCCGGAAGTTCCTCCGAATTCCTCCGGAAGTTCCTCCGGAATTCCTCCGAAGTTCCTCCGGGAATTCCTCCGGAAGTTCCTCCGGGAATTCCTCCGGAAGTTCCTCCGGGAATTCCTCCGGAAGTTCCTCCGAATTCCTCCGGAAGTTCCTCCGGGAATTCCTCCGAAGTTCCTCCGGGAATTCCTCCGAAGTTCCTCCGAATTCCTCCGGAAGTTCCTCCGGGAATTCCTCCGAAGTTCCTCCGGGAATTCCTCCGGAAGTTCCTCCAAATTCCTCCGGAAGTTCCTCCGAAATTCCTCCGGAAGTTCCTCCGGGAATTGATCCGAGGAACCTCCAGGAATTCCTCCGGAAGTTCCTCCGGGAATTCCTCCGGAAGTTCCTCCGGGAATTCCTCCGGAAGTTCCTCCGGGAATTCCTCCGGAAGTTCCTCCGGGAATTCCTCCGGAAGTTCCTCCGGGAATTCCTCCGGAAGTTCCTCCGGGAATTCCTCCGGAAGTTCCTCCAATTCCTCCGGAAGTTCCTCCAATTCCTCCGGAAGTTCCTCCGAATTCCTCCGGAAGTTCCTCCGGGAATTCCTCCGGAAGTTCCTCCGAATTCCTCCGAAGTTCCTCCGAATTCCTCCGGAAGTTCCTCCGGGAATTCCTCCGGAAGTTCCTCCGAATTCCTCCGAAGTTCCTCCGAATTCCTCCGGAAGTTCCTCCGGGAATTCCTCCGAAGTTCCTCCGGGAATTCCTCCGGAAGTTCCTCCGGGAATTCCTCCGGAAGTTCCTCCGGGAATTCCTCCGGAAGTTCCTCCGAATTCCTCCGGAAGTTCCTCCGGGAATTCCTCCGGAAGTTCCTCCGAATTCCTCCGGAAGTTCCTCCGGGAATTCCTCCGGAAGTTCCTCCGGGAATTCCTCCGGAAGTTCCTCCGAATTCCTCCGAAGTTCCTCCGGGAATTCCTCCGAAGTTCCTCCGAATTCCTCCGGAAGTTCCTCCGAATTCCTCCGGAAGTTCCTCCGGGAATTCCTCCGGAAGTTCCTCCGGGAATTCCTCCGGAAGTTCCTCCGAATTCCTCCGGAAGTTCCTCCGGGAATTCCTCCGGAAGTTCCTCCGGAATTCCTCCGGAAGTTCCTCCGAAGTTCCTCCGGGAATTCCTCCGAAGGTGCTCCGGCAATTCCTTCGGAAGTTCCCCCGGGAGTTCCTCCGGAAGTTCCTCCGGGAATTCCTCCGGAAGTTCCTCCGAAAGTTCCTCCGGGAATTCCTCCGGAAGTTCCTCCGGGAATTCCTCCGGAAGTTCCTCCGGGAATTCCTCCGGAAGTTCCTCCGGGAATTCCTCCGGAAGTTCCTCCGGGAATTCCTCCGGAAGTTCCTCCGAAAGTTCCTCCGGGAATTCCTCCGGAAGTTCCTCCGGGAATTCCTCCGGAAGTTCCTCCGAATTCCTCCGAAGTTCCTCCGGGAATTCCTCCGAAGTTCCTCCGAATTCCTCCGGAAGTTCCTCCGAATTCCTCCGGAAGTTCCTCCGGGAATTCCTCCGAAGTTCCTCCGGGAATTCCTCCGGAAGTTCCTCCGAATTCCTCCGGAAGTTCCTCCGGGAATTCCTCCGGAAGTTCCTCCAATTCCTCCGGAAGTTCCTCCGGGAATTCCTCCGGAAGTTCCTCGGGAATTCCTCCGAAGTTCCTCCGGGAATTCCTCCGAAGTTCCTCCGAATTCCTCCGGAAGTTCCTCCGGGAATTCCTCCGGAAGTTCCTCCGGAATTCCTCCGGAAGTTCCTCCGAAATTCCTCCGAAGTTCCTCCGAATTCCTCCGGAAGTTCCTCCGGGAATTCCTCCGGAAGTTCCTCCGGGAATTCCTCCGGAAGTTCCTCCGAATTCCTCCGGAAGTTCCTCCGGGAATTCCTCCGGAAGTTCCTCCGGGAATTCCTCCGGAAGTTCCTCCGGGAATTCCTCCGGAAGTTCCTCCGAGGAATTCCTCCGAAGTTCCTCCGGGAATTCCTCCGGAAGTTCCTCCGGAATTCCTCCGAAGTTCCTCCGGGAATTCCTCCGGAAGTTCCTCCGGGAATTCCTCCGGAAGTTCCTCCGAATTCCTCCGGAAGTTCCTCCGGGAATTCCTCCGGAAGTTCCTCGGGAATTCCTCCGGAAGTTCCTCCGAATTCCTCCGGAAGTTCCTCCGAATTCCTCCGAAGTTCCTCCGAATTCCTCCGGAAGTTCCTCCGAATTCCTCCGGAAGTTCCTCCAAATTCCTCCGGAAGTTCCTCCGAATTCCTCCGGAAGTTCCTCCGGGAATTCCTCCGGAAGTTCCTCCGAATTCCTCCGAAGTTCCTCCGAATTCCTCCGAAGTTCCTCCGAATTCCTCCGGAAGTTCCTCCGGGAATTCCTCCGGAAGTTCCTCCGGGAATTCCTCCGAAGTTCCTCCGGGAATTCCTCCGGAAGTTCCTCCAAATTCCTCCGGAAGTTCCTCCGGGAATTCCTCCGGAAGTTCCTCCGAATTCCTCCGGAAGTTCCTCCGGGAATTCCTCCGGAAGTTCCTCCGGGAATTCCTCCGAAGTTCCTCCGGGAATTCCTCCGGAAGTTCCTCCGGGAATTCCTCCGGAAGTTCCTCCGAATTCCTCCGGAAGTTCCTCCGGGAATTCCTCCGAAGTTCCTCCGGGAATTCCTCCGGAAGTTCCTCCGAATTCCTCCGGAAGTTCCTCCGGGAATTCCTCCGAAGTTCCTCCGAATTCCTCCGAAGTTCCTCCGGGAATTCCTCCGGAAGTTCCTCCGGGAATTCCTCCGAAGTTCCTCCGAATTCCTCCGGAAGTTCCTCCGGGAATTCCTCCGGAAGTTCCTCCGGGAATTCCTCCGGAAGTTCCTCCGGGAATTCCTCCGGGAATTCCTCCGGAAGTTACTCCGGGAATTCTTTCAGAAGTTTCTCCTGGAATTCTTTTGGAAGTTCCTCCGAAAGTTCCTCCAGGAATTCCACCGGAAGTTTCTCCGGGAATTTTTTCGGAATTTTCTCCGGGAATTCCTCCAGAAGTTTCTCCGATAATTCCTCCTGGAATTCATCCGGAAGTTCTTCCGGATTTGCTCCGGTAATTCCTCTGGAAGTTCCTTCAAGAATTATTCCGAAATTTGCTTGAGGAATTCCTCCGAAATTTCCTCTAGGAATTCTTTCGGAATTTCCTCCAACGATTTGGACATGCGACAATGGCGTTACTCGTGAAGTGAAAAGACGTGTTGCTGCTGCGGATAGGCTGCTCTAAACTTTTCATAACCATTTAATGAATGTCGTTAAAATAGAATTCGTCCTAATGGGATCGTGCGAGACACTGGAGGAACATTGCCCAAGACCAACATGCTTTATTCAGCACTTCCACAGTCATTACCTGCGAAATTTCTATTTAAGCCTGGTTACCATGTTTAAGGTTAACACGATGATACTTTTATGGTCAGGAAAGTAGAAAAAATTTCAAACCTGAAAATTCCCTAGACCAGACCTAGAATTGAACTCAACCACCTCCTGCATGGTCTTGCTTTGTAATCGCGCATCTTACCGCACGACTTATGAATGCGCCGTGGTTAATCGATAGAAACAAAACTTTTACATCAAATATGTGAATATAGATTACAAAGATATATCTCGCATTCTTATGACAAATGTTTATTGGATCAGAGTTGGTATTAACTTTGGTCCTCCCGTAAACACCCAAAGCTAATTGTTTCCCACCGTTCTTCCAACTATTGGCGCAACCAATAAACAACTTCAAACTTCCCAGAAGCGATTCAAACCAATTTTCCAATCCTGTTGCTGATCAAACGAAACGATTAACCATTCAGCCGCTGCGCGACTGTTCACAGCTCAAAAAGCGTCGTTGACAGAACCAGTCACTCGAAAATAAAAATTAATTTCCAATAAATTCTCCGAACAAATTGCTAACGGGCGAGGGCCTCATAACTTTGTCGTCATAAATACCGACCGAAAAGCCACTACTGAAGTGTCACACCTGAGAGAGTGCCAACTACGGCCGAAATATCCGGCAGAAGCGACGAGAAGTTGAAAGCTATAAAAAATTCAAATTATAATAACTATTATAATATGTTTTGGCTACTTCACAACCCAGGACAAACGCGTTTTTCGTTCGGATTCTGAGGAACCAGCGGTCCACACTCGAGCCGGGATGGGACATTTAATTCAATAATAAAAATGAATAAAATCTCAATAGAGGTGCGCGCTCTTGTGTTGTGTGTCCCGTTTCGGTGATTCGATTTTTTCTGCTTTCGATGGCCTGCGAATGGGCAGAGGAAGGCAAAACAAGGGTCTTAAACGGCTAACACGTATCAGTTGGAAGATCTCTTTCTCCGGACCGGGTGCTGTCTTTATGCTTTCTTCACCACAAAATCAATTCAGAGGTCTAGTCTTCCCCACTGGTGACGGAAACAAAGAAGAAGCTCAAGATGATGGCAAGTGAGCATATCGATTATGTTAGGCATCGAGCTGTGTCGTTTCTGTGGCATGAAAGAAGAAGGTACAAATTTTACTGTTCCGATCGTGGAGGGACTAAAGCCAGAAGCCGATGATGGTCTTAAATCTCTAGAGGATCTGATCTCACTGAGCAGTCAGTCTATTGGCGAGGCAGAGCTGCTACCTACTTCGAGAACACATAACCTTTATCGTGGGCATTCATCTTTGGAAAGCTCGTAAAGATTGACTAACTGATAATGGGACTCATTGACAAATGTTTACACTGGCCATTATAACGGGAGGCTGCCTCTGCTGCTGCGAGTCGATGCGACGATGAGCTGGTTGAACGACTTGAATGGTTTATTGGGAATAGAATGTTGGCGGACCGAGCACGCAAAAATAAAATGTTCGATGCGGAACACAATGAGGAAACTGGTTTAAAAGTCACGGGGTGAGGTGTAGAATAAATGGCAAATACTTGTCGGTCATTAGTTATTGTCACACCCTCTATCACTGGCTGTAACGAGTCATGGAGAGTCAATAATGTCGAATTCGTTTTTAAACCTGGGTCAGTGCCAACCCGAACCCTGAATAAAAAAACATTTTCAGTTCCATCTGTCAGTTTATGTTGGTGTGCGTAGCATCGCGTTTGTTTTGATTCGAACATATGATCCATAGGACATCCAGTGCACTGGCAGTGCGGATAGTGGAATTTACTTTTGGGTGGATATAAATAGGAAAACTACTCCTGGAATTCATCTCATGCCTACGATATTCATCCCATCACAAACAAAGCAATTGAAAGGAAATTGGATTGTTTATTATTTTGTTATTTCTCTCAGCAGTGAGCACGCATGTTGACAAAAAGAGGTAACGAAATTGGTGCTGCATTTCTTTGTTTCCGATGAGATGAATATATGTTCAGTGAGATGGAGATGGGAACAGTTCCTATTTAATTATATTCAATAATCCTGCACATTTTAATACCAAGAATTCCGTATAGAATACATGTAAAAGAGATTTTTTATTCTACAAAAAATCATCTATTTCTGCAAAAGTTTATTTTCGGAGGACACTCAGCCTCACACCTCGGGAAAATTTTCCGTCGGATTTTGGGCCCCGTGTTTTCAATTTTCAAGAATCTCCCGGAGGAATGGCTCAAGGTACTTCCGGGGGAATTTACACACTAAGTTTTTGTTTCTCGAGCTCGGCAAAATCGGGCACCGCTGTAGCTCAGTAAGTTTCAGAACTGAACTTCGGCAGAAAATTTGGTTTATTACTGATTTTCTCGCAAAATATTTACTGTATCTCAGCAACCGAAACGTCACTTTTACTGAGATCTCGGTAAAAATCGTGTTTGCTGAAACTCGGCGGTGCTCACCTCGGGAAAATAAACAAAAAATGCTGAGATCTCGGCGAAAATTTTTAAGTGTGTATGTACGAAATTCGCGGAGCAATTCCTGAAGAAAACTTCGAGTAAGTTCCTGTATTCTAGAAGACTTATATTGTAGGAATTTCCAAATAAATTCTTGTAGCAACTTCCAGAGAAAATCTTGGAACAGTATGCAAAGATATTCCTAAAAGAATTTCCAAAGGAATTCATCTCGAAAGGATCCTTGGAAAAAAATAAGGAGGAATGCCTGGAAGATATCGCCAAAAATTCAAGGAAGAATTACTGAAAGAATTTCTGAAGTAATTTCTGGCAGAACTCCCGAAGAAAATTCTGAAACGCTCAAAAGAGTTTTTGGAAGAATTTCAAAAGAAATTCTGCAAAAGAAATAATTCTATTCGGTGTTCCTCAAATATATTTTTCTGACAACTTTTAGCGGATTTTGTAAACGGGTTTTAAGGGGAATTCTCAAACTATATTATTATTATTATTATTATTTATCTTTATTAACGAGATTTTCGGCCCTTGGCCGGCTCCTCTCGTGAAGAAACTACATAATTCCATCCTCCTACCTAATTTAGGACACCATCTGTGAGGAACAGCTGAATTAACTTACGAATACATAACTTCCCTGACAATTATTTTTTAAACTGAATCTAAACAACAGTACCGGATCAATTTCATTTAAAAGTTTAATAACAAATATCACAAAATTCCCGTAAAAAAAAATTTTTAGCGCGCTTTTTATTTTAATGAACAGACAGTTTCGTTTCTCCCTTCTGCTTGTTTATTCCGCCCAGTCCCACCCACCTACGTGGTTTTGACAGTTGAAGTACAGTTGTATTGGTGAACCCGGTGCGAAACCGTGAAACAACACAGTGCGAACCCGACAGCTTTGGGGTTGGAACTAGTGCGAACCTAGTTCCAACCTGAGCGAATAAAAAAACACTTTGACAGCACTTAGGTTGGAACTGGTTCCAACCTAGGTTGGAACTTTTTAAAAACGAATTCGACATAAGATTATTTTGTATGTTGAAGTTATTGAACTCGAATTGGTTTTTTAGTGAGTCGAACTCAATGTTAATCGATAAGAATCGTTTTTAGGAAGGGGGTATTAAGCATTCAATTTAATGAAACAGTAAGGATGGCTACTTCAATTTGAGGTGTGCAATTCCTCGGTTTATCAACAATTTACCAACAATTTTAAAGAAAAGTACGCAAAAGAGAAAAAAACGAAATAGATTTGCCAACTTAGACTAACAACTTCATTTTAGTTGATACGTTTTATATTTTAATGCATTCGAATTGCTCAGATTATGTTACGGTCTACACGATAACCGAGTTCGTCAGATGCAATGATAGGCACAGTTTTCAATTGATGACCGTGTAAATGCTGTTAACAACAATATGTTGAAAGACAGATAGATGTTTGCATCGGTCAATTTGGCAGAATAGACATCAATCGAGTTATCGCAGCTGTATCATCGTACTCATAAATCAACGCTCGTCAGTTGCACGGAAGTGCCCCCTATTGACAGGCAAGTGGCCATTAATGACCGTCTCTAGACGCCGCGCCATCTCACAAAGTGGAGGTAGCACTTGTAAACTGTCCGCAAGACATACACACTTTTAACCGACAGCGATGCGTGTGGGGCACTCTAATTTCTTCTAGTTGACTATAAATTAACCGCGATTTCCGGTTCGCGCTTGGTCTGATGTTCTCCTGCCGGCGATGGTTGGCTGGAGTGTCGCTCCATAAATCTCCAAGATAAACCTACTCGTCTCGCTGGCGAGACTTTTAGTAAGAGGCTTATCCCTGCTTAAGCCGCAGATGGTCAACTGTTCTAATTGGTGAGAATTAATACCGATCATATAGGAATGACCGGCATATCGCTCAATCTAAAGCAGAGGAAAACAGATTAACCTTCTTCTTGAAACCATTTGAATTGCTTTTTCCATATTTAAAAATGAAATCAGCAAAAAAAAGGTTCTATACAAAAAATCACAAATTTTTGACTTTCTCGTACACTTAGGAGCATGGTCAAAAATCTTTTTTCATAACACACGAGAAAGACGTTACTACTGATGAGTGGATTATTCAGAGTTTTTTTTCTATTATTAATAATTAATTGCAATAAATTCATCAATGTGACAATAATAAAGACATTGTCCTTACTTCGGAATGTTGGGACAAAAAATAATGTATTTTTATCGTTGTTGCGTTATTTATGGGTGTGAACAGACGGAATAGCATGTACCTGGAGTTGAACTGGGTAGCGATCCGAACTCAATTCGGATATGGTAACAGATAATTGCACATTTCATTTTCATTTATTTAGTTAACATCTAAACAGATATTACTGAATCAACAATTTGACGCAACAATACACGGTTTGAGGCCGCATCTCTCCATCCTCGAATGCGCCCCACGTTCGCCAAGTCGTTTTGCACCTGGACTGCCCATCTCGTACGCTGCGCTCCACGCCGTCTCGTACTTGCCAGATCAGAAGCGAACACCATCTTCGCAGTGTTTCTGTCCGGCATTCTTGCAACATGCCCTGCTCATCTTACCCTTCCGGCTTTAGCTACCTTCTGGATACTGGGTTCACCGTAGAGCTGGGCGAGCTCGTGGTTCATTATTCGCCGACGCACACCGCCAAAGATGGTCCTAAGCACCCGTCTCTCGAATACTCGGAGTGCTTGCAAATCCTCCTCGAGCATTGTCCATGTTTCATGTCCGTAGAGGACAACCGGTCTTATTAGCGTCTTGTACATGACACATTTGGTGCGGTGGCGAATCTTTTTTGACCACAGTTTCTTCTGGAGCCCATAAATCGTAAGCTCAGGAGAAAAGTTCTGCTATAGTGGAGTTCTAGCAAATGTACGTTGCTTTCGTTGGTTTTAGCCCCTACGACGATGGACGGAAATACCTGCCGTGTCCCTATAAGCATTGTATTGTAAGGTGCTGCCAATTGCGGCTGTTGTAATGTTTCCAAAGGCAAATTTGGACAAGATTCCACGCGACGTTTCACATTCGTAAAGAAGAGTCGCATTCTCGGAAACGACCCAATGTTATCTTCCCACTAGAATCAAGTATATTGATTACAAAAAGCGCGGTGCGTCGATTCCTGTTGGGAGCGCCGCGTATATTTTTGGGCAAACTCGTTAATACAATATTTGACCTAGTAGACTAGCATGATGTACCTCCGATCAGGGATGCATAACAAAATTATAACTCAATTCTATCAATTGTTGTTATTTAAAAACACGTGTGTTATAATTAGATAATTCGATAAAAATTTGTCTTCGACTAGTTTTATTTCAAATCAAAATTATAACAACATTAGTTATGAATATTTACACAAAATAATTGGCTACATTTTTTGTAGTCATTGGAAAATAAATAGGAAGTAATCAACCCGCTCGATATTAAAACATATCAGGAACAAAGTTAATTGCATATATTATGGATGGAAATCCGTCGTGGTAGCGTACCAGATTTCTATCCGTGATGTAGGGTAGGCAATTACCTTGAAAGTAGATTTTTGTACAGGCAAATTATATCAACCTTTGTTATAATGTTGATATGAAGTTATCAACCTCTGTTTTAATTGTGTTACGCCTAGAGATATATTTGATATAATTTTTGTTATATTAACAACTAACCAGCAAAATTTATAACACATTTTGATATATTATTTTTCTGAAATAAATAACTCTCCTTGATATAATTTTTTTTATGTTTTATTGATCGAGCCCCTGCTGGGATAGGGAAGGTGTCAGAGGTTGTATTGTTTACAACTACGGTCGACATCCTCGGCGCTCTAACGCGTCAATGTGATGGTTGACCTCTGGAACTCAACACAATTGACATGATGATAGTCCTTTCGTTATTTTTTGGGGCGAACAGACGGAATTGCATGTAGGGTAAGACGGTATAATATGCCTCCGTAAGGAAACTTTGACCTAAGGTAACGGCTTACAAGACTCTGTACTCGATGTACAAACCATCTGAAACCAAAGCGCCATATGCACCAGGAAGTCAATGAAATTTGGAAGTGACGTTAAGTCAACACCATCGTCCGCTGCAGCATCTACATCGTCTACGTTGGCACCAAAAAGACCGGCTCCTGCACAAGAACTGACGATGCGAACCCAGCTTGCAGATGTGAATCAACAACTTGTGCTCTTCATTGGGCGAGACGAACGAGGTTTGGAGGATGGATTGTGACAGGCAGCGGATGAAGCGACTAAAAGAGGACAGAAAGGTAATTGAAAGCGATCTCAAAAAGAAGATAGGTGATCAGATTCGATCGCAGAAACGTCGAGATGAAATAAAACAATCCATGAAAGAGTTGAATGAGAAAATTCCGGAGGCAAAATCGATCCTCAACATTCAAAATTCAGCTGGCAGACCTCGTGAAGACAAGCAGCCAGAATTATTGAATGCAATAATGGAAATTGCTCTCCACGGCTCGGCTGCTCATGACCGTGCATACAACCGAGTCGAACGCCGCATGGCTCCGTTGAGCAAACAACTCTCTGGCGTCATTTTGGAGCATGAATACTTCGGATCTCATCTTGACAACCAAATGAGAACTATTGATCCTGACCTAGAGAAAAAAAAATTTGGTCATGCAGGACAAACTCTCGCCGCGTTGTGGAATGAGCTGCTATTAGATGATTACCGTGTATGCGCTGAATACATCGAGCCAAATCAATCGGAATTGACATCTTTGATTGAAAAGGATCCCGAATGGTTTGCCAGCCACGTTCGTAGCAGCCAATACTTTCTACAAGTAAGGGTATGCGATAACACACTTTTTCCTAACGAAACGAAACGAAACGAAATTTAAAATGTCTATGTTGATTCGGATCGAAACGAAACGAAATATAGATTTACTTTCGAGACTTCGAAACGATACGAAATCAAGGTTCATTTAATTCGAAATTTTTCGAAACGAAACGAAATTTTAATTTTTCTTCCGCGGAATTTTTATTAAATTGGTTTTACATTATGTACGCAATTCTGATTTCACTTTTTCGAGGTCAAATAACTGTTTTGCAACCAATAGAGTTATAATAACAGAAGAGGCAGTCTGTGATAAATCACCGCATTTTCGCCGCATATACCATTGACCATAATGCAATACCCCAGAGTTTGTGCCGCTTTAAAGGAATTCATCGTGGAGCGTGTGCTCCCGAATATGATCAATTTTACATCAGTTTTATACAAGTAAGTATAAAAATATATAGAAACTAGCGGACCCGGCAAACTTCGTCTTGCCCAAAATTGATTGATTGAATGGTTACCAGCATTCACCATTCTACTTTTTACACAATTTTTGATCAAACATTTTCAATTTATAACATATGAAGACGAATTTGGAATTATACGTTACACTTCTCAATATATTTATTTAGTTTCGATTAAAACTACATTTATTTTATTATTTAAATTCAGTTTAATTTAATGCCGCTTGATATACTACATTTTTTGTTTTATTGTCCGGTGCGTACACAAACAACGTTGAAGGTCTGCCTACGCGTGAACATGCTACATACAGTTGCCCATGAGAGAAACATGGGGATTCAAGGTTTAATCCACATACGTCCAATGTTTGGCCTTGCAATTTGTTGTTGGTCATTGCGAACGCTAAGTGAATTGGAAATTGAATACGTTTGAATTCAAACGGCAAATCAGTTGGATTTATCGGGATTCTCGGAATTAGCACTTTTTCACCTTTAAATTTTCCTTTGAGCAACGTTGCTTGAATGACATTATTCTTAAGTTGATTCACGACCAACCTTATTCCGTTGCACATTATTGGTTGATTCAGATTTCGTAGCACCATTATGATCCAACTTTAAGCTGCAAATTGTGTGGTGGTTATCCAGGCAAATCCAAAGAGTTTAAGAACTCCGTTGGATAGTTGGTTGCTTCGTCCAAATTAGTCACAACATCAACCGATTTGTAAGAATGTAAGTTTCCAACAATTGCATTTTGAATTATCAAATTCAAAGAATCCACTTCATTATTTTTCGCTGCAAGAATTGCACGTGCACTCAACCAATCGTGGTTTGAAATATTCTGGTCGATGTTAGGAAACACTTTTGAAATAAGCTCCTCTTTCGTTGATGCGAACTGACAAAAGTTTGGTGGAAAAGATATCAATCCGGTGGCAGCGTCAACCGGTATCGATCCATTCACAGAAGTTTTTAAAATGTTACACGTCAGTTCTTCAGTCACTTGAAGATTTAACGGTAGCCTAAACGCAGAATGAGCCGTTCGACCTCCTTCTAGCAATGTGGCTGCAATTCCTGAAGACGCAACCGCCAGCGCAATTTCTGCTCTTGAACGGTAAAGACATCTTTAACAGTAAAGACATGAAGAACGCTTTGCTAGTTCCTCCAGGCGCATCGATGAAGAAAATACCTCCATTTTGATTTTTGATACCCGTTATCAGAGTGTCGTAAATTGTCTTTTGCTGAGGAGGTTATAACGGAACATTCGTTTGAACTTCCTGGCTCAAAGCATCTCGATCATATTCTTGTTCCCGCGCAAATTCTCGATTGAATGCATTGTGCACAGCACGATTAGTTGCTGGCATACCTAGTTGACTCAATAAATGACCGCACATGAGTAGACACAGTCGTTTGTAACCAACATCGTTGTAGTCGAATGGTAACGCTTTTCTCCAAAACTAATTGGCGCGTCTAATATAAAAAAGCTTAATTTATCGGATACATATCGCGATAGTGCGATAGTGATATCGCGATTTACATTATAAGTGTTTCTTCACAAAAGCATGTACTCCCCTCTCGATAACAATTAAATTTTAAAGTGAATAAAAAATGTTGTTTTTTATAGTCTTCTCACAACATAAGGTTGAGCCATGTCCGTGTGAGAGAAATTCTATTAGAAATGGATTAATATATAGATAATCAGATGATTAAAATAAAAAAAAACTCGTGCAAAATGCATAATAAATCGATTAATCGATAATGTTTAATTTCGGTTTTAAAAGTTTACCAGTTATATCATAACATTCTTCCTTGTAAAAAGATGAACAAAACGAATATAGAACCGTTCGAATCGGTCTACCCATTCCCGATTGATGCGCGATCGTACGTATTGTGGGATTTTTCATATACGAATTCAAATTTCGTTTAAAAATTTATTTGGCTTAAGAATAATGTAATTATGCTAAAGCATACTTCATATTGTCTTGTCAGCGTGGCTTTATAGTATTGAGCTAAGTCAACAACTAAACTGAATGCTTAGAAAAATCCTGTGCACCTTTCTAAAATGCACAAAGATATGTATTTTAGATTGAATTTCACAGACGCATAGTCTTATATACTGTCTTATAGCTGTTATAGTCAGTATAAGCAGAAAACAATCATAAGTAAAGAACTTTCAGCAATTTTAATGATCTTTCAACCCGTTCTGGATTTTTTTGCATATTCTATGCGAAGATCTAGAAATGCCCACAAATCTTCAATGTTCCTTACATATTGTGCAAATAGTCAAAGAAGAGCTTAGCTGGACTAACTGTACACATCGTAGTTGCTAATCTTGATTGGCCGAGAAACAGTATATATGCACAGCTCATCAATTAAATAATATTCTTGGGCTACAAACAAGTTATTCTTTTTGTATACTTGCTTCGTTTAATAACCTTCTACAATATGATCGATTCCGCACTAAATAATGTTGTGCTCTTCGATGCAGACATTAGTTTTATCACTTCGCGTTCTTCTACACTAGCTGTCGTGATCAACATCAAAAAGGTCGATTGTACTGGTTAAAAAAAAATCTGCTACGTGAGGTAGATTTTTTTCACTTCACGTTCTCCTGGACTAGCTGCCATTCCATGACCAGCAGCAACACGATCGATTCCGCATTCATATCGTACATATAGTAAAAATATCACAAAATATAAATTTGAATCTTGGAAACCCCGAAGATGTTTTATAAATGAAAACTACATACGTATTTATCGACTAAGAATGTGGTTATGTAGTAAGCGTTAATAGAAAAAAATGTACAGTCGACTCTCTACATCTCGATGTTCTGTATATCTATATCTCTCCCTATGTCGATGGTTTCCACGGTCCCTTCAGTCTACATATATTTAGGCATTCTACATATCGATAACCTCCCTATCTCAATATCTCTCTATCTCGATGTGATCTGATCATATCCAGATCAACATTTGAAAAGGGCGTAACAGCCAAAATTTATTCCTTCTGATTCTTCGTCTACATATTTTGTTCTGGATTCACTCTCCTTGTGTCGATATGTTCAAATTTTTAGGCTACTAGACCATCTGTGGACAATAACAAACATATCAACAAGAGAAAATGACATTTGTTTTGTTGTCATTTTTCATAGCAACGAGCTTTTCTGGATCTAGTACCCATTTCAATTTTCCTTCCATTTCTGGATCTCTCCCTATCTCGATGGTCCCTTCAATATCGAAATGTGGAGAGGCGACTGTATAACCTAAAGTTTTGAAAACAACTTAACGATTTTGTTCTGCGGCGCAGCCAACATTTTTAATAATATAAAGTATGGTTTAAGTTTAAATTTGTTTCGAAATTCCGCGGAATTCCGTTAAATTTCGTTAGGAGCTAGTTTTTTCAAGCGAATTTTTGTAATTTTACGAAACGAAACGAAATCAAGAAATCAGATTTCGTCATGCTCAAATTCCGCGAAATTCCGCGGAATTTCATTTCGAACCACCTGAAACGAAATTTTTCGAAATACCGCATATGCTTATCAATAAGTGCCTTAACGAAAAGTGCTGCAAACCCTATCGCAGCAGTCTTCTAACCGTTTTACCTAATCGCTTCATCCCACCACCGATTCCTTTGTACCAAACAGATTTTGGATTGAAAGCTCCAAGTCCGGGAAATTTGGGAAACAAGAACTTCGCATCTTTGTTTGTCATCAATTCACTGGATCTAAGCAAAGTTCTTCCAAACACAATTCATATCGACAACATTGTGTTCGATACTTATTGCTCATCTGTATACAAAAGAATTAAGGAGCGAATGTGCAAGACATGCAAGTTGTACTTTGCTTCGAATGTGATTCAGAAAGCACATTGCCAAATACACAAATCAACCACTACGATGAAAAAAATTCTTCCGAAAAGGATTGTTTGCAGAAAAGCTGAAGAAGTACGGTTTCTTACCCCATTCCCGGCCCAACTTGCAAACGACTGCATTATTTAATTGATATTTATGACAGGAAGCAACTTTTTATGAGTTTTGTGGGCTGTATAATACTGCATTGAGGTTCACTTCTGCTTAAAAATAGCTATTCGTGCTAAATATCGTTCAAAAAAGCTTTTATTTGATTTAAATTAACGAGGTGCAGCACTAATTTCAGTCATAGCGATTGCCATTCCGGCATACATAAAACCAGTTCCCGGCCTAAGCAAAATTTCACTCTATCTCTCAACATTTTACTCTCATTCTCTCTCGGGACGGTACACGGTGAAAATCAATAACACAGAGATATGTTTGCTTCACACAAAACGGACCTAATGCAGAACAACACCTAGATGAGCGACAGTTACACAGCCACAAAAATAGCTCGTGTGGTTTTATTGAAGGTTGGATTTCAATATTTTCAACAGTATTTGGTTTCTCATGAAACAAAGAGGTACAAACGTTTACATGTTAAAAAGGATCGTTATCACGACCGCACGAGGCATTTTTGTGCCTGGGTAACTATCGCTCATCTAGGTGTTGTTCTGCATTAGCCCTATTAAAGTTGTTACTAAATTTAATAATTGATGTAACTAAAGAGTCTAACCTCCAACGATTTATTTATTGCTGCAATCAAGTAAGGTACCCCGGGGCAATACGGGGAAAGTGGGTACTATGGCTGCCGATAAATAGATGAACGTTCCTAAATGGTAACAATGCTCTAGAAAGATGAAGCAGAATTATCAACGAATTCGCCTGACACAAAAAAAAATGGAATTAAAACCATTTGCGGCACCATACTAATGGTATTGTTTAATCATGACTTTAAACTACTGGCAAAATCTATTACTTTTATTTAAATTTAATGGATTCCCAACAAAATAGTCGTTTGTAAATTCATCATTGATGTGGAAAGTGAATATTTTGAGCAATTAAAAAATTGTGTGACATCAAAAACGATTTAAAAGTTTTGATTAAAGCCAAAATCTGCTATTTTCATTTTCCCTTGATTTTTAACATACATGGGGCAAGTGGGACATATTTGAACAACATTTTCGATAGAGCCATTTTACCTGTTTTAGATTGTTGTCTAGTGAAAAATAACTTCGACACTCATATATTATATGGATCTAAATCAAATGCAGTTGATATCGTTGGTTTAGTTGTTAAGAAGTAGTGTACAGTTGATTTACCAAATGTGAATTTTACTTTCTGAAAATTATCTCCCTAATGGAAAAGAGCAATGGTTATAACCAGGCGGGTGCTAAGCTGTTAAATATTTGTTGCCTCCAATCGAGCGAATGCCGACGGCACTAACACTACGCCGCCCGTAGTCTATGAAAAATAAACACTGCAGTGAGTGAGAATGTTCTGAAACGCACAAAGTTTGAATAATGCAAGAAACAACTGTTTGTGAAAACACTACATTTTTACGGATTTGGTGTATTTTTGTTCGTTTCCATCTTTAATTTAATATGTGCTTTCGACACCACTCTCTCTTGTAAAAACGGTAAACAATATTTTTTTTTTACAAATACCGCCACAAGTTATGATAGTATATGAGCATTTTGACATTGGAGTATAAATTTATGCGCCAAATAAGAGGGTACTGTCGAGTGCGTGCTGGCTCTTGTTTCGGACGGCAGAACGATCGCGCGATTTGCCGAAATTTTGTGTTTTGTTTTGTTTTTCCTTAGGACGGTTCGTAAGTAAATTGATGAATATATTTTATTATTTTTACAGCATATACTGTTATTGACAAACGCTCTATATTGTCGAATAGAGCTCCCTATTATTCACCTTTCTCACTAACACAAATTTCCCTTCCCGAGACATCTATGAAGGTAGTATGGGTTCCCTGCATCTTCACTAGTAGATGTTGAACTAACATTCCTTCCCTTCCTTCCGTGATTGTAAGGACGTGGCCAGGTATACAACTGCTACTGTATAGGAAAAGGTGCTAACCCCAAGTACCAATTTGCGACAATATACAGTAGATTGCTCAATTGAGCATTGTATAGCCACCCACGATTTGTACAATCACATATGCTATACTATGCTATAAGAGGGTACTGTCATACTTGCCAAACTCCATATGAAAAAAATCCGTTGTCGCCCCTCTGGTTATAACTATGCAAAATTTTCCGTTTTCAGTGCAAACAATCTATTTATTCTACAATAGATCAACAGGTTTTGTCTTGCGTTTTGTTATTTTTAAACTTCACAGATTAACCGATCTTCAGATAAATAAAGTGCTTAAGACATAAATTGGCCATTTCGTTCTATTACAAATTAACAACACCGCCTAAGTGAAAACGTTCCTTTTGAAGTTTTAATTTATGTAATAATTTGTGTTAAACAGAGAAACATTCATTCATAAAGTGAACAAAGATTTGCTTATCTCTTTCATCTTACACATTTGGTAAGAAAGTAAGCTAATGTAAAGCCAGACAACAGACAATTAAACAGTAAACTGTTGTCATGTTTTTATATCTGCTAACATCGTAATCCATTTCTTTTGTCAAAAACAAAAGTCTGACAATCAATAAACCCCCATCCATGATCTGAAATACTACGACTCGGAAATTACATGAACATTATATCTACATTCTTCAAATTAGTTTTCGACAGTATAGAGCAGAATAGGTCCCACTTGCCCCGTTTGAAGGGGTAAGTGGGTCCCACAGGTAAATTTATTTATGTCAATACCAATATTTTTGTAACTGAATAAATGGCTTACAACACATCTACACTTCAACAACGGAAGCATATAATGATGTATCCGTGGTTAATGTCCTGAAATGCCCTGTTTTCTAAGTATCCGTTAGCGATTTTGCTGAACTAGCGTTTTTTTAGGTCTCACTTGCCCCGGGTTACCTTAGAACCTGTTTCCCTTCGACAAACAAACGCCTGACATTTCACTGATCGTTTCCGTATTGGACGTAAAAGAAAACATCAACAATATTTGCCAATGTACTGCAGTAAAATAGTGACCATGCTGGAAAGTGAGTTCAACGTTATTGGAATTATTGTGTACTGATGCGATAGTATTTGACAGCACCTTACTTCGCTTGTAGCCGAAGGAATTAATTTGAGCAGTACAATGCTGACAAGCGGCGTTGAATACGGCAGGATTTGATAAGCCACACATTTTCTATTAAATTTGCTGCTCATCAGATTTGGATTACATCACAGACAATTGTACTACATTACGGTTGACAACGGTAGGAATGTGGTGAAAGCCGTTGACCTTCTCGGAGAAACCGTGCAGAATGTTTTGAAGATGACGGAGCGTTCGCTCATTGTAAGAAAATAACGGAAGAATACAAACAATCGCTCAATGACCATAAAATAAATTGCTTCCGATGCGGAGCGTACCATTAATTTGGTGGGGAACGACGTCGCTCAGGTATCAGAGCGGGATTGTCCTGAGACATATTATAAAAATTGTGAAATCCTACCGAAATAGTGATTACAAGAACGCTTTTAATTTCTTTCAAAAAGAACTACACAGATAGAAAAATTCACTGAAATTTACGCTAAACATCATGCACATAAATGGAACGCCATTATTAGCTTAATTCCACACGGGATATAGCCTAAATGTATACAATATTTGACTCAAATCGTCAATATTGCATACAAGTTGTAAGCAATCTTGTTAGGAAGAGGACAATTTCAGCGTATAATAGCGTAAATTTCCACAATTCAAGTTTTACGCGCTGTTCATTTTTCATTATTTTTATCTGTGTACTTTCTATTCTGAATAAAACGCGCTGGGATAGCTACTTCGTAATGGCTTCCACATAACTGAAGCACCGAGAATTCTTTGCAAATCTAGCTGACCGCAGTATGTTGAGCTTGGTAAATTATATTACAAAATGTTACTGATTTCAAAACTCATAAAAACCTTTTATTATTAGATCTGGAAGATTTCTGGTCTCACATAAAAGAATATTGAGATGATTTTCTGCCCTTTTACGAAGCATCTGCAAAATCACAAGAAGAATGTCCTATTAGGCAGTTTCACTTAGAATGGTAGAGGGCATATGGGCGAGACAACCTGTTGAAGTGTGACCGAGATACTTAAAAGACCTGGCGATCCGAAAATGGTATTACAATGGTCTAGCCCTTATATTCTTGAAAGCTTCCGAATAACAATAACAAATTTTAAAAACTCTACCATCAATCGTTTATTCGTGTCAACTCTGCCGAACCATTTAATGTTATTCGCACAGAAAAAAAAATAATGAAAAATAAACAGTGCGTAAAACTTGACATGCGAAAATTTACGCTATTCTACGCTGAAATGGTCCTCTTCCTAACAAGATTGCGTACAACTTGTACCTATACAATATTGACGATTCACGTCAAATATTGTATACATTTAGGCTATATCCCATGAGGAATTACGCTAATAATGGCGTTCCATTTATGTGTATGATTTTTAGCGTAAATTCCAGTGGATTTTTCTATCTGTGCGTTTTTGGTGTTCGCAAAAAATGTGTGATGAAAGGATGTGAAAACCAGCACGAATGCGGCAGTAGAGAGGGTTTTGCTGTTGATGCTGTTGAAACCGTCCTAAAAGTGAAGTTGAACAAAGATCAAGTAAAATCAGCGATGCATGAAATAGTTCAAACTACAGAGAAATAATGAAAAATAAACGTAAAACTTGAAAATTTACGCTATTCTACGCTAAAATGGTCCTCATCCTAACAAGTGGGCTTCCAACTCGTATGCAATATTGACGATTCACGTCAAATATTGTATACATTTAGGCAATTGTGGCCCGTGTGGAATTCCATTTATTCTTATATATTATTATTATTACATTATTGTTCCATTTATTGGGATCAGCTATTCGATTTTTTACTCCCGTCAATTTTTGTTTATTAGGTTAAATAGTTGTTCTACATCATTGAAAAATAATTTACCAAGATTGATACGCTTGTTATGTGATTGGTCAGTGATTAAACCTCCGATTCTTACTGCAAAAACCTTGCTCTAACCACCTGAGAGATGGAGGTCCCTCTCGTCGACGAAGATCCGCAATGCCAGTACAATATACCCCTTGTGGTTTGTTCAACTTTTCCTTAACTTTCCTACATATTATTGTCAAAAAAAACTTGGACGGTTTGCTCATAAACATAAACAAAAATCTTATTATCTTAGCTCCACAGCGACGAAAGCTGTGACCCTCTTAAGATGCAAAAACGTGTTGATGCTGCACACATAGTGGTTGATTGGAATCCCATTATGAAAGCATGCAGTTACCATTTACCCAATTGTAACTGCGAGAACAACAAACCAACCCGCACCTAATTGACCATTTATCAACCAAATGAGCACCACCGGTGAAGCAATCGTTCCACATTAGCGCGTATCTGAGCCGTGAAATAAGTGCAATCGATATCGCACTCATGGAGACCATCCCAAGGCCCCGTGGCTGGAACTATCTCTCGCAGAAAGGGCACCGATGATGATGTCTCGAGCGCAGGAACATCATCACCAGTAACTGCAAGTGTCAATATCGTCATCGGCTGCCCAACAGTTGCAATTTTGCCATTTTGTGATACTCTCATTGGTGCATTCGCGTGTTTGCCCACATCCTCCTCTGGTCTACGACTTCGGCAGCAGACTCGTAGCTTCATTCGATACTGCACTGCGCGCATCTCTGAAGGACGACACCGATGACGACGACGGTCACTCGCTCGAACGGAAAATGATAAAACACGATTAAATTACCCGCAGCTTCACCGGACCCAGCCCAGCGGACTCGGAGATAGACGACGCACATTCGGCCAGAATCAGAACCCCAGATAGAAGACGATACAATATAATCGACCGTAACAATATCGTTTTCTGTTTATGAAGCGTGTTATACAACAATTTCTGGACTGGCGGAATTGGCAATGAGCGCACATTCACAAGCTCGGGCGCATTCGAAAACAAACCAAGCTGCAGTGCAATGTTTCATAAGTGTAGTAAGGGGCCCTTACCTGGGGATATGGGAAAACGTTGGCAACTAGCTACAAAAGAGAGCACGTTTGTCAATTTTACAATTTTAAATGCAAAGAAATAATTTGTTGTCCCTTTGTAAATGCGGGGAACTTGCTACGCTAATGAAACTTTACTGCCGCTGCTGTGGCCTTTTGCTTGTGCTGAACTTCAGATTGGATGGACAACGTATCGATGATATCTGATGCTCCGATGGCAGTCTTTTGGATGGTTGCGTTTTGCTGCTGGGTATTCGAACCGGACCGGGAGGCATCATCGGTAATCATGGTTTGTCCATTCGTTCCTCCGTGTTCTATTTGGATCTGACGAACCGTTGGACCATTCCGAGTCTCGATTCCAAACAACAATCGAAACCACAAACCGACACTGCGACGACGTGGCGTGGCGTGGCGCGGCATTGGTCTGGAACAGAACGGAGGACGGAAGGTGACACTCGTTGCATTCGATGACCTAACGGCGAGCGAGGAGACACGTAATGGAACAATAATGCACATACATAATAAGCTTCGAGCCTGTGTGACCAGAACCGTCTGCAATTTGATACACTTTGTCGGTTCGTATTTCTGTTGCAAGTAGATCGGTGGCCAAAGGAAGTCCTATCGAGGCGGAAGATTTTTGTTATTTTCAAACTTGTAAATGTGAATGGTTTAATATAATGTTCTATATTGAGACCCATGTAAGTAAAATGCGTAAGTAATGTTCGTCAATTGTTTACTGGCAGAACCAGAGTTCAGGAGCTCAGTCTGAAATTCCTCTAGAAATGTCTTATCCAGATATTATTTCAGTAATTTATCCAAAAGTAATTTTGGGAAATATTCTAGACATTGTAACATTCGTTCGTAAAATCATCTTATCATTATTACAGAAAATCATTCGGAACTTCTTTCACGAATTCCTCTAAAAATTAAAATTTCTACTCCAATTCATTCGGAATTTCGCTCAAGAATTCCAACAAAAGTTTTATTACAAAATTCTAGGAATTTTCAGTGAATTTCTGATGCAATTTTTAAAGTAATTATTTTCAAATTTCTCCAAAAAACCTTTGTAAATTAATCCAGTTTTCATCCAGAAATTTATATAAAGACGGAATCCAGAGAATAACGTTGGATTTTTTTTCTTAGTTATTCCTTAAGAACTTCCTTCGAGAATTCCTTTAAAAATTTCTCTAGAAAAACTTTAGGAAACAGAAATCCTTTCAATCTCCTTTAAAAATTCCTTTAGGGATTCCTTTGATTTTTTTTGAAAAACTTTGGAAAACTTTCTTCCAGAAAAAAATAGGAAATTCCTTCGAATTATCCTTTGGAGATTTCTTCATAAATTATCTCGAAATTCCTCAGAATATTCCTTCGGAAATACTTTTATTTTTGTTCAGGAATTTCTTAAAAAAAACTTAATGAAGCTTCATAAGGAATTGTTCGGGAAGTTTTTTTTCAGAAATTTCATGAATGATTTATTTAAGAATTTCTTTAAAATTTGATTTAGGAATTCATTTATTAGAAATTTTTGCAAATTCCTTCAAGAATTTCATGGAAAACTTCTTTAAAAGCTCCTCCAAAATTTCTTGAAGTACATATTCCTTCGGGAATAGGAGTTCCTTCTGAATCTCCTGTTTACGATTTTGATCTTTACTCCATACTTTTCGAATTCCACTTAGTTCAACTACAATATTGTTACCAAAAGTTTCGGAAGCCTCTTTCCAAGAGACTTGGAAGCCTCCTTCCAAGAGGCTCGGAAGCCTCCTTCCAAGAGGCTCGGAAGCCTCCTTCCAAGAGGCTCGGAAGCCTCCTTCCAAGAGGCTCGGAAGCCTCCTTCCAAGAGGCTCAGAAGTCTCCTTCCAAGAGGCTCAGGCCTCCTTCCAAGAGGCTCAGGCCTCCTTCCAAGAGGCTCAGGCCTCCTTCCAAGAGGCTCAAGCCTCCTTCCAAGAGGCTCAGGCCTCCTCCAAGAGGCTCAGGCCTCCTTCCAAGAGGCTCAGGCCTCCTTCCAAGAGGCTCAGAAGCCTCCTTCCAAGAGGCTCAGGCCTCCTTCCAAGAGGCTCAGAAGCCTCCTTCCAAGAGGCTCAGGCCTCCTTCCAAGAGGCTCAGAGCCTCCTTCCAAGAGGCTCAGGAAGCCTCCTTCCAAGAGGCTCAGGCCTCCTTCCAAGAGGCTCAGGCCTCCTTCCAAGAGGCTCAGAAGCCTCCTTCCAAGAGGCTCAAGCCTCCTTCCAAGAGGCTCAGGCCTCCTTCCAAGAGGCTCAGAGCCTCCTTCCAAGAGGCTCAGGCCTCCTTCCAAGAGGCCTGGAAGCCTCCTTCCAAGAGGCTCAGAAGCCTCCTTCCAAGAGGCTCAGAAGCCTCCTTCCAAGAGGCTCAGGCCTCCTTCCAAGAGGCTCAGGCCTCCTTCCAAGAGGCTCAGAGCCTCCTTCCAAGAGGCTCAGAAGCCTCCTTCCAAGAGGCTCAGAGCCTCCTTCCAAGAGGCTCAGGCCTCCTTCCAAGAGGCTCAGAAGCCTCCTTTCAAGAGGCTCAGAGCCTCCTTCAAGAGGCTCGGAAGCCTCCTTTCAAGAGGCTCAAGCCTCCTTTCAAGAGGCCTCAAGCCTCCTTTCAAGAGGCTCAGAGCCTCCTTTCAAGAGGCTCAGAAGCCTCCTTTCAAGAGGCTCAGAGCCTCCTTTCAAGAGGCTCAGAAGCCTCCTTTCAAGAGGCCTGGAAGCCTCCTTTCAAGAGGCCTGGAAGCCTCCTTTCAAGAGGCTCAGGCCTCCTTTCAAGAGGCTCAGGCCTCCTTTCAAGAGGCTCAGAAGCCTCCTTTCAAGAGGCTCAGGCCTCCTTTCAAGAGGCCTGGAAGCCTCCTTTCAAGAGGCCTCAGAGCCTCCTTTCAAGAGGCTCAGAAGCCTCCTTTCAAGAGGCTCAGAGCCTCCTTTCAAGAGGCCTCGAAGCCTCCTTTCAAGAGGCTCAAGCCTCCTTTCAAGAGGCTCAGGCCTCCTTTCAAGAGGCTCAGAGCCTCCTTTCAAGAGGCTCAGGAAGCCTCCTTTCAAGAGGCTCAGCCTCCTTTCAAGAGGCTCAGAGCCTCCTTTCAAGAGGCTCAAGCCTCCTTTCAAGAGGCTCAGGAAGCCTCCTTTCAAGAGGCTCAGAAGCCTCCTTTCAAGAGGCTCAGAGCCTCCTTTCAAGAGGCTCAGAAGCCTCCTTTCAAGAGGCTCAGAAGCCTCCTTTCAAGAGGCTCAGAAGCCTCCTTTCAAGAGGCTCAGAAGCCTCCTTTCAAGAGGCTCAGAGCCTCCTTTCAAGAGGCTCAGAAGCCTCCTTTCAAGAGGCTCAGAGCCTCCTTTCAAGAGGCTCAGAAGCCTCCTTTCAAGAAGGCTCAGAAGCCTCCTTTCAAGAGGCTCAAGCCTCCTTTCAAGAGGCCTCAGGAAGCCTCCTTTCAAGAGGCTCAGAGCCTCCTTCAAGAGGCTCAGAAGCCTCCTTTCAAGAGGCTCAGGCCTCCTTTCAAGAGGCTCAGGCCTCCTTTCAAGAGGCCTCAAGCCTCCTTCAAGAGGCTCAGAGCCTCCTTTCAAGAGGCTCAAGCCTCCTTTCAAGAGGCTCAGAAGCCTCCTTTCAAGAGGCTCTCAAGCCTCCTTTCAAGAGGCTCAGAAGCCTCCTTTCAAGAGGCCTGGAAGCCTCCTTTCAAGAGGCTCAGGAAGCCTCCTTTCAAGAGGCCTGGAAGCCTCCTTTCAAGAGGCTCAGAGCCTCCTTTCAAGAGGCTCAAAGCCTCCTTTCAAGAGCTCAGAAGCCTCCTTTCAAGAGGCTCAGGCCTCCTTTCAAGAGGCTTGGAAGCCTCCTTTCAAGAGCTCAGGCCTCCTTTCAAGAGGCTCAGAGCCTCCTTTCAAGAGGCTCAGCCTCCTTTCAAGAGGCTCAGAAGCCTCCTTTCAAGAGGCTCAGAAGCCTCCTTTCAAGAGGCTCAGAGCCTTCTTTTAAGAGGCTCAGAGCCTTCTTTTAAGAGGCTCAGGAAGGCCTCCTTCCAAGAGGCTCAAGCCTCCTTTCAAGAGGCTCAGAGCCTCCTTTCAAGAGGCTCAGGCCTCCTTTCAAGAGGCTCAGGCCTCCTTTCAAGAGGCTCAGAGCCTACTTTCAAGAGGCTCAGGAAGCCTCCTTTCAAGAGGCTCAGGAAGCCTCCTTTCAAGAGGCTCAGGAAGCCTCCTTACCAGAGGCTCGGGAAGCCTCCTTTCAAGAGGCTCGGGAAGCCTCCTTTCAAGAGGCTCGGAAGCCTCCTTTCAAGAGGCTCGGGAAGCCTCCTTTCAAGAGGCTCGGGAAGCCTCCTTTCAAGAGGCTCGGGAAGCCTCCTTTCAAGAGGCTCGGGAAGCCTCCTTTCAAGAGGCCCGGGAAGCCTCCTTTCAAGAGGCTCGGGAAGCCTCCTTTCAAGAGGCTCGGAAGCCTCCTTTCAAGAGGCTCGGAAGCCTCCTTTCAAGAGGCTCCCCAAGCAACACCTCTTGTTTCTCAGTGAGTAACAACAACTGTGGTGTGACTTACTAAAGGTCTGACTTATGCACAACGCGTCGTATTTGGAACTCCTTTGTGACACAAAAACCGCAAGAGGTGGAGCCTATTTGCAACATCTTACGGCTACAATGAAAATAAAAACACAAAAACCAACCGGGAATCGAACCATGGACCTTGAGATTTCCAACCTTCTACTATAACCATCACACCAACAATTCTATTTGGAGATTCTGCTACAAGTGCACTACATAAACAACAAAATCATTTGTAACTTCATTGTACCTTATACGGAACATGCAGGGGACTGTCAAAAATAAAATACTGCTCAGCTGAGCTCAAAGTGTTTTGCAACATATCAGAAACATTCTCGTGACAGCAATGAACCGAAGTGTTATTAATTCTGCAACTTATCTGTTTTGTTTCTGATATGAAACACATCTGATATGAAACACATTTTAAACCACCCAAGAAGTCAGATGGGTAGAATATTGCGACGCCACTTAAACGGAAATGAAACATTGTGATTTTCTGAAACTGGGAAGTGGCTTTAATGTGACTCGATGTATTGCCAGTGTCTTCAATGCAATTTATTAGGAACAAACACCTATTTGAAAGATGTTGCGCGTGCTGCTTGAAGGGTCCTTTCAAGAGGCTCGGGAAGCCTCTTTCAAGAGGCTCGGGAAGCCTCCTTTCAAGAGGCTCGGGAAGCCTCCTTTCAAGAGGCTCGGGAAGCCTCCTTTCAAGAGGCTCGGGAAGCCTCCTTTCAAGAGGCTCGGGAAGCCTCCTTTCAAGAGGCTCAGGAAGCCTCCTTTCAAGAGGCTCAGGAAGCCTCTTTTCAAGAGGCTCGGGAAGCCTCCTTTCAAGAGGCTCAGGAAGCCTCCTTTCAAGAGGCTCAGGAAGCCTCCTTTCAAGAGGCTCAGGAAGCCTCCTTTCAAGAGGCTCAGGAAGCCTCCTTTCAAGAGCTCAGGAAGCCTCCTTTCAAGAGGCTCAAGCCTCCTTTCAAGAGGCTCAGGCCTCCTTTCAAGAGGCTCAGAAGCCTCCTTTCAAGAGGCCTCAGAAGCCTCCTTTCAAGAGGCTCAGAGCCTCCTTTCAAGAGGCTCAGAGCCTCCTTTCAAGAGGCCTCAGGCCTCCTTTCAAGAGCTCAGAGCCTCCTTTCAAGAGGCTCAGAAGCCTCCTTTCAAGAGGCTCAGGAAGCCTCCTTTCAAGAGGCTCAGGCCTCCTTTCAAGAGGCTCAGAGCCTCCTTTCAAGAGGCTCAGAGCCTCCTTTCAAGAGGCTCAGAGCCTCCTTTCAAGAGGCTCAGAGGCCTCCTTCCAAGAGGCTCAGAAGCCTCCTTTCAAGAGGCTCAGAGCCTCCTTTCAAGAGGCTCAGAAGCCTCCTTTCAAGAGGCTCAGAAGCCTCCTTTCAAGAGGCTCAGAGCCTCCTTTCAAGAGGCTCAGAAGCCTCCTTTCAAGAGAGCTCAGAAGCCTCCTTTCAAGAGGCTCAGAAGCCTCCTTTCAAGAGGCTCAGAAGCCTCCTTTCAAGAGGCTCAGAAGCCTCCTTTCAAGAGGCTCAGAGCCTCCTTTCAAGAGGCTCAGAAGCCTCCTTTCAAGAGGCTCAGAAGCCTCCTTTCAAGAGGCTCAGAAGCCTCCTTTCAAGAGGCTCAGAGCCTCCTTTCAAGAGAGCTCAGAAGCCTCCTTTCAAGAGGCCTGGAAGCCTCCTTTCAAGAGGCTCAGAAGCCTCCTTTCAAGAGGCTCAGAAGCCTCCTTTCAAGAGGCCTCAGAGCCTCCTTTCAAGAGGCTCAGAAGCCTCCTTTCAAGAGGCTCAGGCCTCCTTTCAAGAGGCTCAGAAGCCTCCTTTCAAGAGGCTCAGAAGCCTCCTTTCAAGAGGCTCAGAGCCTCCTTTCAAGAGGCTCAGAAGCCTCCTTTCAAGAGGCTCAGAAGCCTCCTTTCAAGAGGCTCAGAAGCCTCCTTTCAAGAGGCTCAGAGCCTCCTTTCAAGAGGCTCAGAAGCCTCCTTTCAAGAGGCTCAGAAGCCTCCTTTCAAGAGGCTCAGAAGCCTCCTTTCAAGAGGCTCAGAGCCTCCTTTCAAGAGGCTCAGAGCCTCCTTTCAAGAGGCTCAGAAGCCTCCTTTCAAGAGGCTCAGAAGCCTCCTTTCAAGAGGCTCAGAAGCCTCCTTTCAAGAGGCTCAGGAAGCCTCCTTTCAAGAGGCTCAGAGCCTCCTTTCCAAGAGGCTCAGAAGCCTCCTTTCAAGAGGCTCAGGAAGCCTCCTTTCAAGAGGCTCAGAGCCTCCTTTCAAGAGGCTCAGGAAGCCTCCTTTCAAGAGGCTCAGGAAGCCTCCTTTCAAGAGGCTCAGGAAGCCTCCTTTCAAGAGGCTCAGGAAGCCTCCTTTCAAGAGGCTCAGAGCCTCCTTTCAAGAGGCTCAGGGAAGCCTCCTTTCAAGAGGCTCAGGAGCCTCCTTTCAAGAGGCTCAGGAAGCCTCCTTTCAAGAGGCTCAGAAGCCTCCTTTCAAGAGGCTCAGGCCTCCTTTCAAGAGGCTCAGAGCCTCCTTTCAAGAGGCTCAGGAAGCCTCCTTTCAAGAGGCTCAGAGCCTCCTTTCAAGAGGCTCAGAAGCCTCCTTTCAAGAGGCTCAGAGCCTCCTTTCAAGAGGCTCAGAGCCTCCTTTCAAGAGGCTCAGAAGCCTCCTTCAAGAGGCTCAGAAGCCTCCTTTCAAGAGGCTCAGGCCTCCTTTCAAGAGGCCTGGAAGCCTCCTTTCAAGAGGCTCAGAAGCCTCCTTTCAAGAGGCCTGGAAGCCTCCTTTCAAGAGGCTCAGGCCTCCTTTCAAGAGGCTCAGGCCTCCTTCAAGAGGCTCAAGCCTCCTTTCAAGAGGCTCAGAAGCCTCCTTTCAAGAGGCCTCAGAGCCTCCTTTCAAGAGGCTCAGAGCCTCCTTTCAAGAGGCTCAGAGCCTCCTTTCAAGAGGCTCGGAAGCCTCCTTTCAAGAGGCTCCAGGAAGCCTCCTTTCAAGAGGCTCAGGAAGCCTCCTTTCAAGAGGCCTGGAAGCCTCCTTTCAAGAGGCTCAGAAGCCTCCTTTCAAGAGGCTCAGAGCCTCCTTTCAAGAGGCTCACAGCCTCCTTTCAAGAGGCTCGAAGCCTCCTTTCAAGAGGCTCAGAAGCCTCCTTTCAAGAGGCTCAGAAGCCTCCTTTCAAGAGGCTCAGAGCCTCCTTTCAAGAGGCTCAGGAAGCCTCCTTTCAAGAGGCTCAGAAGCCTCCTTTCAAGAGGCTCAGAAGCCTCCTTTCAAGAGGCTCAGAAGCCTCCTTTCAAGAGGCTCAGGAAGCCTCCTTTCAAGAGGCTCAGAAGCCTCCTTTCAAGAGGCTCGAAGCCTCCTTTCAAGAGGCTCAAGCCTCCTTTCAAGAGGCTCAGCCTCCTTTCAAGAGGCTCAAGCCTCCTTTCAAGAGGCTCAGGCCTCCTTTCAAGAGGCTCAGAAGCCTCCTTTCAAGAGGCTCAGGGCCTCCTTTCAAGAGGCTCAGAAGCCTCCTTTCAAGAGGCTCAGGAAGCCTCCTTTCAAGAGGCTCAGAAGCCTCCTTTCAAGAGGCTCAGAGCCTCCTTTCAAGAGGCTCAGAAGCCTCCTTTCAAGAGGCTCAGAAGCCTCCTTTCAAGAGGCTCAGAAGCCTCCTTTCAAGAGGCTCAGAGCCTCCTTTCAAGAGGCTCAGAAGCCTCCTTTCAAGAGGCCTGGAAGCCTCCTTTCAAGAGGCTCAGAGCCTCCTTTCAAGAGGCTCAGAGCCTCCTTTCAAGAGGCTCAGAAGCCTCCTTTCAAGAGGCTCAGAAGCCTCCTTTCAAGAGGCTCAGAAGCCTCCTTTCAAGAGGCTCAGGCCTCCTTTCAAGAGGCTCAGGAAGCCTCCTTTCAAGAGGCTCAGAAGCCTCCTTTCCAGAGGCTCAGGCCTCCTTTCCAGAGGCTCAGAGCCTCCTTTCAAGAGGCTCAGAAGCCTCCTTTCAAGAGGCTCAGGAAGCCTCCTTTCAAGAGGCTCAGGAAGCCTCCTTTCAAGAGGCTCAGGAAGCCTCCTTTCAAGAGGCCCAGGAAGCCTCCTTTCAAGAGGCTCAGGAAGCCTCCTTTCAAGAGGCTCAGGAAGCCTCCTTTCAAGAGGCTCAGGAAGCCTCCTTTCAAGAGGCTCAGGAAGCCTCCTTTCAAGAGGCTCAGGAAGCCTCCTTTCAAGAGGCTCAGGAAGCCTCCTTTCAAGAGGCTCAGGAAGCCTCCTTTCAAGAGGCTCAGGAAGCCTCCTTTCAAGAGGCTCAGGAAGCCTCCTTTCAAGAGGCTCAGGAAGCCTCCTTTCAAGAGGCTCAGGAAGCCTCCTTTCAAGAGGCTCGGAAGCCTCCTTTCAAGAGGCATGGAAGCCTCCTTTCAAGAGGCATGGAAGCCTCCTTTCAAGACCCGAGCAGCACAAGTCAGACAAAAATGGTTACAGCAACTTGATTGTGACTGAATCTGGTCACATATGAGTTGCAGCAACCTATGTGAAGCATGTGTGCTGCTAGGGAGGCTCGGGAAGCCTCCTTTCAAGAGGCTCAGGAAGCCTCCTTTCAAGAGGCTCAGGAAGCCTCCTTTCAAGAGGCTCAGGAAGCCTCCTTTCAAGAGGCTCAGGAAGCCTCCTTTCAAGAGGCTCAGGAAGCCTCCTTTCAAGAGGCTCAGGAAGCCTTCTTTCAAGAGGCTCAGGAAGCCTCCTTTCAAGAGGCTCAGGAAGCCTCCTTTCAAGAGGCTCAGGAAGCCTCCTTTCAAGAGGCTCAGGAAGCCTCCTTTCAAGAGGCTCAGGAAGCCTCCTTTCAAGAGGCTCAGGAAGCCTCCTTTCAAGAGGCTCAGGAAGCCTCCTTTCAAGAGGCTCAGGAAGCCTCCTTTCAAGAGGCTCAGGAAGCCTCCTTTCAAGAGGCTCAGGAAGCCTCCTTTCAAGAGGCTCAGGAAGCCTCCTTTCAAGAGGCTCAGGAAGCCTCCTTTCAAGAGGCTCAGGAAGCCTCCTTTCAAGAGGCTCAGGAAGCCTCCTTTCAAGAGGCTCAGGAAGCCTCCTTTCAAGAGGCTCAGGAAGCCTCCTTTCAAGAGGCTCAGGAAGCCTCCTTTCAAGAGGCTCAGGAAGCCTCCTTTCAAGAGGCTCAGGAAGCCTCCTTTCAAGAGGCTCAGGAAGCCTCCTTTCAAGAGGCTCAGGAAGCCTCCTTTCAAGAGGCTCAGGAAGCCTCCTTTCAAGAGGCTCAGGAAGCCTCCTTTCAAGAGGCTCAGGAAGCCTCCTTTCAAGAGGCTCAGGAAGCCTCCTTTCAAGAGGCTCAGGAAGCCTCCTTTCAAGAGGCTCAGGAAGCCTCCTTTCAAGAGGCTCAGGAAGCCTCCTTTCAAGAGGCTCAGGAAGCCTCCTTTCAAGAGGCTCAGGAAGCCTCCCTTCAAGAGGCTCAGGAAGCCTCCTTTCAAGAGGCTCAGGAAGCCTCCTTTCAAGAGGCTCAGGAAGCCTCCTTTCAAGAGGCTCAGGAAGCCTCCTTTCAAGGGGCTCAGGAAGCCTCCTTTCAAGAGGCTCAGGAAGCCTCCTTTCAAGAGGCTCAGGAAGCCTCCTTTCAAGAGGCTCAGGAAGCCTCCTTTCAAGAGGCTCAGGAAGCCTCCTTTCAAGAGGCTCAGGAAGCCTCCTTTCAAGAGGCTCAGGAAGCCTCCTTTCAAGAGGCTCAGAGCCTCCTTTCAAGAGGCTCAGGCCTCCTTTCAAGAGGCTCAGAAGCCTCCTTTCAAGAGGCTCAGAGCCTCCTTTCAAGAGGCTCAGAAGCCTCCTTTCAAGAGGCTCAAGCCTCCTTTCAAGAGGCTCAGGCCTCCTTTCAAGAGGCTCAGAGCCTCCTTTCAAGAGGCTCAGAAGCCTCCTTTCAAGAGGCTCAGAAGCCTCCTTTCAAGAGGCTCAGAAGCCTCCTTTCAAGAGGCTCAGAAGCCTCCTTTCAAGAGGCCTGGAAGCCTCCTTTCAAGAGGCTCAAGCCTCCTTTCAAGAGGCCTCAGAAGCCTCCTTTCAAGAGGCTCAGAAGCCTCCTTTCAAGAGGCTCAGAAGCCTCCTTTCAAGAGGCTCAGAAGCCTCCTTTCAAGAGGCTCAGAGCCTCCTTTCAAGAGGCTCAGAAGCCTCCTTTCAAGAGGCCTCAGAAGCCTCCTTTCAAGAGGCCTCAAGCCTCCTTTCAAGAGGCTCAAAGCCTCCTTTCAAGAGGCCTCAAGCCTCCTTTCAAGAGGCTCAAGCCTCCTTTCAAGAGGCTCAGAAGCCTCCTTTCAAGGGGCTCAGAAGCCTCCTTTCAAGAGGCCTGGAAGCCTCCTTTCAAGGGCTCAGAAGCCTCTTTCAAGAGGCTCAGAAGCCTCCTTTCAAGAGGCTCAAGCCTCCTTTCAAGAGGATCAGAAGCCTCCTTTCAAGAGGCTCAGAAGCCTCCTTCCAAGAGGCTCAAGCCTCCTTCCAAGAGGCTCAGGCCTCCTTCCAAGAGGCTCAGAAGCCTCCTTCCAAGAGGCTCAGAAGCCTCCTTCCAAGAGGCTCAGGAAGCCTCCTTCCAAGAGGCTCAGGCCTCCTTCCAAGAGGCTCAGAAGCCTCCTTTCAAGAGGCTCAGAAGCCTCCTTCCAAGAGGCTCAGAAGCCTCCTTCCAAGAGGCTCGGAAGCCTCCTTCCAAGAGGCCCGGAAGCCTCCTTCCAAGAGGCCCGGAAGCCTCCTTCCAAGAGGCTCGGAAGCCTCCTTCCAAGAGGCCCGGAAGCCTCCTTTCAAGAGGCCCGGAAGCCTCCTTTCAAGAGGCATTTGATATTATTGAGCTATTTTCATCTACTCGGGAAGCCTCCGTACTCCAGTTTTATTCCGCCAGAGCAATTGTTGGATGCTCGCATTTTATAAATGTGTTTATTGATAAGCAAGAATTTCAGCCGTTTTACATTTGACAATTTCCTATATATCGCAACGTAACTTCGCAACTTTATGACATGTACGATCTTTAATAAATATCTGGATCCGTTTAGTTGATTTTTTTTGGATAGTGGACCATAAACATTCAAGTAATATCTTAATTTAAATCTGATCCAGAAATCATCAACAAATAATACAGCAATTCCGTAAAAAACACAACAAATAACAACACGAACACAATATGATTTCTTCCACGGAAATTGAATCATCATCCATTAGGCCCAAATCAATTTTGCGCTCCACCCAGATCGGAATCCATTATGAGAACATGAAAGTAATTCGTTTGAACACTTTGTCCGCTGGACATTATTGCATCTTTTAGTGTCGACCCCGCGGGCACAGCTCGAGAAATGATCATTGCCATCAATAATAAACGCTCCAAAGATATTCTTCCTTCATCTACCACCCGAATCCAATAAGGTTCGCTTTCCACAATCGATCGTCCGTGCTATTCAGCAGGCAACACTTGCAACCAACCTGGCGGTGAACCAAGACGAATCACAGAAAATCTTGTGAATTTATCATCGAACCGCAGGCCAGGCGCAAACTCTGGGGGATGCAACCGCAATGCATGCTCTAATATCGACAGATCCTCATTTCCCACTGCAGCAGCCATCGACCGAAGGTGGAGAGGAAATATTTCAAATTGAGCTCATTTGTCACACGTCAAGAATGTTGTTTTGCCTTTTTGTTCTGCGGGAACCCTCTTCGATCTCTCTCGGGTTGACTGTGTTTAATGTTTTGCCGATCGGGCTCGTATGCATGTGTGTCTTCTGGTTAATGGTAGCTGAGGACACAGGTGTTATGAAAAATTAGTTTTGATCTTCGACTTGTGCAACACAAGAAACAGCAACTTTAAAAAACGCAATCGAAGCTAGTATAAAAATATAGAAAACTACGGCAGCTCTCTTAACGAATGGAAGGGAAACCTAATCGGAGAAATCAATTTTCTGACACGAATAAATCCGTACAACATCAACTTCCCGTTTCTATCAATGTGTCGAATCTAATTACCGATTCCAGTCCACACTTGAGCGCCAATAAAACCATCCCAAGAAATGTTGCCCGATCAAATCTCTTATTGTGACACGAGTTCCCGGAATTACCCAAAAGTGTTTCCCTCGCCCGAGTTGTCGCAGTCCGGTCAACCGGATTACCATCGAATCGGCGACCGAAACTACCGATGGGCTGGAGATGGAAGCTCACCGATAGGAGATTAGTCACGCTCAATAAAGCACCCAAAAGCATCGAAGACAAAGTGCGTCTTCTGTGAATCATTCTCCAACAGCGTGCGCAACCTCGAAGGAAAGAGTGCCTCCGATTGAGAAAGTGATTTCCCTACACGCCGACCGGAGTGAGAGCCTCACAGTCAGAGATGAATGGGTTTTGGTTTCCGAAAAAGTAACGCTATCGACCCCCATCCCAGCTCCGGGTTTGGCCTGCGAGCCTACACATGAGCACGACGACGAGCATTAACAGTTGCTTGATTTATGGAGGATATTGAAATTTTATAGTTTAACGCCTTTTCGAATTCCCCTGCGTGCGTCGTCGGACGGAGGGGGTGTTTGTATCCATTCTTCACTATCGGGACTCGGGGAATACGTAGAGGCGAATCGGGCAGAATCTGGAAATTAATTTCCCAATATTGGTATCAACTACTTTATAATGAACTCATGGAAAAGTGCACTTTGTCTTTTTTTTTTTCAATGCAACCCTCCTATATTTATGAATTCCGTGCTCGGATCTGATTGACTTAAAAACTTTTCTTGGAAATTGATTGTAGAATTCTGACAATTTATCAAAAACGGCATGCATAAAACAAACAGAACATGAAGAAAATCACTAAAATTATATTTTTACGGCTCGGATCTACGAAAATCTCCCATAGTGGGCCAGTCGAGCCATTGACGATTAGGTGAAAGGTGTAAGACGTCCAAAAAAACATGGAACAGTCGATTTTATTGCGTTCCTGAGCTGGGCTGCCGATGGGATTGATACACGATATGCAGGATGAACGGCAGCATCAGCAGCTACAATGGAGCCAACTTGTTGATAGGGGACAGTAAAATTAAAATTTGAATACATTTTATGGTGTTTTGTTTGAGAGCTGGAAAGATTGAATCTTGGAGATGAAGAAAGATGTTGAATCAATTTGTCGCAGCTCATTCATGCATGATCGGACGAGCATTCTATTGTTGGTCGATGATTTTACGACGACGTGTTGTAAAATTAACTTTATGGATTGAAATTGGTGAGCTGTTCATTGTGTAGAATCACATTTCTTGGGCTGAATGGAAAAATAATTCAAAGAAATATAACGCTCGTCAGCAAGAAAGGCAATTTTCAATATTTCTTTCAGGATGATTTGTTTGTTTCAATGACATCATGTTCACTTTATATATTATGTATTTATGGTTAAATGTGTGAGTAGTAAAAAATTTTTTTTTTGTTGCTCCCGTTTAGTTTCAACTTTCTACTTAAAGCTTCAATCGTAATATTTTATTACTAAACAAGTTGAACTACTAGAGTTCGAATTTCAAAATATAAATGTAAATAATTCAATATCGATGTAAACTACTTCATTGTTGAAACGAAAAAAGTACTGGTCTTAAGACGAGTTTATTCTATTCCATTTAATTCCACTACTTGATTGTACCTTTGACAGGTACGTATTTCGACCTCAACAGTAAGTCCGTCTTCAGTGTCTCGTACTTGATTCGACGTATCTGTGCCTTTTTTCGATAGCGTTATACTTTTTACAACGACGCGAGTCTTCGAGGGTTAAGCAAGATTAGATGTGAAACGAGTGAAATTCGATTATTAATGCTTCCAGGAGCCAGTTCTACACGATCCAAGTATTCTCCGCATGAGTTATGAGTAAAGAAAGAAAAATAGGGGAATGACGGCTTTGGCAGATTTTGTTCTATTATTGTCAGGGGTTTGTTATGACTGATGATGCTCAAATGTGGCCTAAACATTCTTTGCATATCAAAAAATATTGTGGCCAAATTTCATAAAATTTGGTCGACAACCCCCCCCCCCCCCCCATCTTACGTGCAAAGTTTAAGTGATGTGTGGAAGAGTAAAAGTTGTTCATCATTAGATTTTTATTGTTCTGGGTGAACGTTTCTAATACCTCTAGTTGTCTTCTCGGAACAATTGAAAAGCGAAACACGCCTATTTGAAAAAGTTTTTGTGGAATATACAAATCCACATGTTTCGATTTATAATTTTGTAAAAATATAAAAAAAACGTCATTGATTATGTTTTAACTCTACTTTATTGACTACTTACATACTATACAAATACATGATCAGGTAACTATCGAGAGGTAAATATTCATAATTATTTACCGATTGATGAGCCGTCTGGTTTTCATTGTCCTGATCTACCTTGACGGGTAGATGCTTTGAGACAATGTAGTGGTAGATCACCATACCAGATGATCGATAGGCTATCGTCCGACCTAGTGGGTCGAAAGCCAGTCGCCATAGGAGGAGATTTTACCGCTTGGGCAGTAGAGTGGGGCAGCCACTGCACCAATGAAAAGGTCAAGCGTTACTAGAGGCGCTAGTGCAGCTCGACGCAGTGCTAGTCAATGATGGTTCCGCTAGCACGTTCAGAAGGAACGGGGTCGAGTGGATGAGGGTTACACCCATACTGCCGCTAAACGCAAGTCGAGCACATCTGTATATACGGACGCCCATATACTGATGTGCTCGACTTGCGATTAGCGGCCTCATAGTGATCATCTAGAAATTCGCTTTTAGATGAACTTTGGCGTGCAACATCCGAGGTCCGGGCATCCCTGTCAGGTTCGTGGATGGAGGACCAATCAAATCGACAGCATTTTTAACCGCGGCCCTGGGACTGGAAGCCAACACTGCTTTGAAGGTCTAAGTGGTGATGCGTTGGTAGCTGTCCAATCACGCCCGTGCGACGCCACCATGCCGAGAAAAGGCCTGCCGAGAAACAGCAGACGCCCGGTATACTGGTGGAGTGCCAAAAATGCGGCCCCTCGATCAACCTGTCTCAACACCGTACTCAGAGGGTACGAACGGCCTGTCTAACCATCAGTTCGATTTTTGCATGGGTAAGTCCACGTTAGATGCTATTATCTCGGTAGTAAAGACCGCCGACAAGAACAGTAAGAACTAGAGCACAGTATGATAGATCTTACTCCGTAATGCATCACCAAAAAGGTGTCTAGGTTCATTACAGGCTCCGTTAACTGCCTGGCTAAATGTTTTACCCGCCCGGCCATTCATCTCTTCGGCACGGGTCGCATCCCAAGCAGCACAAGTTAAGTGAAACAGGTTGCAGCAACCCATTTGCGACTGAATCCGATCACAAATCAGTTACTGTGATTTTTGTGCAACATGTGTGCTGCTCGGGATGACACCTTGGGGTTCGGGGTTAGGGACGTCATATTGTCAGCTTAGGTTGTAACCGCTCGCGTGACGAAACTCAAGAGTGTTTCGAAGCTGCAGCTTCAAACGCTTCATAATTTGGGCAGGCCTAGAAGGCGTTACATTTTTGTAATGTTTTTTAGTCCGACTACGATCTAGCCCGGACAAAAACCAACACCACGTGAAGCGTAAGCAATAATTTTATTTCTATGCTCAAGCCTCTCCAGATTTCTCCCAAATTGATTAATTGTATCAATAAATCACAAAAGCGCGATTACATCCTTTTGTGATAAATGATACTGGGCAGATGATAGTTAAATCTCTGCCATTTCAAAAGCGACCAGCAAGTGAGACAGTTAGAGATCAGTTAGAGTTGAAGATTATTTCGTTAGTTAGCCAGTTTTTTTGATTACTGAAGGTAATTTATATTAGTAATGGTCATAGTGACAAGTGCTAATTCAAGGTGTTTTGGTCAAAAGACCAAAGCCTTCGCAAGAAGGTTTTTATTTCGGACAGGTGTTCCGTGGCCGATTTCCGACATTGTCGCTTCGTCAAGCTTACGGCCGGCCATTGCCAAGTCCGTTGGCGATCGCACGTGTGCTGTGCAAACCGCAGCAGCGAGTAGCGTCGTGTTGCTTCGTAAGGGCCCCAGTAATTGCCCAGAACCAGTGAATCCAGCGAGTAGCACATCAGTTCCCACGTGCCCACCCCGGCGCGTTCCTTCACCGGCGTTGTCACGCTAGCCCCGCTACAAACCCATTGTGTAGTGCGAAGAGTGAAGTGCCATGAGTCAACCTCTGTGCCGTCGTGCGTTCTCGTGGGCCGTAGGTCTCCGTTCATCACTCCATCGATTCCGTCGAATTTGCCAGCGGTTCTCAGACCGGCCGGCCAATCGCTGAGCCACAGAACAGCGAGTCCACCACATGTGACCACGGCAGTGGTTCCCAAACCGACGGGCCATTCGACCATTTCCCGCTAAGGCGATCTCGTCGCAATAAACCTCGACGGTGGTTCCCAAACCCACCACCACGGCGCCTTGCAGCGACCCCGTCGCATCCAACGGGCCATCACACGCCACCTTCGTCCACCGGCCAGCGTAGCGCAGTAGCGGCAGCAGCCAGTAAGCAACCTAGGTTGCTAAATAAGGTCAGACCAATTATTAGATAAGAAATCTCAAAATTGTACCCACACACAACTAACCCATTTGCACAATATACCACCGTATTCTGCTGTTATATAATCTAATTAGTTGTATACCAATTGTAAACAACCGGTGACGTCAATTGATTTGGTTTGGGAGTTTTTGGGATTGGTTCCGCGATCGTTAGACCCGCCCTGGGTGAGTTAGTTCGGGTAAACTTTGAACGTGCGTGTCCGCATCACGCTGAAAGGCGTGTTGGCGCTTAAGCGGATTACGTGATTACCGACTTATTTTAGGGTTTTGGTCAGCTTTGTCCGCACTAGCAGAGCAGCATTGGTGAGCTCAAGTTCCGTTTATGTTGCGGTAAAGATCCACTCCTTTGCTAGTTCCGAATCCGTCGTACAGGGTATCCACGAATCAGACGTATCGAAAGCTTTGGTTAGTATCGTTTTGTTTCGTTCTGTAGAGTTTGACTTCGGTGGTAAGTATCCTGTTTCAAGGTGTTGTACAGAGCCTGGCGATATGACCGGATTTACACAGTTATGCACTACTTCGGAGTATCCAATCCATATCCCAGCGTAACAGGATAGTACCGCGGGAGTTCCGCAAGGTTCAATACTGGTCCCAGTATTAAGGAACCTTATGTACGACGGGGTTCTGAAGCTAAAGTTCCTTCCTGGTATTGAGATCGTCGGCTTCGCCGATGACGTAACCTTGCAGGTCTACGGGGAGTCATTTCCCGAGGTAGAACCGTAGACCTGTGCGCCGCCGCCGCCGATCATAATTTTGCCACGCCGATGACTAACAGCAATAAAACAAATTATTAACTTGATAACCTCCAAAAAATCTCCAAAAACTCCTTCAGAAATATTTAAGAATTACTTCGGAAACTTCTCTCAGCTTTGGAAATTTGCTTAGGAATTTCTCTGAAAACCAATTTACAAATTCCTTCGGAAGATTTTTTTGGAATTGTTTTCAATCCATCTAGGGATTCCATAGCAAATTCCTTGAAATAATCTACCTTAAGCAATTTCTAGAGAATTTCTCCGAGTAATCCTTTGAAAATTCCTCCAGTAAATTCTTTGGTCACTTTTGGAAGCTACCTACAGGTACTGACAATACTACCCAAGTAACCGTACGTAGAGGTGTGCGCCGGTCTAAAAATCGGCGGCGGCGGCGTTTTCGGCGTTTGTTTCTTGAAGATCTTTTTCTGCATTTTTTCAGGATGTTTTCAAGACTTCATAGGAAGAATCTTTTGAATTTCGATATTCATTTGAAAATTATTTTCGGCAACTACTATGAAGTTTTATGAATTGGAATTTCCAAGGAAGCACTTTGGAATTTGTAAGGAAAATTGTTTCAAGTATCCAGAAGAAAATGTTTGAAAAATCCACGGAAAGTTTCTGAGTATTCTGCGAATTTTACACAGAAAATTCTTCAAATTTTCCGCGGCAGAATGTGGACATCAACTTAAAAATTGGATTTCAACAGCAAATTGTTTAAAAAAAATCCTGGGAAATTCTTTGGAGTTTGAATGTGATTCTTTAAATTTTCTATGATAAATTATTTGGAATTTTCACGGTAAATTTTACAAAATTTTAACCAAAATGATTCAGAGCCCAACAAGATTTTTTTTCAAATTCTGGGAAACCGTTCGGTATTTAAACAAATAAATCGGATTTTTGAAGGAATTTCTCTGGATTTCTACAGGGAATTCTTTGTATTGTGCATATAAAATGCTTTGGAAATTCAATGGAAAATTCTTAATAAAGAGGAAGGCTCATTTGTCCGAAAATCAGAAAGCCATTTGGCCGAATAATACGTTAAGTTGAAAATCATCAAACCGAATTGTATTTGGCCGGTTTGAGCAAAACGGTTATACAACGGAAAACAGTTTGGCCAAACATTTCATTTGGCTAAACCACAGCTGAGAATTTGGACGAAAAAGCATTCTTTTCAAATACGTCGTTCAGCTGAAATGGTCTTATGGCCGAATAGGTTGTAAGGCCAAAAATGGTAGTTTGACAGAAAGGGCCATTTGATCGAAAATGTCATTTGGTCCAACTGCCAAATGATGATTACTGAGCGGGTAGTATGGTCAAAAATATCCACCTGTTTGGCCAAATAACATTCTCGGCCAAATGGGCTTTCTGACAAACGACCATCTGGGCCAAAAAACTTTTTGACAAACCGATATTTGCGGCCAAATAAACGTTTGTCCGAAACTGTATTAGGTCGAAAATGGTTTGACCATAAATAACATTTGGCGGAGAGCGACAAACAGCCGAAAGGCTCATTTGGCCAAATTGGTAATTTGGCATTTTATGCCAAATAACCTATTCAGCTTAACGGCTTTTTTGGCAAAATGATCAATTCAGCCGAACGACACTTGCCAAATAACCAAATAGACAAATGGGGGGCATAGCCCTCCCTAGAAAAAAATAGCTCTCCTAGGATTTGAAAATTTAGTTAGCAGTGATATAAATTTTCAACATATAGCATAATAAATTACTGAAAAAGTTTGAAGACAAAAGAGTTATCTCCCATATTCAGCCTATCATAATGAAATGAGTGGAAGACAAATGAGCTTTCATTGCATTTCTGAGAATGATTCCTGTGTGGCAGTGAAATTGCACTTGTTGTTAATTATGAAAAGGCAATATCTAAATGGGGGCTGCGAAATGGTGAGTTGACATCCGGGAAGGGCGCCTAACATAGCTCTGGTCCTCACAAGTTCCAATACTCACGCTTCCACGTGTCTTCCGATGACAATTGACCGCCAGCTAAGGGTTGCGTACTTAGCTGGTAGTGCAGTCTGGGCACTGTTGTCCTTCTGACATCAGCTAGAGTGAGAGGGTGCGTACTGTGGGGTCTGCCTAGGATGTGGTGGGGTTCGACAGTGGGCTCTGTTGAACTTCTATAAAAAGCTGCATGTGTCCCCAAGCAGGCCCTATCAAAGCGACCGTGTGCCGCTCAAAGCGCACTAGCCTAGTCCTGGTGTTGGGTGGGACTTTAAACAAATTTGACCCGACTGATCGAGCGTCTGTCCACCAAGGAGGTGCGGCTCCAACAGCGTCTGTTCTGGCATCCAGCGGCTGAGTATGAAATGCTATTCCCGGAAGCTATACCTAAGATGGCAGCCCCATCCCGGTGGATAGGGAACCTTGGGCCAACAACCTACTGTTCCCGAAACATCAATTTGTTCGAGAATCCGATAATGAAAGAATACGGACTGATTTTACGGCGACGACTCTTAGCGCGAAACAACGGACACGAATAGGAACATGGAATGTTTTAACCCTAGCCCAGCAGGGTAAATTGGCACAACTTGCCAATGAGGCACGCCGCATGAAGCTTGAGATCCTGGGACTGAGTGAAGTCCGTTGGCCAAACTTTGGAGAACACAGAACGCCGTCGGGACAAGTTCTGCTATACTCTGGTTTACGAGGTGAACACGCTCCCCGGCATCGCGGAGTTGGCTTCCTACTAAGCGCTCAGGCACACTCTGCGCTTATGAAGTGGGAACCTATAAGTGAAAGGATAATCGTTGCCAGATTTAGAACACGGGTCCGAAACCTTACTATAATCCAATGTTATGCGCCAACCGATGCTACCGATCTGCAAGACAAAGAGAACTTCTACAGTCAACTCAATGCCGTCGTAGATAGAATTCCGAAGGGTGATATCAAGATCTGTTTGGGCGACTTCAATGCGAAGATCGGATCCGACAACTCGAACCATGAGCGCATTATGGGACGCCATGGTCTCGGAGAAATGAGCGAAAACGGAGAGCTGTTCGCAGAATTTTGTGGTAATAACGACATGGTGATCGGGGGATCGCTCTTCCCTCATCGACCGGCTCACAAGGTCACGTGGGTCTCCCGTGACGGCTTTACAGAAAATCAAATCGACCACATCTGCATCAGCCGAAAATGGAAACGGAGCCTTCTTGATGTACGGAATAAACGTAGTACCGATATCGCGTCTGATCATCACCTCCTCATCGGCGAAATACGCCTGCGCATTGCGCGGATTCGTCGGCAGGAGGAAAGAGTTGGACGACGATTCAACACACGCCGACTGGAAGATGCCACGGTGAAACGGTCCTTCGTTGAAGAACTGGAGACGCGTGCTGCAGATATTCCGGAAGGTGGCAGCGTGGAAGACCAATGGACCGCCATCAAGAATGCCTTCATCGCCACCAGCGAGAACAATCTGGGTGAACTACGCACCCAGAGAAAACAATGGATCACCGATGAGACCTGGAGGAAGATAGAGGAGCGAAGAGAAGCCAAAGCCGCGATAGAGCGATCGAAAACCAGAGGAGCCAAAGTCTTAGCCCGTCAACGATACACGGCTCTTGAGAAGGAAGTAAAACGCTCATGTCGACGGGACAAGCGAGCGTGGGCAGACTCTCTGGCCGACGAAGGAGAGAGAGCCGCTGCAACCGGGGACATTCGCCTCCTCTACGATATCTCACGACGCTTAAGCGGGGCGAAGATGAATGCAACGATGCCTGTGAAAGACGTGAATGATCAGTTATTGACCGACCCAACTGACCAGCTGAAACGCTGGTTCGAGCACTTCGAACAACATTTTCAAGTGCCAACCAGGCCATCACCACCTCGGCATGATCTGCCTAGGATCCGACGTATAACACGTGTCAATACCGAAGCTCCATCACTGCTAGAGATTCAAAAAGCCATGCAAAGCATGAAATCGAATAAAGCCCCAGGGGTCGACCGCATATCAGCCGAGATGCTCAAAGCTGACCCCATGACATCCGCTCAACTACTGCATCGTTTATTTCGTAATATCTGGGACACCGCAACTTTCCCGGTCGACTGGATGCAAGGTATCTTAGTGAAGGTGACCTGACTGTATGCGATAACTGGCGAGGCATTATGTTACTGTGTACCGTTCTCAAAGTTCTGTGCAAAATTATCCTAGCCCGGATTCAGGAGAAGATCGATGCGACTCTCCGGCGGCAGCAGGCCGGATTCCGTGCCGGAAGATCCTGTGTGGACCATATTGTCACGCTCCGCATAATTCTGAGCAGGTCAACGAATTCCAAGAGTCCCTTTACTTGGTATTCATTGACTACGAAAAAGCTTTCGACCGTCTCAATCGAAGCACAGTACGAGGCCTTTTCGTGTAGAGTGCTGCACAATGGGGTCCTGTCCGACCCTATCCGGGTTGTAGCTGGTGTGAGGCAAGGATGTATTCTATCACCGTTACTGTTCCTCATCGTAATCGATGAGATTCTGGTAGATGCGATTGACCGTGAACCAAACCGCGGGCTGTTATGGCAGCCTATAACCATGGAGCACCTAAACGACTTCGAATTGGCGGATGACGTTGCACTACTCGCGCAACGGCGCTCTGATATGCAGAGTAAGCTCAACGACCTTGCCGATCGCTCCTCCTCGGCAGGTTTAGTCATCAACGTCAACAAAACCAAATCGTTGGATGTAAACACGGTGACTCCTTCCAGTTTCACAGTAGCCGGGCAACCAGTGGAGAATGTTGAAAGCTTCCAATATCTTGGTAGCCAAATGGCGTCAGACGGCGGTACCAAGATCGACATAGGCGCACGGATCAAGAAAGCAAGGGCTGCCTTTGCGAGTTTAAGAAATATCTGGAAAAACAGGCAGATAAGTGAACGCACCAAAATACGAATTTTCAACTCTAACGTGAAATCTGTGCTGTTATACGCTAGCGAAACATGGTGTGTATCAGTGGAGAACACTCAACGGCTGCAGGTGTTCATTAACAGATGCCTGCGGCATATAATTCGGGCCTGGTGGCCTCACAACTGGATCTCAAACAACGAGCTCCATCGTCGTTGTCACCAGAGGCCGATAGCAACAGAAATTCGGGATCGGAAGTGGGGCTGGGTCGGCCACACTCTACGTAGGGGCGGAAACGAAATCTTTAAGCAAGCATTAGACTGGAACCCAGCGGGACATCGCAGCAGAGGCAGACCCAGAGGCTCATGGCGGCGAAGCCTCAATAAAGAAATAAAAGAAGTCGACCGAAATCTAACCTGGCAACAGGTTAAAGCGATAGCCGGGCATCGCTCAGGATGGAGATCTTTCAAGTCGGCCCTTTGCACCACCGGAGGTGTACAGGATCCATAAGTAAGTAAGTAATATCTAAATGAATTGAAAGCATAAAAGTAAACTTGATTTGAACAACAACGGAGAGCCACCAAAATATCAATCAAAGCAAATGTGAAACTTTGCCAGCAGTCAAAGAAATGTGGTCAACCATCACAGACTTGAGTGACAGTTTTCCAGCAGACTTCCGCTTGCCTAGCAGCATGATAATTTCCACAGATACACAGCATCCGAGAAGAATTCTCATTGGAATGTCTAAAGAATTAATTTCAGAATCTTCAAAGTATTCCAACCGGAATCCAGAAAATTTCACATTGGATTCCTTTTAGTATCGTTAAGGAATACCCTTGGGAATCTTTGGTGGATACCCTTCATAATCCATGGAGGATTTGCTTCAGAATCTCTCGTTAATTTGCTTCGAAATTCCTCCGGAGTCATTCGAAGATTTGTTTCGAAATCGTTCGGAGAATTGCTTTGGAATTCGTTGGCCTGGAATATTTTTTTTCGGAGTCTCTCGACGTTTTGTCTCGGAACCCTTCGATGATTTGCTTCGGAATCCTTCAACGATTTGCTTAAACATACCTGGAGGATTCCCTTCGGAATCGCTGGAGAATTCTTTACGGAATCTCTGGACGATTGATTCGGAGTCCCTCGACGATTTGCTCCGGAATTCTTCGACGGTTTGCTTCTACATCCCTGGAACATTGCCTACGAAATCCCTGAACATTCAAATAGGAATTCCTGGAGGATTTCTGACGGAATTCCTGGATCATTCTCATACTCTCGTCGATATTCCTGGAGGATTCCATTCGGAATCTCTAGAAGATTCTCTTTGGAATTCCTGAAACATTTCCGTCGGATTCACTGGAACATTCCCGTTCAAATTTCTGGAATATTCCTTGAAGTCGAAATTCCTAGAAGGATGGAGTATATTCATAAGGTTCTCATTGGAATCCCTAGAACATTCCTATCGGAATTCCTGGTGGATTGCCTTCAGAATCCCTGAAGGCTCCCTTCGATATGCTTGGAAGATTCTCGTCAAAATCTCTGGAGGAATGTTGCATTTTTATTTTCCATTTGAGATACATAGATAGAATATTTATAAATATGAAAAAAAATTCCACTGCCGACCCGTCACATATTGTCCTTTCGGTGTGCGGAACAAAGCCGAGTGTTACTACACTTAGACGCAAAGCCAAACGCTATCAATTTGAATAGTTGTAGCAATTATCGGCTGTGAAAACAAAAATACTTCGATAGTATGGGCTACACCAAAAAGCACATGCTTGAGAAGAAAAGTTTGATGAGTGTGATTGATCTGCAATCGGCGTGGAAAATTTCAAACGGCGGTGCGCCGATGCAAAATTGCCGGCAGCGGCGTGCCAAAAACTGTCGGCGACGGCGGCGTGGCGCGGCGGCGCACACCTCTAACCGTACGTATTAAAATATTTCTTTAATATAGTTTTTAAGCTGCACGTAATGCTATCCATAAAATGCTTACCAGCTTTTGGTGTAGATATTATGCCAATATAATGCCGTAAAAGGCGAGTTATCGTGCTATTAAAATGCAGAGATAATAGCCCCATTACTGCATTAGTGATGCCAATATTAGGCTATGAGGAAAATGTCAAATTATTTTCGCCCGTTGTTTCGGGAGAATTTTTTTCGTGCTTTGTATGAGCTTTTGTGGTCAGCTGATCAGCTGTTAATGATGAAGATCTAACGAATGATATGAATAGAAAAAATCGAGCAAAATAAAGTATTTGTTTTTATCCTCCTTTCTAATATTTCTTAGCCATTCAATTTGTATATTATTTTCATTCAATAGAAGATAATGTTGCTCTCATCCGCGAGAATTCTTCCACCACTACATACAAACGCTGACCACGTGGTCAATCTACCATCATATTTGATAGCATCGACCACTGCTATTAATACGCATATAATGCTAATGTAATGCCTATTCAATGCTTATAAACATTTGACCATGCAGCATTATTGATGCTGATATGATGCTATGTAAAAGCTTCGAAGCATTTGCAGTGCTGCTGCTGATTTAAAGTTTTAAATAAATTCTTACGGTTACATGGGTAGCTCAACATATCGTTGATTCGTCCAGTCGTCCTGTACGGCCACGAATCATGGATGTTAAAATATGCAGATTTTCGAATTCTCGAAGTGTCTGAGCAAAAAATACTGCGCTCAATACTTGGCGGCGTGGTGGAAAATGATAAATGGCGCAGAGGAATGAATGAATAGACAGGCTGATAGAATTCGGCAGATTACAGTGGGCTGGACATGTAGTGCGTATGCCGGAAGAGAGACCAGCAAAAGAACCTGCAGAGAACCTGGAAGAGGACTTTGGCTCCGGAGTATTTGCTGGTTGTGTGCAATCGAAGAAGATGCGCGTGCAGCCGGTCTGTAGGGAGACTGGCGGCACAAGAACGAGCGACCTGGAATTGGAAAATACATTCGGGTTTGCTCCGGACAACACGGAGTGTACGACCATAATAGATATAGGTATAGGTAACTTTAGGAAGAAATTTTTGGACATTTCCCTCAGGAATTCCTTCACAACATTCTCCATTTCTTTTGTTTTTTTTCGGGGTGTTTTCAGAAATTCATTAAAAAATCCTTTAGAAATTTCTTCGGAAATTAATTTGAATATTCCTTCTAAAATTGATTTTGGATACATTCAGGAATTTTGTTAGGAATCCCCTTGATAATGTCTGTGAAGATTTTCTCACTTAACTTTTCAAAAGGACGTAAGTCACATTTTTCATGATATAGTTTAAGTCCTGCAATCAACAGACCAATACGAAAGCTTTTGTTTGCAGTACTCAATAATGAAAAAACTGTTACGAGATTTCTTCTAAATTTTCTTAAAAGGTTTCTACTGATTTACTTTCGGTAATTCTTCAGTTCCCAAAGTTCTTTCGGAAATTTCTCCAAAATTTTGCCGAAAATGCCTTTATTAACTCTTTTTAACATTACTCCAGGAATTCCATCGGAAAGTCATTTAGAAAATTCTTTTAGGAATTCCATCGGAAACTAGTTCATTCTCTAATAAATTTCCGAATGAATTCCTGCCGGAATATTGTATGGTCTGAATGGATTTTAGAAAGAACCTATATGAATTTCTGCAGAAATTCTTATAGGATTTAAAGGAGAAATTTGTAATGAAATTTCCTAAGAAATACCTGTAGGAATTTTCAAAAGAAAATCCTAGTTTCCTCCAGAAATTCCATCGGGAACTCCACAAAGAACGTTTTGGCACATTTAACCAAATTTCAGAAAAAATATTTAATTTGGAGTGATAGTATCAAAGCGGAGTTTGAAGCTTCTTGGGGTCGTTATTGACGACAAGCTGACCTCCGGCAGCCATATTGACTATGCGTGCAAGAGGGATTCAACTGCTGTTGAACCGGCATTATCGAGGATGACGTCCAACATGCAGGCGTTCCCGTATCTTTTCTTAGGTACGGTGGACCGTCCTGAGCGAGAGCTCTAGGGGTAACCAGTTACCTCCGGAAGCTGGAGAGCACGTTCCGCTTGATGTGTCTCAGAGTGATATCTGCCTGCCGCACGATATCACACGATGCAGCCTGCGTGATAGCGAGCATGATGCCAGTCGGGCTGGTCATCCGGGAAGGCGAGGAGTGTTTCGAACTACGCGGCACCAGAGGAGCTCACGAACGCATCAGGGTGACTTCGGTTGTCAGATGGCAGCACGAGTGGGATAACTCTTCGAAAGGTTGGTGGACCCACCAGCTGATACCTAAAATATCGAGCTGGGTGGGGAGACCCCATGGGGAAGTTCAGTTCCATCTGACACAATTCCTGTCAGGCCATGGCTGCTTCCGACAGGCGACAACAGGCGATTGTTAGATTTTCCAACAACTATGTATAAGAATCTACCAAAACCTGTATAAGGACTGGGCATATGCGAAATTGTTAAATTCTTATACAAAACATGTAAGAAAAGAATCTAGCAATTTCGCATATGCCCAGTTCGTATACAGGTTGTGGTAGATTCTTATACATAATTGTTGGAAAATCTAACAACCACCGGATGGGTGTACCGCCACAGGTTTGGGCACGCGGAGGACCCCGGCTGCCCTGACTGCCTAGGTGTTGATGAAACTGTTGAGCACATACTGTTTGTATGGTCGGTATTACCATCACTGGTCGAGTCCGACACTCCAGTATACTTCCGTGTGGTAGCTTGGCAACTACTAAGCACGTGTGCTGGGTCGTGCGTAGATTCATTCTCCCTTGTAAAAAAAAAACCTGTATATAAAAGGACATATCACAACGATATGTAGTGCCACAACTTATGCCCCCCGTTTGCATCTATTTCTAATTTTAGCGATGAAGAGGGAATTACTACGATGTTCATTACATGTCCTAGAGCAGCTGCAAAACTTTTCAACATAATTAATAAATATTTGTAGGAGCGTCGTATTGGAGCTTGCCCAATAAATGAGATTTATAATTTTATAGTTTTAATTTCACTACACAATATTATTTTGAATTAATAGTCACGTATTTCGTTTTCTATTTGAACACTTTCAACTAAACACTTAGGAAACATTCATGTACAAAATTGAATCCTTGAAAGGCTTCTTTATGATGTTATTCAGCGGCACATTTTACTATACGACGTTTGATATTGGTTGAAATTAATTTCAAAATTCCGCGGAATTACGTTTCAAACACCGAAACGATTTTTTTTTTCGAAATACGACCGCATATCTTTACGGCGCATGATGAGAGTTGCAACCGTAACCGCATTAGGTTGAATAGCGACGACGAAGATTGCACCGTCAGTTAGTTGTCGAATTTAAATGCAAAGAATGTATTGACAATGCTCAATTTTAGCGTGGCCGTAATCATTGACCTTCTTTTATGGTTTTAAATTTTCTAAGAAATTAATCATCAATTGTCTTCAAATTAGAAAGAATAATTACACAGCAAAAAAAGTTGTTGAATATTACATCGAAATCGATGCAACCCGTTGAATGCATCGACAGTGTAAAATTACATTCTAGGATGTACTCATGAGCTAACTGTGTAATTCACGAAACCGATGTAATTATTTGCGATGTAGTGAATTGCAACGTAAATAAAACGATGTAATGAAATGTCGATGTAAACAATCCTTCGAATTTGGTCTTTCAATAATAAACAAAGCAGATCACAACAACATATTTTATTTATTTATGCACTCATATATGTTTTAAGAGAATAAAAAATGTTCCACAGAATGTATTTTGGAATATTTTAATATATTTTTCAGGCCAAATGTGTACATGCATCGGTGCCAGTGGCCATGTTGTACCAAACCAAAGCAGATTGTATACCATGTCGAACTCCGGTCGTTATCCTGCTGGACCATAATACCACGGTATTAGGTGTTTAGGTGTTGAGGAACTGTATTATGTGGTATAGAGTATCATGCGCACCAATTCTTCCCAGCCTTTTGGGATCGCGATGGAAATCCGTTCGGAATCGCTACGGATATTTTTTCGGGGTCGCAACAGGAATCTTTTTGGGATCGTGACCGGAATGCTTTCGGGATCTCGACGGAAATTCTTTCGGAACCACGACTGGAATCCTTTTGGGATCGCAGCGCGAATCCTTTCGATAGCGACGAAAATTCTTTCGAAATTGCTGCGGGAATCTCGGCAGTGCGACGAGAATCTTTTCGAGATAGCGACGAGTATTTTCGGAATCGCGACTAATCCTTTTGAGATTTCAACGGGAATCTTTTCGGGTTCACGGCAGGAGTCCTGTCATGATAGCGATCGGAATCCTTCTGGGATCTCGATGGAAATTCTTTCGGAATTGCGACGGGAATCCTCTCAAGAGTGCACAGGAATTCTTTCAGGATCGTGAAGGGAATCCTTGACGAATTCTCTCGAGATCGCAACGGAAATCTTTCCGGGTCCATGACAGGAATCCGTTCGGGATCGTGATCGAAATCCTTTTGGGATCTCGACGAAAAATCTTTCGAGATCGTGGCGGGAATCCTCTCGGAAGCGCGACAGGAATTCGTTTGACTTCGCAACGGGAATCCTTTTCGGGATCGCGACGAATTCTTTCAAGATCACAACGGGAATCCTTCCTGATTGCGATCATAATTCTTTCGGGAACGCAATGGGAATCTTTTCACGCAACGAATTTTTTTTTTCCAGGACGCCACTGCAATTCTTTCGCTATCGCGGCAGGAATCCATTTGGTCCATCCAGGAATCCATCCAAGGGAATCCTTTTGGGATCCCGACGTAAATTTTTACGGGGTCGTGACGGGATTTCAAATCCAGAACGAATCCTCTTGGGATTCCGAACGGAACCTTTTTGGGGTGCATGTTTCCGAAGAAAATTGGGATTCTTGAGAGGATTCTGGAAGAGTAACCCATCTGAAATTCCGAAGAGGAATTCATCTGGAATTCTGAAAGGGAATCTTTCCTAAACGGATTCTTCCACAATGTTGAAGTTTTTTTTTTTAATTTAAATAGATCTGAATCCCTGAATGTTTTCTTCCTATCCGAGAAAACCTCCAAGAGGAATCCCAAGAAAATAAAATTCGCAATACCAAGAGAAATTACTTCGGAAACCCAAGAAGAATGTCTTTGGAATTTAAAGATGATTCATTTCTAAATTTCAAGAGGATTTCATTCGGAATCGCGAATTTCAAGAGGACTCCTGACCGAATCTCAAAAGGATTCCTTTCTTAATACAAATATCATGTGAATCCCAAAAAAAAATCTCTTTACAATCCCAAGATCGTTCGCGTACAGATTTACATCGTGCTCCAGAGAGAATTTCCTTCAATATCCTGGAAGGATTCTCGTCGCGATCTTAAAAGGATTCCCATCAGATTCCAATCGCGCTCCCGAATGGATTTCCAGTCGTGATTCCGAAATAATTCTCGTTGCGATCTTAAGAGGATTCCCAATGCGATTCCAAAAGGATTCTCATCACGATTCAGAAAGTATTCCAGCCATGATTTCAAAAAGACTCCCGTCGCGATTCCGAAAAAAATTCCGTCGTGCTCCCGATTGAATTCCCGATCCCATAATTATTCTCATTTATGTTTATATCCCGAAAAGACTCTCGTCGCGCTCCTGAAAGGATTCCCGTACGGATCCCGAAAGGATTCCCATCGTGATTCTGAAAGTATTCCCGTCGCTATCCCAAAATAATTCCCTTCGCGTTCCCGAACGAAAAATTATCGGAAGGATTTCCGTCACGATTCCAGAAAGATGTCTATCACTATCGTGGAAGAATTCTCATCGTTATCCCGGAAAGATACTCGTGGCTATAAAAAATGAACTCCCGTAGCGTTTCGAAAGAATTCCCGTCGCGTTCACAAAAAGATTCTTGTCGCTATTTCGAATGGATTCCCGTCGCGGTCCGGAACGGATCTCAATCGCCATCACGAAAGAATTCCCGTCGCGATCTCAGAAAGATTTCACGTCGTAATCCCTGATGGATATCCATCGCAATTTCGAAAGGATTCCAGGATTCCTGTCGGGATTCTGAAAGTATTCCTGTCGATTAAGAAAGAATTTCCCGTCGCGATTTTCGTTGCGATCCCGGAAAATTACCGTCGTTATACCGAAAATATTCCCGTCACGATCTCTTGTGGATTCTCGTCGGAACTTTGAAAGGTTTCTCGTCGCGATTCTGAAAGGATTTCCGTTTTAAATACGTGGACTCACGAATAGTTAATAAATTACAATAACAATTCCAAATGTATTACAATAGTGATTCCGCTTTCTGCCGCGATCGCAATACAATTGACATCGTGGTCCCGAATCGATTCCCGTCGCACTCCAGAGAGAATTCTCTTGATGATCCCGGAAAAATCCTGACGAAATTCCCATCAAATTTTCTAAAGGATTTCCGTTGCGATCCAGAAAGGATTTCCGTCTTGACCCGGAATAATTCCTGTCGTGATTCTGAAAGGATGTCTTTTGTGATCGGATTGCAACGGTAATACAGAATTCCCGTCGCGACTTCGAAAGGATTCCAGTCGCGATTCTGAAAGGATTCCCGTCGCTATTGCGAATGTATTTCGATCGTGCTTCCGCAAGAATTCTGGTCGCGCTACAGAAAGAATTCGCTTGACGATTCCGAAAAAAAATCCTCGAAGTATGCCCATCGAGATTCCGAAAGGATTTTCTTTGAGATCCCGAAAGAATTCCCGTCGCGGTTCCGAAAGCATTTCCACCGCAATCCCTAATTTGTCGCAGTTCCGAAAGGGTTCCTTTTGCGATCTCGAAAGGATTACCGTTGTGATCCCGAATGATCCCGTCGTGATCCCGAAAGTATTTCCGCCGCGACTCTAAAAGTATGCTCGTCGCGATCCCGGAAATATTTCCCTTGTGACGTCAAAAGTAGTTTCGTCGCGGTCTTCAAAGTATTTCCGTCGCACTCTCGAAAGGATCCTGTCGCGATTCCGCAAAAATTCCCGTCGCGATTCCGGATGGATTCTCGTCGCGATCTTGAAAGAATTCCCAAAAGAACTGCCGTCGCGTTCCTGAAAGAATTCCTGTCGCGTTCTCAAAAGATTCCCAACGCTATCCTGGGGTCGCGATCCAGAAAACAGAGCATCCAAATGAATTCCCGTTGCGATCACGTAAGAATTCGTTCCAAAAAAATCTCGTCGAAATTCCGAAAGGATTTCAGTCGCGATCCCGATAAGATTCGTGCCGTGATCCAGGAAATATTCTCATCAAATGTTTGAAAGAATTCCCGTCGTGACACCTGGTCGCGACCCTGTAGGAATTCCCTTTGCGATCCCGTAAGAATAACCATTGCGATTCCGAAAGTATTTAGATTGAGACCCAGAAAGGATTTCCGTCGTGGTCCCGAAAGCTTTCCCGTCGCGATTCAAAAAAGATTCTGGTCGCGATCCCGGTAAAATTTCTGTCGCGATTCCAAAAGGATTTCCTTCGCGCTCCATGAAGATTTCCCGTCGCGACTTAGAAAGTATGAGAGTCGTGATTCCGGAAGGATTTCCGTCGCGATCCCGGAAGGGTTTCCGTTGTGACCTCAGAAGTATTTTCGTTGCGCTCCCGATAAGATTTCCGTCGCGTTCCCGCATGAATTCCCGCTGCGATCACGAAAGAATTCTCGGTGCAATCACTAACGGATTCTCGCCGCGACCCCGAATGGATTTCGCGAAAGAATTTCCATCGCGATTCCGAAAGGATGCCCGTCGTGCTCGAGGTAGGCTTAGCGATTCCGGAAAAATGCCCGTCGGGATTTCGAAAAGATTCTTGTTGCGACCCTGGAAGAATTCTTGTTGATTTCCCGGAAGGATGCTGTGGGGAATAAAGTGAGTCGCGATCCCGGATGCTTGTTGGATTCCACCCCGCTCCGAGATCCTGAAAGAATTTTTGTTACACTCCACGAGGCGCTCCATGCAGAAAGAATTCCCGTCGCGATTTCGAAGGATTGCCGTCGCATCTAGATCCAGAAGAGATTCCCGTCACGCTTCAGTATAGCTCCCGGAAGGATTCCTATGTCGATTCCAAAAGGATTTCCGTCGCGTTTTTGGAAATTTTCCCGTTGGTCCCAAAAGTATTCTCATCGCGATCCCGAAAGTATTTCCTTTGATGTGAACCAGTTCCTGTGAAAGAAAAAGTTTTCCGTTATTTTGCGTAAAGTATTTAGGCATATAAATCATTTGCCATACCTGAATATTTCGCATAAACCGCTGATGATTTTTATAATTATCGGTCACGAGAGCTCCTGCTGCTGCTTCTGAAGAAAAAATGACACCAAACGACCGAACTGACCAAACAAAACAAAGTCTGAGTCAGTGTTGCTAGATACAAAATTGCATTATCTTCGATTGTGATTTCACATCAAACTTGTGTAATAATACACAATCTTTGTAGGATTGCTTGGTTGCATCTGTTTCTATTTAATATGCTCTTCCGAAATATGTTATTATTACACAAATGCAACGTAAATTCGACTGGCGATTTTTCGTTTGTGTAATTTATAAGCGATGTAATAATACATGGAAATAAATGCTATATTACATCTTTTTTCAATGTTTACATAGTTTTTTCGTTACATCGTATGTGTTACATCCAAGCATTTTACAATTCTTTTTGCTGTGTAGAAAGAATAACATCACGCGATTTTTGCGATTCACTCATAACCAATCTTCACTTTCTCTAGTCAACCATGTGTTACCCCAAATCGCCCCGTGCTAACAACACCACCTCCATTACTCAAAAATTATTTACGAGCCCGGATCGCGATCGATCGTCCTCCCGGGGCTGGCATCGCATATATCGTCTGCCGGCCCTAATGCCACCGGCGAAGGCTCCGACCGTAAACAATCTTTCACCCAATAGTCGCGACGTGGCGATATCGCATTTAGATCAAATTACACGCCGCTCTCGCTCTTCGGAATCGGGTCCCGCCGAGAAGATGAGGAGAGCATTGTTGTACCTCGTTTCACAAGAATCTGACTCGACAAATTCCATCTCGCGGGTGCACGCTCGCTCGGTGTGAGATCGTAAATTAGTGTCTGATGTGTTCTGTCATTTTCTAATTTATTCGATCGCCACTTCAAACACACCTCGCCTGTCCCGTTCGTAATGTAGGTATGTGGACTACGACGGCGGTGATCGGCTGAACAGCCGTAGTCGAACCTCCCAATACCTGTTCGAGGTCGGACTGCTGCCGGTGCTGATTTATGTCCGGCTCATTTGTTTTACCTTTGTATTGGTCGTTTTTTTGTGAAGGGAAGAGCTGACTTGCTCCGAGATTTTTGATGTTTTGCGATCCCAAAGAAAGTGGTGTTAAGGCGTGGATAATCCTAGAAAAAATGAGAAAATCTTTGTGATCTATACTCAAACACTTCGATTGATTTATTTGAAAAATAGAACTTCAAAATTTAGTGATCGTCAGATTAATTGGGAAGCGGGAGAGAGAAGAATTGATGAGAATAGCTGTGGGATTTTTTCTTCGATATTGAATTTTGGGACCAAATCAACAGAACCTTAATTAATAAAATCTATGGATCACGATATAGTTCATCGAAATATTCGCTTACCATGGGTTAGAAAAAAACTAGCGCGTCTACGTTAGAATTATCGACAACAGACTGAACCATTGCATTGAGATACTCTTCCGATGCGAGTCCCCTGCAATTGATTGATGAACCCAATGGACGGCTTTATGAAGTTGCAATCAATCAGAGAGCTTATGCCGCCTACCGGCGAAGGGCGAAAATCGCCCCATTCCAGATGAACCGAGTGAGGAAAGCATGATAATTGCACTTGAACATTCGAACGCACGATACCTAATCAATCATCATATACGATCTGTACCAATGCACGAATATGTTCCGTCCGGTTCGGTCAGACGAAGGTGGGGCAACTATAAGGCCATATGGGAATGGCCCCCGAGTGAAAAACTATAAGTCCGATTCGAACGGCCCTGAATGGGCCTCGAAGGGACTTCTTAATTACGGGGCGTTTTCCGGAGTACATTGGGTCGTGATTGAAAAACGAAGTTTCATTCACTCTCGTTGAGTGGTGCAAGATGAGATAAATTAACTTCTTTTTTTTTCTTTGCATTGCACATTACTGCTTGCCATTTATGAGTCGAAGTTGTTGGTTTTAGCCCCGATGATGAGTTCAACCGTAGCTGCACGGTTGACAAGTGATGAGTGACTGCAATTGTTTGCGACCGTGGGAGGGTCAACGGTCGGAGGTAAATTGTATTTTCTTTTGATGAAATTGATTTGTGAACACCGTATGAGAGACAACGAATTATGATTAATTAAATGCATTATCGAATAACCGTGTGCTTAACAGATGACAGGGATTAAACCGAGCTAGTAAATAGAGTATTTATTTAGTTACTAATTTAGTAACTAATAAGAACTAATTCCTTATCATAGGCCTGAAGACCCTTAGTCGAAGAGCATCATCATTTTAAATGTTTGAAATATTAACAAACACTAACGGTGAACTACGTTCTAACGATTTTTAAATGATCATACAGTTTTGATAAAAAACACAATGATAAGCATTGCATCCAGTCTATATTTCAATAACAAAAAGACACACGTCGTAGTTGCCAAACTAACAAATATTAGTTTGGTTTAAGAAAATCATGGATATTATAAATACTAGGTACGAAATATTATACTGCCCATGATCTCATAAGTGACGTAAAAACCATTGCACTTTCACATGCATTTCGAATAATTTAAGAACAAATATCGCAAATTTAAAACGTATCGATGTTGCAGCAGTTGAATTATTCTAGTGCACGCGTCATAAGTCAAATTTGCTGAAATTTCAAATGGTTGATGCGCCAACTATGAAATCATGGACAGTATAGTCTAGATGTGGTTGCTCTTGCTTTCATGCATTCTATAATCAGTTGTTATCTGACTTGTTTCTAGCCCCCTTTACTATTGCAAATGAATTCATATAAACCATTTTCAGTAAATTATAACAGTAAAGATCAACTCTGAAAAGTTTAATCCATTCCGATCGCCTCGCACTGCGACCGACAGATTCAAATCAAACATCAAAGATCGCTCGTTAATGAGTAATGAGATGCTTAATTGAACCCCAGGCGATCGGACCCCGCCGCTGATGGTGTCGGCTTTTCTCCAATTCCGGCGAACAAGTGCGTCGGTACTAAATACGTGATCTCAATGGGTGAAACGAAAAATGAAATCCCATCCGACGGGCTCATCCGTCAAAGCGTCTGCGCTCTTCATAGTCCAATGCCGAAGCCCATAAATAAACATTCGCCGAGGATCATTAATCAATACCATCGATGAATGAAAATTTTCTGATGATACGGTCCGGTCGCCCTCTCCGTCGAAGCTGCGATGTGAACCCATCCGCTGAACTGACAACAGCAGTCGGTGAGCGGTGATGAAAGGATCTCAAAGGCCGAGATTGAGACCTGAATCGGAACGTGAATGATTTTACGGCTCACATTAGGAATCATTATTTGATTTCCTATTGTGCCCGATGGCTGGAGCTTCTCCGTTGACGGATGGATGACGAGAACGATTTGACCGGCCGAAGATTGGTTCGCCGCTCGCTTTTATCGTTTATTTAAGTGAAAAATTTGATTGCTTTGTTCCAGTAATTGAGAGGTCGTTCGTTTGGGGAATTGAGATTTTTGGTCGATTTTTTAATATTCTTTCGAAAGAATTGAGCAATTTATCAGGTTACGGATTTTAGTCAGCCATTTATCCAAATCGATCGGTCATTAATCAATCTGATCGATCATCTGTAACTTCCATTAGCATCAATCAACCTGATCGATCATTCGTGAATCCCATTAGCGTTTATCGATGATGGCCAACCACCGTGTAGGTAACCCGTCCAACCGGTAGTCAAATCAAATTATTCAAACTATCAAACTGTAAATGAAATAGTGATTTATTGTCCACAAGCAGAGAAAAGTCTAACGTTTCATTAATGTTTTGAATCCAGTGATAATTGTTACTCTACTTTATCACGATTGCATTGCGAAATTTGTTTTCGAAGGCACAATGATTATTTCAAATTCGTCGCTGATTATTTCAAAAAATGTCGTAAAAACGACAGAATTGAAAATCTTTAATTTAAATACAAAAGCAAATTCTTAATGTGATAAAATCATGGTTGTGATATTTTCAGTTCAGTTTGAGTAAACACGTTCTTCCAACCGGCGAGATCATTAATTATCCCCCCATTTATATCAGTCGCCCAAACGAATCCAAACAAATTCGTTATCGATATTTTCGATTCACTAATTCGATTAATAATCAGACTCACCATGCGGCGACGATGTGCCGAAACGGAAAGGAAAGCGGAGGCAGTTCGATATTTTGGAAATCCTGTCCGGTCGTTCGGTCAGAGCCGCGCGCAATCAGAAGTGATTCCAATGGGTAGATAAGCGAAGAACGTGATCGTTAGAGCTGCCTGTGTTGTTAGCTCGTTTGGCAAATCATGTTCCATTCCCACAGCCAGCGCAGCGGCAGCAACGGCAGTGGTCACAAACGATCAGTGTCATCGATGCGAAGGTAGCCGGCAGAGGCGGATATTGGAAATATCGAAATTATAATATTTAGCCAATAGTCATTTGTCAGGGGTTTGACATGAACATTATTGCCTTGTTGGGGATAGTTTATGGGCTCGTCGAAGAATATCGTTGTTTTTTCCATGGGAGCTACCATTTGGATTGGAATTTGTGCGATACGATCGGAATGTTGGAAGACAGATATTATCACCTTGTTGGGCGATAAAGCCTCAGCTTCCTATTTCTTCTTACATTTCCAGAGCTGTTGAATCTTAGATGATAAAGATTTCGAAACATTTTGGTACAAATCTTCATGGAAAACTGTGTGATTTTTGCGAATAAAAAAACGTGTGGTAGATGATTGCAAATGATAAATCCCAAATGCTTCCAAGTTATAATATTGGCCCAGGTATCAGCTGTTCTTATATGGAGAGCAGTTTGGCAACCGAGCTGCTGATACTTTTCTAGGACAAAAATTTATTTTCCTCTAACGGCTCTCCAACTTTTCAAGAGGCCCGGAAGCCTCCTTTCAAGAGGCCCGGAAGCCTCCTTTCAAGAGGCTCGGAAGCCTCCTTTCAAGAGGCCCGGAAGCCTCCTTTCAAGAGGCCCGGAAGCCTCCTTTCAAGAGGTTATGTTGTCGGTGTAGCCGACTCTCGCAAATTTCAATTTCAAATAGTATAGTGTACCAAAAAAGCTAAATTTTTGTAGAACTATTCGTTGTATGTTTAAATGTTAATTTATGTTTCGCGTTGGACTTCCAGCGCGTGGCGCTTTTTTGGTACGGGCTGGAATTTCGAAGTCGACCCGGAGTCGACGAAAAGAGTTTACGGCATTTCCGCCGTTTTATCGTTTGGAGGAGTTTTTTGTGGAGTCCGTGCGCTCGTCAAGGCCCGCCCTTCGGGGTAGCGAAACGAAGTGTGGTGAAGTTTCGTACGTAAAGTGAAGCGAAAAGTGAACCGTCGATCGCCAATCAATCGACGGTGGTCCAAAACGTTCCGAACCCTACGGACCGTTCGGAGAGCTCGGCGCGTGGAATACGTCGCCAATTGCGTACCACAGTGCCGGATTGGAACCGAAGGCGAGGGTTCATTTCATCACGGGCGGTCATAGCCGTAAAAAGCGAAGCCGTGCGGAGGTACGTTGGCCCTTGTCCGGAGGGAAAGATCGACCCGACGCAGCTATCTCTCGAGAAAATCGGAGGCCTTCCGTCCAGCCACCTTCGCAACTTTAGTTCGGCCATACTTGCACGGGCGATTCTTCTGTCGCCGCCATCGTCAAGGACAGCTTCGCCGCCATCGCCACGGACAGGTTCGACGCCATCGTTCCGAACCGGTTCGTCGCCATCGCGTCGGCGAAACCCAGCACGTCGACGAAGAAGAAAACCTGCGCAGGTATGTGACTAGTGTATAGACATGGCCATGATCTAGATAACCATTTCCATATCCGTACCAATTCCAAAAGTGTTCAACCCGAAACAAATAAACCCCCTTGAATTGTAAGTAAGAAGATCAAGTAGTTTTTTTTTTAGTAGGAGTAACCGCTGAATGATCACTCTGTTCGTTTTTCCTTTCCGTTCCAATGACTACGTTGATTACTCGCTTTGCTTAATTTCTGCCGGGATTTATTGGCGGGTTGGAAGAGTTTGAGGGTAACATAACTTGGGAGGTGGCCGAATTGGAGAAGCACCTGGTGCAAGGCAATATTTTAAGTTTCAGCCAGCGACCGTTCGAGTGACCCCTGAGGAGAGAAGTCGAGTGTGAGTCGGGTAAAAGAACTCGACCGGTGGTCTTCCGGATCCCGGAAGTGGCGCTTAAGCCACCGGTTAATCATAAACCTCGAGCAGAAGCAACGAACGGTTACATACATAATTTCTAGGTTCGTAAACCTCATGACTCTCAATCTTCTCTTCTTGAATTCTACCTATCTTTTTCTTTTCTTCAATTTTCTTTTCCGGCTCTTTCTTCTGACTCGCTCCCTTATTTAACTCTTTCTTTTCTTCTGTTTCTTTTTCTAACTCTATCCTTTTCTTTGGTTTATCCTCCAGTTCTTTTTTCTTACTCACTTTTTCTGTTCGAATTTCCTGATCGCTATCAGGTTCACAATCAGTGTTTCTCAACTCTAATTTGTACCTCCTGAATATCTCTTGAGTGCGATAACTAAGATCATCCTGAACATTTCTTCCGACGTCGTCAACCGTTGCCGCGTTAATGGTTCGAGCCAAGTAGTGTCGTAATCTGGACACTGGCGCGCGATCAAATTTCTTGCTCAATACTTCTTCTATTTCCGCGATTCTTTTCTCGATTTTTAAGTTATCCTCCATAATATTTCGAATCGAAGGATACGACGGCTTAAGCTTCCTATCTTGGTTCACTAATCTACGCAATAAACGTCTTTTGTCCTCCAAGCTTTCTCTTTTATCTGGTCTCGTTTTTCTCAACAAGAGTTCATAATCGACCTCCTCCTCCAAGAGGTGTTCGGCGGTCGGCAAAAAGGAAAATTTCTTCATTTTTGCTTTAAGCCAGTCTTCAAGGTGCAGCCCCGCGCAAATGTTTATCCGTGCTGCCGCACTCGAATGAACATTCGCTTCGGGCTCGAACGTGCACTCGTAAAAATGAGCATGAACCCGAGCGTAGGCTGGATGCTCATGTTTTGCACCGCGCTCACAGCGGCGCTCGAACATTGATGTTTTCAGCGCGGCTGTAAGCGCCGCTTTGAGCACGGTACAAAACATCGGTTACAATCAACAGACATTGCTTGGTTGGCTTGGCTTAGCATTTTGGTGTTGAAACTCTAGTTTTAATATAATTGAATTTCAATGGTTCGATGATACTTTGTTCGTAAAAGTTAAAAGGAACTTATTCATAATTTTATTATGTGCGTAGATATTTGAAATTTATCCTCAATGACAGAGTAAAAAGACATTCTACGAAAAACATGAGCATAAGAAAAGTCCAACCCCGTACTTTTAACCATTTTTAATTGAATATACTTTAGACTTGTTGAGAAGAGTTTCAAAAATTCTTTCGGTTGCTTCCCTGTGCAATTATTTTTTAAATATTGTCTTTACGCTACTTTTTCGACTTTGGAAAAGGTGGGAACTTTAAGTTTTATGTAATTTACTTTAAAAGTCGCACTACTTGCACTGACTTATCTTTAATTGTCTTATCTTTAATTGTCTTATGAATGTGTATACTTTTTAGCTTTTTAAGTAGATTTCATGAATCACGCGATTCATTAAGTTTTTCAACGCGGATGTACGTGGAACGTATTCTCCTCGCAAAGACCGACCTCATTGTATTTGATTCAAGCAAGTAGGAACGCGGTTATATTTTAAAATGCCGCTAAAGTTTACGATATTGAAGAACGGTTTTGTAATCCGTGATTTTTTTACCTTCAGTCATTATTAAAGTACATCATCGGAAATCATATTCAAATAATCAAATATGGATCGTATATTTTTTGTATGCAGGGTACCTGTTGCAGAACCCGAAATTTATAGAATTTTACGTAATGTGACTAAGTTGTCCGGCACTGAGGGATTTCTCTCTACTTGGGATGAAAATGGATGTACATGTACATATTTTGGCAATGCAATAATCAACAATCAGAAGTATTCAATTCACGATTATATATGCCTCCATGTGAAATCGGAATTATTGAACAACTAATGCATAAATTTCAACTCACGTACTTTACTATGTATCTACCTACTAAAGAAAAACATTGTGTTCAACACAATTTGATGAGGATTTGTGGAAAACAAAATAAGTTGACACACAGTTTACAATATCGAAAGATTTCTTCTCCAATAATGGGTCTACATTTCAACTGCAACTTGACCTGTTTTGAACTAAATGTTCCCTATTAGCATTTAAAGGAACCGTTATTATTGAAGCTTTTCTATGCCTGCCTGTATACATGTGTTTTGTGTATCTTATGTAGAACGCGAAAACATCGCGAAAACACTTTAGACTGGACGGGAACATGCTAGTGGCAATCAATTAACTAATCCGTATTGTACATTTTTTATGTTTTTGTTTTTTAGGAAGATTTTATATTTCATTTGTTTCCCCAATTGAGTTTCATTCTTTTAATGAAGCTGGATGGAAACAATAATGTTATGTACCATCTATGGGATTTTATTACGTTTTGGATTATTTTCAACAATAAAACATAACACGCTTGCTTTTCCCATACCAAAGTACCACGCAGAATGGGTACTTTTGCGAACGTTTTGACTGTTTTCCCGTTTTGACGCACGCAAATGCAAATGCTGAAAGCACAACTTGTTTTCATCTACCAACTCCGATTCATCTTTTTTTTTGCTATGCCGCTCAACTATGGCGAATACGAAACGTGCCACATAATCGTAAAGCATCGCGCTCGGCCCAAAACCTATTCTCACAGCCTCAGTTCTCAGCCTAAGCACACAGTCTGAGCACACAGCATGCTGGATGAGCACACAGCCTGAACACACAGCCCAAGTTTTGAACTTGAGCTCGAGCCTGAGCTGAGCCGCACCGCGTTCATTTTTCGCACCCATGTTCGATGCTGATGGTGAACACGAGCTTGAAGGAGAACGCGCGCTCGGGATGAACATGAACTTGCAAAAACTGCACTCAAGCTCAGCGCCGCTCATGTTTTCGTGAAGACTGCTTTAAGCAATCGAAATTATTTAAAGCAAAGTTCAAAATTCAAACAGAATATAAAGTAAAGAAATTCAAAATATTTAACCTAGTCTTAAACTAAAAATTCAATCCAATTCAATTCTAAAATTCAAATTTAACTTATCCTATGAAAAATGTGAAATAAAATTATCCTAGAGAAAAAAAAAATGCAATTCAACCAATTCAATAAAATTCAAATAATGTAATATAGAGTTTAATAATATTTGATCCAACGGAAAGAAAGATATAATTTTAACGTTGGGCGCCAATGTAACCGTTCGTTGCTCGGGAAGCCTCCTTTCAAGAGGCTCGGGAAGCCTCCTTTCAAGAGGCTCGGGAAGCCTCCTTTCAAGAGGCTCGGGAAGCCTCCTTTCAAGAGGCTCGGGAAGCCTCCTTTCAAGAGGCTCGGGAAGCCTCCTTTCAAGAGGCTCGGGAAGCCTCCTTTCAAGAGGCTCAGGAAGCCTCCTTTCAAGAGGCTCGGGAAGCCTCCTTTCAAGAGGCTCGGGAAGCCTCCTTTCAAGAGGCTAGGGAAGCCTCCTTTCAAGAGGCTCGGGAAGCCTCCTTTCAAGAGGCTCGGGAAGCCTCCTTTCAAGAGGCTCGGGAAGCCTCCTTTCAAGAGGCTCGGGAAGCCTCCTTTCAAGAGGCTCAGGAAGCCTCCTTTCAAGAGGCTCAGGAAGCCTCCTTTCAAGAGGCTCAGGAAGCCTCCTTTCAAGAGGCTCAGGAAGCCTCCTTTCAAGAGGCTCCGGAAGCCTCCTTTCAAGAGGCTCAGGAAGCCTCCTTCCAAGAGGCTCAGAAAGCATCCTTTCAAGAGGCTCAGAGCCTCCTTTCAAGAGGCTCAGAAGCCTCCCTTCAAGAGCCTCACGCAGCCTCCCCTCAAGAGGCTCACGAAGCCTCCTTTCAAGAGGCTCAGGAAGCCTCCTTTCAAGAGGCTCAGGAAGCCTCCTTTCAAGAGGCTCAGGAAGCCTCCTTTCAAGAGGCTCAGGAAGCCTCCTTTCAAGAGGCTCAGGAAGCCTCCTTTCAAGAGGCTCAGGAAGCCTCCTTTCAAGAGGCTCAGGAAGCCTCCTTTTAAGAGGCTCAGGAAGCCTCCTTTCAAGAGGCTCAGGAAGCCTCCTTTCAAGAGGCTCAGGAAGCCTCCTTTCAAGAGGCTCAGGAAGCCTCCTTTCAAGAGGCTCAGAGCCTCCTTTCAAGAGGCTCAGGAAGCCTCCTTTCAAGAGGCTCAGGCACGCTCCCTTCAAGAGGCTCAGGAAGCCTCCTTTCAAGAGGCTCAGGAAGCCTCCTTTCAAGAGGCTCAGGAAGCCTCCTTTCAAGAGGCTCAGGAAGCCTCCTTTCAAGAGGCTCAGGAAGCCTCCTTTCAAGAGGCTCAGGAAGCCTCCTTTCAAGAGGCTCAGGAAGCCTCCTTTCAAGAGGCTCAGGAAGCCTCCTTTCAAGAGGCTCAGGAAGCCTCCTTTCAAGAGGCTCAGGAAGCCTCCTTTCAAGAGGCTCAGGAAGCCTCCTTTCAAGAGGCTCAGGAAGCCTCCTTTCAAGAGGCTCAGGAAGCCTCCTTTCAAGAGGCTCAGGAAGCCTCCTTTCAAGAGGCTCAGGAAGCCTCCTTTCAAGAGGCTCAGGAAGCCTCCTTTCAAGAGGCTCAGGAAGCCTCCTTTCAAGAGGCTCAGGAAGCCTCCTTTCAAGAGGCTCAGGAAGCCTCCTTTCAAGAGGCTCAGGAAGCCTCCTTTCAAGAGGCTCAGGAAGCCTCCTTTCAAGAGGCTCAGGAAGCCTCCTTTCAAGAGGCTCAGGAAGCCTCCTTTCAAGAGGCTCAGGAAGCCTCCTTTCAAGAGGCTCAGGAAGCCTCCTTTCAAGAGGCTCAGGAAGCCTCCTTTCAAGAGGCTCAGGAAGCCTCCTTTCAAGAGGCTCAGGAAGCCTCCTTTCAAGAGGCTCAGGAAGCCTCCTTTCAAGAGGCTCAGGAAGCCTCCTTTCAAGAGGCTCAGGAAGCCTCCTTTCAAGAGGCTCAAGAAGCCTCCTTTCAAGAGGCTCAGGAAGCCTCCTTTCAAGAGGCTCAGGAAGCCTCCTTTCAAGAGGCTCAGGAAGCCTCCTTTCAAGATACTCAGGAAGCCTCCTTTCAAGAGGCTCAGGAAGCCTCCTTTCAAGAGGCTCAGGAAGCCTCCTTTCAAGAGGCTCAGGAAGCCTCCTTTCAAGAGGCTCAGGAAGCCTCCTTTCAAGAGGCTCAGGAAGCCTCCTTTCAAGAGGCTCAGGAAGCCTCCTTTCAAGAGGCTCAGGAAGCCTCCTTTCAAGAGGCTCAGGAAGCCTCCTTTCAAGAGGCTCAGGAAGCCTCCTTTCAAGAGGCTCAGGAAGCCTCCTTTCAAGAGGCTCAGGAAGCCTCCTTTCAAGAGGCTCAGGAAGCCTCCTTTCAAGAGACTCAGGAAGCCTCCTTTCAAGAGGCTCAGGAAGCCTCCTTTCAAGAGGCTCAGGAAGCCTCCTTTCAAGAGGCTCAGGAAGCCTCCTTTCAAGAGGCTCAGGAAGCCTCCTTTCAAGAGGCTCAGGAAGCCTCCTTTCAAGAGGCTCAGGAAGCCTCCTTTCAAGAGGCTCAGGAAGCCTCCTTTCAAGAGGCTCAGGAAGCCTCCTTTCAAGAGGCTCAGGAAGCCTCCTTTCAAGAGGCTCAGGAAGCCTCCTTTCAAGAGGCTCAGGAAGCCTCCTTTCAAGAGGCTCAGGAAGCCTCCTTTCAAGAGGCTCAGGAAGCCTCCTTTCAAGAGGCTCGGGAAGCCTCCTTTCAAGAGGCTCGGGAAGCCTCCTTTCAAGAGGCTCGGGAAGCCTCCTTTCAAGAGGCTCGGAAGCCTCCTTTCAAGAGGCTCGGGAAGCCTCCTTTCAAGAGGCTCGGGAAGCCTCCTTTCAAGAGGCTCGGGAAGCCTCCTTTCAAGAGGCTCGGGAAGCCTCCTTTCAAGAGGCTCGGGAAGCCTCCTTTCAAGAGGCTCGGGAAGCCTCCTTTCATAAGGCTCGGAAGTCTCCTTTCGAAATGCTTTGGCTCTGAAACCGTTACAAAATGATCGGAAGCTTCCGAAAGTCTTGAAAGTTTTTCTGGGAGCATGATCTATACACATTATTTGAATTGGAAAGTTTTACGGAATATCTAAAATTTCATACAAATTTTTTGAGAGCCTTAATGCAAAAGCTCGAAGGCGTACCTCTCGAGGAAAAGGTTGAGAAAGATCGCTCGGATTTATATGAATAACATTGTAGGGCTGTTGTATCAGATTTTTTAAATTTTATAATCTTAAATTAGTCTGAAAAACTCGTCAACTGAGTGTGCTTTCTTCCTTTCCAACAACGACATAATAGTAGCAATGTATTCGTTAAACCTAGGACAATTGGGTTGGGACAATTGGAACAGGCTATACAGCGATTTAGAAAAATTTATAAAAATAATAAAAAACAATATCGCATATTTCAATTTGGGCCTATGATCTGCCGTCACGAGATCATTCTTACTATAGCTGAACCTCAAACTACTGTCGGGATCCCTTTTCATCGTTTCCCACCTACTCTACTTCGTATAATATATGACACACTTTAAAGCTCCGCAAAAATCAAACACCGAGTGTGCGCTTTATGCCATTTGATTTGAAAAGTGCGAAATGCAGGATACAGAAAAAAAAATCGCCCAGAGTGTGATCTGTGGCGGTCGTCGCGTCGTCGGCCAAGTCTCCTTTGTCGGGTGCCGGCTGTTCGAGAAAAGGTAGGCCACCCTATACGTGTCTACCTACCGGGCGATGCGATGATGGTATTGTAAAGGTGCTAACATAACACCAGATTAAGTAATTTATTGGAGCGATTTGATGATTTATGCAGAACAAATATTAATTTATGACCATTCGCGAGCAGTTCCATTTTCCTAAAGGGACCGAATTGGTATGGGGCAGTACATGGTTTGATATTTGATTGCTGCCTCGGTTTGTGGTAAAACAATCATTTGTTAATTTTGTTATCGGAAATATGTTTACGCTGCACTTTTAAATGCAAGAGTGTTTTCTGATATTTCGTTTCTCAATAAGCCTTTCATGCAACAGCAAAGATCTCACCTCTTTTATTTTATTTTAAGATTCGACATCTTACGCGCGCCATGTTTGCTTAGGTCAGTTGTTCTTCGAATTACAAACCTAAACTGAAAACCCACGTCACCCACCAGATCAACGAACTCAATCCAGATATTTGGCGGGTATGTTTACGAACAAACTTGCTACGCTCAATTTCCAACCCCAGCGAGTATGTTGTATGTTGGAAATGCCACGTATTTGCAAAGAACCACCAAAGCATCTCGTACCCGACCCAACGCCGAACTGAGGAAGCAAGAACTTGCCCACGGAACGAACGGGGTATGTGCTGTTCCATATCACACGCACCGGGTCGTTCAGCACTGCCACCGACTAGGACGAAGAGGCACACACCTATTGGATGCCGCCCCGGTGGAGCTGGAGGCTTCTTCAAAGAGCGCAGTGGATCGTAAAGAATGCGTTAAATGAAATTGTACGTTTTATAAACTTTCGCTGGCTACTGACTACCGACCGAGGCGAAAGCGTCCATTCTTTGTGGGTGTGGGTGGATCGGAGGAGCCAGCTGGGCGAAAGGTTCCGTTCCGTTCCAAGTTTCAGAAGGATCAGGACACGCATGGCCAATTCTTTGGTGCTGCTGCCCGTTTGGCGTACGATTGTGTGCGATGAGAGATGAAGGGGGTTGTAAACAAGCAAGCAAGCAAGTCGTAGCATTCCACACAGCTCCTGTACCAAGTCCAGCATCCAGCAGCACCAGTCCATTGTGGAGCATCTCCTGTTGATGCGATAGGAGGAATATTTGGGCTGCAGTCAACTGCAACAACCGGGATGAACCTCTTTTCTATTTGATGAACCGACACGAAAAACCTGGCATTGTCGGATGGGTTCATAAGTGCACTAGCAGTGTGGGAAGAGCGTTTCGTTCTGGGTTTAGAGGATGGAGAACTGAATTAGAGGAATCGTGATTAGAAGAATAGTAGCCAGGCTGATTTGACAATGGCGTAGCGAGTCGGGGGTCGTCACACGGATTAGATTAGACTTCGATATTTCAATATATAGCTGCGCAGTTTCTGATATAATGTGTTATATGCTACTACAAAAGCGTTTCGATTTATTTTTCTTGACACGATTTGAATCAGGTGTCAGTGAAGAACGGTTGATAATTACAATAATATGAATGAATGTTGTTTCTTATTTTAGTTCATGTACCTGGCTACATATTTGCACTGTTTCCATCTCCTCGGAAAGCCTTTGCTGCTTCTTCTCACCGAGCTACAATTGCCCTGCACCAATGGGGAATGGGGATCCGAAATCCGAGTGCCGCATGTGTGCATGTATAGGGTTCAAAGCGTCCAAACTGCGGGTCGAAAATTTTCCGGAGCATTTGAATATTTGTACAAGCTCACCGATTCCGTGCAAACAGCGGCGGCCAAGTAGGTTCTGTGCCTCCTGCAGTCTTACACGCTGAAGCCGGTGTGTACCTTTTTCCGTTCATGTGTGCGAGTTGGCGCGTTCGCTCCTTTGAAGGTACCCATCGTTTGAGTAAGATTTTCGAAGAACGTCACTCATTCCACCTTCGTACATACAGGAGGGGGACCGCAGAGTTGGGAAATTTTGGGAAATTCTCTCTAATAGCATTCTGGTGGCCAGCGGGCCCTTCCGTTCAGCTTCCGCACCACGTCGTACTTTTCGGTGGGTTTATGATGAATTACTGATAACGAAGACCCGTTTTACGGGGGATGAGAAGAAGCTTCACTGTTGGTTCATTTAGCGCACCTTCTCATTTTGGAATGCCTTCCGGCGAATGTGGTGGCGGAAGAGCGAGGCATTCGCTAGTGGTCGCTTGGCCACAGGAAGGAAAACACATCTCTGCCACTTTACTGCTGCTGTTGGATTAAGATTTTGATGAGAAATTGGACCGCTCAGTATTTGTCTGGGAGTATGTGGCAAATTTTCGGGATTTAATTACATCAATTTGTAAGTTTGATTTGTGTTTACCATGTTTGCGGATGCTTCCGGGCATAAACCACTCACGAAATAGTTTCGCAGAAGTAGAGGAGTTTATGATAATGGTTTCCGAAAAGCTTGCTACATTTATTGTTTTCCAACCTTTGATTTCTTTGTTCTAGCTAGCAAAATCTAAACCATATGAAATAGTTGGATTTTGTACTCTAAATTCTTAGGAGTTACCATCGCCATCATAAATGGTACTATAGAGTGACGATTGTATAACATTTCACCGAAAACTATTTCGCGGAATTCCTTTTCGCGGTTGAACATTTCGCGGAATAACATTTGGCGGTTTGTAACTTTTCGCGGTATGACATTTGGCGGTTTGTACCTTTTCGCCGAATGACTTTTGGCGGAATGTACCATTTCGCGGAATATTAATAATAATAGCCTTTGTCCATTCAGCATTTCCAGAATTATTATCTGCGAGGTTTCTAAGCCATGTTACCATTTTGTTTACATTCGTTTAACACGAGATTAACACGTTGTAACTTTTGTACCCAAAAAGTCGAAATTTTTTATTTTGATGAGTTTCCTAGACCGGCTCAGAAGTTGAACCCAGCCTTCTTCGGCATAGTCTTGCTTGGCAGCCTTGCATCTTCCCGCTAAGGAAGGCCTCCCAGAATATGTCGAAGTAGTTTTCAAAATTTCAATTGCCCCTTATACCGGGCAGATACATCCATTTAAAGAAGGCATTATCAAGTCTATTCGACTTATATCGGGCAGATGCGTCCATTTAAAGAAGACGTTACTCCTGCCTTCGCCTTATACCGGGCAGACGCATTCATTTAAAGAAGGCATTATCAACTCCTTTCGCCTTACACCAGGCAGATGCATCCATTTAAAGAATGCGTTACCTCTCCCTTCGCCTTATACCGGGCAGACGCGTTCTTTTAAAGAAGGCATTATCAACTCCTTTCGCCTTATATCAGGCAGATGCATCCATTTAAAGAAGGCGTTACCCCTCCCTTCGCCTTATACCGGGCAGATACATCCATTTAAAGAAGGCATTACCCCTCCCTTCGCCTTATACCGGACAGACGCATTCTTTTAAAGAAGGCATTATCAACTCCTTTCGCCTTATACCGGACAGATGCATCCATATAAAGAAGGCGTTACCCCTCCCTTCGCCTTATACCGGGTAGACGCGTTCCTTCAAAGAAGGCATTATCAACTCCTTTCGCCTTATACCGGGCAGATGCATCCATTTAAAGAATGCGTTACCTCTCCCTTCGCCTTATACCGGGCAGACGCGTTCTTTTAAAGAAGGCATTATCAACTCCTTTCGCCTTAAATCAGGCAGATGCATCCATTTAAAGAAGGCGTTACCCCTCCCTTCGCCTTATACCGGGCAGATACATCCATATAAAGAAGGCGTTACCCCTCCCCTCGCCGTATACCGGACAGACGCGTTCTTTTAAAGAAGACATTAGCAACACCTTTCGCCTGATACCGGGCAAATGCATCCATTTAAAGAAGGCGTTACCCCTCCCTTCGCCTTATACCGGGAAGACGCGTTCTTTGAAAGAAGACATTAGCAACTCCCTTCGCATTATACCGGGCCGAACATATGGTGGGGTTTCAGGTTTTGAAACCTTAGTTTGAAAATTAGTACAATATCGGTTTCGGGATGGGTACGGGTTTGTGAGATAAAAAAATCGGGTAAGGGTCGGGTACGGGCTTAAGAAATAAAATACTGAAAATTGTTTTATTCAGTTTTGTTAATTGTGAGGCTAGTTCGTTGTTTGTATTTTCCGGGGAAAACTTTTGTGCGGGCTTAAATAATTAAATTATGTCGGGTTCGGGTCGAGTACGGGTTTATGAATGCAAAAATTATGGGGAACGGGTCGGGTTCGCATTACATTTAAAAAAATGCCTGGATTGCATGCAATTAAAGGTTCCCCCAAACACACGCGATGCGACAGTCGCGACGCGATTCTATCGCTTGGCGACAGCGATTCTGTCGCCGTTGGTATGGGAGCGTAAATAGAACATCGCCGGCAGCGACAGAACGATAGAATCGCGGCGACTAGTTGTCGCCGTCGCGGCGATGAAATCGCTTAGGTCTGGGGGAGCCTTAAAGCAGAAATCGGTAAATATTTGAATGATAATTATTCTAACTGAATTCGGCCAAATGGCATTCCGCGGAATGATTTTCGGTGTAAAGGTACATTCCGCGAAATGTCTTTCGGAAAAAAGGTGCATTCCGCGAAATGTGTTTCGGAGAGTTGATACAATCCGCGGAATGTCGTACCGCGAAAAAAAATTCCGCGGAATGTTTTTCGGCGAAATAGTATACAACCTAGAGTGACAGAAAAATTACTCTTTTTAGTGTTGGTAGAACCGTACTCAAATTTCAATCATCAAGCCCTCATGAGCGAGCATATATAGAACCATGCTTGTGATTTTCAGGTGGAATCGCATAGTTTCGCTCAATAACAAAGAAAAATTTAATTAATCCACCTAGTGCTGATGATGCCTTTCTCGTTCATTCGTTGGAAATAGCACTGATAGTTGCATTGGTCATATTTTTCTCATTTGTTTATGTGTAATGTAAAATTTATTGCCGAACGCAACTTTATTCGATTTGCCCTTCGCTTGCTGCCGTGGAATGACCCTGTTCGACTGCCACCCTATGAAAATCGTTGCATTCTTATTAATTTGCCGACTTTGACTAGCAGGAGAACATTGCTACAACGCCTGTTTTTGTTCGACATACTGTGTAACAACGTTGATTGCCCGATGCTTTTGAACAGCATTAATTTGAACGTCCCCGCCAGAACGACTCGCCAAACCGATTTTCTTCGTTTACCTATGCATCGCACTCTATTTGGGCAGAATAATCCGTTAGATGTCTGTTGTCGACGTTTCAACGAAGTGTCTTTTAATTTCGATTTTAATTTGTCAAAATGTATGTTTAGAAATAAGATTAGTTAGTCTGTACGACTTTTAAATCGAAGACTAGTAAATAAAAAAAAAAAAGAAAAACTTGTTACAAAACAAATCGAATGAGCGTATACTCCCGGTCAAAAGTTTGGGTTCACCAACTGAAAATATGACACAGCTTTTTGCACATATTTCTGTAAACTTATGTCCGATTTGTGATCTTCAGAGCTCATTCAATAGATTATATGAGTAGATCTTGTACTTGAGATATTTGATATATTTTTATTGGGATGAATGCCAAAACTTTGCCTAAATTTGCTCTTCGTGTTCAAAGTTGAATTAAATTTCCAAACAAAAGTTTATGTAAAACAAGCCAAAAATATTTCAAAGCAAGCGTGGGAACACTAAGTTGATTGTTTAGGACGCATTACTTGTATTATAAATATTTGCGAAACCTTGATTAGAAGCTAATTTTTTTATATGTATTTGGAGGAAACATTCAACTAACTACAAGATGCATATCTGTATAGTAAGTGAAACTCATTGCCTTCATATGGTTCCCGTTGTTTTGTAACATCGAGTAAAATGACCACATAGCTAAAACACTGCACTATGGTCCAGGATTCAGATTTACGCGGAAAGATGCATTTTACGCAAAAACTATATTTTTTAGAAAAAACTGTTGTTCTACAAAATTGTTCGAAATAGTAAGGCCATCATTATGGTTCTACCAAAAAATAGGGTGGCCCATCATAAAAAAAAATAGAAATTCTTTTTTTTTCTCAGAATATTGACATGTTATGTTTTCCAAAGTTGTAGCGCATCTTATTCCAATCAATTATGCTAAAAAACTTTTCCTGTAGCTCTTAAGTTGGCTGATTTAGAGCAATTTTACCTAATTGGATTAGGGTGTACCTAAAAAAACAGTATTTTGATCTACTTTTTTGTTTTATATTTCTCGAAAAAGTCGTCTTCAGGTGACTTTTAGAGCTCAAAAAATGCAACTTTTGATGGATAAATATGCTCAATATCTTTTTCTGATCAAAAGTTATAATCGTTTTTCTGTCAAAATTACATTTTTTTTTTCATAAGTTGTTATCTCCGGTTAGGGCAGACCAAAAAATACATTTACACGGCATCTGAAAGAGAAGATAATATTCTTTATTATGTCAAAAAATCGGGGATAAGTTTTTTTTTTATCTCAAGTTTCACCAATTTTACTAAAAACATGTTTTTTCAAATAAATTGATATAACTCGACAACGGAAGAAGATACAGACGATATTCTTATAGCAAAACACGCGTTTCAAAAAGCCTCAAAAGTTTTCAGAAGGTGACATCCGTGAGAAATGGAAAATGAAATGAGCAGATCATAAATATTCTTTTTTGAGGGACACCCTAATCCTGGTAAGTAAAATTACTCTAAACAAGTGAGCTTGAGAGCTACATAAAAAGTTTATATAGCAAAGTTGATGGGAAAAAGCTGCGCTACAACTTTGTAGAACATTTTATGTCAATTTTCCGTAAAATAAAAAAAAAAATTTCACATTTTTATAAAATGGCCCACCCTATTTTTCAGTAACTTTATAATAAAGGCCCAAGTATCCAGAACAACTTTGTAGAACAAATTTTGTTTCTTAAAAGTATGCTTCAGACCGAAAATGCATCTTTTCTCGTAAATCTTGCAATACGATGATAATGATAAAATTTATAAAAAGTGTTTAAGCTGTAGATTTTTTATTTTCCATTTCTCACGAATGTCATCTTCTGAAGACTTTTGGGGCTTTTCAAAACGCGTGTTTTGCTATAAGAATATCGTCTGTATCTTCTTCCGTTGTCGAGTTAGGGGAACGGTTCGCCACTTCATCTCATAGCTCCTATTTCCATCCCATCAAAAACATAGCAATGGAAAGGAATTGCGATTTTTTTCAGCAGTGAGCACGCATGTTGACAAAAAGAAGCGACGAATTTGGTGCCGTATTTCTTTGTTTAGCGATGAGATTGATATATGTACAGTGAGATTGAGATCGGAACAGTTCCCCTATATTAATTTATTTGAAAAAACATGATTTTAGTAAAATTAATAAAACTTGAGATAGAAAAATAACGTATCCCCAATTTTTTGACATAATAAAGAATATTAATTTCTCTTTCAAATGCTGTGTAAATATATTTTTTTGGTCTGCCCTAACCGGAGATATCAACTTATGAAAAAAATGTAATTTTGACAGAAAAACGATTATAACTTTTGATCGGAAAAAGATATTGAGCATATCCACCCATCAAAAGTTGCATTTTTTTGAGCTCTAAAAGTCACTTGAAGACGACTTTTTCGAGAAATGTAAAACAAAAAAGTAGATCAAAAATACAGTTTTTTAAGGTACACCCTAATCCAATTAGGTAAATTTGCTCTAAATCAGCCAACTTAAGAGCTACAGAAAAAGTTTTTTAGCAAAATTGATTGGAATAAGCTACGCTACGACATTATAGAACATAACATGTCAATATTCTGAGAAATAAAAAAAATATTTTCAAATTTTAGTTATATGATGGACCACCCTATTTTTTGGTAACACCATAATGATGGCCTTACTATTTCGAACAATTTTTTAGAACAACAGTTTTTTCTAATAAATTTAGATTTGGCATAAAATGCATCTTTCCGCGTAAATCTGTATCCTGGACCATAGTGCACTGGACAATTATGGCACCGGTGTGCCATGCTCCTTGAACAAAAATTAACGCAATTAATTTGCACTCAAATATCAAGTGATGCAAATTTCATTTAATTTATTTAGTTTACATCTAAACAGATAACACTGAATCAACAATTTGATGCCACAATTCACGGTTCGAGGCCGCATCTCTCCATCCTCGAATACGCCCCACGCTCGCCAAGTCGTTTTGCACCTGGTCTGTCCATCTCGCTCGCTGCGCTCCACACCGTCTCGTACCTGCCTGGATCGGAAGCGAACACCATCTTTGCAGGGTTGCTGTCCGGCATTCTTGCAACATATCCTGCCCATCGTACCCTTCCGGCTTTAGCTACCTTCTGGATACTGGGTTCGCCGTAGAGCTGGGCGAGCTCGTGGTTCATCCTTCGCCACCACACACCGTTTTCTTGCACACCGCCAAAGATGGTCCTAAGGATTCATCTCTCGAATACTCCGAGTGCTTGCAAGTCCTCCTCGAGCATTGTCCATGTTTCATGTCCGTAGAGGACAACCGGTCTTATTAGCGTCTTGTACATGACACATTTGGTGCGGTGGCGAATCTTTTTTGACCGCAGTAGGTACTTATTCATAAGAGTGAAAAAGCGTCCCTCTTCCGTCTATCCTCCGGCGCCGGGGGGTGTTCCACAGTTCTGGTGTGGGAAAAACGTCCGCATGGAGGGGGCCCCGACTACTGACCAAAAGTGTCACGCATGGGGGCTACAAAGTGGCGTCTGTAGGGAATCGAAATCCATTCATCTAAGCACTTTTGTATATGTAAAAGTCTCTAGAAAATACGAATCGAATGAAATTAAAACAGTGGTTGTTTTATTTATTTCAAGTCTTCCACTTTAATGCATAAAAACTACGGAAAACATAATGAAACAATGAACAAAATCGACACTTCTGAATCGAAATTTGTCCACCGTATTCCAAATATTTATATTAAACCAAACCGATTACTTGGACTCCAACTGAAAAAGTTCAATGCGCACCTTGAGATGCGTTCCCTTTGATTTACATCCCACTGATCTCACTTCATTCATTGTGATTTCCAATTTGAACACAGTAACGTTTTTTGTATAATCGCGTATGGTGGGTGGCGCTGTTTGTTATACAGTAATATTCCGATTTTATCACCCCCATGGTGAATTTTGGGGTGATAAAACAGGGTATAGCATAGCATAGCATAGCATATGTGATTGTACAAATCGTGGGTGGCTATACAATGCTCAATTGAGCAATCTACTGTATATTGTTGCAAATTGGTACTTGGGATTAGTACCTTTTCCTATACAGTAGCAGTTGTATACCTGGCCACGTCCTTACAATCACGGAAGGAAGGGAAGGAATGTTAGTTCAACATCTACTAGTGAAGATGCAGGGAACCCATACTACCTTCATAGATGTCTCGGGAAGGAAAATTTGTGTTAGTGGGAAAGGTGAATAATAGGGAGCTCTATTCGACAATATAGAGCGTTTGTCAATAACAGTATATGCTGTAAAAATAATAAAATATATTCCTCAATTTACTTACGAACCGTCCTAAGGAAAAACAAAACAAAACACAGAATTTCGGCAAATCGCGCGATCGTTGTGCCGTCCGAAACAAGAGCACTGAACTCATTTTGGGGTGATAATAGGTATGTGACAAAATCGAAAAAAAAATATTTTCAATTTTTTAATTCATTTCACAAATTTGAATCATTTTATGCCTTGGAAAGGCAAAATGCGTGAACGGTACCCGTTATTTCATGTCGAAAATGCTTACAGAATCCTTCACAGGTACCCAGAAGTCATTTATTATAAACTACAGGCAGTGAAAGTTATTTAAGGTGATTATAGAATGAAGCCCATGGTGAATTTCAAATTCACCACACGTTTATCTACATACATTTCTAAATGCCCAAATCTGGCGAAATAGTTTTCGTACATGAGCATGAGCATGAGCATGATTGACCGCCCACGGTTGCTACTCCGTTATTGCCAGGTCAGCTGTAATTACGCAGAGAACCAACAGATGAAGTTTGGGACTAACATCATCTTCAATGTGTAAGAACTGGTGACCCAAAAATAAGCAATACCAGCGCCGGCCGTGTCCGAATGCAGGTCAATTAAGGAATAGGTAGGAAATTGTTGACGTGATACTCGCTTTGATAGAAGCCGACGAGTCATCTGCACTTCCACGAGAAATCACTGGGATGTTGGATGTATGGGGTAGGTAGTGTGGCAGGGTTCGTTTTGGTAAACGGTATGCCGTGTGTAACGTGTAGGTTGATCGAGAGAAAACAAAAACACAATCGAACGCGCACTTTTTTCTTTGTTTAGGTGTTTTTGTAATATTTAATATAATGTTCATCACCAGTCGCGCACTAATTAATTGACTCAACGACCGCACAAAGCAGAGCAAAATATTTCGATGATCGCGCGCTAACTTTGGAATTGGACGCGCATTAATCTTTTCGTTGCCTATTACTATACCCGCTTGAACAACATACAACAAAAAAAATCGATGACCGCGCGATGGCTCTGCGTTTATTTGAATGATTTTTCAAAGAGTTCATCACTAAGGTCGGACGTGCACTCCTACACAAATAGAACCGAAGTCGAGTCAAGTACGAGACACTGAAGACGGCCTTACTGTTGAGGTCGAAATACGTATCTGTCAAGATACAATTAAGTTTAAGGGATTGTATAAACTCGTCTTATGACAGGAGAACCGTTGATATTGAATACAAAAACTACATCATATGACTAGATACATTTTTTATTTTGGGGAAGTCGACAATATTAATAATTCCTAACTAAACTGCGCAAGGAAAGCTATAGGACAACGACGAGTCGGGTGTAGTACTTGGTTCAGGTCTTAAAGAACAGCCTAGAGTTCCATTGAAACATGAGTTAATGGCATGTATTGCTAATGATGCATTGTAAATGATGCATCCCGGAAATCTGAACACACCCCGGACCCCTAGATACACTCTGCGTGTCCCTTTAACCAAGCTTCCTTCAAATAAATAGGAATCATGTTGTTAAGAAAAAATTTTGAGCTTTTTAGTGGAATGTCTTCACTTGTCATAAGACGAGTCTGCACAATCCCACCCAATTCCACTCAACTGCACCCCGACAGACCCGTATCTCGACCCCAACAGCAAGGTCGTCCTCAGTGTCTCGTACTTTTATGGAAATAGTCGAGTCAAGTACGAGACACTGAGGACGACCCCACTGTTGAGGCCGAAACACGCATCTGTCAAGGTACAACCAAGTGGTGGAACCAAATGGGACCGTACAAACCCGTCTTATGACAAGTAGGAATCATGTGTCTGTTTAGTCTCTTTCATAATCATTTTTCTAACCATATTTAGGTAAAAAAACACGCAAAAAATAGCCAAAAGTCCAAAGTCCATTCAGACGTCCAAAATACCAAACCTAAATACGTTACCCCACTATAAGAAATAACTTTGGATGGGAGTAATACTTAGAGCAAATAATGACACGAGCGAAAATACTTTCACATGGTCCATATAACTTTTTGGCTTCTTTAATGGCAACGCAACTTTGAGTAGTTGGAAGAAGCTTCAGTCAGCTTAGCAAACAGGAACGATCATCAACATATTAAAGATGAAGTAAGCACACAGTTCAATGGTGTTGTATGGTGCTCGACGAGTTCATTTGTTCACTTTAGACATATGATCTTCTTGTACAAAATTGACTGATTACCTACAACTTTTTCATAACACCAGTAGCCATCTACAAACATTGAACCTAGACTTTAGGGATTTGTGCCTTTGGAAAACTAGTTATTTTATTATTAGACTAAGGCCGGAGTGGCCTGTGCTGCACATAAAAGTCTTCTCCATTCTGATCGGTCCATGGCTGCACTTCGCCAACCACGCAGTCTGCGGAGGGTCCGCAAATCGTCCTCCAACTGATCGATCCACCTTGCCCGCTGTGCACCTCGCCTTCTTGTTCCCGTCGGATCATTGTCGAGAACCATTTTCACCGGATTACTGTCCGACATTCTGGCTACGTGCCCGGCCCACCGCAGTCTTCCGATTTTCGCGGTGTGAACAATGGATGGTTCTCCCAACAGCTGATGCAACTCGTGGTTCATTCGCCTCCTCCACGTACCGTCTGCCATCTGCACCCCACCATAGATGGTACGCAACACTTTCCTTTCAAAAACTCCCAGTGCGCGTTGGTCCTCCACGAGCATCGTCCAGGTCTCGTGTCCTTAGAGAACTACCGGTCTTATAAGCGTTTTGTAGATAGTTAGTTTGGTACGGCAGCGAACTCTATTCGATCGGAGCGTCCTGCGGAGTCCAAAGTACGTACGATTTCCAGCGACTATGCGTCTACGAATTTCTCTGCTGGTATCGTTATCGGCGATCACCAGTGAGCCCAAGTACACAAATTCTTCTACCACCTCGATTTCGTCACCACCGATAGAAACTCGTGGTGGGTGACTTACATTGACCTCTCTTGAGCCTCTTCCTATCATGTATTTCGTCTTTGACGTGTTGATGACTAGTCCAATCCATTTAGCTTCGCTTTTCAGTCTGATGTAGGCTTCCTCCATCCTCTCAAAGTTACGCGCCATGATGTCGTCGGCGAAACCAAATAACTGGGCGGACTTCGTGAAAATCGCACCACTCGTGTCAATTCCTGCCCTTCGTATTACTCCCTCCAAAGCGATGTTGAATAGCAGACACGAAAGACCATCACCTTGCCGTAACCCTCTACGCGTTTCGAAGGGACTCGAGAATGCCCCTGAAACTCGAACTACGCACATCACCCGATCCATCGTCGCCTTGATCAACCGTATCAGTTTATCCGGAAATCCGTTTTCGTGCATTAGCTGCCATAGCTGGTCCCGATCGATTGTATCATATGCGGCTTTGAAGTCGATAAATAGATGATGTGTGGGCACGTTGTATTCGCGGCATTTCTGCAATACCTGACGTATGGCGAAAACCTGGTCTGTGGTAGAGCGTTCACCCATAAATCCCGCCTGGTACTGCCCCACGAACTCTCTTGCAATTGGTGTTAGTCGGCGGCATAAAATCTGGGAGAGTACCTTGTAGGCGGCGTTCAGCAATGTGATTGCGCGGTAGTTGCTACAATCCAGCTTATCGCCCTTTTTGTAGATGGGACAGTGCAGCGTTCTAGCCAGTGCCTCACCACCGTGTTTAAACAGCTCTCCTGGTAGTTGGTCAACTCCAGGGGCTTTGTTGTTTTTCAGCCGGCCGATCTCCTCCTGGATTTCCTGTCGCCGGAAGCCGCCGCCGGAAGCCGGAAGTCGCATGTCCTGCGCGCGTGCTCCTAGGTTCATTACCATACCGTCACCGTTGTCTGCCATATCGCCATTCAGGTGCTCTTCGTAGTGCTGCCCCCACCTTTGGATCACCTCACGCTCGTTTGTAAGAAGGTTCCCGTTTATGTCCTTGCACATATCGGGCTGTGGCACGTGGCCCTTACGTGAACGGTTCAACTTCTCATAGAACTTCCGTGTGTTAATAGCGCGGTACAGTTCCTCCGTCTCTTCACGGTCTCGATCTTCCCGCTGACGCTTTTTCCTTCGGAAAATCGGGTTTTGTCTGTTCCGCGCCCGTTTGTATCGTGCCTCGTTTGCCCTCGTGCGGTGTTGCAGCAATCTCGCCCATGCTGCATTCTTCTCCTCAACTAACTGCTCACATTCGCCGTCATACCAGTCGTTTCTCTGATCCGGAGCCACCGTGCCTAGTGCAGCGGTTGCGGTGCTTCCAATGGCGGATCGAATATCTCTCCAGCCATCTTCAAGAGATGCTGCACCTAGCTGCTCTTCCGTTGGGAGTGCCACTTCCAGCTGCTGCGCGTAGTCTTGGGCTAGTCTACCGTCTTGCAGCCGCCCAATGTTTAGCCGCGGCGGACGACTCCGACGCGTGTTGATCACCGTCGAGAGTTTTGAGCGCAGAAATACTGCGACGAGGTAGTGGTCGGATTCAATATTCGCACTGCGGTAAGTGCGTACGTTCGTAATGTCGGAGAAGAATTTACCGTCGATTAGAATGTGGTCGATTTGGTTTTCCGTTACTTGATTAGGTGATTTCCATATGGCCTTGTGGATATTCTTGCGGGGGAAGAAAGTGCTTCGGACTACCATTCCACGGGAGGCTGCAAAGTTTATGCATCGTTGGCAGTTGTCATTCGATACGGTATGCAGAATATCCGATCCGATGACCGGTCTATACATTTCCTCCCTTCCTACCTGAGCGTTCATGTCACCGATGACAAATTTGACGTCCCTCAGTGGGCATCCATCGTGTGTCTGCTCCAGTTGCGCATAGAACGCTTCTTTCTCGTCGTCGGATTTCCCTTCGTGTGGGCAGTGCACGTTGATGATGCTATAGTTGAAGAAACGGCCTTTTATCCTCAGCTTGCACATCCTTGCGTTGATTGGCTGCCACCCAATCACGCGTTGGCGCATCTTTCCCAGCACTATGAAGCCGGTTCCCAGCTCGTTGGTGGTGCCACAGCTTTGGTAGAAGGTAGCCGCTCGATGCCCGCTTTTCCACACTTTCTGTCCTGTCCAGCAGATTTCCTGCAGCGCTACGACATCGAAGTTGCGGGGATGTAATTCATCGTAGATTATCCTGTCGCAACCTGCGAAGCCTAGCGACTTGCAGTTCCATGTTCCAAGCTTCCAATCGTGATCCTTTATTCGTCGCCTAGGTCGTTGCCGATTGTATCGAGTCGTATTATCTTCTATGTCGTTCGTAATAGTTGTTTTTAAAGGCGGCTTATTGGGCCTGCGCAAACCTCCTGTCTCGTCGGAGGGCCGTCGTGTCAGGGCTGTTTACCCTAGCAGCACACATGTTCCACATAGGTTACTGCAACTCATGTGTGACCAGTTTTAGTCACAGTCAAGTTGCTGCAACCATTTTTGCCTGTTTTGTGCTGCTCGGGTAGCGTCCCACCTAACACCAGGACTTGGGCTTGTGCGCTTTGAGAGGCACACAGTCGCTTTGGCGGAGCCTACTTGCGGATACATGCAGCTTTTTATAGAGGTTTAACAGGGCCCACTGTCAAACCCCACCACATCCTAGACAGGCGCCACAACTCGCAGATGGCCTGGGGAGGGATCGTCAAGCCCTTGGACATAGTTCCTGCTGCCCCCTTTGGAAAACTAGTTATGCTGGACGACGCTACGAGATGGCGATATTGAATTGCGAAAATTGAACAACTGCAGTGAAGCATGAGCGTAGCCAAAATGTTGAACAATAACTAGATGAAAATGGTTCTAAAAAGTGATTCAGCGGATATAAGAAGTTGCAGCATGCACGCTTCATCCATAAATCAAATGTTTCTTGAATACAACTACTCCAAATTGAATATTTTTGGCTCTACGAATAGTATGCATTTATGAAGTAAAGAAAACGTTGGTTTCTGTAATCAAAAATCAAAATTATAAGTTGAAATTAAAATATTTCAAGGAATTAACCATTCAAATTCCATTATTGAATGTGAAAGTTCATTGAAGCTATCAATAAAATTTAATTGTACTTCGAATGTAAACAAAAGTAACAAAAACTCTCAAAATGTTTCCAATATTTTTTAAATTTTCAAAACAGATATTACATGATGATAACAGAAATTTCCAAAAACAAAATATAAGGCCAATATAATACAAACAATGAAAATGATAAATAAAATTCTACTTAACGAACTGCAGCTTGCTTTCTCGACGATTAGTATGGAAAATCAGCGGCCACCGTAAGACACCACCAACGAAGATAAACGAATAATCCCTTCATTGCGACTCTTGTCTCTTGTCCAATCATTTTCACATTTTTGCTCCCCAAGACTAATAATATACATTAAGACGACAATCATGATTGTAAAATCAATAAAATAACGGCTCCGTAATGCCTGCTGGCGCTTGAGCCTTAAAATAAAGATAAGCTAAAAAAAAAAAAAATTTTCACATTTAATTCTTCAATACTCCGTTGTTCTATGGAATTCTTCACATCCCAAAATAAAGAAAAAATAAATTCACAAATGTCAACGATCTGGCGAAATAGTTTTCGTACAGTGCCGAAACTCAAATTATGATTGTTCAGCATAACTAAGCAAACGATCTACCATTGGGCGAATAACCAATATAAAGGTTAGGGTCTGTTCACAAATTACGTAACGCTTTGAGGGGAGGGGAGGTACAACTTCCGTTATACTTTGTTACACTAAAAGGTGGGGAGGGGTGGGTACAACCAAATGTTATGCATAACCCGAATAAAAACTTATTCGGAATACTTTTTAATCACTGATTGAAGTAATTGCTGACATGTCTTGATTCAACACCAGTTTTTACTTACTTTTACTTTGCATGTTTTTTTCTTTTTGAAAATTATAAAAGATACCGAGTATTGTTCGTAAAATTGTTGCAAAATTTTTAGGCATTTTTGTCTGAAGATAACTACAGACTATTTTAACTACTTCTACAGACTATTTTATGTACTCGGAAACGACGCTTTTATTGGTATTGTATTTCATCATGATCGATTAGATCTTCCAAACGAAACCAAAGTTAATAGAGGCAACCCAGAGAGTTCTAAGTCATTCTAAGCTATTGCATTTTAGCTCAACCATTTCATTCTTGATATCCTTGGTTTTTGACCACGTGCCGTTTCTATTATAAAAATGTTAAAAATACCAAAACGCTTCAGGGAAGGAAAAAAATCTGCCATAAAATTTTTCACAGTTACGCGTTATACGGGAGAGGGAGGGGTACCAAAAATGTTACTCTTTGTTACGAGGGGGAGGGAGGGGGTAAAAAACTAGGATTTTTGCGTTACGTAATTTGTGAACAGACGGGTCTGTTCACAAATTACGTAACGCTTTTGGGGGGAGGGGGAGGTCCAACTTGCGTTATAATTTGTTACACTAAAAGGTGGGGGAGGGGTGGGTACTACCAAATGTTACGCATAACGCGAATAAAAATTTATTTGAATGTCTGATTGAAGTAATTGCTGTTTATCGTTATCGAACATTAGTCATTATCGAAATCAAGCATGCTGACATAGCGGGACTCGACACCACAGTTCCGCTAAACTATGTAAATGGTTATGATCGCAAATTCTATTTTCGTTTCTACTAGCTGCATTCTTAAAATCCTTGATTTTTGATCATGTGCCGTCCCTAACAGTGTTTAAAAAATACCAAAACCCAAATGCTTCAGCGAAGAAAAAAAAATCTGCCTTTAAAATTTTCACAGTTACGCGTTACATGGGGGAGGGAGGGGGTACCAAAAATGTTACTTTTTGTTACGAGGGGGAGGGAGGGGGTCAAAAACTCGGATTTTTGCGTTACGTAATTTGTGAACAGACCCTTAAAGCTCAAAAACAAAAAAAAAAGATCTACCATTATTTCAGCCCCATACGCTTTATAGTTCTTTCATCTCATGCTCTTGAAAAAAAAAATACTGGAAAAGCGCATGGTTTACAAAATGGCCGATTTCTGGCTTTATTCTATAATCATCTTAATGAAAATCAATGTTGTTTGCGGTATTATTTACGGAAATAAAAAGAACGACTAAAATTTTCAAAACTTTTTGGGGTGACAAAATCGGGTCGAAAACGTGATAAAATCGGGTCGAAAAGGTGATAAAATCGGGGGTAGGCAAAATCGGGGAGTGGGGAGTGGGTTGGCACTGTATTATATTATTTTAATCTCAATTTTTTTTTAATCTTTATTAATGTTAAGAAAATTATTTTGAGCTTTTTAGTGGAATGTTTTCACCTGTCATAAGACGAGTTTAAACAATCCCATTGAATTCCACCACTTAATTGTATCCTGACAGATACGTATTTCGACCTCAACAGTAAGGCCGTCTTCAGTGTCTTGTACTTGACTCGACTTCAAGTCGAGTTGAGTCGAGTCAAGTACAAGACACTGAAGACGGCCTTACTGTTGAGGTCGAAATACGTATCTGTCAGGATACAATTAAGTGGTGGAATTCAATGGGATTGTTTAAACTCGTCTTATGACAGGTGATTATTAATGTGTTTTTTCAATTCTAGGATTAAGTTCAACACATTTTAATCTCAAAGCCTACGTTTCATGTGAATAACTTAAAAGCATTCTTTTAAGTACATGGACAGGATAAGATAAATTATTTATAAATTAATTATATAAACTTTCCTTAGTATCTGATATCTCATGATTTGAAAGGATTTCGGTGCTAAGTGATGAAATCTATTGACTTCCGCTGGTGCGCAGAACTAAAGAACTTGAGGTTTTTTTTTTCGTTACACCGATATTCGCATCAAACATTAGCTTCCTATTTGATATGTAACTGCCCACTATGAACTCTCTCTTGATAGATCCTCCCAGTTTGGCAGCTGATCAACCTTCCCATCCCTGCATTCGTGTATAGCAAATGATTAATCGGTTTCACTTGTCCACCAATTTACCTACATCGAAGCCGTTCAGCGATGGGTGACAAAAATCACACAATCTGCCGCTCAGTAGTGGGCGCCTTTGCTTTGATGTCATCGTCCATCGCGCACTTCTAACCGCGTAGCCGCGACTTCACTCACGAGTCTAAACACGAATCGAAAACCATTTTTCCGATACGCCTACTGCCCGTCGAAGAGTGCGGAGATCAAACAGCTTCTCTTTCTATCGCGGCTGCCGCCTTACGGTCAATTTCCCGCCCAGAACATAATTAAAATAATTATATGTTAATTAAAGCGTGCTAAGCTCACACACGACCCTACAGCTGACACCTTTTTTGCCTAAGTTCTCTCTCTGTCTCTACCTTGAGTCGATATGCGAAAGTGACACATTTGATGTAGCGAATTTATCACCGTCACCAAAGCCGTCACCCACTTCACACACAGAGGCGGCGCTGTTTCGCGGCGTAATCCAAATCGAACCGACTCTTTCATATTAATTCACACGCCGCCGTCGCCACCGCCGTCCTCGTCTTGAACTAAACCACCCAGATAAGGTTGCTCTTTGCGGTGGTCCGGGGTCCTTAGCAGAGCATAAATCAATGCGCTCTGGTACCTATACGAGTGAATGAACGAGCATGCATGTAGTTTTCGAAATACGCCGGAACGCCCCCACCTCCACGTCGATGTCATCGCGTCGTCGGCCACAAACGAGCTACAAATTCAGTGAGGAGGTTAAGCGACGCCGCCGCGGCCACGAAAACTAATTGACAAAAATATCTATATGATTTATTTATGCAGATTGGTCGCATATTCCTCGAACAGAGGTTTCGAAGGCGAGAAAACCTACACCAAATTCTCTGCCACGACGGTGGCACTGTTCACAATCCCGCCTGCATTGGCGAAGGGGATATAATTTAAATTAACTTGCACAATTTTCAGTTGATCACCGAACAGCTAAAGGGAAAGTTTGTCTTGCGGTAGTTAGTTTTCCTTTTGGGCGAAGAATGAACAGGAAGAAGCCCTCCCCCTATGATGGGACGCGCAAGGGAAGCCGATCGCAATCAGTAGTAGCGCGGAATAGGAAAGCAATTTGGAAATCAAAATCATCACACAATATTTCTCTTTGGTCGTTTGTGTCTGCTCAACTCGTCTTCAAATGGGGGCCGCGTAGGAGGAATCACTGGATCCTAGAATCGGATGTGTATACAGTTTTCACATTGTCTGATCTGACTTGTTTGTATTCGGTGGTGGTTTTGTGTTCCATTTGGTTTAGACAACTTGAATTTGAGCTGGCTGGTTCTAGGAACCAAACGTTTGAAAAATACAAAGGACAAACTTGTTGGATGAGCTAAGTTCGATGAAAAAATATTTTCAAAAATTGTTACATTACATTTTCGGATTCAAAGATGTTTTGTGCCCCACACATAGAATGCGTGGCGCTCAACTGTTCTCTTATACAACATATATCGAATACAGCGCAAACGTATCATGTATTTGATTCTTGATACTTCCATTCTACTATTTCCTGTCTTCATAAGTGAAGAATCGAGAAACAATATTATTTAAAAAATGTAGTTTCTTCCTAGTGCATCTCGCAAATGTAGCCAATGAAATTATTTTGCACTTAAGGCATTCACCTTTCGAGCTAAGTCTTAGGATGTTGAAAGTTATATTATGAAAAATAAAAAAATAAAGTTAAGGAGGAATAAAAAGGCTCATGACGTCCTTTTTAATTGCAGGAAGCTATTTTGCTGGTTCAAAGATCTAACTTTTAAAGTGTCTAAGAAACTGAACGTGTTCCTCAACAGAACCAGTATCTACCTGATATAAACAACATCGAAGTAGCAATAATTTATTCATGTAGCTACCTCCCCACAAATATTTACCCTACGATTTTTCGAGCAATCCGACGAATCCGACAACCCTGCATCGCTACCACATCGCAATGAAAACTACGGAATTGGAAAACAATCAAACCAGCATCCTCCTAATATAAACAATGACGACGAAGCCACCGCTACGTCAACACAAACTCACAATGTCTGAAAGTCTGGTTCCCATCAAACGAATCCACCTACGCATCCTTCTCAAAAGTCAATCGAATTTCCGCCCAGGCATTCTACATTCAAAATATCATCGTGAACAAAACAGTCAGTGTAGGAGGCGGTTAGATACATACGCTCTGATAAACTTCGACTTGGAGGTCCTGGTGGAATCCTGCCTGGCAGAACCCCACATCTACAGGAAACCGTAGGTAAACGCGCTTGATGATGGTAATTGAATTCAGTGCCAGAACAAACATTCCAGCCCGCCGAAAACCGCCCACCCAACGAAAACATCCAAACATCGAATCCATCGGCAGTTGGTGGAGTAGCGTTCCACCCCGCAAAAACCGTGAGAACCGAGACACCGTGATTGGAAACTCCTCCGGCCGTAGTTTTGCTCCGGATGAGGAGTCCACGGGACTACCGACGAGACGTATTCGGTGCAAGCGACGGTGACGAGTCCTGACATATTGAATTCGTAATCATTTGCAAATATTTGCGGTTTGAATTATGATGGATTGCGCCAGTCAGTGCGGTTGATGATGCCGATGAAAGGTCGGTCGGTTGATTGTAGCGTGTTTAGGTGTGTGTGTTTTGCTCAGCCATTGTACTGTGCTAGAGGAGTAAATTATGGCCAATATGGTTATTGACTTCATAAGAATGGATTGACGAAACGTTTCTGGGTAGGATTTATAATATATTTTGTGCATAACTCACCGTGTATTCAGTGTTTTTTTGAGAAATATGCAGACATTTCGTTCTCGCATCTGTTGATTCAAATACGGCTAAACTACTCAATTCTTTGTATAAGGATCATTTAATTTTCATTTCATTTAGGTTTACTTTACATCTAAACAGATAACACTGAATCAACCATTTGACGCTACAATATACGGTTCGAGACCACATCTCTTCATCCTCTTTTGCGCCTCACGCTTACCAAGTCGTTCTGTATTTGTTCAGCCCTTTCAGGGCTCAGGTTCAGGGTTCTCCGTAAAGCTGGGCGAGCTCGTAGTTCATCTCTCATCACACACATCATTTTTTAAAGTACAAATTAAATAATAGCATACAAATGCTGTTTATTATTGAGAGAGGAAATGAGGAGAAATATTGGCACTGGTCTACCATTTTTTCCATACCATTTTTCAATAGATTTCATTAGTAAATCTTTTCGAACTCTAGATTGCCAATATTTAACGGTCATTTATGGTCCATGTCGTCGTATGGCGAACACGAACGCATGGCGGAGTACTGGACCCAGAATCTACTCTACTTAGTACACGGTGGAGCAATCTCAAGAGGTTAAAAAAAATCAACAATAATCGCAAAGAAGGAGTGTGATAAAAGATGATAATACGAATGAATATTGGCAAAATCTCGCAGTTGAAAGTATTGTTCGAGTTCGTTTTCTGCTTCAGGTCATACACATATTCGCGTGTGTATGAATCATTCCAGAATGTTTCCAATTACATACGTGATACTCAGTGATGGAAGATTCATACCATGATATGACCCTCTTTGCTATTTTCAAATCAGAGTTTTTCTCAGTAGCTTTCAGTGCGCCATAATTCATTCGCCGAAATAAAAAGCAAAAAAAAAACGATAAGTTTTATGTATCCTGTAAGGGAATATTGAGCATGTCTTAGCTCAGTATCTGGTTTTACGACACTTTTTTGAAAAGCACTAATATTTTCCTCTGCACCACTACTGACGTTCCCCCACATTATATTTGCTAGTTTTTCTGTCGCGGAAATTCACTCATTTTACGGCATCCATTCAATTATTCGCTCTAATCTACACGTGCAGCATTTCATACACTTTATCTTTTATTTGCTTTCTACGCCCAATCGACATGCAATCACGGTAGGTTTCCTCCTTTCTTCGCCAAACAGCACTCCCACGCGGTCACCCCGTGTGCGCTGCGTTAAAACAATATTTAATAACGGCGATAAATCACTCGCGGTAATAACTCACCTTTCGCGCGATGAGGTCCCACTTGGCATAAGGAAGGACCAGACCAGAGAGCGAGAGTGTACAAAGCCAAATGTCGTCGCCCACCCGCACCACAGGTTTCGGAAGTGTGAAAGCCCGGGGAGTTTGACGCGTTGCTGCCTCGGATGATCAGAATATTGAAGCGTTGGGATAAGGTTCATCATATAAACTTGAGTACTGAAATTTGCAACTATAATGGTTTAAAATAGAACAAGGAAAGGAATGTAGAACAGTTTGTTATATTCAACATTCAACCACAGTTATGACAGTCCTAATTATCATTCTTTGGCGACGACTGTATATCAAACTCGGTGTCGTTTTCCACTATTGGTAGGCAATGAACGGATTGCAAAAAAATCTTAGTAAGGCTACTGTACCAGGAGTGGCATTGCGCATCTCGATTCGAACGAATTTCTATCGAATCGAGCTTGTTTGACATTACGACTTTCGATTTGATCTCGAAAACGAATTATCGTCCGAAGAGGTACTAGAATTACAAGATATTTTGGCATTATTTATTTATGTACATTTCCCCTACCAATAGTTCTAGACTACTTTGAGAATAGATCGTTTGTTCAAAAGAGAGGCTATATTTGTTTCGTTTTAAGATCATTGAAAAATTTTATATCAGTTCAATCAAAGGTAATTGCCTATTTCCGGGGATTAAACCACCCGACTTGGACGTTAATTTACAATGTTATGAAAACTCATATGTGAATATGTACGTTATGTGGAAGATATTGATTTGGAAAATGTATTGGAGGTAACCACTTTCCCTTCGATGGGACTCGAACCCATGACCCTACAGTACGCTAGACTGGTGCTTTAACCAACTAAGCTAACGAAGAACCTCCGTCGGCCTTCGCAACCTAGCGGCTACTGAACGAGCTCGAGATTCCCAAATTGGACGTATAGTCAAATCACTCGCAATCCATTTCTCAAGCCAATACTTCCACATGTGTATTGTACACGTCCACATTAGAGGAACGTGAGTATTTAGAATGTCTGGCGGCTGCTTCCCAGGCGGGCCCTGTCGCGCTCGGTTCCGCCCACAAGCATGTACTTTGTCTTTGACGCATTCACCACCAGTCCAACTTTTATTGCTTCACGTTTCAGGCGGGTGTACAGTTCTGCCACCTTTGCAAATGTTCGGCCGACAATGTCCATGTCATCCGCGAAGCAAAAAAATTGATTGGATCTGTTGAAAATCGTACCCCGGCTGTAACACCCGGCTCTCCGCATGACACCTTCTAGCGCAATGTTGAACAACAGGCACGAAAGTCCATCACCTTGTCTTAGTCCCCGGCGCAATTCGAACGAACTGGAGTGTTCGCCCGAAATCTTCGCACAGTTTTGCACACCATCCACCGTTGCTTTGATCAGTCTGGTAAGCTTCCCAGGGACGCTGTTCTCGTCCATAATTTTCCATAGCTCTACGCGGTCTATACTGTCGTATGCCGCCTTGAAATCAACGAACAGATAGTGCGTTGGGACCTGGTATTCACGGCATTTTTGACGGATTTGTCGTACAGTAAAGATCTGGTCCGTTGTCGAGCGGCCGTTAACGAAGCCAGCTTGATAACTTCCCACGAACTCATTCACTAATGGTGACACAAGACACTGCATGGTGACACTGCACAAGATATTCGTTTTTACTATCATGGAAAAGCTGGGAAAGTAAACTAAAAGCTAGTGATTTTCCATGGTATATGGCTCATTGAAAAAATACAAACCATTTGGTAAAATGTTGTGTTACACTTTTCATACAAGTAAGTGAGTAAGTGTAAGTAGACTTAATCGTACTAGTTGTAGGCGAGGTCGTGGATTAGAATAAATAAATACATATTACTTATTGAAGTCATATAGATAACTCTTCCGTAATAGCTAACATAATATTAAATAAAAATAGATTAATCCACCTAGCGGTGATGGGGCCTTTCTCGCGTGCGCACGAAAATAGATGAGCTAAGAGCTAGGAGTAAAATAGACAAATGTCTCCGTGCGTTTTATGAAAATCGGATTATTTCAGGTAAAGATATTCTTTTACAATCTTTTAAGCATACCCCTAATTTTGTTATTTCGCAGTCACATATTTTAAGGATATCATTCTTGGAAGTTTATAAAACCGAAGAAAAAGGAAATAACATTCCCATCGTTCGGTAGATTGAAGTAACGCAACTGGTAATTTCAATATATACCCGAGCAGCACACATGTTGCACAAAAGAATCTGTGACCCATATGCAACCAAATTTAGTCACATTTGAGTTAATGCAACCAAATTGGTCTAGATTCTGTTGCTAGGGTACTTCCCGAGTCTAGTCCCTTTCTTTGGTTCACGGTTGGATCAAACAACACAAAATTTGAGTTGGTTTTGATCTGGCATATCTTTCATTCCAGCCGTTGTTATCAAACACGGAGAAAGAAAACTACATAACGATAGCAGTTCGATGCGGAGGAAGCCAACGTTAGGTTTAAAGGGTTGAACTCAAATAGCCTTTCGGTACAACTTTGTTGCACGAGAAAGGCAAAGCAAGTATTTTGGTCATTATTTCTAAGGTGATAGTCCAATCTGGCAAATTTTCAATAGAAAAAAATGGAACAGGATTCCACGTCCAATGCAATTTGCTGCGAGCAAATCGATTAGGGGTAGGTGCATTAAAAGCGAGCAGAAACACAAAGTTTCTGAACGCATAATCCGATCTGACAAATTTTGAATAGGAAGCAATGTGACAGGATTTCGAATTCGCATCGAATGCAACTTATTGAGAGTAAATCGGTTAAGAATAAGTACCAAAAAATTGAGCTAGATTGTTTTACACGCTCTTTTATAACACAAAGTATTTTGGCCATAACTTCCAAGCCCATTGTCCAATCTGTCAAATTTTATAGGAAATAGTAGGATACGACTCTGCGTCGAATGCAACTTTTTGAGAGTAAATCGGTTGAGAGTAAGTGCATTAAAAGAGAGCTAGACTTCTTTCATTTTTTTTTATAACCATTTTTTATAACCATAACGCTTTTGACCATAATTTCTGAGCTCAAAGTCCGTTCTGCCAAATTTTCAATAGAGTACAATAGGACCGTCGACGCGTCTAATGGAACTTGTTGCAAGTAAATCAGTTGAGGATAAGTACCAAAAAAGTGAGCTACGCTTTTTTATAACAAAAAGTGTTTTGGCATTAATTTCTGAGCCGATAAGTCGATCTGCCAAATATTCAATCCAGCTTTTTACGCCAGCCATAAATTACGATGGGGTGAATCGCATTTCTCGCTTAACTTTTCAAAAGGTCCTAAGTAACATTTTTTTCATGATTTATTCTGAATAATGCAATCAACATTCATTTCATTTCATTTATTTAGTTAACATCTAAACAGATAACACTGAATCAACAATTTGACGCCACAATGCACGGTTCGAGGCCGCATCTCTCCATCCTCGGATACGCCCCACGCTCGCCAAGTCGTTCTGCACCTGGTCTGCCCGGAAGCGAACACCATCTTTGCAGGGTTGCTGTCCGGCATTCTTGCAACATGTCCTGCCCATCGTACCCTTCCGGCTTTAGCCACCTTCTGGATACTGGGTTCGCCGTAGAGTTGGGCGAGCTCATGGTTCATTCTTCGCCGCCACACACCGTCTTCTTGCACACCGCCAAAGATGGTCCTAAGCACCCGTCTCTCGAATACTCCGAGTGCTTGCAAGTCCTCCTCGAGCATTGTCCATGTTTCATGTCCGTAGAGGACTACCGGTCTTATTAACGTCTTGTACATGACACATTTGGTGCGGTGGCGAATCTTTTCGACCGCAGTTTCTTCTGGAGCCCGTAGTAGGCCCGACTTCCACAGATGATGCGCCTTCGTATTTCACGACTAACGTTGTTGTCAGCCGTTAGCAAGGATCCGAGGTAGACGAATTCCTCGACCACCTCGAAGGTATCCCCGTCTATCGTAACACTGCTTCCCAGGCGGGCCCTGTCGCGCTCGGTTCCGCCCACAAGCATGTACTTTGTCTTTGACGCATTCACCACCAGTCCAACTTTTGTTGCTTCACGTTTCAGGCGGGTGTACAGTTCTGCCACCTTTGTAAATGTTCGGCCGACAATGTCCATGTCATCCGCGAAGCAAATAAATTGACTGGATCTGTTGAAAATCGTACCCGGCTGTTACACCCGGCACTCCGGATGACACCTTCTAGCGCAATGTTGAACAACAGGCACGAAAGTCCATCACCTTGTCTTAGTCCCCGGCGCGATTCGAACGAACTGTAGTGTTCGCCCGAAATCTTCACACAGTTTTGCACACCATCCACCGTTGCTTTGATCAGTCTGGTAAGCTTCCCAGGGAAGCTGTTCTCGTCCATAATTTTCCATAGCTCTACGCGGTCTATACTGTCGTATGCCGCCTTGAAATCAACGAACAGATGGTGCGTTGGGACCTGGTATTCACGGCATTTTTGAAGGATTTGCCGTACAGTAAAGATCTGGTCCGTTGTCGAGCGGCCGTCAACGAAGCCGGCTTGATAACTTCCCACGAACTCGTTCACTAATGGTGATAGACGACGGAAGATGATCTCGGATATCACTTTGTAGGCGGCATGAAGGATGGTGTTCGCTCGAAAGTTCGCACACTCCAGCTTGTCGCCTTTCTCGCACTCCTCCGGTAGCTGTTCAGTTTCCTAGATTTTGACTATCAGTTTGTGCAGGCAAGTGACCAGCTTTTCCGGGCCCATCTTGATGAGCTCAGCTCCGATACCATCCTTACCAGCTGATTTATTGGTCTTTAGCTGTTGAATGGCATCCTTAACTTCCCTCAAGGTGGGGCTGGTTGGCTTCCATCGTCCGCTGAACTGACGTAGTCATCTCCTCCGCTGCCTTGACTTTTACTGCCTGTACTCTCAGCGCCATTCAGATGTTCCTCGTAGTGCTGCTTCCACCTTTCGATCACCACACGTTCGTCCGTCAAGATGCTCCCATCCTTATCCCGGCACATTTCGGCTCGCGGCACGAAGCCTTTGCGGGATGCGTTGAGCTTCTGATAGAACTTGCGTGTATCTTGAGAACGGCACAGCTGTTCCATCTCCTCGCACTCCGCTTCTTCCAGGCGGCGTTTCTTCTCCTGAAAAAGGCGGGTCTGCTGTCTCCGCTTCCGTCTATAACGTTCCACGTTCTGCCGGGTACCTTGCTGCAGCGCAACCGCCCGCGCTGCGTCCTTCTCCTCCAGAATCTGTCTGCACTCTTCGTCGAACCAATCGTTCCGTCGACTTCGACCCATATACCCGACGTTGTTCTCCGCTGCGTCGTTAATGGCTGCTTTAACTGTACTCCAGCAGTCCTCAAGAGAGGCCCCATCGAGCTCACCCTCTTCCGGCAACGCTGCCTCGAGATGCTGCGCGTATGCAGTGGCGACATCAGGTTGATTCAGTCGCTCTAGGTCGTACCGCGGCGGTCGTCGGTACCGAACATTGTTGATGACGGATAGTTTTGGGCGCAGTTTAACCATCACCAGATAGTGGTCAGAGTCGATGTTAGCGCCACGATATGTCCTGACGTCGATAATGTCGGAGAAGTGCCGTCCATCAATCAGAACGTGGTCGATTTGTGATTCTGTCTGCAGTGGTGATCTCCAGGTGTACCGATACGGGAGGCTGTGTTGGAAGTAGGTGCTACGAATGGCCATATTCTTGGAGGCGGCGAAATCAATTAGTCGTAGGCCGTTTCCGTTCGTCAGCCGGTGAGCGCTGAACTTTCCAATAGTCGGTCTAAACTCCTCCTCTTGGCCAACCTGAGCGTTCAAATCTCCTATGATGATTTTGACGTCGTGGCTTGGGCAGCTGTCGTACTCACGTTCCAGCTGCGCGTAGAATGCGTCCTTATCATCATCAGTGCTTCCGGAGTGTGGGCTATGGACGTTGATTATGCTGAAGTTGAAGAACCGGCCTTTGATCCTCAACCTGCACATTCTTTCATTGATCGGCCACCACCCGATCACGCGCCTTTGCATATCGCCCATCACTATGAAAGCTGTTCCCAGCTCGTGTGTATTGCCGCAGCTCTGGTAGATGGTATGATTACCTCTAAACGTTCGCACCATTGATCCCTTCCAACAAACCTCCTGCAGCGCTACGATGCCGAATCCACGGTCCTTGAGCACATCGGCGAGTATGCGTGTGCTCCCGATGAAGTTGAGAGATTTGCAGTTCCACGAACCGAGTTTCCAATCGCTAGTCCCTTTTCGTCGCAGTGGTCTTCGCCGATGGTTCCGGTCCGTACTCTCTTGTTGATTGTTCGTTGCTTATGATTTTTTAAAGGCTGGCTTGCAGGGCCTGACACCAACCCCCTAAATTTCCGGAGGACCATTCCTCCTTATTTCCGGTGGACCATGGTGCACAGTTTCACTTAGAGTCCCTCGCTGGCACTCGGACGATGATCAGCCGCCCCTAACATGGAGAACAGACGCTGTTGTGAGCCGATCCTGACATGGAGAACAGACGCTCAATAAGATTTGCACCTCCGGAGAGGAGCAAACCCCCCCTTCCCCGTCAGCATACGACCATAGTTCCCACCGGGGTTGGTTACCCGATCTTCCCTAAGGTTGCTCGTATCCCGGCCAGCACCGCGGGGAGGTAGGGATAGGAGTTGCTGGGTAAGAGGCTAAGGACCGCGAGATGGGGTCTATTTTATTCCTTCAGGTACGCGAAGTACCAATGGTACGCTTTACCCAGCATTTGCCGTGCCATGTGTTAATGTGTTTGCCGTGCCAATATTTCATGTTAATCTGTTGTTTGCAATACTCAAATTAAATCATGAAAAAAATGTTACTTAGGACCTTTTGAAAAGTTAAGCGAGATTTGACATATGCTGTGTACTCTCTGTGGGCTTCGTGGCCGTGCGGTTAGCGACGTCAATCGTCTAGACGCATGTGCTGCGGAGTGTGGGTTCGATTCCCGCCCCGGTAAAGAGAAAACTTTTCGTAAAGCGAAAAGCTCTCCACTGGTCCACTGGGTGTGTTGTGTAAATGTCCTGTCCGTTGTCTCATGCTGGATGTTAAGTGTTCAGTCTGTGCGACCTCTGGTCGAAGACGGTGATTCTGTCTTTTTGCAAAAATAAAGAAAAAAAATCTTGGTAGCCATGAAGTAGAGTTCCGATTTTTCCGTTACCAACAAGTTTAATTAAGTTGTTTACATATCTGAATTCCACACAAGAAATTTCAATTAAAATTATTTGCCAAAAACAACAAAGTTCACGCAATTTCATATTTCTAGAGTGCTTTGAGAATAGGTCGTATGTGCAAAAGAGAGTCTCTCTTTGCCTCCATTCTCTTTAGATTATTACAGATCTATAATAAAGTTTACTTCAGATTTCTTGGCAGATATCAGAAGATTTTAGCTTTCTCTAGCGTTCTGAAGTGGAAATGTGGCAAAATATGCAAAACTAGCTTATGTACAAGCGAAAGAGAGCGTGAACAAAGAGAGCCTCTCTTTTGCACATACGACCTATTCTCAAAGCAATCTAGATTTATTGTTCTATTTTAGGACGCGCAGGACATGCGACTTCCGGCTCCGAATCTCCAGGAAATCCAGGAGGAGATCGGCTGGCTGAAAACAATAAAGCCCATGGAGTTGAACAACTACCAGAAGAGCGCTGCACTGGGTAATTATCAAGGTTTGGGAGGATGAGGTTCTACCGCAGGAGTGGATGGAAGGTGTCGTGTGTCCCATCTACAAAAAAGGCGATAAGCTGGGTTGTAGCAACTACCGCGCAATTCCCAAATTTTATACCGCCGACTAGCACCAATTGCAAGAGAATTCGTGGTGCAGTACCAGGCGGGATTTATGGGTGAACGCTCTGCCACAGATCAGATGTTCGCCATTCGCCAAGTACTGCAGAAATGCCGCGAATACAACGTGCCCACGCATCATATATTCATCGACTTCAAGCCGCATATGATACAATCGATGGGGGCCAGCTATGGCAGCTAATGCACGAACACGGATTTCCGGATACACTGACACGGTTGATCAAAGCGACGATGGATCGGGTGATATGCATAGGTCGAGTTTCAGGAGCATTCTCGAGTCGCTTCGAAACACGCAGAGGGTTACGGCAAGGTGACAACATGGTCTTTCGTGTCTGCTATTCAACATCGCTTTGGAGGAAGTAATGCGAAGGGCAGGGATTGATACGAGTGGTACGCTGCCCATGATCACATAGTTGATGTATAAGCCAAAATGACCAAAACTGACTTTTTTGGGGATATGGATTCTTTGTACGGCTGTACATTAGGGCAGTTCACATTTAAAAAATGTTCGAAAATTCCAACTCCCATGTGTCTATTATCATCATTTTGATAATATAGGAGTCCTGGCAAAATTTCAGGCAATTCGGTGGCCATTTAGGGGTGGCGCGAAGCCAATTTATGTTTATATGGAAATTTGTATGGGAAGAACTTAAAATTTATTCAAATCCTCCTACAATTTTTAAATCGTGATGAATTCAAATAAACATCCCCAGACTCCATTTCTGGAATCTATTTGAGATCAACCAGTGGGTAACTCATTAATTTTGATTTATATTTCACTGCTACGTTAAGGCTAAATACACCATTTTAGCCATTTATCCCATATTCACACTGTCAATAGAACCGTTCAATCCACTCATAACTAATGTGTTATCCGGAGGTCTCATTTATATAGATTCCAAAAAGGGAGGTTGGGGATGTTTATTTGAATTCATCACGATTTGACAGTTGTAGGGAGACTTGAATAAATTTTAAGTTTTTCCCATACAAATTTCCATATAAACATAAATTGACTTCGCGCCACCCCTAAATGGCCACCAAATTGCCTGAAATTTTGCCAGGACTCCTATATTATCAAAATGATGCTAATAGACATATGGGAGTTGGAATTTTCGAACATTTTTGAAATTTGAACTGCCCTACTGTACATATGCTCCATGAAAAATATGCATGTTTTGTTCGGAAACAATCGAGTTATGGCGAAAATTGTTTTTGGTAAAAAGGTCATTTGATCGCATAAGTTGACGTACCTCGTATTACCTGGTGCAATATGAAGCAAAAACATGCCTCATATAATTCGGCATTCACAATTCACTAATTAAGCTAGGTTGTGCTTAATTTAGTTTTACTTTGTCGTATTTCAGTACTACTTTATGATTTGGGCGTCACTGATTTTGTAATCAAAAATTAATATGCAAGTTCCTGTTAAATCAAGCATTTCTTGTGAAAACCACGGTATAATCCGACATCATAAGCATTCATCTAACGAGGTTTAGTTCTGGAAAAAAAAACGTTTACATTCTTTGGAATCATCTTTGTTTTCTAAATATTGTCGCGAATTAGTTTTGATTTAGGATAATAGCGATAATTTAAAAGGAAGTCTAATATTACGGAGAAAAAGAAAAATTTGGATAGCTCCGCGGAAATAACGCGCAGAGGGCAATCCCCGCATAGAACAAATCATGAATTCAGATCAAATTATTAAAACAAATCAATTGTCATGCAAACCAATCATTTGAATAGCGTGCCCATGAACATGGAATGATCAATTAGGTATCAGTTTTCTGCCTAGGTGTAAACTATTCCGAAAATGGAAAGGATTGATCCCTTGAGGCACCAATGTATTACGAAAACCTTCACATCAATATCAGTTTTACCGCAGTTTAGTTCGTTATTGATGTTTTCTCTGCAGAAATTTTATTTTCAGTAGATCAGTTAATTAGGGAAACTAATCAATAGAATATTTTACATGATCTCGACTTTATATCAAATTAGAAAAAATGCTTCCATATTACACGTCCCAAAACGCTTACTCTGTTCCTAATAACTGGTTTTATCGGCGGCCTATTGAACCTGAGCTGACGTTCCATTTCGCCCAAAAGTCTTCGTGCCGGGTCTGTTAAGAGACCCACCAATATCAAGATTGCGTTCTGTGCGTTCTGAGCTAGGTTTTGAGCGAAACGGTATCGATTTAGTTGAACCAGTTACAGAAACACCTTGCAAAAGGTTACCAGAGCCCGCAGAGCCACAAATAGCAGTGATTCTGCTGATCCCTGAGATACACAAAATTCAAATATTTTTTAACATTTCATTGAATTGCCGTGGGGCATCGAAATCCGTACACTTAAGCACCTTAGTATATGAAAAAGTCATTAGAAAATATGAATCGAATGTAAATAAAACGTTTGTCATCGACACAGGAGCATGAAGGCTTCTGCTTTTGAAGTGTTTCACATTTACTCATCAAAAACTACGAAAAACATGATAAAATAATGAATTAAATCAACTACCCCTGACTCGAAATCCGTCCACCGTGGACGGATTTCGAATCAAAGGATCAAAATCCGTACAGCTATCATTTAACTAAATATTTAAATTGAAACAGTCTGATTGACTAAACTACCACTGTAAATAGTTCGATACGCACCTTGAGAAGCGATCCCTTCGATTTGTATTCCGCTTATCTTATGTAATGATTCGCAATTAGCAAATAAAACACAGTTACTTTTGGTGCAATTATGCTCTACCCGAAAACAAAATGGCGGCACAAACTCCACGTTTGGTGGGTGGAGATTTGTTTTTGATTTTTGTTGTTTTATTATCAAAGCCTTCTTTCCAATTCTATGCCCTAAAAGCTTACTGCCAAGAATCTGAACATTTCTACATTAATTACCTTTAACCCCCTTTAATTTATTGATATCTCATGAGGTGGACGGATTTCGGTGCTGTACGGATTTCGGTCTCGCACGGTATGTGTTTTCTCTTCTGTAATTCATATTTTCTAGGAATGTCATAATTATAAATATAAACAAAACATCGCAAATCTGGAAATCTAGCTGCTTTGATCACTAGCCTGGAAATTATTCATTGGAGGCGCTTTGGATTTTCCTGGGTTTCAAATTTTTCTTGCAATGCGTAATATAAAAGGAAGAATGAAAATCAATTAATTATGTAGCGCAATAATTGGCCATTTGTGTCTAATCTAGCTTCATTTTTTTGCGTGGCATGAGAGGTCTGCGATTGAGGACCTCAACCATAAGAATAAATGCGTGTTGAATAGCTTTTGATGTGTACCTCAACTTGATCGGTATATTTTTTATCATATTTCAGGCACATTTACCGGGAAGAGTCCTAATATATTCCACTGTAATTATTTTAGTTTTTACAATTGCGATGCAATTTTTATTCATGTTTTTAATTACCTTACCCGGGCAGAACTGAATTTTAAAACATGATATGGACTTTGATGTAAAATTTTAAAGAGCAGGCAAAAGTATCAACAACACAATGCACCGAAGTATTATTTGAATTTCAATATATATTAAGGATAAAAACAAACTACAGTGAACTCTCTCAAACTCGATGTCCTGTAGCTCGATATTTTACCTCACTCGATGCTGTTTGAACGGACCATCATAGTAACCCAGAAAGCATTTTTTAATATGTAATAATTTGCTTCCATGGGTAGATATCGAGTCAAAGAACATCGACTCATGAAGGTTTGACTGTAGTGAGAAGTGAGAAGTGAATAATGGGAAGAGGGAAGTAAGAAGTTAGCGGTGAGAAATGAGGAGAGAGAAGGGAGCAGTAAGAAGTAAAAAGCCGAGGAACGAAAAGTAAGAAACGATATTTTTTCGTTTCTCTCTTTTTATCCTCTTCCTCTTGTGTTTTCCTTCTTCTTTATGTCTCATTTCTCTCCATTTACTTCTCACTACCCAATTATCATCTCTCAATGCTCATCCCTTGCTTCTGTTTATCTCACTTATCATATCCTATTAATACTATCACATGTTACTTCTCACTCCTCACTTCTCATGCATCCCTTTCAACTTTCCACATGCTACTGCACACATTACACAACTCAATACTTACTTCCGTTTCTCAGTACTCATTTCTCACTACTCTGTACTCATTTCGAACATCTCATTTCTCACTTCTCAGTTCTCGCTGTTCACTATTCATTTCGAACATCTCAATTCTCACTACACTTAAAAAGGAAACAAATTTGAACTATTCGGCCAAATAAAAATGTTTTCCCTACCTCGAAACACTTCTTTCAAACACCATAAATTGATATCCTCACGATATTCCAGAGCAAATATTTATATTGTCGTCTGATCTTTTATAACCTACATATAAATCAGGCTCATATCTCATTGTGTAATCTAATCACGATTTATTTTTTTTTCATTAATTTTTGTTTACTCGAGTATTTTGCACCAATTGCTATGGTTGCGGATATGCATGTTTACAGTGGCGTAGCCAGAACACTGGTGTTGGGGGTGGGGGTGGTGTCCTGAACATTTTTTTTTATTGAAAAAAAAAAATTCATTCAAAAAGCAAAAAGAAAAATTCATTCAAATTGCATTCAAAAAGTGTGAAGTGAGCCGTCGTCCTCTGGGAATGTGATATCTGGGAGAGTTACCAAACGCCTTTGGTTCTACCTTAACTCTAATTTTATTATCTACTTATATACTATATATATACATGATCAGGTAACTATCGAGAGGTAAATATTCATAATTATTTACCTATCGATGAGCTGCCTGGTTTTCATTGTCCTGATCTACCTGGACGGGTAGATGCTTTGAGACAATGTAGTGGTAGATCACCACAAGTGGTAAAGTCTTGTTGATCGCTATTGAATTTGATAACGATCGGTTATTGCGTTCAAAAGTTATAAACAAAATGGTAAACCAAACCGAAAAGGTTGGTGTCTTGGCCAAATGCGAAAAAAGGCAGTACCACTACTAGATGGTTTAATTTGGGTTTTTAATTCTTGGTATTGCAATATACAATCCTAAATTAGTATGCAGATGCAGGTAATTAAGCTTAAGGAGCAAACCAGACTAAACGTGACGAGCGATGCGACGCGACGCGGCTCATGTAAAAGAATAACAATCATTAACGTGTATCATTGTACGTCGCGTATACTCTGGCTTGCCCCTACGGATGTGGCCCGTTCTTTTATATTGGGTATACATTGCACTTCCGAAACATTAACATGGATAGCTTATCTCCAGCCCCATTCTCCCATTTAATCGTGCAATTTCGGAAGTTTTTTATCATAATATACCAACTACAAATCATGCGGGCATCTTGCTCGTCTTGCTTTTTTCTTTCCGTGTTTAAGGATAAAATGCATGTCTTTTGGAGGATTAAAATTAGGTTTTATTTAATCTTTAGTGTAAAGCAACACTACCTAAACAAAGTCTAAAATAGGGATTGGAACCATTTTTGCTAGGAATTTGATTGGAACGAGGGCTTGAGCCAATACATGATAACGGTAGGGGAGACTGGGGAGACTCGATCCCCTTTTCTGATTTCCGATGTATCACAGTCAAAAATAAATCAACATACGCGATTTCCACACAGACTCTATAAGAAATAGGGTGAGTGTACCAATTGTCGCCATACATAAGAACAACTATTTTTTAAAAAATAAGTAAAAGGCGTGTGGGCGAACTTTATATATCAAGCGAAAGGTTTTACTTCCTGCTCCTTAGAACAGCTGTGAAAACCCCAATAAAATTTGTTATAATCATCAAAATTGATTAATCCATAATAGGAACGCATGCACCAGTTGTGGCACTATTCTTAATTTTGGTTCCTTATTTGGCAAATCCCATTGTTTTCTTATGGGACTGGCCAAATAGGGACCACTAGTGCGACAACTGGTGCAAAGGACGTCAAAAATTAAGCAAAATCATTTTTTACAATTATGCTTTGCTTGTTTTGGAGGATTTCAAAGGTTTTATCGTATCATATGACTATGCTTTATCGATATGAACTTGGTTTGCGGTGATTTGATTGGCCATTTGGCATATAAAGCACTAGTGCGACAACTGGTGCTATAGCCACAACTGGTACATCTAGCCTATAAGGGGTATTCACGTAGCGTTTGGTATTCAGTGTATTTCTTGTATACGTGATATATTAAGCCAAATACCATGTTCAAGGGTATTGATATGATATTTTTCAGAAAATAAATAACAAACGTGGAATCTTGCTCTAAATAATCGAGGTTCGACAAGTTCCTATGTGCGTACCGGTTTGGGTTGTACATGACATTTGAGCGAGGCTGCTTTTCTCATTCTTATACGCTGCGTTTTAACAGGGAAAGTGAATTAAACAACTCAGTTGAGTTCAATTGACTTGCCAAAAGTTGAACATATTCAACTTTCTTTTCGTTCAAGTGAATTAAATAAAGGTGCTTACACGTTCATTCACATGAAAGCAGTGTTAAACATTTAGCAAATACGCCTTGTTAAAAATACCACCCTGCATGAATACCCCTATAGGGGAGGAGAAGACCACCAGCTGTTATCGAGAGAAAAAGTAGAATCATTGAAATTTCACACGATGTGGTATACTGCCGCTAACCGCAAGTCAGACTTATCTGTATATGGACGCCTTATCCAGATAATTCTGACTTGCGGTTAGCGGCAGTATAGGAAATGAAGTATATTTTTATAAAAAAAAAAATTAAGGACGTTTCTAAAAAAAAAATTGGTTTAAGCGGTTAGAATTTTAAAAACACACAAAATAGACATGATATCTCGATTTTTATATTGTTTTTTTTTTCTTCGAATAAGCAGTTTATGCTTAAGATTGTTGAATTTCTAACCTCACAAACTAAAATTGTACGACAAAAAATATCTTCAACGTTCTAAAGACATTTTAATTCTCATTGTCTATATCATGCCATGTCAAATTTCCATGGTTCTACTCTTTCTCTAAACTCTTCCAGGTATAGTCGATTTTTTGGAGTGCTGTCATGAATAGACTTTTTAAATATTCGAGGGAAATTGATCCTAAGAACTTGCTTTGATAAAATTAGAAAAGTTCCCTCAGATTATTTAAATATTTTTCCTTCCAAATACACGGAATTTTCGAATTGCTTTGCGTATACATGAACGATTTTTATTATTGAATTCGGTAGCACATGCAATTTTAAATTTTGATCCCCTTTCTATTACATTTACGAAATAAATATTTTTTCCTGCCAACCCTTCATCAAATCTGTAAAATCTGCAAAAAATTGGAAGCCTTAGAACAGATTTATATTTTTTTGAATTTTTTCGCCAAATTTTTGTATGGGTGACTAATGGGGGATCAAGTGTCCCCATATTGCATTTGGTCATTGTTATGAAAAGTTGTTCAAATTTTGCGTGGCCAATAAAAAATCTTTAGGAAGGTCAAAACACACAAACCGCCCTGTAGAATAAATAAGGTTGTCAATACAAAAAATAACTCACCACAGAATGGTCATTTGTGTATACGATCTATACTAAAAAATACGCTAGAACAAAACTACTTTAGCTCTCGATAAAACAGGGGGTGATCAAGTCTCCCCACCTTCCCCTGAATGCTTGGAATTATAGTGTACATTACACTTGTTACAGAAATATTATAATGCTGTAATGGTGCTAAAATCCCCGTACGGTAATGATTGAATTCTTTGAAACACAAACTCTTGCACACATAATTTTATCTTTACCACTTAATTTTAATTTTCACGGAAAGAGCTATCTGAAAACTCTTTCCCAGAAACTTGAACATTTGATGAGATTCCCCTTCCACAACCAATAAATTGTCGGAACCAACTACAATAATTGTAGTACAATAATTATTATTCTTCAGCGCAATAATATAACCACACGCAGTAGCCTGATTTTTATGCTGGTTGTAAGACTTCCTAACAATTCTGTATAAGAATCTACCAAAACCTGTATAAGAACTGGGCATATGCGATTCTTTCACAAAAATGTAAGAAAAGCTTACAACATTGTTAGATTCGTATACAATATTTGTATAACAATCTAGCAATTTCGCATATGCCCATTTCTTAAATATAAGAACCTGTATACAGGTTTTGGTAGATTCTTATACAGAATTGTTGGAAAATCTAACATCCGCCGGTTGACTGTAGAAAGAGGTTCAAGAGAAGACAATGTGAGCCACCCACCGCGAGTTTGCATCGGTGGTAACGAAGTCGGATGGTAGAAGAATTTGCATAATTGGGCTCACTGGTGACTGCCAAAAATGATACCAGCAGAGAAATTTGGAGACGCATAGCGGCTGGAAATCGTACGTACTTTGGAAACGCTCATTAGACCGGTAATCCTCAATGGACACGAGGCCTGGGCGATGCTCGTGGAGGAACAACGCGAACTTGGAGTTTCCGAAAGGAAAGTGCTGCGTACTATCATGCCTCTTCTTAATTTGGCAGGTTCGTGGCACGATTTTTACACTGCGCAATCCGTTGCGCTTGACCCTAAAGGGAGTTTCTTTTAAAACAGTGTCCTAACCCAAAATCTGGGCAGATAGGATCACTAATCACAAAACGATGTGGTTCCGAAGAACGCTAACTACGAACAGAACGTTTATTACAGAGTCCAAATGTGTTTTATATTACAAGCTATGTGTTGCTACATTTTCGCGTCATTGCGCATATACAAAGTGGTTTAATTTTGCTTACACTGGTTAAACGTGAGGGTATTGATCCGTGTGACAAATATAATTTATTGAGCATGGGAGAGTCGATGTGCTTGCTCTGCACAAGCATTGAAATAAGTAATTTGATCCGAACGCTTGGGGTGAAATTGCTAAGTTATGAGTTTTGTCAATCGTTAATACAATGTATATGACACCTCCTTTTACAAAAAAATAATTGAAGTGAAATGAAATTATTTTATTTTGACAAAATTTGGCAATTCTTCGATTTTTTTCTCTTCTCTTTTTTTTGTTTTTGCGAGTTTATTCTTTATGCTTTTACAATTCTATTTTTACTGTTTGTTTGTTTGTGTTTTCATTAACAATAGTACAATTTGGGCTGTTGATTTCTTTTACAATATATGGGCCTAGATAGAATGGGTCTAATTTTTTACGATTTTCGTTTGTAATATAAATGTGGTCACCGATTCTCAGATCTATTGGATTAATTTTCTCGTTTACTACTTTTTGTCTACTTTCTTTTCGCTCTAGCAAATTGTCTCTAGCTAATTTGTTTGTTATATTCAGTTTAAATTTTAATTCGTTGTAATATTCCTCAAGGTTATAAATCGGCTCATGGTTTGACGTTTTTCGAAAATCAATTGGTAAATTTGCTTTATGTCCAAATACTAATTCAAACGGTGTAAAACTGTGCTCGATATGGGGTGTTGTGTTGTAGCTGAATGTATAAAATTGAATCCAATCATCCCAGTCATCTTTGTGATCATTGGTAAAACATCGCAGATACTCGTTCAAGCATCTATGATTTCTTTCCAATGCTCCAATTGTCTGTGGGTGATACGCTGTTGAAATTTTTGTTTTATAGATAAAAGTTGGCAAATTTGATCAAGGACTTCGTTGTTATACTCTGTGCCTTGATCTGTTCTAAATTCCAAAATATTTCCGTAAATCAGAATAAAATGTTCGACAAGCGCCTTTGCTATTATTGCTGCTTCTTTTGTAGGTATTGGAATACAAACTACGTATTTGGTTAGATTGCATTGTAGTGTTAGAATATACCGGTTACCGTTTCTCGTTCTTATGAACGGTCCAACTGTATCCGCTGAAAGAACTTCGAAAGGTTTTGATGGTGTGGTAGTAATAACTTGATTTTCTTTAGTATGTCGGTGAACTTTATTGATTTTGCACATATTGCAAGACTTGACAAAATTTGCAACATCTGCTTTCATGTTTCTCCATTTGTATACTTCTCTTATTTTCAAATACATTCTGTGCTGTCCAATATGACCTGACGTCGGGGTCATATGGAAATTCTGAAGAACTTCTTTGATTTTTTCTGTGTTGTCAGTAGTTTTGGAGGATTGAATAATATTATTTCGCATTTGGAAATGGCTCTGTTAGCGATTTCCTTGAATGTACTAGCGCTGATTTCTTTGAAAAGTTTATCTTCGAGTGAAATGGCCAATTTATTTCTTCTATATTTTATTAAAATCTCTTCAATTTTCAGAAGAGCATACTCTAGCGCATGACTTCCGTTATTCAGAGTAATTTCAATACTTCCCAATATTTTTGTATAATTATGGCTGTATACATTAAATCTTACTTGGTTTCGGTGCACTTCGCAACCAAGCTTAAGGATTTTTCTGGTCTCAGAGGGATTTTCAGTTTGCCAAGCATTAAGGTGATCAATCTTATTACTTGGTTCTTCTGATCTTAGTTTACTATTTGATTGTGAACTGTGTTGTTTTCTTGCCATTGCCCTAGTGTTGACTGTTAAAACTGATAATTTTTCAGTTCATCTGAATTTGAAGGAATGCGCGAAAGTGCGTCTGCTCCTACATTACTTTTGCCTGAAACATATTCAATTTCAAAATCGAACTCTGCTAAATCTAAGCGCATTCGTGTTAATTTGCTAGTAGGATTCTTCATGCCGAATAGATATACTAGTGGCTTATGATCCGTACGAACTATAAACTTTTTCCCGTGTAAATAACTTTTAAAATGATTGATGGCCCAATGTATGGCCGTTAGCTCTTTTTCAATTGTTGGTTTGTTACTTTCACCTTTTGTGAAGCTTTTGCTTGCGTAGGCGATTGGTAAATCATGGTTGTCATGTTGTTGTGAAAGAATGGCTCCACACGCTACGTTAGAAGCATCCGTAGTAAGGATAAATTCTTTCGTAAAGTCTGGGTAACGCAAAATTGTCGGAGATATCAGTAATCGTTTTAATTTCTCAAAACTGTTTTGATGTAAATGTGTCCAAGCAAATTTTACACCCTTTTTCAATAAATTGTTCAAGGGCTTTGCTATATTCGCAAAATTTGACACAAACTTCCTGTAATAATTACAGAAAGCGACGAATCGTCGTATTTCATCCGCATTTGTAGGTACTGGGAAATCTTTGATGACTTGGAATTTGCTATTGTCTGGTAAAATCCCTTTATCTGTAATACGATGTCCTAGATAAAGAACTTCTCTTCGAAAAAAGTTGCATTTTTCAAGGTTGAGCTTGAGATTATAGTACCTCAAGCGCTCGAAAACCTTTTGTAAATTGTTCAGATGATGATTTACTGAACAACCTATAATAATTATATCGTCAATATATATAAAGGCACAATCAGGATATAATCCTGCCATAGCGATGTTCATCATTCGCTGGAAGCTATTAGGGCTAATGTTTAACCCGAAAGGTAATCGCTTAAAATTGAAGTGTCCAGATAAAGTGGAAAAAGCTGTGTATTTTTTTGCTTCCGGATCCAATGGAATCTGGTGAAATCCAGACATTAGATCCAGTGTTGTAAAATATTTAGCATTTCCTAATTGATCAAGAATTGTATCAATTCTTGGCAATGGAAATTTATCTGCCAAGATTTTTTATTCAACTGGCGAAAATCAACGACCAGTCTCCATTTTTGCTATTGTTGTCCGATTTTTTGGAACAAGTAAAATTGGACTATTATACGGCGATACTGATGGTTCTATAATATCGTCCTTCAGCATCTTTTGAACTTGTTTTTTTATTTCATCATTTTGTGAATAAATATTCTTATAATTCGGGATATAAACTGGAACGGGGTCCGTTAAGTGAATATTTTGAGTATGAAAAGTGTTTGTGCTCAATTTCTCATCTGACATACAGAAGATGTCTGAATTTTGTTCGATTAATTTTTTCAAAGGTTTCTGTACAAAGTGGGGAACGTTTGAAAAATCTATTTTAGAAAGCAATTTCTGGTTTCGTTCATTATTTAAATTGGGTTTCGTCGTGATTTGTTCATAATTACAAAGTTCGTCGACAACGGGTTGAAAGTTCTGTATTTGTGCTTGTTTGTCAGTTGTGTTGATAAATTTTATCATAGCATTCGTTGGAGATACAATTGTATTTCCACAAAATATTCCAGGTAAAATTTCCTGTGAAAATACTATAGAATCAGAAGTAACTTTGAAGTTTGGTATTCTGCGTACTACTTCACACCTCGGTGGGAGAATAATGGTGTTTTGGAAACTATCCTCGATTGGTATTGAAACAACATGATTTTGGTAATTGAAATTTAATAGCCAATATTCATAGTCTATAGTACATCTGTGTTTGATAAGAAAATCCCGTCCCAAAATACCGTCTGTTGGTATTGGGAAATCATTACCAACTATCTGAAAATTATGACTTATTTGAAGACAGTCATTGAATCGTAAGTTAGTAGTAGTTTCGGCAATGGTTTCAGATATTCCATTGGTTATACCTGAGAGTTTATATTTAATATTTCTATCAATAGGTTGGTTAACAGATATTTTCCCACTTTTAAAAAGTGAAACGTCGGCTCCACTATCAATTATTAATGTACATTTTGAATTGGTCATATGTACATCTAAAGTAATAAAATTTACAGCGTTTACATTTGTTAAGTAAATTACGTTAGACGATGCGGGTTTACCTGCATCATATGTTGATCTAAAAATTATCGTTATTAATACTTTGTATATTACGTGAAAGATCCAGTTGATGAAAATTGGTTGGTACAGGAGGTGTATGAGATTGTGGTCCTGCATCTTGGGATATGGAATTTGGAATTGAGGTGTTATGAACACGTATTGCATCAGTTGTAAAGATTTGCCTTCGAGAATTTGTATGGTACCTTCCGCCACGTCCTCTATTTTGATAATAGTTATTCGTATTATGAGGAAAACTATTCCTAAATTGCAAATTATTTCCATGGTAGTTTGGTTGAGCGTTATACTGACCTCTTTTAAAGAAACGAGTTGTGTCGTTTCAGGTTGCTATTGAAGCGGCCTTTGTAGTTATGTTGCGTTTGTCTGCTTTTGAATGTTAACAATTGAGCAGATTGACATGAAGTGTTTGCAGTATTTTCCAAAACCTTTTGCGTGGCTTCCTTCATGTCCTTAAATGTACCTGCTTTAAGAATGAGCTTTGTCTCAGCCGAACCAATACCATTAATTAAGGTATCTACTCCAGCTTTTGTTGACATTGCTGTTGATACTGTATCAGGAATTCCACTATTAAGGTAGACAGCCTTCAATTTTATGGTAAGTCTTTCCACCTCGTCGCAGAATTTTTCTGCAGTGTCTTTTTGCTTCACTGCCTTCAGCTTGGCCAAAATATTCTCCGGTGTGGTTTTATCCTCACATCTTGTTTTAACGTCAGCAATAATATCGTCAATCGTTGCCAATCTTTCAGGTAGACCCAATCTGGCTTTCCCGTAAGACGTGTCTTCAAAAATCTTGCTGCTGTTGCTTGTTGGTTCGCCTCCGTTAGATCCTTCAAAAGATTTGCGGAATCCAAAAAGCATCGATACCGTCAGCCGTTCCATCGTATGGCTGTACGATAGATGTAGCTACTTTATAATCAAACGGCATTGTGACTTGTGGTTTAGTGTTTAATTGTTCAAATTTGAGTTTAAGAATATTTCGAATTTCAGATATTGAATTTCGAGATGCTTTAATTAAAAAGTTAATTCCGTATCCGGTATAGTATCTTCTTCTTCTAGTAACCCCTTTCAATTTGGTTATATAACTCGTTTGCGTAGTTTAATTTAGCCTGAAGAGTGGTAACTGTGAAATTTTTATTAATGGATTTTTTAAATTATTTAGAAGTGTGTTCAGTAAGCCAATGTCGTCTTGTAAAGTCGACATTGATAAATATTTCAGCTAGATTAAATATTATACATCAGCTATATTTGCGATAGATGCTGCTTTTCCCATGGCATACCCTTTACGCTGCCAGCGTTTCTTCAACGTTTTTCTCAAGACTAAAATGAGTTGAATAAGTACAATTGCAAGGATTAGCCAAAGTTTAATTTCGTGACTATCATGGTAATTTTCATTTTGTTCTAGGTGTTCAACTATGTTAATATTATTTTCGCCTTTTGATCTACTTTTGCATTTGCTTTCCCCATCGTAATATAAATGTACAATATTTAATACACCATAATTATAATAATAACAATAATAACACGATGTAATAGTTTGAGTACTTCACCTTACTGAATTTTCCAGAACTCCAGCTGCTGTATTTTCACTCCACTGGTCTCTGGCTGGTGTTTTTTGGCATCTGCATTCTCTTCATCGCCTTGCTCGTCTGCTGTACAGATTATCTTCCGAATCTTGGTATCTGCATTCTCTTCATCACCCCTCTCGCCTGCTGTACAGATTGTCTTGCAGATCTTCGCATCTGCATTCTCTTCATATCCTTTCTCGTGTATCGAACAGTTTGATTTTCACTTCACTATTTTTCTCGTGCATCGTAATGATCGTTCACGCATTTTACTAGCACTATACAATTATTTTGTATTGTTTTGCACATTTCACTAGCATTGTACGGATTGTCTTCCTCTCTTTTGTTGTGCACCGTGCCGATGGTTTTAAACCTCTGTGCTAGCACTTAAATACTGGCTGCAACGATTGCGACTCAATTCCACGCAAACCATCTCTTCAATTTCTTAATGGCTGTTTTTCTTCATTCTCGGTAAACTGTTGCACTGCACTAACTCTGGCCGGTCGCCATATCATGCCTCTTCTTAATTTGGCAGGTTCGTGGCACGATTTTTACACTGCGCAATCCGTTGCGCTTGACCCTAAAGGGAGTTTCTTTTAAAACAGTGTCCTAACCCAAAATCTGGGCAGATAGGATCACTAATCACAAAACGATGTGGTTCCGAAGAACGCTAACTACGAACAGAACGTTTATTACAGAGTCCAAATGTGTTTTATATTACAAGCTATGTGTTGCTACATTTTCGCGTCATTGCGCATATACAAAGTGGTTTAATTTTGCTTACACTGGTTAAACGTGAGGGTATTGATCCGTGTGACAAATATAATTTATTGAGCATGGGAGAGTCGATGTGCTTGCTCTGCACAAGCATTGAAATAAGTAATTTGATCCGAACGCTTGGGGTGAAATTGCTAAGTTATGAGTTTTGTCAATCGTTAATACAATGTATATGACAGTACCTTCTATGGTGGGGTGCAGATGGTGGACGGTACGTGGAGGAGGTGAATGAACCACAAGTTGCATCAGCTGTTGGGAGAACCATCCATCGTTCACACCGCGAAAATCGGACGACTGCGGTGGGCTGGGTACATAGCCAGAGTGTCGGACAGTAACACGGTGAAAATGGTTCTCGACAACGATCTGACAGGCATAAGAAGGCGAGGTGCACAGCGAGCAAGGTGAATCGATCAGGTGGAAGATGACTCTCCGTAGACTGCGTGGTTGGCGACGTTCAGCCATGGACCAAGCTGAATGAAGAAGACTCTTATATACCGCACAGGCTACGGAAGTAATCCATGCTGATGACTCAGAGCCAACATTTTGCCAAAACGGCCAAGGCGGCTATCGTTCTGCTGAGCTTGGTAATGCAACTCAAGGTCTGCGATTTGTTTTTCCTTTTCTCGGCTACTTCCAGTTGAGTTCTGTCTGGAGGCGAGGTCAATGGAAAATTAACGACTTTATCGATTCCCATGCATCTCATCTGCAACATCGTTACTTCTGAATTTCCGGTTAGGAAAATTCTATAAACACGTCGTTGAACACGTCGCTGGAGTAAAGTCTATAGCAGTGCCCTGCGGCTACTCTTCCCGCTAGTCCTGCACGCTGATTAGCTAAAGCTATGCTAATATAGGTCTCCACTAACGCAGTAACTTCGGTTACTTTGTCGAATAGCTTGTTTTTTTGTCTACCACAGTTCTCCATATAGGTACTTGATACCAGGAATGGCCAAGGAAGTTCCCGCAACGTTTGTTGTCACAACACATAAACGTTTGCCTTCCAGCGGATCTTCAAAAAAGTTTTCTTGCTTCTCGGAAGAAAGTATAGAATACAGAGAAAATAACCACAAAGGTTGATTGTGGCTCAGTTTTGACGTGTTCAACTCTTCATCGAAAACGGACTCCAAATGAGTCAGTTCGTCGTCACTGTGACCGCGGTCCGCGAGTAATCCGGCATCTTCGTTATCATCCCGTTGCATTGGTCTGCTTTTGCGTCATCCCACGGCAGTTGATAAGGACTGTATCGAAAATAAGTTATCCACATCATTTTATTCGAATAAAATCGGATGAATTTTGAAAATTTATTAAAATTTGTCTAGCAATATATGTTAATTCTGTTTGTTAAGTTTTATGAAAAAATATAATACTGAACGAATATTGCACTCTTCCAACATTTATTCGAGCATTTTTCTTCCTGGTCACAAATCGACATAAAATTGCCTCGTTTTTAAACATGATTACTATCTGGTTCAAATTCCGGTCATTTGATGTTGATTTTCTTTCTTTTCCGACAGGTTAGCAAACGTGTAGTATTCCCCAAGCTTGTTGACCATGAATTTTTACCTTTGGGGTGGATAGCGAAACGCTTGGTCAAATTATCCACCTTGATGCCCTTCTTCCGGAGCCATGTGTCCAAAACTCGAATTTCAATATCACTTTCAATTTGCGATACATCGGAAACAACAAATTTTCAACAAACAAACAAATTCTTATTTGAAACTTAACATATGAATACATCGATTGCAGGGTAAAACAAACCAATACCTTCGTGAGCTTCAGAGTAGTACCACTTTGAAAGTGGATTATTAATTTATTATCAAGATTTATTTTTGAGAGCTCGATTCGATCATTTGGTAGCACGACTTACCATTTGCGCCAGTTTATTAACTTCATCTTCCGATCGATCATCAACGATCGCTTGCACCTTGTCTGAGCTTTTAGTTACCTGAAGCTTATGCCCTTTGAAAGGAAATGCTTTGCATAATTGTTTCACCATGAAATTGACTTCATTCTACCCTGAAAGAAAAATCAACATCCCTCCCTTCGGTAGTTTGGTGTGAATCTTAACTGTTTTCAAAAATGTTTATCGAAGGTAGTCATTGGCTGTCGTCTTATTGAAATGAACGATTACGCGAAACTGCCGCGACTCCACATTGATTACCGGTGGCACTTTGCGGAAAAGGGTTCGGTTTTCTATAAAATCCTTCACTCTCATTGTGGCGGACATGATTATCAATTTTAGAGGTTTTCCTCTTTTGGCATGAAGAATCACAATTCGTGAAAGTAATTCAACGAGAATGTCAGTGAAGATGCTCCGCTCGTGCGCTTCATCCAGTATAATAACAGAATAATGTGACAAGAAAAAATCATTTAACATTTCCTTTAACAACAAACCGCAAGAGCTCAACTCTTGCCGTCCCAGCAATCACCAACAAAACGACAGTCAGATTAAATTTGGGTGGTAATAAATAAATTGCAGGATTTGAAGTGAAGTAATTTCTTGTTGAACAAATTAACATCAGGCACATCTTGAAATTTGACAGAATGAACAAATAAACATTCCTGAGGGATAACCAAACAATCTTACTTCATTTCAAATATTTAAAATTATGGAATTTTGAAGAAATTAATCGAATGATTTCTATAGAAATACCAGAGAGAGTTCTCAGAGGATAACCTGTAAAAAAATCCTGGGAAAAATCTTGGATGATCATCAACCAATTCAAAAGCATTGCAATTGTTTGTTTGCTGTATAGTGATGGCGATCTTAATGTATTATCTTAAAGATAATTAAACCTTTGTTAGTGCCATGTGGCGAGACCATCATCATTATAACCGAAGTCATTCGGATAACGAAGAATCGTGCTTTATGCTATTATTCTAACGACAAGGCAGCTGCCAAATTAAATAATCAATGATGCTGTATAAAAATAAATATCAATACATTTTTCCCGCCGCAGTGCTTCCCGTAGATACTGGGCGGTCTCCAGGCCACTGGGTGGCCCTTTTGAATATCAACTAGCCCTCCATGTAGATCCTTCCGAAAAGCAATCTCCAACAGCTCGTAAAACTGGCCTCTGACCTGATTGAATGCGCGCGATTCTCCGAACAATAAAAACATGCCACCGTGCAGTATCAGCACTGGTTTTGAATAGTCGAGAATCAATTAAAAATCTCATAACAAATCTTATCATTCATGGAAACGGACAAGACTATTTCTGATGGAATCGAATGCAACGCTACCCAATTAACACCACTGTATGGTCAAACCAACTCGACTACGAAACTTTGAATCGGGCGGTGGGTGTTCTGATGTCACTGGTTGGAGAAATCTAGAAGTGTGCTTATCTCACGGTCGTAAAACACAAGACTATGTGTATATTTTGATTGACCTTCTTATTTAGCTGCAATGTTGCCAACTATCTAGCAACTGCATTTTTTAGACATATTCAAACAAGCTTGAAACCGATGGAAGCGAAATAAAATTGTTCAAATTTCATGCTTCAATAGTTCCCCAATGTTTATCCTGGCAACACTGGCAAATGTCACTCTTGCTCCCAAAGATACGTCTCGATAATTTAATTTAGAATCTGTATCACAACAACCATGTTGGCCTTCGCGCTCGAATGTACCATTCGTGGGAGACGGCCAAGTTCCTCGAGACAGCGGCTCTATCATAAAATTACACCGAAAATATAAAATTTTTACGACTTTTCTCCTCATTTTTCGAAATTGACATCTTCTGCACCCCGGTGCTCCCGGTTTGCCACTGAAATGGAACGAAAACAAACAATGCTCATTAGATCCGTGCCGCCCAAGTGAAGATTTACTAGGATTTTCGAAGAAATGGATCTGCCTGAGCGCCCAAATGGCAGTCCCATCTATTTATGATTATCATACTCTCTTGGGCGGCCGGGCGAGGTTTTTCGCCAGTAGCAGTGCTCATTTGACGAAATAAAATTATAGCCATAAAAACTATATGATCAGTTTTTCTTCCTTGAGGACCCGCCCTCGCAGCCGTAGTGGAACGGGTCCAAGAAGCTACCGGAATTTTACGACTTTTGATGAAATTGAAACTATGAACGGCGCGAGTTGCTCACCAATAAGGAGCAGATTGGGTGAAAGGAGGCACGTTGTGTGCTTGTTCGGGAAATGGAGACATCTTCTGCTATGGAAATGGAAACAAGAAAAAAAAAATGCTCATCAAGTCCGGACTGTCTGCCGATGACAGGATCCTTTTTTGGGGGTGATTTACGTTTATTGCTGTGCCCGCATTTGATGAGGAGTTGGTACCGGGTCAGGATCAGGAGGCTGACTGTCGGTTTCCGAGTAAATACGCATGATTATCGAATGGTTTGCATCTTTACGATTGGGACGATGCGGTCGGTGGGTGGATGCCATCAAAATGTGTGCTCCTGGGAAGGAAAGGATTGTATTCCAGTAGTGTGTATGAGCAAAAATTCAAATACCAAACCCGCATCATAGGACGATCCCCTGATGAGTCGGAACTGGGATAAGAGTGCTTGTAAGGTGCACTTTTTCGATAGCTGTTTATCGCCACTGCTGCAGTTGGTGCAAATTTATACCTCACTATGCGACTGGATGCAAACGGTCGGACGACGATACACGATGTATGTTTGATGTAATCATTGCTGTTTCTTTGAACTTTTCACTCGGACAAGAGTAGGTTTCTATTGACATAATGCCCGGTTCTGAACGATAAAGGCATATTTTCTAGGACTGGACTATTTCATTTCTTTTCAAATATGGTTACGTGAAGCCCATTGCTGTGGAATATTTGATTTTGGTGCATTAGTTTGTTTTATGAGCATGACTATTCTCATGTACATGGCCACGTCCTTACGATCATATAGATAAGGAAGGATTGTTAGTCCGACTTTCGTTGCTACTAGAGACCGAGTATAACTCTACATCTCCACAATTATCTTGGGATAGGATATCGTTTTAGTTACAAAGGATATTTTATCTTTGGAAACCGCGATCATTCTGTGTAATTCTTCTTCTTCTTATTGGCATTACATCCCCACACTGGGACAGAGCCGCCTCGCAGCTTAGTGTTCATTAAGCACTTCCACAGTTCCACAGGGAAGTCGAGACAATTTCCAATCCGAAAATTGCCTGGACCGGCACCGGGAATCGAACCCAGCCACCCTCAGCATGGTCTTGCTTTGTAGCCGCGCGTCTTACCGCACGGCTAAGGAGGGCCCAATTCTGTGTAATTACTGAAATATAAACACGCACTAATTTATTCTTTTACCAGCAACACAAAATAAAAACAAAATAAAATCCTCAGACAAATTGAAGGCATATTAGAAACACATTGGAGAAAAATTTGAAACAAATTGGAAACGATTGGTGACTAATTAGATACAAGTTAAAGATAAACTAGAGTACAAACCAGAGACAAATAGTAGACAAATCGTAAACAAACTGAAGACAATTTGGAGTAATATGGAAAACAAATTGGAGTCAAATTTTAGACAAATTGGATTCGATTGGTAAAAATTGGAGGCAAATTGGATACAAATTCCAGACAAACCGCAGACTAGTTGTAGACCAATTGAAGACAAATTGGCGACAAGTAGGAAATAAATTGGAGATAAATTTGAGACAAACTGGATCCTATTTTGAGACAAATTGGACTCAGGTTGAGTCAAGTACGAGACACTGAATACGACCACACAGTTGTGGTCGAAATACGTAATAATACGAAATAATTGGTGGAATTAAATGGAGAATACTTAACTCGTCTTAGACAGTTGAATACATTCCACTTAAAATATTTTTTCCAACTAATTGGGAACAAATTGAAGACAAACTGTTGCCAAATTATTGAAATAAAATTGGATACAAATTGGACATAGATTGAAGACAAATTGGAGACAAGAGAGAAATTAATTTAGGAAAATTTGAGACAAACTGGAGACGATTGAAAACGATTTGGAGTTAAATTGACAAATTGAAAACCAATTAGAGACAAATTCTCGGGTACTTATTCAAAAGGACGTATGTGATTTTATAATAGGAGACACATTTTGGAAAAATCGGAGATTATAGAGACAAATTGAAGCCAAATTAGAGTCAAATTGTAGAGACCAATTGAGAACAAATTAAATACAAAACTGACACAAGTTGGAGACAGTTTGAAGACAAATTTGTAACAAATGGAAAACAAATCGATAACAAATTGGTAACAAATTATTGGTAACAAAATATTGGATGCAAATTTGTCACTAATTGTAAAAATAATGGAAACTAATAATTAATTAAATAGGAGACACATTTCGGAAAATTTGGAGATCATTTGAATGCAATTTTGAGGCAAATTGGAGCCAAATTGAAGTCAAATTAAATACAAAATTGGTACAAGTTGGAGCAAGTTTTGAAGACAACTGTGTAACAAATTGGATTCAAATTGAAGACAAATTAATTAAAAATTGGTCACAAATTGAAAACAAATTGGATGCAAATTGGAGACAAATTATAAAAAATGGGAACTAATTGGAGTCGAATTTGAGACAAATTGGAGAATATTGGAGATAAACTGGAGCCAACTGGAGGAAAATTTGAAACAATTTGTAGAAAATTTTGGAGACTTGGAAATCAATTTGAGACAAAATGGATTCTATTGGAGACAAATTGGAGGAAAATTGATGACAAATTTGGAAGAAATTGAAGACGAATAGGAAACAAATTGTGTACAAAGGAAACAAATTGTGGAGAAAGTTTGGAAACTAATGGGGGGACAATTGGTGACAAGTTGAAGACCAATTGAAGACAAATTGGAGAATAATGGAAAATAAATCGAAGACAAAATTCGAGACCAATTGGAGACAAATTGTTGCCAAATTGGTTACTAACTTGAGACAAATCGGAGACAATATGAAAACCAATTTAAAAGAATTTGGAGACAAAAGCGAAATAAATTGGTGACAAAATTTGAGACAAATTAGAGACCAATTGTAGAAAAATTTGAGACCAATTAAGAACAAATTGGATACAAAATCGACACAAATTGGAGACAATTTGAAGACAAATTTGTAACAAATTGGAGCCAAATTGAAGACAAAATAATTACAAAATGGGAACAAATTGAAGACAGATTGGATGCAAATTGCAGACAAATTGTAAAAAATGGAAACTTATTGGAGACAAATTGGAGACGATTGGAGATAAATTAGAGACAAATTGGAGGATAATTTGAAACAAATTGTTGAAAAATTGGAGACGAATTGGAAAACAATTTGAGACAAATTGGATTCGATTGGAGACAAATTGGAGGCCAATTGATGACAAATTGGGAAGAAATTGAAAACAAATTGTAAACGAATTGAAGGAAGTTTGGAGACTAATTCGGGACAAATTGGCGACAAGTTGAAGACCAATTGAAGACAAATTGTAAAAATATGGGAAATAAATCGAAGACAAAATTCGAGACCAATTGGAGTCAAGTTGGAGACCAATTTAAAGTATTTGGAGACAAAAGGGAAATAAATTGGAGACAAAATGGATAGGATTGAAGACAAATTGGAGTTAAATTTTAATTAGGAGACACATTTTGGAAAATTTGGAGATTATTTGAATACAAATTAGAGACAAATTGAAGCCCAATTGGAGTCAAATTGTAGAAAAATTGGAGACCAATTGAAAACAAATTGGATACAAAATTGACACAAGTTGGAGACAATTTGAAGACAAATTTGTAACAAATTGGAGCCAAATTGAAGACAAATTGGAGACAAATTGTAAACAAATGAAAACTAATTGGAGACAAATTGGACATAGATTGGAAACAAATTGTAGGCAAATTGAAGACAAATTGTTGCCAAATTGGATACTTATTTGACACAAATCGAAGACAATTTGGATACCAATTGAAGACAAATTGGAGACAAAAGGGAAATAAATTGGAGACAAATTTGAGACAAATTTGAGACGATTGATATGTATGATATGTGTAAGGACATAAACGGGAACCTTCTTACGAACGAGCGTGAGGTGATCCAAAGGTGGGGGCAGCACTACGAAAAACACCTGAATGGCGATGTGGCAGACGAAGATAGCGGTATGGTGATGGACCTGGGGGATCGCGCGCAGGACATAATTCTACCGGCTCCGGATCTCCAAGAAATCCAGGAGGAGATTAGCCGGCTGAAGAACAACAAAGCCCCTGGGGTTGAGCAACTACCAGGAAAGCTATTTAAACACGGTGGTGAGGCACTGGCTAGAGCGCTGCACTGGGTCATTACCAAGATTTGGGAGGAAGAAGTTTTGCCGCAGGAGTGGATGGAAGGTGTCGTGTGTCCCATCTACAAAAAGGGCGATTAGATGGATTGTAGCGACTACCGCGCAGTCACATTGCTGAACGCCGCCTACAAGGTACTCTCCCAAATTTTATGCCGTCAACTAGCATCAATTGCAAGGGGGGGCAGTACCAGGCGGGTTTTATGGGCGAACGCTCCACCACGGACCAGGTGTTCGCCATTCGCCAAGTACTGCAGAAATGCCGCGAATACAACGTGCCCACACATCATCTATTCATCGACTTCAAAGCCGCATATGATACAATCGATCGTAATGCACGAAAATGGATTTCCGGATAAACTGACACGGACGATGGATCGGGTGATGTGCGTATTTCGAGTTTCAGGGGCATTCTCGAGTCCCTTCGAAACCCGCAGAGGGTTACGGCAAGGTGATGGTCTTTCGTGTTTGCTATTCAACATCGCTTTGGAAGGGGTAATACGAAGAGCAGGGATTAACACGAGTGGTACAATTTTCAATAAGTCCGTCCAGCTATTTGGTTTTGCCGACGACATAGATATTATTGCACGTAACTTTGAGAAGATGGAGGAAGCCTACATCAGACTGAAGAGGGAAGCTAAGCGGATCGGACTAGTCATCAACACGTCGAAGACGAAGTACATGATAGGAAAAGGTTCAAGAGAAGACAATGTGAGCCACCCACCGCGAGTTTGCATCGATGGTGACGAAATCGAGGTGGTAGAAGAATTTGTGTACTTGGGCTCACTGGTGACTGCCGAAAATGACACCAGCAGAGAAATTCGGAGACGCATAGTGGCTGGAAATCGTACGTACTTTGGACTCCAAAAGACGCTCCGATCGAATAGAGTTCGCCACCGTACCAAACTGACAATCTACAAAACGCTAATTAGCCCGGTAGTCCTCTACAGACACGTGACGATACTCCTAGAGGACCAACGCGCACTTGGAGTTTTCGAAAGGAAAGTGCTGCGTACCATCTATGGTGGGGTGCAGATGGCGGACGGTACGTGGAGGAGGCGAATGAACCACGAATTGCATCAGCTTTCGAATTGCCATCCATCGTTCACACCGCGAAAATCGGACGACTGCGGTGGGCCGGGCACGTAGCCAGAATGTCGGACAGTAACCCGGTGAAAATGGTTCTCGACAACGATTCGACGGGCACAAGAAGGCGAGGTGCGCAGCGGGCAAGGTGGATCGATCAGGTGAAAGATGACTTGCGGACCCTCCGTAGACTGCGTGGTTGGCTACGTGTAGCCATGGACCGAGCCGAATGGAGAAGACTCTTATATACCGCACAGGCCACTTCGGCCTTAGTCTGAATAAATAATAATAATTGAGACGATTGAAGACAAATGGGAGTTAAATTGGTTAAACAGGAGACACATTTTCGAAAATTTGAAGATTGTTTGAATACAAATTGGTCACAAATTGAAGACAAATTGGATGCAAATTATAGGCAAATTATAACAAAAATAGAAACTGATTGGAGACGAATTTAAGAGAAATTGGAAACGATTGGATTGGAGATAAACTGGAGACAAATTGGAGGCCAATGATGATAAATTGGGAAGAAATTGAAGGAAGTTTGGAGACTAATTAGGGGCAAATTGGAGACAAGTTGAAGACCAATTGAAGACAAATTGGAGAAAGATGGAAAATAAATTGAAAACAAAATTCGATACCAATTGAGGACAAATTGGAGACCAATTTAAAACAATTTAGAGACAAAATGGAAATAAATTGGACTTAAATTTGAGACAAATTGGAGACGATTGAAGGCAAATTGGAGTTAAATTGGTTAACTAGAAGACACATTTCGGAAAATTTGGAGATTATTTGAATACGAATTAGAGACAAATTGAAGCCAAATTGGAGTCAAATTGTAGAAAAATTGGATACAAAATTGACACAAGTTAGATACATTTTAAAGACAATTTTGTAACAAGTTGAAGACAAATTGGATGCTAATTATAGGAAAATTGTAAAAAATGAAAATTAATTGGAGACGAATTTGAGACAAATTGGAGACGATTTTGAGACAAATTGGAGACGAGCTGAAGACCAATTGAAGACAAATTGGAGAAAAACGGGAAATAAATCGAAGACAAAATTCAAGGCCAATTGGAGCCAAATTGTTGGCAAATTGGATACTAATTTGAGACAAATCAGAGATGGAGATGGAGACCAATTAAAAACAATTTGGAGGCAAAAGTGAAATTAATTGGAGACAATTGAAGACAAATTGGAGTAAAATTGGTTAAATAGGAGACACAGTTTGGAAAATTTGGAGATCATTTGTATGCAAATTAGAGACACATTGAAGCCAAATTGAAGTCAAATTGTACAAAAATTGGAGCCAAATTGAGAACAAATTGGATACAAAATCGACACAAGTTGAAGATAATCTGAAGACAAATGTGTAACCAAATTGAAGACAAATTGAATGCAAATTGGAGACAAATTGAAAAAATTGAATCTTATTGGAGACGAATTTGAGACAGATTGGAGACGATTGGAGATGAACTTGAGACAAATTGTTAAAAAATTGGGGACTTGGAAACCAATTTGAGACAAATTGGATTCGATTGGAGACAAATTGGAGACCAACTGCTGTTAAATTGGGAAGAAATTGGAGACGAATAGGAAACAAATTGTATACGAATTGAAGAAAGTTTGGAGACTAATTGGGGGCCAATTGGTGGCAAGTTTAAGACCAATTAAAGACAAATTGGAAAAAAATGGGAAATAAATCTAAAAGAAAATTCGAGACCAATTGGAGACAAATTGTTGCCATATTGGTTACTAATTTGAGACAAATCTGAGACAAAATGGAGACCAATTAAAAATAATTTTAAGACAAAAGTGAAATTAATTGGAAACAAATTTGAGACAAATTGTGACGATTGAAGACAAATTGGAGTTAAATAGGAGACACATTTTGGAAAATTTGGAGATTATTTGAATATAGATTAGAGACAAATTGAAGTCAAAGTGTAGAAAAATTGGAAACCAATTGAGAACAAATTGGATACAAAATTGACACTAGTTGGAGACAATTTGAAGACAAATTTGAGACAAATTGAAGACAAATTGATTACAAATTGGTCACAAATTGAAGGCAAATTGTAAATAACTGGAGACTAATTGGAGACCAATTTGAGACAAGTTGAAGATAAATTGTTGGAACATTGGAGATTAATTGGAGACAAAATGGAAATAAATTGGACACAGATTGATGACTGATTTTAGACAAATCGGACGGAGACAAGTCGGAGACCAATTGAAGACAAATTCCAATTTAATTTTAGTCAAATTTGAGACACATTACAGAAAAATGGTAAATAGATTGTAATCTAATTTGAGACTAGAGGCAAATTGGATATACATAAATTGGTGCCAAATTAGAGACACATTTTGAAAAGTTTGGAGATCAATTGAATACAAATTAGGGGCAAATTGGAGACAGCATGTGGAAAAAATGGAGAATAATTGAGAACAAGTTGGACATAAAATTGATACAAGTTGGAGACAATTTGAAGACAAAATAAAGCCAAATTGAATAAAGATTAATAAAGATAACAAAACGTGGTGGAATTAAATGGAAAGTACTTAATTCGTCTTAGACAGTTGAAGACATTCCACTAAAAGATCTGCATCCAAAAGAAAACATGACCATTCACATTAGTACTAGTATTAGTATTGAGCAATTCGCACAAATTCATAGGTGGTACAAGCACAAGACTATAGTATGAGAGTAGCATCACTTTCATCTGTTACCACAGATATTGATTTGGGACTAATCACTATCTCTTAGATCAGCTTCAAGCTTTTTCTTGAGAGGTACCCTTACGAACTTTTTCATTGATTGACGAACTCCTTCTTGAAAGTAGGCTCCCAAACCTTTCAAAAGAATAATTCCGAGCTTTTGAATCTCTTGAAGGTAGGTTTCCACACCTCATGATAACAGGCTTCTGAGCCTATAGTAGAGAGGCTTTCAAGCCTCTTTGATGGCGGCTTTGCCATTCAAGTGTGAAAGTATGCTTCCACGCTTCTCCAAAGGTGGTTTCCAAGCATCTTGGAAACAGGCTTCCAAGACATTTGAAAGAAGGCTTCTGAACATCTTGAAAGAAGGCCTACGAGCTGCTTGGATGCTTCTAATCCTCTTGCAATAAAGCAAACGACCTTTCCTGCAAAAAAAACCTTCCTGCCTCTAAAACGGATGCTTCCGAACCTTTAGATTCTAGCTTTTAGTTCTAAAGTGTCCGTTTTACTACTCATTTCGCGCTTCTTACTTTTTACAGTGAGAAGTGAGAAGTGAGGCATCTCTCTCAAATCTCCTATTCGACCAAATATCCTATTCGGCCAAATGATTTTCGGCCTAATGGTCTGTTCGGCCATATGGTATATTTGGCCAAACAAGTGTCGGCCTAGTGGCGGTATTCAGCCAAACGGTATTCGGCCAAATGGCACTTCAATTGGCTTTAATTCACTGATCGCCATGCATATTATGTACAAGACAAAGTTTTGATATAAGAAATACAAAATTATCAAAACTTTATCAATAAGTTTTGATTGGAGTTATAATACTGTAAAACCTCTGTTGACGCTCCCTCTTTTTAGGCCCCTCTTTTTACGTTCCAAATTCTAAATAACGCTCCCTTTTTTTACGCTTTATAGGAGCGTAAAAAAATTTTCAAGCATTTGTTTGAGGCAAATTTGGATTCGTTTCGAAGTAAAATATATAAAGCTCTTTTTCGTTTCGAATGCTGTTTTTATATGATCTGCGGATGTTCTAAGAACAGAATTCATGCTTGCATGCGAAGTGGTATTACCTGTTGTCATGGGTTGTAGGTAGTCTACGAACTCCATAGAGTCAAGGTCTGTGGATCAACCCTCATAATGGAGGCAGTTATTAAAAAATTAACAAGTTGTGTGACCCCTTCTTGAAATATATTTGCATTCCAAGTAGTTCTTGTTTTTGTCATTGGTGCCAGATAGTCTACGAAATCCATAGAGTCAAGGTCTGTGGAACTACCTCCGTAATGGAGGCAGTTATTAAAGAATAAACAAGTTGTGTTACGCCTTCTTTAAATATCTTTGTATTCTAAATAGTTCTTGTTGTTTTCGGGAGCTCCAGCTAGTATACGAACTCCATAGAGTCAAGGTCTGTGGGTCAACCAACGTAATGGAACATAATAAAAGAATTAGTCGTTGATAGCTTCTTTAGACTATTATCTACCACTTTGTGATTGATACTCGGATGTTTAGAGGGCTTATTCTTTGACTTTTTAATAGATTTAACTGAAAAAATGCCTAAAAACCAGAAAAATAATTTCAGGTTCTTCTGGAGGTAGAATACATTTTCAATATGTGCCCAATTCAATTTTTCCTTTCATTTCCTTCGAGTGTTGCGGAAGTTTCGTCGGTACATCACTTATTCTGAAAAATAATCTTCGGCATGTAATACAGTCAAACCTCCATGAGTCGATATTGAAGGGACCATCGACTCACAGAAATATCGAGATGTGGAACATAAATCCTTGGAAAGCTGTTTGAAGGGACCATCATAGTAACCAAGAAAATATTTTTTAATATGAAATAATTTGCCTCCATGAGTCGATATCGAGTCATAGAACATCGACTCATGGAAGTTTGACTGTAATGCAGTGTTTATGAAATACTCAACATTTGAATAGGGTAGTCAAGCAAGACCATTCCCCCCCTACTAAAACAAAGTTGACCATGATTTATGAGCAACCCACTGGTATGGATCTAGAGTGGGCTATGTGGTAGTGTCACTGCAGATCAAGAGGTTCACGATTCGAGACGCCTAGCAGCTAAAGATATTTTATTTATCAAGCCAGATGGCTAATTCCATGTTGTCGATAATATGTCGCGGTTGGAAACTTACTTGAAATTGAGCGTGATAAAAAATGTGATAAAGTTCAAAAAACATCCTGATTTATTAGTTATCCTCTCTTTAGTTATTGTACCACACTCATGGCACAAACAGAACCGGGTCGATCCCTCCCATTAACAAATTATTACTTCACAAATTAAAGATCGGGATACTACTAGTGTCGCAGACAATACAAAATAGGAAAAAGCACAAAAAAGACTGTATGAACCACTCGGTTGCAGTATATGAATTCGTGTACTTGGGATCGACTCAATAATTAAAATAAGTAGACTACGGTTAGTGTGTATATTTTGTGCATACTTGTTTCCGCATTTGTGTCGACTTCACAATCACTTTCGCAATAATTTTCTGCTTCGTCGTCACTATTCTCAAAACATACTAGTGTCAATGACAAAGTGGTAGATAATAGTCTAGAGAAGCTTTTCACGACTAATGCTTCTACTATGTGGAGTTAAATTGATGCATTCATACGACATTTCTATTTAAAAGTCCGAAAAATCACAAATTTCGTTTGATGCACCTCTAAATCTCCATGGATTTGGCTGGAAATTGGTCAGGAGACTCCATTTAAGATATTCATTGAAATAGAGGGGTGGCAATTTGAATCTGGAATACTTTTTAAAATGATGAATAGATATAAAGACACATATTTAGACTAAAAGTAAGTTAAATATCAAACTTTGCTTACCTAAAAGATTGCAAACTTTTTTTACGCCCAAAATTCCAAATAACGCTCCTTCTTTTTACGCCCTGGATTCGGAATAACGCTCCCTCTTTTTACGTTCTGACTTAATTAACATTCCCCCGTTTTGGGCACAAAACGAGGTTTTGCAGTACACTGAGCGAAATAAAAATAAAACCAACATGTGTTTTATTAATATTTTATTAAATTATTTAAAGATTATGGTGATTTCAGTGCAGAATGTGAGGTATCTGTTCCCATATCAATAACAGCCCGTATATTAATCTCAACCGTCGATAAACCAAATAAAAAATCAATTTAATTACAATTTCTTACATCGTATGTACACAATAATGGATGGAACACATTCTTGAATGTTTGGAATATTATTCAAGATTTTGTTTTGTAATGTTCTAATTCACAAGAATCAAATTATTTAAAGATAAAATTATAAAGCACTTTTTTTCATTTTCCTACCTCTGAACTGATGGTTTGATGCACTGCTCGATTGTTGTTTTCCACTCAATTTCAAGTTAACTAAAATGTATTCTTTCAAAATTCATTTCACTACACATAAAGCACATCACATTTTCACTATAAACATAATTATACTTGAAAAACCAACGCGATTTCCTATAGTTTGATATAGCTTTATTTTGAACAACGTTTAAATTACTGACTGGGGTTTAATCACCGTGAAAATTTATTTGTTGTTTTAATTGGCTTTTTTCGGTGACAATTAAATCAAAACAGCAATTTAGCGTTACGCGTTTCGGCTTACTACGCTTCAGCCATCATCAGACGCTACTAGCTGGCAACCTCCTAGCTGTTCAGTCAGACAAACATAGACAGATGTTTGTCTGACTGAACAGCTAGGAGGTTGCCAGCTAGTGGCGTCTGATGATGGCTGAAGCGTAGTGAGCCGAAACGCGTAACGCTAAATTGCTGTTTTGATTTAATTGTCACCGAAAAAAGTCAATTAAAACAACAACAAAAAAACGTCTTAATTATCCTTGTCCGTATTCCGAACTGTTTACATGGCCTGCAGTACTCTCAAGGGTTGCCGACCTAGATTTTTATTTTAAAAATGCTTGAATGAACTATCACTGTTAAATTCAACTCTTATGTTTGTGAAATAAGGTTATATCGAAAAAATTATCTATTACAAACATAAAATTAAACTGATAAGTTTAAAAACTACAACAAAAACTGCGATTTTGTAATAATATTTCAATTCGAATACAAAACATTGACGAGTTCGGCATCACTGCAATCATATCGTTACGTATACACACAAGTAATAATGTGCGTATTTTATGTTGGAAACAGTATTATTGATATAGGTACAAGCACAGGATTAACTGTTTTTGAATGTTATTGAAATAGGTACATGGCGGTGATGATGTTTTTCAGCTAAATACTTCTATAATGTGATAATAATTTCATTTTTGAAGTTGCCAAATTGTTCTCAATTAAAAATTACGTGAGCTGACATAATTATTCTCATGTTTCTTGAATATTGGGTCAGGAATCAATGCATTTCATATGCGCATTGCCTTATTGTTATTGATATAGGAACAGATACCCTAAGCACTTCTGTTCCTCAACTTTTCAGTGCATTACATTGATATTAAGGTGGGCATTCACATTTAAACCGAAAAATTCATGATTAAAGGTGCGAAATAAAAATAGCACCACTTTTAAAAAAAAGTATAATATTATAATTTTGACCGATATTTATTTCGAGTTTCAGTCCGTTGCTAACAACTAACATGGAAAGTGAAGTTGAATGGAAAAACTTATGAAATACTGCTTTGTTTTCGGTTGATTTGCAGAAATGGGTCAAAGCGTTTTTTTTCAAAATAGATTGTAAAAATTAAATCCTGCAATGATGCATGTCTCTTTTTCAGTGAAATCGATCCTAAAGGCTTCCGATTACATACCGTAGTCGAACGATTTAAGGAAAATTTCAATAACTGCCATCCCAAAGACAAACGAGGGAGAAGAAACCAACTCACGGCAAAATATTAGCGCAAGAATTTCAAGGAGCAAAAACTTGAAGTGGCGCAAAAGGGGCGGCAAAATCTATTTTATAAGGTAACAAAAACATTTTAGCTACAATTTTGATGAGATGTACACTACCTGCACAAATAAGTAGATAAATGTAGTTCCTTTGGTCGAAAATATTGATATTGATGGTTGACAATACTATTTGTGCAATTTACACCTAGAACTGGTTGTCAAAATTAGTCGAACCGTGGTGAAGTGACGATGATTTTTTATCGCTGTGAGTATCGTCGAGGATTAAGTCAGAGAATCACTTCGAAATGCTAGAGATAAGAGTAATCAAGCACGGCAAGTCATTTATGGGCAGACAACCAACTTTCCAGCTTGATATTGCAGCAACTAGGACTAGGCTGGGTGTACCAGTTGTGGCTATAGCACCAGTTGTCGCACTAGTGCTTTATATGCCAAATGACCAATCCAATCACCGTAAACCAAGTTTATATCGATAAAGCATATTCATATGACACGATAACACCTTTGATTTCGTCCAAAACAAGCAAAGAATAATTGTAAAAATTGATTTTGCTTAATTTTCAACTTCCTTTGCACCAGTTATCGCACTAGTGGTCCCAATTTGGCCAGTCCCATAAAAAAACAATGGGATTTGCCAAATAAGGAACCAAAATTAAGATTAGTGCCACAACTGGTGCATGCGTTCCTGTTATGGATTAATCAATTTTGAGGATAATAACAAATTTTATTGTGGTTTTCACAGTTGTTCTAAGGGGCAGAAAGTAAAACCTTCCGCTTGATATAGAAAGTCCACCCACATGCCTTTTACTTATTCTTTGAAAAAAATAGTTGTTCTTATGTATGGCGGCAATTGGTACACCGACCTTAGCATACATCTTCAATGTACAAGTACTGGTGATCTCATTTGTTAGGTCACACTGGCGCCTGATACGTCAGAATACAAGTCGATGTAGGGAAAGGGAAGGAAATGATTATACAATCACTCGCCCACTGCAAGCCGAATATACACCTGCACTTGCCACGAGTACATGCGGAATTTGTTGGAATTTTCGGGTTAGGTTCGAGAGACAGAGGTTGGTTAACGAGCTGCCAATGTGACAGATAGGAGAAAGCAATTGATAGAATTTCTTATTGGATGTAGGATACGAGCTTTTTCGTTCATTTTCAATTCTAGCAGTTACTACTAGAATAGTCAAGCGGAGTATAGCATTGAAATAGAAACAGTATGGAAGTCCATTTCCAGTTCTAGCGATTACTAGAACATGAGAAATATTGAGGAAGATACAAAGTATGGAGAATGGAACGGACCTGGGATTGAACCCATGACCTCCTGCGTATGAGGCAGAAGCAGTAGCCATATGACTACCAAGCCCGTCTCGCAGCGACTTACAACTCTGAGTTGGCTAAAACAAGATTTTTAAGGAAAAATATAGAGAGATTTGAAACATTAGCCTGTTTTCCAGGCCCTAATTTCTTAGAAAACCTATGTGTTGTAAATGCTCATTACTTTTATACAAAAAGTAAACAATTCGTCAACATAAATATAATCGTTTCCGTGAATGTTGGGAGCATTTCAAGCTTATTTTATTTTATTCTATTTTTTTTTTTTAATTTGAGAGAATGACTCCTACTGTCATCACAAAGTACTTTATCATGAATTTTAAGATGGTTTTTGCTAAAATATTACCAAACATTGATGAAAAACCGAAGTGGTGCTATTTTTATTTCCCCCCCCTTTTCCATGGATTTTTCAGCTTAAATGTAAATGGTCAGCTTTAATATCAATGTAATGTACTTGTATAATTTGAGGGAGGTTTTGGGATTGCGTGGAAGGTTATAACAGTAGGAATCGTTTAGGTAGAACCTGAAACACAGAAAGATCTAAGATAGAAATACAAAGTAGGAAAAGGACGAACCTGGAATTGAACCCACGACCTCTTGCTTATAACGCAGAAGGACCACCGCTTCTGGACCACTGGACCACCGGGATAATAGAAAAGACAAGCCTTCACGCACCCAACATAAATCGAATGTGCATTGATTGATTTACTTTCCGACCGCACAACACAGAACTAATCTCGTGAAAGCTATGCGTCTGATACGAAACACGTTTGATCGCACCCCATTTGGAGCATTCATTATTTCATATAATCAGAAAGTTTGAGAAGTCAAAAAAATGATTCATTGAAAATCTGACAAATTTGATTTCGACTCACGGTGTTTACTTGAAAAAGACACAATTCCCGTGTCGAAACGTCGGGTAAATAATAAACTTGTTGTGAAAATTGTAAGACTGAGTAGCCGTTCAATGAATAGAACAGATTTTTTTTAACACAGCTTTTCAAACTTACCGTTTTTACTTGTTAGTCTGTTGATGTAAGCCTCGTCGAACATGTACGCCACTAAATTTGAAAAATAGACTTAAATCTGTGTAAGCTGCTCACGAACCCGAACAACGGCTAGCAAGGTGTCGTTTTGCAAAGCGCATTCCTTTGATTGTGGCTCATCATCAGCGCGACCGTGCAGTCGAGCTCGCCTTAAAGCTACGATGCCCCTCGCTTTTGAATGCATTCAGGAGAAATTCAATACCGCAATAACTTTAATGCTTACAATCAATTCCAGTATTTGTGCAACTGTGCTGGGGATCGCCCTCTTCTGTCCGGCAGGAAATCCAACAAAGAGTAGATCATTTAGGTCTGATTGGCCCTCGGGAAGGAATTTATTTCTGCTCCCGGAATTTATTGCCAACCCATGCGACTTATGTACCGCTGACTCCGTTTATCCATGAATCTCCATACGGAACAACTTGTTTTTTTAAATAGAATAGAGCGAAGAAATTTGATATACCTACGTGATGCGAGTTTTGCGATTAACCCGATATTGAATGGCAATCGATTCGAAGAACAACATCCTCTCAACAGTCGATAACCCACCCGTAATTTACGATATTGACTACCAAAATCGAAGTATTATAATGTTAAAATATTTTACGACTTCCAACCTTCGGCCGGCCGGCCGGAGTGCCATAATTTAGCTGGGAAACAAAAGCAGAGCGCACGGTTCATAATCATCGAATAGGTTGCGTGTGTTTTGACTGGGCCCGTTTTGTTATGCCCCGGCAAATAAAGCAATAAATAATCGATCCTGGCTCTGTTCCATCTTTCATCTTCTCGGGGAAAGGAAAACGGCGCGGCCCAATCGACCGCAGAGCCCCGGAGAAGAAGCGACAATATCGAACGTGCTCACATAAATTAGTCACAGATTCAGCGTCCCAGCGGGAATGCGTTTCGAATCGGTCCGAAGAGGCAGTAAGAAGTTTTGAATGTGAAAGGGAAAAAAAAGGTGTAATAAAAATAGAAAACATATAAATTATCGACTGGTTTAAGAAGGAGCTGTTAGCGATTTGGGTTTTGTTTTGCTTCACGGCTCTCGGATCATGCGGTGCGATTTATTAGGGATTCTGGACAGGAGGGACTTGAAGAAAGTTTTTTTTGTGGTTGTTCCTTCGCCTTCTGCTTGGGATGTCCTTTCTGGTTTACCGGTTGAGAGACAATGGCATTTAACGGTATGCTCATTTGAGTGTAATAAATGTCAAAACATGGGCGGCTTTATTTATGTAGGCGTTTGGTAAGTGATACTTTTTATTGCCAACGGAAGAAGATCTTCCGTCGTACGTGAATTTGCTTTGAAGCAAATTAAAAACTGTTTTCGGACAAGTCTGTTGGTTAGGCATTTGAAATCCAACTGATTAAAACAAATGTGTATTGGGGTTTATCCTATGTCCATCCCATGAAAAACCAAGCAATGAAAAAATGTTTGAATTTTTTTTTGTTAGTAAAAAAGCAACGAAATTGGTGTTATATTTCTTAGTTGCTTAGTTCCCCTATATTTGGATCATCATCACTAATAAACGCTGAATTTGTTCCACAAAATTAAGAAGCCTTGCCCGACGGTACCTTGTCCGTTTGATTATTTTCGCTCCAGATCAATCTGATCACCACATATGCAAGACTGACCTTATAATAGATAAAGTTTAAAGCCCACTTTTGGAAAGAACTTGAATTAAAAGAAATCATACACGATTGGTATCGAACCAAAGTAAAAACACACGAGCTCGCCCAAAAAATAGTGTATATGCGTTACGCCTCGAGATTCATCAATTTATGAGATCAATGTGTTTCACGTCGTTCCAGTAACTGTGAGTTGTGGAACTTGCCTAGGGTGTGGTGTGGTTTCACAGTCACTCAATCTCATTCATGTGTTCTAAAACGTATAAAATCTCCATCCCCAGGGTCCAGGTCAGATCCCTCTCAACTTCCTTTATTTCTCCTGCCGAATTCCAGTTAAGCTCTTGCTTGCAGATTTCATCTCCGCTTCATCGTGATGTGTGGCCGACCCACCTCCATTTACGATTGATGCGAACCTCACTATAATAATCGAATTCATTATTTCACCTCGAAGGAAAACTTCCTTGGAAAATGCTGCAGTTGATTTTCTATTAGGCTACATCATCAATAAACTGCCTTAGATTAGGTAATTCAGAGCTCCTTCAACTTTTCTTATCATTCCACACACCACTAGTTCATGCGTGAGGTGCAGCTAGAGTTGTTGAATAAGGCTTTTAACTTTTACATAGTCAACAGACCAATTGGTCAATAGTTACCCATGGTGTCCATACAGGCCCTTAGAGGCCATGTGCATGATTTACGATCTAGACCAGGCCTGCCCAGCCTTTTCACGCCACGGGCCAATTTGTAGAATTCACACTTGCTGGCGGGCCGGAAAATATTCGGTATATAACTTTTTTAAAACTTTCAAAATTATCTGTTTTTTTTTTCATTATCTAAAAACTAAACTCGATCGTTGCATGAGGAATCCATTTGAAACGTTTCAGGTAAATTATTCAAATCGGTAAACGGTGTTGATAAAATGAGAAATTCGTTACTTCACCAGAATATTTGCATGAACTGTTTTCAACAGGTTGAGTGAAATGTACCAGATTTCAGCAACCCACTGTGCCAACATGCTTCATGTTCATGTCATTGAGATGTTTGGTGATATCTGCTAGAAAAGCCAAGCCAAGGATCATTCAGCTCGAGTAGTGGTTTGCCTTTATCTTGTAAAAATAGCTCCATTTTCCTTTCGAAAAAAAAATCTCTCAAGCATGGTACCAAGGCGTAGGTGATGAACTTCGCAATAATACAGGAAGTCTTCGTATTCGTCATTTTCGTCAACATCATTTATAATTGGTGGTGGTTGAGATCTCTAACGTTGATAAAGTTTATAGTCTTGATAACAAACGTCAATACTTGAGGAATATTGATCGTTTTCACATATCGATTCTGAATATGCTTATGGCAGGGAAATATCGCCATACCTTTGTGATTGCATTTCCATGCTTAGAATTGTCACAACACCATTGTTCATTCCTGTCATTGGTTGCTGGTGCTCCATCAATCGTAAGGTCACTTAAGTTTTCCAAGGAGAAAAAAAGTTCCTTCACACAGGTCTTATCAGCCCTCAGGTTTTCCCGTTGCATGCATAGGGTTCGAAGCTGCAAATTTAGCTGTCATTCGAAAATGACCATCAATTCCTCTTATGAACACAGCCAATTTTGCCACGTTTCTTTTTATCGTTATTAGAGAAGTTGCAGCCCTGGGCTGGCTCACCTCTATGCAACGTTTTTCACGTCAGTATATTCATCGTTTGCGAGAGAATTTCATGTACGGTAGCTTTTAAATCTTCTGCGAGAACTTTTACTCTTCATCGTTTTCCGTGCAAACTAATGCTTCTGAAGGAGACTATTTCTTTGAGACTTACGATGGTGTGAACGAGAACCGAAATGCTTTCCTAAAGTTAATTAACAAGCTCTCTGTCCTGAAAAAAATTTAACCGTTTAACCAAAATCCTACTAACAGCAAAACTGGCCGGTACTGCATTTTCTGACTTTGTATTTTCTTGAGTGAAGAGAGTTGTTGTTTCTATAATCCATTGTACCAATAATTTAAATCAATGAATGTAAATTTAAATTGATTGAGCGCCCTATCTTTGAAGTTCTACCAACATTTGTTTCGTACCTGAGCCTTCTCAAATATCATATTTCATAGAATGCTTGGATTCAGATTTTATTCTTTCAATAAAGCAAAACTTTCTGAACAAATTGAGCAAACCGGTCTTCCTTTTTTCAACGTGAACGTAAACTACCCATGCCAATCTTTATTTAAAATATTTCAAGATTAGATTTAAAACTTGAGTATTAAATAATGAATAATAAAAAAGAGTTTCCCGAGCCAGCTAGAAAAACTGGCGGGCCGAATCTGAGTTTATTTTTCTTTCGCGCCGCGGGCCACAAAAAATGGAGCCCAGGGCCGCATCCGGCCCGCGGGCCGTACGTTGGGCAGCCCTGATCTAGACATTACATCACATTACCAATTCATCTTTCAAGACAACTGTGGTTGGTACTAAGTATATGCGGTATTTCGAAAAATTTCGTTTCAGGTGGTTCGAAACGAAATTCCGCGGAATTTCGCGGAATTTGAGTGTGGCGAAATCTGATTTCTTGATTTCGTTTCGTTTCGAAAAATTACAAAAATTTCGCTAGAAAAAACTAGCTTTCAACGAAATTTAACGGAATTCCGCGGAGTTTCGAAACAAATTTGAAATCAAACCATACTTCATATTATCAAAATTTTGGCTGCGCCGCTGAACAAAATGTTTCCATGATTCAAATTTAATTTTTGTAATATTTTTTTACTATTTGCACAATATGAATGCGGAATCGATCGTCATGCTACTGGTCATGGGACGGCAGCTAGTCCGGGAGAAAGCGAAGTGAAAAAAATCTACCTCGCGTAGCAGAAATTTGTTTAATTAGTGTGCAATCGATCGTGTTGATGCTGATCACGCCAGCTAGTGTGGGAGAACGAGAAGTGATAAAACTAATGTCTGCATCGAGAAACACAACATTATTTAATGCGGAATCGATCTTGTTGTAGAAGATTTTTAAACGAAGCACATTGATCTTGCGTTGGATTGATTTGAAACACAGATTTCGTCTTTATGTTTTCAGAATAACTTCGTTTACAATAAATATTTTGTCGCTTTTGTCGCCAAGGAGTATCACATGAATTTCCTTCTCAACTAACCAACGATTTCTTTCCCGCAGATGCATATTATTTCTCGGTCTATTATAACAATGAGTGTTAAACTAATTTTCCTCTGATCAGAAAATTATTTTGAGCTTTTTAGTGGAATGTTTTCACCTGTCATAAGACGAGTTTATACTCGTCTTATGACAGGTAATTTTCCTCTCCAAATCCTAAATTGACTATAAGCACGTGTCCAGCATCGTTATTGGTCATGAATTGGAAACTCCGAAGCAAGTATACAATAAGAATAACTTTTTTTGTATCCCATGAATATTATTTAATTGGTGAGCTGTGCATATTTGCAGTTTCTCGGCCAATCATGCTTAGCAACTACGATGTGTACAATTAATCAAGCTAATAAGCTCTTCATTGACTATTTGCACAATATGTAAGGAATATTGCAGATTTGTGGGAATTTCTAGATCTTTGCATGGAATTTGCAAAACAAAAATCCAGAACGGGTTGAATGATCATTAAAATTGCTGAATGTTCTTTACTTATGATTGCAATTCTATATGTATTCTATATGCTATTCTCATATGCCACGAACACACAGACAATAGCTCAGTTTGTCGAGCTAATTGTATATAAGACTATGGGTCTTTGAAATTCAATCTGAAATACAAATCTTTGTGCATTTTAGAAAGGTGCACAGGATTCTAATAGTGAGCAAATGTATGCTATATATGTAGACCAGAGCATTAGTGATTAATCATAGATTTAATCATGAATAATGAATAATGGGTTATTTAATCATAATTCATTAATCATAATCATACAAAAAATACGATTCAATCATTAATCACTAATCGTTAATCATAGATTTTTGCATTTATTCATTAATCACTAATCGTATTCATGATTGTTTTGAGTTTATTAATTAATCATCAATTTTAATCATTGCATACATTGCTTTTATTCATTATTCTTTAATCATAATCATACAATTTTTATACCTTTAATAACATAATTTGGTAGAAAGGTTACTTGATTATTGATCACTATGCACATCAATCAATTTGATTATTCATAATCATTAATCACATCGATCGTTAATCAATAATCATATACATACTAGCCTTATGTACCCGGCCTTGCTCGGAATTGCCAGTTTGATTCGCAGTTTTTTTTCACAATCGGAAAATGAATAAACCAATTGGTCAACAGGATAATTGCGTTTTCTTATCGATACTTCATCATTTGATCAGAAGAAGGCAGATTTCATTTGAAAACATTGACTGGTTTTGAAGAAGGAGCAAACCCATAATCGCCATATTCCGGGCAAACGTTTATTTCTAAAGAAGGAAAAACATCCACCGATGCCTTATTCCGGGCAAACGTCTATTTTTAAAGAAGGGATCACATTCACCATCCAGAAGGAAACACATTAATCATTGCTTGTCACTGGGCAACCATAATTTCGATAAATGGTTAAATTGATCGATAACTAAACAATACAATAATGGGTTCAGAAGTTAGGCTGGAGCATACACACAAACATACAAACATTGAGTTTTATATATCTCGGGTACTTATTCAAAGGACGTATGTGATTTTGTAAACAAAGATGCATACGTCGATTTGTCAAATATGATGGCACTCCTACGCAAACCAACACAACGAACATGTAGCCGAAACCTCCCCTACCTGTATGTGGCGATGGTTTGCGTGGGAGTGCTATCAGATTGCAGAAATCAACGTTTAAATTTTTGTTTACAAAATCACATACGTCACATACGTTGAATAAGTATCCGAGATATATAGATAGCTAATAGCTATATGTATTCGGCTTTGCTAGGGACTGAAAAGTAAATTATTCAATTGAAATGTCCAATGCTGTAGCACAAAACCCACAGAGGTAGATCTACCGCTCATAGAATTGTTCCTTTGTATCAATCTATTTTATATATTTGTTTGGCCCTTCTACCTTTTCAATAAACATCTTCCAAAAATAGAGAATAAGTGTACCAAATCTGGTTGTAATTTATCCTGGGAGTTACACTGAATTGCTCATTTTTTAAAGACAACCCTTCCCCATAACTTCCCTTTTTCCCCAATGACCCTCCCACCTCCTTTGTTATCTTCTCCTTGGGATAGAAAATGTGTACACCAATTTTGGTTGAAATCGGTCCTGGGAGTTAGGTGTTACACTGAATTGCTCTTTTCTAAATACAACCCTTCCCCTTACCCTCCCTTTTTCCCAATGATCATACCACCCTTTGTTATTTTCTCCTTAGGCTAGAGAATGTGTGTACCAAATTTGGATGAAATCGGTCCAGGGGTTCAAAAGATACACTGAATTGCTTGTTTTCTGAACAATACCCCTCCCCCCCGACCCCCCCCCTCTTTTCCCAATTTCACTTCCCTATGATCGACCACCCTTTTTGGATATGTGTACAAAATTTGTTTTATATGGGGACTGGGGTTGGGAGTTACACTGAATTGCTCGTTTTATAAAGACAACCCCTCCCCCCATACCCTCCCTTTTTTTACAATGACCGCCCCACCCGCTTTGTTATCTTTTGTTTAGGGTAGAGAATGTTTGTATCAAATTTGGTTGAAATCGGTGCAGGGGTTCAGAATTTACTTTGAATTGCCCGTTTTCTGAACCATACCCTCCTCCAGACCCTCCCCCTTTCAAAGATTACACTCTCATATGGTTGTCTCCTTATATTGAATATGTGTACAAAATTTGATTGAAATCGGTCCTAGGAGATGCAAGTTACACATAATTGTTCGTTTTGTAAATAAAACCCCTCCCCCTTTTCTAAATGACCCTCCCACCCCTTTGTCAACTTCCCTGAGGATAGAGAACGTGTGTACAAAATTTGGTTGAAATCGGAGAAAAGTGGTTCAGAAGTAGTTAGCGAACATACATACATAGATTGATTTTTATATATATAGATTGTGTCAACATTTAATCACGATCAGTAATCGTTAATCATACCTCAATCGTTTTATTCTTTAATCATAATCGTTAATCATTGTCAAAAATTATTTTAATCGTTAATCATAATCATTAATCATTGTCAAAAATGAAAAAATCATTAATCATAATCTTTAATCATAGAGTTGAATGGTTTAATCATAAAAAAATTTAATCATTCATTGGGAGCTTTATTCATTAACGCTCTGATGTAGACGAAGAATAAGAAGGAATAAATTTTGGCTGATACGCCCTTTTCAAATGTTGGTCTAGTAATATCAATTCTCTATCTGCGTATACGCCTGGCAGATGTGGATACATATTTAAGTATCCCACTAAATAAAAAAAAATTCTAATTTTGACTAAGTCAAGACTGTAAAATCACGCTGACAAGACAATATGAAGTATGCTTTAGCAAAATTACATAATTCTTAAGTGAACTAAGGTTTAAAAAATGGGGTAACTAACTCTAAACTTTCGACAGTATCCAAAAATACTGATAAATACTAGCGAAAAACTACGTCGTATCTACGGTAAATTGATCGAAGAGCCCTGGTTGGGAAAGCATGAAACACAACGCCATCCAGTCGATACAGTCCACCCAGTTTTAGGCAACACATGATTTCAGTATCCTTAAAATTCTTCAAAAAATTACTGAATAACTATTTCTATTACTGTTATTTTTTGAGCAACCTGTGGGGCCTACGTTTTGGTTTGATGGTATTAGAAACATAAAATGCGGTTTGAAAGTTTTCTAGAATCTGTGGAAGATAGAAATTAGCTGTTTCCTATACGGGGGAGCACTGTGTTTCATCAACTAACTGACAAACGCCATAACAACCGAACTAGCAACCGTTTCATTGTTTGACGAAAATCGTGGATACTAGAAATACTATTGCGAGACAATGAGTGATATTACCGCAAAGTTTAGAGTTACTTGCCCCTAAAAAAACAAAGCAATGAAAAGGAATTTGGTTTGTTTATTATCTTTGTGATTTTTTTCAGCAGTGAACACGCATGTTGACAAAAAGAAGCGACAAATTTGGTGCCGTATTTCATTGATCGATATATGTACAGTGAGATGGAGATCGGAACAGTTCCCCTACTCACTGATATAAAATTGATCAGATTCGGGAGCACATACATGCTCCACGATGAATTCCTTTGAAAGCGGCACAAATGCTGGAATATTGGCTTATCGCCAATGGCATATGCGGCGAGAATGCGGTGATCTATCACAGATTGCCTTTTCTGTTATTATAGCTCTTTTGGTCGCAAAACAGTTACTCGACATCGAAAAAGTGAAATCAGAATTGCGTACATAACGTAAAACCAATTTAATAAAAATTTCGCGGAAAAAAATTAAAATTTCGTTTCGTTTCGAAAAATTTCGAATTAAATAAACCTTGATTTCGTATCGTTTCGAAATCTCGAAAGAAATCTATATTTCGTTTCGCTTCTATCCGAATCTACATAAACATTTCAAATTTCGTTTCGTTTCGTTTCGTTAGGAAAAAGTGTGTTATCGCATACCCTTAGTTGGTACAAAGCCTGCAGCAACCGAATGTTCTAATTTATCCAAATCATTCTGGAGTTCAGATCATTTGGTCTACCGAAGAAACTGGGCTCGATACATAGCCAATAGCAATCCATGATGTTCATATAGCCGCCTTGAAGCCATGAGCATAATTGACTATTTAGATATGTCCAAATCCAATATGTCCAAAATTTTAGAATTAAGGCCAACTGGTCTATCATATCAATTGTGCTCGGTACAAAACCAATAGATGTAGATATGTCAATCGAATGTTCCAAACATTTCGAACCACTTAAGAGTTCATACGTATTGGTCTACAAAGTCATCTCGGTACAAAACCGATAGAAACCCATCATATTCAGGCTAATATCGGCTATGCTTACTATTTACAATCTATATTCGTTCAAATATGATGTTTTGAGCTCTAAGGGTTCTTATACGATGAACATATCTAAATTCAGAAAAATATATATAGCTCTTTTAGTGGAATGTATTCAACCGTCTAAGACGAATTAAGTACTGTCCATTTAATTCCACCAGTTAATTTTCGTTATCTTTGCAGATACGTATTTCGACCACACAGTTGTGGTCGAAATACGTATCTGCAAAGATAACGAAAATTAACTGGTGGAATTAAATGGACAGTACTTAATTCGTCTTAGACGGTTGATATCTAAATTTTCGTTCATATTCATGGTTTTCAGCGACCTAAATGGGCAAAATAATTTGCTGTCGGTTATGTACCTAGCGTTGTTAGCATGGTAGACTAATTGGTCTTGACTGCAAAGATTTGGAAAATTAAGAATTTCGTAATAGGTAATTTCTAAACCATTTTACAGAAGGAGGAGTTGATAGAAGATAAAAAGAGGTCGCTATAAATATTGTACCGAGCGTAGTTGACGTGCTAAACCAATTGGTCTGCTCTCCGGAATGTTTTGGTGAGCTAAATTCATCGTTTTTCACATAATCTAGATTGTTGATAGCATGACTGCTTAAGGCATATATAAACACTATTTTTGATTTTGTACTGAACCCAATTGACTTAGTGGCCCAACTGATCTAAGCTCCAGACTGATTTGAAAAACTTTGAATATCCGATTTGGACATATTCAAAATGTAAATTATGCGCATGACCTCTAAGGGTCTATGGGGACATCATGGATTGCTACTGGTTTCAAACCGAGCCCAGTTGACTTCAAAGATCTAATGGTTCAAACTCTGAAATGATTTTAAGATCTTCGAACATTCAGTTTTTTTTAACTATTTCGTTTATTTGATAGGCTCAGGCGTGTATGACACTTAACGGATACGAGACTCTTTATGATATTAATCTATATCATGGTTTCCCAAACTGTGGGTCCCGACCCCCAGGGGGGTCGCGAGCGGATTGTTGGTGGGTCGCGTAGAACAAATATTAATTGCAGCTTGAATGCCGAAACTTTTGATCATTTTTTTCTGGAACATAATTTCAAGTTCAAACCGCATTTTATTCAAAATATATTCATCACCACGCTATTTTAGAAACCATTTATGCCTAAAAGCTGTCCTCTTAATGAAGTAAAATAAAAACATTTTGACAAACAATATCATGTTTGTCATTTTTTGCATTTGAACATGAAGGTACCGTAAATATTTTTGTAAAACTTGCCGAAACAGATGACACTCTGATTCAATTAATGCTTAATACTACTTGATAAAATGAATTTTTATAGGTGGGTCGCCAGACATATAGAATTTTGCTAGGTGGGTCGCATACCCAAAAGTTGGGGAAGCTCTGATCTATATCATTATTATCAACAGTTAGTAAGAGGTGAGAGACATAGACCAAGATACTCGTGATGACTCAAGGTTAGATTGCGTAAATTCAGGAGGGAAGAGGTTGGGATTTAGGTTTAAGGTATTACAGCTGCTCATCCGGGTATATGACGTCATTAACGGTATTGCGTAGCGTCGTGCTCAAGCTGTGGTTCGTCAGGGAGCATCTTCCGGATGGCCAGCGCTTCATGGTACACGGAACATAAGACAGAGACATGAAAAAAAAACTGAGAAAGAAAAAAAAAGGTATTAGACTTTAATGTCAGACGAGCAAAGAAAGGCATAGATAGACTGCATATACGCCACATCGCGGTTCCTCAAAACACCTCTTACTTCCCTGTTGGGTTGTTTACCTCGGGCCACAAGGGTATCCAATACAGTCAAACCTCCATGAGTCGATATTGAAGGGACCATCGACTCATGGAAATATCGATATGTGGAATAGGAAATCTATAGAAAGCTGTTTGAAGGGACCATCTCAGTAACCCAGAAAACTTTTTTTAATATGGCATATTTTGCTTCCATGAGTCGATATCGAGTCATAGAACATCGACTCATGGAGGTTTGACTGTAGTTGCTCTCTGGAGGCGTCGTTTTCCGAGCAATACCAAACTACATGATCGATGTCATCGTAACCGGCTCCACACAATCATTCAGTTTGGACATAACAAACAACAATCGCAATTTATGCGCATGGCTTCCATGGGGCTATATGGACACCATGGGTTGTTATTTATTTTGCACCGAGCCCAGTTGACTTATAAGATCAATTTGTCTGAACTCCAGAATGACTTGGAAACCTTAGAATATCCGGTTTTAATATATTTAAATCGTAAATCATTCACGTAGCCTCAAAGAACCTGTGCGCCGCCGCCGCTGACGTTTTCTTGCGCCGCCGCCGTCAAGAATAAATCGTTTTTACCACTCCGATGGTTATTTAACTATTGAAGCAGTAGCGATTCGAATGTTTTCAAAATCTTGCAGTATACATTTTCAATCATGTTGTTATTACATTTATTTGCTTCCAAGTTTATATAGAGTATTTGATCTTATTCCCGTTCAATTCTATAAATCATTGAATGAAAACCTACCCACAAATGTTTTTAGCATGGAGCTATTTATAGCTTAATTAGGGCGAAAAAGGTTATGAGGAAATGTCTTTGTAAGGCCAATTTGGCCACATATCTTGCTGTACAAAGGCTATACATAATTTTTTTTTTTATGAAAATCAATTCAACATTGAAAGTTTGAGAAAATGTGGAAATTGTTCTTCTAGAATTTTTCAACAACTTTTTCAGGACTTTTTATTAGAAGATTCCTCCAGTAAGTTCATTGAGAAATCCACAAATTACATCGAAAATTCATTCAAGAAGTTTTTCAATAAATCCCCCAAGAATTGTTTCAGGAAATCCTTCGGATTTTTCTACTAAAATATCATCTTGCATCTAAAAGAAGAATATATCCCGGCGCCATTCATGGAATTTACTGGAGAACACCTTGCGGAATTTCTGCGAGAATTCCAAAATAAATTTACCGAGATATTTTTGGAAAAAATTGGGCAAATTTTTGGAATGATTTCTGGAATGATTCTTGAATTAAATTCCGCGAAAAATTCTGGATGATTTTTTGGTGGAGGATCTTTGAATTGAATTGAAATCCGCGAAAAATTCTGGATGATTTTTTGGAAGAACTCGTGGAGGATCTCATGAAAGAAAGATTGGGAGAATTTACAGGGTAAATTCATATTGATTGATTCATCCATTCATTACACTTATTTAGTCTACATCTAAACAGATATCACTGAATCAACAATTTGATGCCACAATACACGGGCCGAGGCCGCACCTCTCCATCCTCGAATGCGCCCTACGCTCGCCAAGTCGGTTTGCATCAGGTCTGCCCACCTTGTTGGTCTGCCCACCTGCGCTCCACGCCGTCTCGTACCGGATCGAAATCGAACACCATTCTTGCAGGGTTAGCGTCCGGCATTCTTGCAACATGACCTGCCTATCGTACCCTTCCGGCTTTAGCTACCTTCTGGATACTGAGTTCGCCGTAGAGCTGGGCGAGCTCGTGGTTCATTCTTCGCCGCCACACACCGTCTTCTTGCACACCGCCAAAGATGCACCCGTCTAAGCACCCGTCTCTCGAATACTCCGAGTGCTTGCAAGTCCTCCTCGAGCATAGTCCATGTTTCATGTCCGTAGAGGACTACCGGTCTTATCAGAACCATGTACATGACACATTTGGTGCGGTGGCGAATCTTTTTCGAACGCAGTTTCTTCTGAAGCCCGTAGTAGGCCAGACTTCCACAGATGATACGTCTTCGTTTTTCACGACTAACATTGTAATCTGCCATTAGCAAGGATCCAAGGTAGACGAATTCCTCGACCACCTCGAAGGTATCCCCGTCTATCGTAACACTGTTTCCCAGGTGGGCCCTGTCGCGCTCGGTTCCGCCCGTTAATCTTTGACGCATTCACCACCAGTTCAACTTTTGTTGCTTCACGTTTCAGGCGGGTGTACAGTTCTGCCACCTTTGCAAATTTTCGGCCGACAATGTCCATATCATCCGCAAAACAAATAAATTGACTGGATCTGTTGAAAACCGTACCCCGGCTGTTACACCCGGCTCTCCGCATGACACCTTCTAGCGCAATGCTGAACAACAGGCACGAAAGTCCATGAGCATGTCTTAGTCCCCGGCGCGATTTGAACGAACTAGAGTGTTCGCCTGCAATCTTCACATAGTTTTGCACACCATCCACCGTTACTTTGATCAGTCTGGTAAGCTTCCCAGGGAAGCTGTTCTCGTCCATAATTTTCAATAGCTCTACGCGGTCTATACTGCCGTATGCCGCCTTGAAATCAACAAACAGATGGTGCGTTGGGACTTGGAATTCACGGCTTTTTTAATGGATTTGCCGTACAGCAAAGATCTGTCGAGCGGGCGTCAACTAAGCCGGCTTGATAACTTCCCACGAACTCATTAACTAATGGTGACAGACGACGGAAGATGATCTGGGATATCACTTTGTAGGCGGCATTGAGGATGGTGATCGCTCGAAGGTTCTCACAAATATGATGTTTATAGACTATAAATTTGTCCCCAAGAGCATTTTAAATGAAAATATGAGCATTTATCTTTATCGACATATTCTATATCCTATCCTTACAGATTCCGTATAAGCTCCCTTGCAATATATGGCCGACCCATTTCCATCCACGTTTTCGAACATCTATTGTTATCGGTATTTGACGGCTTTTATGTTGCTCGGCACACGATATCCAGCTGTAGGGCCGTTCGTATTATAAATTTTAGACATCATCTGCGTTATATTTGCCTAAACACAATACGTAGAACATTCGAATGTTGGTGCGTGGATCAATCCGGTTGGGTCTACAAATATTTTGAAAACTAGCGAAGGTAGCCCCAGCCTTCATGACTCTTGGTTCTATGTCAATCCCAATTTCGCCATCTGATGATATCAGACTGTCAAGATATTGAAGTCCTCCGATCGTTCGGCTACTGCAAAGTTTGAGGAGCTTTTCCCGTTGACACTCAACCACCTGGTCCTGCGGGCGTTGAAGGTGGTCCCGCCGCGAAGAAGCATACGGTCAGCTCATTAAGCACACACAAACGACCATCGCAGTACTAATATGGCGTTTCGTGTTCATTAGCTAAATCAGAGTCGTCTAGATGTTCCACAACAATAACTGCCAAAGCAGCTCAAGATATGGTACACGGTGAATCGCACTCACCAAGATCTTTTCGATTACGCTGAGAAGTAACAGTGCAGATGAAATGCATCCTTGCCTCACATTAGCTTCTACCCAGATGAGGTTAGACAAAGCTCTGACCCTATTTGAAAACCCCTTGCATCCCTGGGCGCCAAACAGATTTTTATGATTCAGACAGACATCACAGACAGCATAGGGTCTCCTCCACCAACTTCCAATCGACCTTGGGGGCGCCTTTAGATTTCCTGCTTCGGATGGCTGCTTTTTGAAGAACGCTGGCTGAGACTTGAAGAAGCTGTCCGAAGTGATCGAACCAACATTTCAGCTTTCCAAGTCAGTGAGTTTATTGAGGCGATAATCTTCGGTTATTGCAGCCATCTTTTCTTTATTGGCCACGCTAGCCTGTCCTATCTGCAGCAACGCCCGACTCCCAGTTGCAGAGATGCATACCGTAGACGGGACTCGTACTTTACTGCTCTGATTCTTCCCGTTCCTCAGCCTTTGGTTCTATACGCTCTTCAACATCCAGTCGGGTTACATCTGTAATCCATTCTATTCGCTAAGTGCGCAGCTCATCCAAGTTGATCCTACCGGATTCGATAAAAGCATTCTTCGCCGCCCACTTCTATTTAACGCTGCCAACTTCCAGAACATCCATTACCTGAGTTCCATATTCTTCAAAGAACGATCTCTTCACAACTGGATCTTCTAGTCGGTCTATGGTGAATCGACACCCGAGTGAATTCTCCCGTGACAAATGCATGGTCGGATCTTGCCAATTATAAGATGATAGTCAAAAGCGATGTCACCGCTGCGTTTATTACGAACTCAAGAAGGCACCGCCTCCATTTTCTGCTGATCCATTTCCAGTGAAGCCAAATACTAGTCCTGACAACTAAAAGCGGCTCTAGATAAGTAAGTCAAATGCTGTTGGCTGTATACGAGAGAAGTGGGTTAACTCCCCGGTCAACGATGATAGGAAAGCCGCAACAACCGTCGATAATCGCCTCCTCTACGATATTCCACGACGCCTGATTGGAGCAAGGACGAATCCGTGGGTGCCAGAGAAAGACAAGACATGTCAGTCACTCACCGATCCAACTGATCAGCTGAAACATTGGTTTGATCACTTAAACCACTTTTGACGACTTATCCTAATTCTGATATAGCGAAAGGTTGACAATTCTCCAACGGCAGCAGACAAGATTCCGCCCGGATGATCATGTGAGAACCATACTGCCATGCTTTGCACCATCCTTGAGCAGGTCAATGAATTTCAAGAGTCCCTCCATTTGGTACTGATTGACTACGAAAAAGTCTTCGATCGTCTGAATCACGAAAAACTGACGGGCGTCCCTAGAAGCAAGGGAGGTCTAGACAAACTCCAGAGTCCAGCACAATATAATCGCTAAAGTGAGGCAAGGCTGGATGTATTATATCTCTGTTGATATTGCCCATAGAATTCGATGAAATCATGGGCCGCCATAGAGCAATCATACTACCTTCACCCTGATGACGCTACTGCAGTACTAACGCAACCCCTCATAAACATCAACAACACCGAATCATTGGATCCCGAGTAGCACAATTTAGACCGATTTGGTTGCAGCAACTCATATATGACCGGATTTGGTTGTACATAAGTGGCAGCAACTCAGTTATGACAAGTGTGCTGCTTGGGATGTGAACAACTCCCACGCCACGGTAGCCGGGAAAACAGTGGAGAAGGTCGAAAACCAAAGCCAGTCAAGCGTCGTAAGAGCGGATACGAAATTTGCAAGCAAGCTCGCTGAAATCTGGCAGGACATCGCAGCAGGGGCAGACCTAGAACGCCCTGGCGACGAAACCCTAACAGAGAAATAAATGAAGCCAATAGGAATCAGGGCCAAAATCAAAGATGGATATCTTTTACGTTGACTTTATGTCCCCCAAAAAGTGCTCAGAACACGAGAGTGAGTGTGTGACGATTGGATCCCAGTTTATAAATACCACATGTATATGGGCTGAGAGGGAAACCAATTTGCCATATAGCCTATGTATTGTGTAACTCTGATTAGCTATTTTTACAAAGCAATAGGCACGGCAAATGCTGGGTAAAGTGATCGGGTGCTGGCCGATCAATGAGAGAATGTGCAGGTTGAGGATCAAAGGCCGGTTCTTCAACTTCAGCATAATCAACGTCCATAGCCGGAAGCACTGATGATGATAAGGACGTATTCTACGCGCAGCTGGAACGTGAGTACGATAGCTGCCCAAGCCACGACGCCAACATCATCATAGGAGATTTGAACGCTCAGGTTGGCCAAGAGGAGGAGTTTAGACCGACTATTGGAAAGTTCAGCGCTCACCGGCTGACGAACGAAAACGGCCTACGACTAACTGATTTCGCCGCCTCCAAGAATATGGCCATTCGCAGCACCTACTTCCAACAGTCTCCCGTATCGGTACACCTGGAGATCACCACTGCAGACAGAATCACAAATCGACCACGTTCTGATTGATGGGCGGCATTTCTCCGACATTATCGACGTCAGGACATATCGTGGCGCTAACATCGACTCTGACCACTATCTGGTGATGGTTAAACTGCGCCCAAAACTATCCGTCATTAACAATGTTCGGTACCGACGACCGCCGCGGTACAACCTAGAGCGATTGAAGAAACCTGATGTCGCCACTGCATACGCGCAGCATCTCGAGGCAGCGTTGCCGGAAGAGGGTGAGCTTGATGAAGCCTCTCTTTAGGACTGCTGGAGTACAGTCAAAGCAGCCATTAACGACGCAGCGGAGAACAACGTCGGGTATATAGGTCGAAGTCGATGGAACGATTGGTTCGACGAAGAGTGCAGACAGATTCTGGAGGAGAAGGACGCAGCGCGGGCGGTCGCGCTGCAGCAAGGTACCCGGCAGAACGTGGAACGTTATAGACGGAAGCGGAGACAGCAGATCCGCCTTTTTCAGGACAAGACACGCCGCCTGGAAGCAGCGGAGTGCGAGGAGATGGAACAACTGTGCCGTTCTCAAGAAACACGCAAGTTCTATCAGAAGCTCAACGCATCCCGCAAAGGTTCGTGCCGCGAGCCGAAATGTGCCGGGATAAGGATGGGAGCATCTTGACGGACGAACGTGTGGTGATCGAAAGGTGGAAGCAGCACTACGAGGAACATCTGAATGGCGCTGAGAGTACAGGCAGTGAACGTCAAGGCAGCGGAGGAGATGACTACGTCAGTTCAGCGGACGATGGAAGCCAACCAGCCCCCACCTTGAGGGAAGTTAAGGATGCCATTGAACAGCTAAAGACCAATAAAGCAGCTGGTAAGGATGGTATCGGAGCTGAGCTCATCAAGATGAACCCGGAAAAGCTGGCCACTTGCCTGCATAAAAAGATAGTTAGAATCTGGGAAACCGAACAGTTACCGGAGGAGTGAAAGGAAGGGGTTATATGCCCCATCTACAAGAAAGGCGACAAACTGGAGTGTGAGAACTTTCGAGCGATCACCATCCTTAATGCCGCCTACAAAGTGATATCCCAGATCATCTTCCGTCGTCTGTCACCATTAGTGAACGAGTTCGTGGGAAGTTATCAAGCCGGCTTCGTTGACGCCCGCTCGACAACGGACCAGATCTTTACTGTACGGCAAATCCTTCAAAAATGCCGTGAATACCAGGTCCCAACGCACCATCTGTTCGTTGATTTCAAGGTGGCATACGACAGTATAGACCGCGTAGAGCTATGGAAAATTATGGACGAGAACAGCTTCCCTGCGAAGCTTACCAGACTGATCAAAGAAACGGTGGATGGTGTGCAAAACTGTGTGAATATTTCGGGTGAACACTTCAGTTCGTTCGAATCGCGCCGGGGACTAAGACAAGGTGATGGACTTTCGTGCCTGTTGTTCAACATTGCGCTAGAAGGTGTCATGCGGAGAGCCAGGTGTAACAGCCGGGGTACGATTTTCAACAGATCCAGCCAATTTATTTGCTTCGCGGATGACATGGACATTATCGGCCGAACATTTGCAAAGGTGGCAGAACTGTACACCCGCCTGAAACGTGAAGCAACAAAAGTTGGACTGGTGGTGAATGCGTCAAAGACAAAGTACATGCTTGTGGGCGGAACCGAGCGCGACAGGGCCCGCCTGGGAAGCAGTGTTACGATAGACGGGGATACCTTCGAGGTGGTCGAGGAATTCGTCTACCTCGGATCCTTGCTAACGGCTGACAACAACGTTAGTCGTGAAATACGAAGGCGCATCATCTGTGGAAGTCGGGCCTACTACGGGCTCCAGAAGAAACTGCGGTCGAAAAAGATTTGCCACCGCACCAAATGTGTCATTTACAAGACGCTTATAAGACCGGTTGTCCTCTACGGACATGAAACATGGACAATGCTCGAGGAGGACTTGCAAGCACTCGGAGTATTCGAGAGACGGGTGCTTAGGACCATCTTTGGCGGTGTGCAAGAAGACGGTGTGTGGCGGCGAAGAATGAACCATGAGCTCGCCCAACTCTACGGCGAACCCAGTATCCAGAAGGTAGCTAAAGCCGGAAGGGTACGATGGGCAGGACATGTTGCAAGAATGCTGGACAGCAACCCTGCAAAGATGGTGTTCGCTTCCGATCCGGCAGGTACGAGACGGCGTGGAGCGCAGCGAGCGAGATGGGCAGACCAGGTGCAGAACAACTTGGCGAGCGTGGGGCGTATCCGAGGATGGAGAGATGCGGCCTCGAACCGTGTATTGTGGCGTCAAATTGTTGATTCAGTGTTATCTGTTTAGATGTTAACTAAATAAATGAATGAATGAATTGCTAAGTAAAATCCGGATCAATATGACCCGAACACCATAAGTGCGTGTTTTTAGCCCCTCAGGAACGTCGTACAAAGTAGGTCAACAAAGTTCCACGAAATAGGAAAAGTCAAGAAGTCTTAGACCTTCATATTACTGCGTTAAAAAGTTTTTACAATTTGAAACACTTTCATATTGACCCGAACGCATTAGGATGGTTAAAATCCATTTTACTATTTGCTTACCCGTAATTGTGTTTCACTATTGTGAGTCTGCTAGATAAGCTTATCTCGATAGCGATTTTGCGTCGTTTGTGTATGTCGTTTGTTATTATGTCCTGCTATCGTCCCTATCATAGGCAGGCCCGTCGTGGAAGCGTTAATTTTTCCAATTTGTGGAAACCAGAGCTATGTTGGGCGTTTCTTCTTGGTTGTCAACTCACAATTCCGCAACCCGTTCAGTGTCTAAGCTCTAAACAATATTTGCATTTTGAGTCCTTTTGGGTTTGGTCTTAACAGACAAGTGAAGAACCGGTTGAATTGCCGAGATTCAGTTTCATTAAGATTAACCCTCGAGGGCTCGCACCGTTGTAAAAAGTACAATACTAGCGAAAAAAGCACGCTTGTCGTATTCAACGGAGGCGAGACTGCATGAGTGATTCAAGACTAAGTGGGTCCCGGAAGGTTAAAACAAATATTCTTGTTCAGCAATTTGTGAACTCTAAGGAGTTCTTTTAATTGTAAATAGCAGTTATGGAGTTATGAAGACATATTTGCGCAAAACTGCTCATGACTATTGGACAAACTTCAGATCGTTCGCACGGAAACCAAGAAAACTGAAACAGGATGATATATGTTTTTCAAAATGGTATCAGATATGCCATAAAACAAATATTAAACTTTTTTTTTGTTTATATGTACCGAACCGGCGGTTGATAGATTTTCTAACAATTCTGTATAAGAATCTACCAAAACCGGTATAAGCACTGGGCATATGCGAAATTGTTAGATTCCTATACAAAAAATGTAAGCGCTCAAACAAATATTGTTAGAAAAGCTTACAAAATTGTTAGATTCTTATATAACACTTGTATAGGAATCTAACAATTTCGCATATGCTCAGTTCTTATACAGGTTTTGGTAGATTCTTATACAGGATTGTTAGAAATTCTAACAACCGCCGGTTGGGTACATGTAAACAAAAAAAAAAGTTTAATAATTGTTTTATGGCATATGACTCAAATAGTAGTTGATCGGTAGCTATATATGTGCTTTAAAGGGAAATTATTTTTATTAAGTATTTACTTACTAAAAATGTAAGAAATAGTGTAAACTGTGAGAGTCAATAATGGCTGGAGATTCGGAAAAGAGAATTCTACAAAATTAATAATTTAACAGCGTGCAATACTATGAATGAGGCTATCAACCAAGGATGTTCAAATTAGAACGCTCAAAAGAGTGAAGGAAAAGAAATACACGCGAGCCATACTCCACATCTAGCCCAAACGTACCTGGCTGTTTTGATTTATTCAGTTTCATTACAAGCCAGATATCAGCTTCCTTGCTTCCATGAACCGCCAACAGCGTATGCAAATCCAAGAGCGTAATTAGACCAATTAGCAACAACACACAGTGCAAGTGCCCTGCCCAACCATCCCTCCGCCCCGCGTTCCTCCTTCAGTTTCCACGATTCCGGTGCTCGCACAATTGCCTTACCGTTCCGCGTGTTCTGCGCCTACATAAAGCTTCCCAACATCAATCTCGCACGTCGCGCCGGTCGTTGCAGAGCGATGAAATATTTGTCGCCGTCATGAGCTGCTCTGTGCTACATGGCGATCCACACTCTTCCCCCTTTCATTTTCTCGAGATGGCACTCCGCAGCCCCCCTCCGGTGCAGCGTCGTCGGACACGGTGTGATTTTTATCATTTCCACCTAATCATCCCATCACTACCCGAATTGAAGGAAAGTATGGCAAAAGAACACGAAGAGACGTTCTCGAACGCTGGAAACCTGGAGAAGATGCGGTGGGTAAGGCCAATAAAAAATACGGCGGCGTGCAGAACAACCGTCCTCTGCGTGATTTGTTTGTTCTGTGAGTGTTTTGTGATTTGTGAGAAGAGGTACCTTTCCTCCCGTCTTCTGCCAGGCGGGCTAAGTGCGGCGGAGGGAGAATGCAATGCGCTACAGCATTTTGATCCGAGCTGGAGCATAACTCATCTCACTCCCCCTTTCATCGCCCACCCACCTACCAAATGGCGTTTGTGTGAGCTATGCCCCCGCATGATACAAGGAGGGGGAGACTGGTACAATATGCGTCCCATTACGTATTCTTGCATTATTGAACTGAGCATTATTGAACATAAAAATAATTCCTACCATTTGGTCGACTTAAGTCACCCATTTTGGAATTGAATTCGTCATCTGGATTTACAAACATATTTTACTAAAAACAAGCTAACATTCTAAAAAAGTCAACACAACTTTGTATTTAAATGCTTGCAACTATAATGCTATATGAGGAAGTACGTTTATAGCATTTTCTTCGGTTTCTTATGAGACACCATGTGCCATCACGTATTAGCTGAGCGATGCATTTCAGACCATTTCTTCACACATAATTTCGTTCTCCGATTTCTTGCTCGCATCGGGACAAGAATGCAAACCCCCCTCCCCCTGGACCCAGTAGAAACGTCTCATCTTCACGCGAGAATCTCAAACACACATGGCAACGAGCGCAATTCGTGCCAGTAATTTAAAGAAAACAAAAGTTTTACCCAATGTAACAATGAGCAGAATTCTGAGGAGAAGGTATTCGACCGCAGGCAGGCAGGCAGGCATCCGAGTCCAAGGTAGAGCACCGTTCTCGAAGATAAAAGTAAACATGAGCTCTCGAACGCACTCGGATATAAGGTATTGCGCGTCCTTTCCTCCGTTCCCCATTCCTTTCTGCAGTGTTGCGCTGAAGGATGACGAAAGATGATGATGCATTGGTGTTATGGAGTTACATTCGAAGAACTTCGTGCCAGTGAGCGAGCGAAAACATGATACGGTTAGGCGCCAGCCTAGCTCTTGGTCGGTTTTTAAATGCTTTGGCGGCCGGATGGCGCAAAGTTTCGACCGATAAGACGAACAAAATCCGGAGATATGCTGTGGGAATTGGCGACACAGTGGGTTGATCGACAGTGCTGCCAGTTAATCAAAACTGTGCATCAGATCTAGTGCCAAAAAATCATCCATCAATTTTATCTATTCATCGTATTTTTCTTAAGCATATTCTTAAGAAATTCTTCTTCTTTATCTCTACATTCCAACTGGAACTTGGCCTGTATTTCAACTTATTACCATTTCCACAGTTCTTAATTGAAAGCTTTATATGCCCGCCATTACATGAGTATTTATCTTGTGTGGCAAGTACAATGGATACACTATGCCCAGGGAGTCAAGAATGTTTCCCACCCGATAACATATTGGACCGGACCGAGAATAGAACAAGTTATCTACGGATTTGCAATCCTACGCCTTTGCACGCGAGGCTAACTAGAGACTCTCACGTATCATGAAATGAGTTAGTTGTTTAATTCTCAAACCAGATTGATCATTATGGACACGTGCTTTGATGTCAACAAAAAAGCCTGTTTTTAATGTCTCGTACATGAATTGGGGACTTTCTTTTATTTTCGATGAATGTATCAGAATATCAGTGTCATACGAAAAGCAAGTCGAAACCGTTTTGTCAAATACAGTTCGGCCGAATGCCATTTCTAAGAACTGGGGTGACATTGCGCATCTCGAATCGAATCACTCGATTCGTACGTTTTTGCATTCGTTTCGAAAAAAATGCGGCATTATGTATTTCGTTCGACTTCATTCAGTCGCAGTACAAGATTTCGAATGGTGGTGTACTAGCTCAATCGAGTATGTTCTGTCAAACGAAATGTAAACAGAGAGAATAAGAGATAGCTGTCTCCGTGTTTATTATGCCGCCCGCTGGAGAGACAACCTTCAGCGCATTGCGAATGTGAGTAAACAAAGAGAATAAGAGTAATTTCATCTGCGTGTAGCATGTTGCCTGTTGGAAAGGCATCCTTCATGGCATGAATTGGCAGTTAATTTATGAACAAGCAAATCGTGCTCAATGACTTATCTTCACTAGTAGATGTTGAACTAACATTCCTTCCTTTCGTGATTGTAAGGACGTGGCCAGGTATACAACTGCTACTGTATAGGAAATGGTACTAATCCCAAGTACCAATTTGCGACAATATACAGTAGATTGCTCAATTGAGCATTGTATAGCCACCCACGATTTGTACAATCACATATGCTATGCTATGCTATGCTAAGCAAATCGTGCTCAATGACTATAAAAGCAATATTATTTATTGAGCTGTTGAAACCGATTAAAACATTATTAAAACAAACATGTCGTATCGATGTTTTATAAATTGAGATATAGTTACGACACAAATTATAAGTTTTATTATTCGGCAACTCGGCCGTACGAAAACCATTTTGTTTTTGTTAGATGTCTTGGCTGTGCATGGCTTTGCTAAAGCATTTGTTTAGTTTGATTGCTCTAATTGTAATCAAGTGTCGGTCTTCCACCGTCATTAGTCGTCTGAGTACACGCGACCGCATGCGTAGAGCAATCAAACTCATCTAATGCTTTAGCATTTATTATATTTATTCGAGTTTATGCCACAGATCCAATTTTGAGCTAAATAATTTGAAAAAAAAAAGAATTCGATAATAAATTACTTTGATATTTTCATGTGTTAGTTAGATGCACTTGGGTCAACTCTTCGCGTTTTTTTATTTAACTCAACTATTTTTACGTAGATTTTGGAATATATACGTTTTTACGCAGATTTACCCCATAGATTTTTCACACGGTTTATCGAAATCGTCAAGAAATACGTGAAAACTGCAAAAAAAAACGATTTAAGTTGAAGTCGTTTTTACGAGGATTTCGGGATAATTAGAGATTGTATATTGTCTGGAAACTATAAAAGTAGGTATACTAATGATATTCTTTCCTTCAAGATACAATAATGAAACATTTATACTCTTCCCGTAGAGAAATAATAACAAATATAATGAAAACTTTCAGCAAGAAATGACTCTCGAACAACATTCGAAAGCTATAAAGGTGACGAGTGATTTTCATTCGACTTGAGTCGTTTTTCAGTGTGCTATCGAGTCTCCATAATGCCAAAACATCTCGTTATTCTTGTACCTCCTCGAGCATCCTCGAACGATGAGTCGTTTTCGAGATCGAATCGAAAGCCATAATGCCAAACATGTTCGACTCGATAGAATTACGTTCGAATCGAGATGCACAATGCCATCCCTGTTTTGCCTGATCGCTCCAGAACCGAACTTTTTATAGCAAGCTTGGAGATCCATAGCGTTATATTACCAATCGACTCAGCTCGACGAATTTGGGTGATGTCTGTATGTGTGTGTGTGTTTGTGTACAAAAAATATGGGACACACTTTTTTGTACTTAGCCTTATCCGATTTGCTTGCAACTTGTTGCATTCGACGAGGAATTTTGCCTAATTTTTTGCTATTGAAAATTGTCCCAATCGGCCATTTTGTTCCGAAGTACCGTCAACTGGGGGGAAGATGATCATTGAGGTGAAGATGATCATTCGATGTGTCAGTCAAAAGTGCCAAATTTTTTTATGAAATGGTAGTCAACAATATTCTCCGTTCAAATAATGTTACCGCTAGGTAGAAATCCAAGTTTTTCGATTATAATCATGAAAATGTATTTTGTGGAAGAAAGAGAGAGATAGTCATAAATGACGCTATTTTCGTTTCAAAAATTGGCTTCGAAGACTTCTTTACGTAGTAAACTCAACATTCATACAAATAACCTAGTGTAGTTTGACTACTAGGTCATAATGATTTTAGTAGAGCTGTCTTGATCAACTTCACCCCAAACCAGATTACTCAAAAAATGTGTGATAATTTAATTTATTTTAATAAATGTGAATGCATTTCAGAAAACTAAAGTTGTTAATTATTGCAACGTATAGCAGTACATGTTTTGAAAATATTTGTTTCGATTTAAAATGTAAACAGACATTGTTATTGCATGTTTTGTCTTAAAAATGATCATCTTCCCCCCAGTTGACGGTAATTATAAAAAAAACATTGTTTTTTTCCACTACTCCTAAAAAAATGAAAAAAAGTGCAATTTTAACCTTTCTTATGTGAATTTCTCTTAACATTTTAAAACACACGAGAAAGGCACCATCACCGTTAGGTGGATTATTCTGGGTTTTTAAATAGGCGTATCTGTATATGACCTTGAAATTTGAAACGGCTCATACTCTCTCTATTCAGCATATTTCGTTCATCTCACGAAATTACCACATAGATCGTAATTTATTCTTTATGTTGGGTACATTAATTGAAAAAAAAATAGTTGTTTTTAATAGTTTGAATAGAGAGCACAACGGTCATACCAAAAATCAAGGCAGAAATCAATAACGTCTATTTTAAAAACGTTTCTACATTTGTTTGAATAGTTAAAAAAATCCTCATGGTGCGAGAAGTAACATTTGTGAAATGAAAGTGAAAAGTGGGCAATCAGACATTGCTCACTTTTCATTTCACATAAGAAAAAATAGTCAGAAGTCGGAAGTGACGATTAGGCTCTTGCCGATATTTCCCTTGAGCACGAACGCACGATTCGTGGTTGAAAAAAATCCTCATTTAATTTTGCCGTGTTAGCTGCTCGAGGTTGAAAACAAAGTATAAGTGAAAGTGTGAGTGAAATATGCCTGCGTGCACGAAAAAACCTAATAAGGTAGCAGGCAAAACGTTTAATGCAAGAGATGGCGTTTTTTCGATGATAGTAAAATAGTAATTACTTCACTATAAACATACAAATCAGTGCAAACTAAGTGCTGGAGATAATATTTTCCCCTCGTGCTTCATTTCTTATCATTACTTTCTTCTAAAACACCCTCATTTTCCATACATAGATCTGCGAAATGATTTACATTTCCATACGTTTTATCGATTTCCAACCACAATTAGGGTTTTAGTACCGGAAGTACCGGTACCGGAATTCCCGGGAGTACCGACCAATTTTCGGTACCGAAATACCGGTACTGGCTTAATGAAAGTACCGGTATTTTCGGTACTAAGGAAAAAGTTTTGGTTAAAACTTCCGATGGTTAAAACCACATTATTTGAATGCAGCAGCTAGTGAGAAAGATATTATTTTTTTACTAAATTTTCAAACACCTGACAATAGAGGTAATAAACTATGCAGGACGATTGTCGCTGCGGTTCCCTTTGTTATCGTCCCCACCATGTTGGCTACCTATCTGTCTAAATTCCTTCGTTGACATTTAGTGACCTGTCCTTGCCAGCAAAAGATGTTTCGTCAGTGACGACAGCGACAATCAAACCGCAACGACATCGTCACATTCCAAAAAAATCGTCAAACATCGTCATCAGTATTTTCCCAAATCGTCCCCGCTTGAGGCAAGAGTGTTCCTGTAAGTTCGATTACTGCACCAGGATTCGTAAAGATTGTAAGACAAGAGTTAACGTACAACGACTCAGAAAAAGCTGAAAGGAAAATACTTGTCAATGCTTCATGATTCACAAGCAACAGTTCGCCCTACTTCTGTAGACTCAGAAAGAGCTATCTCTGTTTCTGGAAGCTTCGCTACTAAAATACGATCCCATATGTCTGACGAAATATTGAATATGCTGTGCGTTTCGAAAGCATATTTCAAGGATAAGGACAAGCCCCAAGACAAATGTTGAATACATATAAAGCTATGAATAAAGTTTGAATCGTTACCATTAAATCCTGACTTTTTATTGATTTTAATGATTTTCGAATACAAATCTTCCAGTACCGGTATTTTCCCGGTACTCCCGGTACTGAGGGGTTCAGTACCGTAGTACCGGGACTCGCCAAAAAGGGTCGGTACTGAAAACCCTAACCACAATTCTTCCGGTATTGCCGGTATCACCACTCAGTGACGAGTACCGTAAACATGGTGCACGGAAAGTTGTTGTCTACACTTTTCACGGCTGCTGGACCCTGGAAGTAAATTTCATCAAAGTAAACAGTCGGTCCCTTATTGAGCAGAGAGAAGTAAAAGTGAGATGCGAGAAATGAAAAGTAAGATTAGTAAGTAAGTTAAAAGTAAGTGAGAATTGAAAAGTGCGAAATAAGAAATAAGCACTGCCGTAATCTGAAAAAGTAACGTATAGAAAGTATAGAGAGTACTCGTCGAGCTCTTTAACAGAAAAATAGAAAACATGCATGTTGTTAATTGGCGTATACGTCACATTTTCAGATTACGGCAGAGCAGCGAGAAGTGAGATGTCTCTGTCCAGAGGACAAGAGAAGGAGAAGTGAGAAGTGAGCAGAGAGTAGTGCGAAGTGAGAATTGAGAAGAGAGATGCGAGAGGTGAAGAGTGAAAGAGGATAAACGAGAAGTGAGACAAATTAATTGAGAAGTAAGAAGTGAGATACGAGAAGCAAGCAGTGTCAAATAGAAAAGAGAAGTGAGAAGTGCGAAGTGAGTAGTAGAAGTATTTTCCTTTCTTCCTTATTTCTTCATATTTCTTCTTTCTTCATTTTCCTCTTTCTTTTTTTATTCGTTTTCCCTTTTCCTATCCCTCTCTATTTCTCTGTCTTCCATCTTCTTGATTCTTCCTTCATCCTTATTTCTTCTCTAGTTCCTTTTCTCTAGTTCCCTTTTCCTTATTTCTTCTTCTTTCTTCTTCCTTCGTTCCACCACCTCTCTTCTTACTTCTTCCTCTTTCATTCTTGCTTCCTCTTTTTTCTTCTTCTTTTTTCCCTTCTTTTCTTTTTCTTATTATATTTTCTTAATCCTTCTTTCTTTTTCATTCTTCATCCTTCATATCTCCTTCTACCTTCTCTTTCCTTTTTTCTTTTTCCATCTCATTTCAACTGTTTTTCTTTCTCCTTTTTCTTGTTCTTTAATTCTCCTTCCTTATTCCTTATTTTTCTCCTTTATTCACTATCCTTTCTTCTTACTTTTGTCTCATTTCTCACTTTCCTGTTATCATCTTCAGTTCTTACCTCTCACTTATTATTCCTCAACAACTTATTTCTCATCTCTCACTTATCTCTTTGAAAATCTCACTTCTAGTTTTTTTAGTCTTTATTAAGGTGTTTTTTTAAGTCATTTCTCGTTGCTCACTTCACACTCTTAATAAGAATACAAATTTAACTATTCCGCCATTCGGTATTCGACCAAATTACCCTAAACCGTTTGATTGGCTGAGTCATGGTGATACATGGTGGTTCATGGTTATAAATAATAGAAAAAGAGATAGGCAAAGACGCCATCTGGTTTCCAATCGTGTTTACATTTTGCAACCATAAGAAGCAAGCAAAAAGTTAAAGTGATGCTAGTATTATTTTCATGATTTAATGCAATTTCATACGTTGCCATTTGTTGTTGTTAAGTTAGTTAAAGATGGAGTGAATAAAGATAAATTTCCCAATTTTCTTTTCTCATACCACGTTTCCCGCTTATAACATCTCCCTTCTCCTTCCTCAATTCTTACTTCTCGATATATCACTATTCACTTCTCATCCCTTACTTCTTTCTTCTCACTTCCTACTACTCACTTCTCGCTTCTCACTTCCTACTACTCACTTTTCGCTTCTCACTACTCACTTCTAGTTTTTCACTACTCACTTTTTTCAAATCTCACTCCTCACTACTAACATCTCACTTCTCACAATCAACTTCTTACATTATATTTATTGAACGGCTACGAGTTTATTATCTACCCGACGTTTCGACACGGGAATTGTGTCTTTTTCACAAAGACACAATTCATGTGTCGAAACATCGGGTTGATAAGAAAAAACTCGTTGAGAAATTGTAAGACTGAGTAGCCGTTCAATAAATATAACTCAATCGCACAGTCGATTAATAATCAACTAACTTCTTACTTCTCATTTCTCATTTCTCACTTCTCACCTTTTACTTCCTATTTCTCACGAATAACGTTCTATTCCTCAATTATAACTTCTTTTTTCTCACTTTTCAATTCTCATTTTCACTTCTAACTTCTCACTTCGCACTTTTCACATCGATTTTCTCATTTTCCTTCCTACTTCTCACGTCTTATGTCTTATGAGACGTAAGAAATGTCTCATTCCTAACTTCTTGCTGATCACTTCAAGCAACCCTCACTACTCACTTCTCATTACTCAATTTCCCATACTCGCAATCAAAGTTTCTTTATTGAACTATTCGGTGAAACGGCACTAGGCCAAACGGCACCGTGTATATCGTGCATGTGAACTGTTTCTGACAACATCGAGTTAACGAGGTGCAAATACATTGAAAAATTACTTCGACTTAGATAATATCGAATAAGAGAGGCAACGCAGTATGCTAGATTCTTTTAATTTAATCGAGTAAGGGAAAATATCGAGTTACAGAAGGAACTGTGGAAGCGCTTAATGAACACCAAGCTGCGAGGGCGCTCTGTCCCAGTGTGGGGATGTAATTCCAATGAGAAGAAGAAGAAGATGATAGGAATATGCTTCTTAACTGAAATCTTGAGTCTAAAGGTCCGGAAGCCATTATTTGAGAGCCATGAAATTTTTTTTCGAAAAGGTAGGTTGCTTTTTTGCACGAGGTTTGGAAGCATCCTTCTACGCTTCTCGAAACCTCTTTCCAAGCAGCTCGGAAGCCTGCTGTCAAGCGGCTCGGATCAGCACTGAGATTTTCATTTTCATTGAGAGAGGGTCACGCGATATTTACATTTTATTCTCTTTCGCTTTCAAAGAAAACATAAACAATGAAAGGAATTCCGCCAAATTTTCACGAATTTTTATTTCATGGAAGCGCCTCAATCTATTGTAAACACGCTGTTTCTCCTTCAATAACGGACCTTCCTTTTCGAAAATCAGGAAGAATATAATTATTATAGAATATAACAGATTTATTAAAACTAGGTATTTAAAAATTTAGATTTCAAAACAAAGCAACATTCCCATCATGACTGCTTTAAATGTGACAGGTGTGACGGGAGCCCACTACATTTTCATTTGGTCTCTTGAAAATGAAACTGCAAATCTTTTCGCTTCTACGTGACGATTACCAGAACTACCAGAACTGGCTCGGATGCCTCTTTCAAGAGGCTCGGAAGACCCCTTTCAAAAGATTCGGAAGCCTCCTTTCGAAAGGCTCGAAAGCTTCCTTTTAAGAAACCAAAAAGCCTCCTTTCAAGAAACCAAAAAGCCTCCTTTCAAGAGGCCCGGAAGCCTCTTTTCAAAAGGCCCGGAAGCCTCCTTTCAAGAGGCCCGGAAGCCTCCTTTCAAGAGGCCCGGAAGCCTCCTTTCAAGAGGCCCGGAAGCCTCCTTTCAAGAGGCCCGGAAGCCTCCTTTCAAGAGGCCCGGAAGCCTCCTTTCAAGAGGCCCGGAAGCCTCCTTTCAAGAGGCCCGGAAGCCTCCTTTCAAGAGGCGCCGACGCCCCCGTTCTAGACGCCCGGAAGCCTCCTTTCAAGAGGCCCGGAAGCCTCCTTTCAAGAGGCCCGGAAGCCTCCTTTCAAGAGGCCCGGAAGCCTCCTTTCAAGAGGCCCGGAAGCCTCCTTTCAAGAGGCCCGGAAGCCTCCTTTCAAGAGGCCCGGAAGCCTCCTTTCAAGAGGCCCGGAAGCCTCCTTTCAAGAGGCCCGGACGCCTCCTTTCACGAGGCCCGGAAGCCTCCTTTCAAGAGGCCCGGAAGCCTCCTTTCAAGAGGCCCGGAAGCCTCCTTTCAAGAGGCCCGATGCCTCCTTTCAAGAGGCCCGGAAGCCTCCTTTCAAGAGGCCCGAAGCCTCCTTTCAAGAGGCCCGAAGCCTCCTTTCAAGAGGCCCGGAAGCCTCCTTTCAAGAGGCCCGGAAGCCTCCTTTCAAGAGGCCCGGAAGCCTCCTTTCAAGAGGCCCGGAAGCCTCCTTTCAAGAGGCCCGGAAGCCTCCTTTCAAGAGGCCCGGAAGCCTCCTTTCAAGAGGCCCGAAGCCTCCTTTCAAGAGGCCCGAAGCCCCCTTTCTAGAGGCCCGGCAGCCTCCTTTCAAGAGCCCCGGCAGCCTCCTTTCAAGAGGCCCGGAAGCCTCCTTTCAAGAGGCCCGGAAGCCTCCTTTCAAGAGGCCCGGAAGCCTCCTTTCAAGAGGCCTTCGAAGCCTCCTTTCAAGAGGCCCGGAAGCCTCCTTTCAAGAGGCCCAAGCCTCCTTTCAAGAGGCCCGAAGCCTCCTTTCAAGAGGCCCTGGAAGCCTCCTTTCAAGAGGCCCGGAAGCCTCCTTTCAAGAGGCCCTGAAGCCTCCTTTCAAGAGGCGCCTCCTTTCAAGAGGCCCGGAAGCCTCCTTTCAAGAGGCCCGGAAGCCTCCTTTCAAGAGGCCCGGAAGCCTCCTTTCAAGAGGCCCGGAAGCCTCCTTTCAAGAGGCCCGGAAGCCTCCGTTCAAGAGAGCCGGAAGCCTCCTTTCAAGAGGCCCGGAAGCCTCCTTTCAAGAGGCCCGGAAGCCTCCTTTCAAGAGGCCCGGAAGCCTCCTTTCAAGAGGCCCGGAAGCCTCCTTTCAAGAGGCCCGGAAGCCTCCTTTCAAGAGGCCCGGAAGCCTCCTTTCAAGAGGCCCGGAAGCCTCCTTTCAAGAGGCCCGCACGCCTCCTTTCCAGCGGCCCGGAAGCCTCCTTTCAAGAGGCCCGGAAGCCTCCTTTCAAGAGGCCCGGAAGCCTCCTTTCAAGAGGCCCGGAAGCCTCCTTTCAAGAGGCCCGGAAGCCTCCTTTCAATAGGCCCTGAAGCCTCCTTTCAAGAGGCCCGGAAGCCTCCTTTCAAGAGGCCTGAGAGCCTCCTTTCAAGAGGCCCGAAAGCCTCCTTTCAAGAGGCCTGAAGCCTCCTTTCAAGAGGCCCGGAAGACTCGTTTCAAGAGGCCCGGAAGCCTACTTTCAAGAGGACAGGAAGCATCCTTTCAAGAGGCCCGGAAGCCTCCTTTTAAGAGGCCAGGAAGCCTCCTTTCAACGCGCCCAAAAGCCTCCTTTCAAGAGGCCCGGAAGCCTCCTTTCAAGAGGCCCGGAAGCCTCCTTTCAAGAGGCCCGGAAGCCTCCTTTCAAGAGGCCCGAAGCCTCCTTTCAAGAGGCCCGGAAGCCTCCTTCAAGAGGCCCGGAAGCCTCCTTTCAAGAGGCCCAGGCCTCCTTTCAAGAGGCCCGAAGCCTCCTTTCAAGAGGCCCGGAAGCCTCCTTCAAGAGGCCCGGAAGCCTCCTTTCAAGAGGCCAGGAAGCCTCCTTTCAAGAGGCCCGAAGCCTCCTTTCAAGAGGCCAGGAAGCCTCCTTTCAAGAGGCCCGGAAGCCTCCTTTCAAGAGGCCCGGAAGCCTCCTTTCAAGAGACCCGGAAGACTCCTTCCACGAGGCCCGGAAGCCGCCTTTCAAGAGGCCCGAAGCCTCCTTTCAAGAGGCCCAAGCCTCCTTTCAAGAGGCCTGGAAGCCTCCTTTCAAGAGGCCTGAAGCCTCCTTTCAAGAGGCCCGGAAGCCTCCTTTCAAGAGGCCCGGAAGCCTCCTTTCAAGAGGCCCAGCCTCCTTTCAAGAGGCCCGAAGCCTCCTTTCAAGAGGCCCGGAAGCCTCCTTTCAAGAGGCCCGGAAGCCTCCTTTCAAGAGGCCCGGAAGCCTCCTTTAAAGAGGCCGGAAGCCTTCTTTCAAGAGGCCCGGAAGCCTCCTATCAAGAGGTCCCAAAGCCTCCTTTCAAGAGGCCCGGAAGCCTCCTTTCAAGAGGCCCGGAAGCCTCCTTTCAAGAGGCCCGGAAGCCTCCTTTCAAGAGGCCCAGAAGGCTCCTTTCAAGAGGCCCGGAAGGCTTTTTTCAAGAGGCCCGGAAGCCTCATTTCAAGAGGCCCAGTAGCCTCCTTTCAAGAGGCCCGGAAGCCTCCTTTCAAGAGGCCCGGAAGCCTCCTTTCAAGAGGCCCGGAAGCCTCCTTTCAAGAGGCCCGGAAGCCTCCTTTCAAGAGGCCCGAAGCCTCCTTTCAAGAGGCCCGAAGCCTCCTTTCAAGAGGCCCGGAAGCCTCCTTTCAAGAGGCCCGGAAGCCTCCTTTCAAGAGGCCCGGAAGCCTCCTTTCAAGAGGCCCAAGCCTCCTTTCAAGAGGCCCGAAGCCTCCTTTCAAGAGGCCCGGAAGCCTCCTTTCAAGAGGCCCGAAGCCTCCTTTCAAGAGGCCCGGAAGCCTCCTTTCAAGAGGCCCTGAAGCCTCCTTTCAAGAGGCCCGGAAGCCTCCTTTCAAGAGGCCCGGAAGCCTCCTTTCAAGAGGCCCGGAAGCCTCATTTCAAGAGGCCCGGAAGCCTCCTTTCAAGAGGCCCGGAAGCCTCCTTTCAAGAGGCCCGGAAGCCTCCTTTCAAGAGGCCCGGAAGCCTCCTTTCAAGAGGCCCTGAAGCCTCCTTTCAAGAGGCCCGGAAGCCTCCTTTCAAGAGGCCCGGAAGCCTCCTTTCAAGAGGCCCAGACGCCTCCTTTCAAGAGGCCCGGAAGCCTCCTTTCAAGAGGCCCGGAAGCCTCCTTTCAAGAGGCCCGGAAGCCTCATTTCAAGAGGCCCGGAAGCCTCCTTTCAACAGGCCAGGAAGACTACTTTCAAGAGGCCCAGAGCCTCCTTTCAAGAGGCCCGAAGCCTCCTTTCAAGAGGCCCGGAAGCCTCCTTTCAAGAGGCCCCAGCCTCCTTTCAAGAGGCCCGGAAGCCTCCTTTCAAGAGGCCCAAGCCTCATTTCAAGAGGCCCGGAAGCCTCCTTTCAAGAGGCCCGGAAGCCTCCTTTCAAGAGGCCCGGAAGCCTCCTTTCAAGAGGCCCGGAAGCCTCCTTTCAAGAGGCCCGGAAGCCTCCTTTCAAGAGGCCCGGGAGCCTCCTTTCAAGAGGCCCGGGAGCCCCCTTTCAGGAGGCCCGGGAGCCGCCTTTCAAGAGGGCCGGAAGCCTCCTTTCAAGAGGCCCGGAAGCCTCCTTTCAAGAGGCCCGGAAGCCTCCTTTCAAGAGGCCCGGAAGCCTCCTTTCAAGAGGCCCGGAAGCCTCCTTTCAAGAGGCCCGGAAGCCTCCTTTCAAGAGGCCCGGGAGCCTCCTTTCACAAGAGGCCCGGAAGCCTCCTTTCACAAGAGGCCCGGAAGCCTCCTTTCAAGAGGCCCGGGAGCCTCCTTTCACAAGAGGCCCGGAAGCCTCCTTTCACAAGAGGCCCGGAAACCTCCTTTCATAGTCGTCCCCGGTGATACATCCGGACATACCCGGATTGAGGCGCAATTCGCAGTACACGCAATCATCCGTTGGGCCACCTCGGCATGGTTATCTATGACCGCCAGCAAGTGCGTTCGTGAGCACGTTTGTCGGAGGAGACATCAACTGTCGGTCCTGTGCTTAGGGGAAACATTCTAATCCCAACAGTAACATCATTAACGTGCTTGGTGTTTCCATTGATGGGGTTTTAACATTTCTGTCCCACTTCTCCGCGAGGTAAAAGTCAGCGACATAACCAGGGTAAATTTGGTTCGCATCCTGTCCTTCTGCAGCTTGGAACTTACCGATATCCAGTTGCCGACTTTCAATCAATACGTTAGAACTGCTTCTTGGTTGCTCCCGTCTATATCCGCCGAAGCTGTCTGTGCCGACTCGGCACTGCCGAGACAGGCGTCCTTCGATTCCGCCATCTTGGGCTTGCGGTCATCTGCTGCAAAGTCGCCTTATTATAGGGTAAAGTGCCCAATAGTGGACCCCCAACCAATAGTGGACCCTCCAGCCATTTTTTCTTTATTACAGCACAATAGAAACATTGTGCTATGAAATTCCATCGTGAGAACCTACCTTACAGTCCTATCATTTGATTACATGCATTGAAAATGCTATGGAAAGTAAAACTAGATGATTTTTTACAATTCTATAAAAAATAAACACGAGAGTGTCCATTATAGGAATATTTTGGGGGGTCCATAATAGGGAAGAAGAACGTCCCGAAACGAAACATGAAAATCAAATGAAGTGTCGACTAAAGGGAAGTAATTTCCTATTATGGACCCCCAGGGGGTCTACTATAGGACAAATTCAGTCCGACTTTACAATGTTAATTTCAAAGAATAACGTCGAGTATTTGAGTGTTTTATGTATGTATCGTGAAGAGGAGATGCAGAGCTTGAAATTAGATATCACGCAAAATTAATATTTTGAAAATGTCCACTCCTTATGCCAGGAAGAGCAAAATTTCGGTACTAGGGGGTCCACTATTGGGCATTTTACCCTACTATCACAGAAATCCTATCCTATCCAAGGAAACCGGATTCTGCGGACGATGGCCGGCGTCATTCTGCCCCAAGTGGCTCGAGTCCACTGGCATGAAGTGAGGAGCTGGCCTGAAACTCCTCTTCAGCCATTATAAACAGCTCCATAGCGAAACGCTTTCGCAAAGGAGACAATACAGAGGCACTCGGCAGGTTGGTGGCAGTACTTTTGCCATCGTCGTTCCGGTTCCGTTATGTACGGTGGTACAGTGTGCGCTCTCGAAGTTACCAGGTGCTTTTTACCTGAAACTCGCGGCCACCGTAGTCAAAACGCATGCCAATCGGTGCGTAAAGTGGTGTATAACGAACAAACAGTGAAAGTTTGGTGCAAATCGGTGAAGAAACGTGTGAAAAAAGTGATTTTTTGTGTGGGACACGTGCTCCGAACGAAATAAACAAATAGCCATCGATTGGCTGCCTGGCTATTTTCTTTCAGCCTTCGGTTGTGGGGTCCGCGGTACGCCTAAAAGAAGATTTCCAGAAATAATCAAAAGTGCCGAAAAGTTTTGGAATTTCGATTAAAAATCGATTTTTTGAAAGTATCCGAACATCATTTCGGAGGTACTACAGTGCCTTCCAAAAAAAATGTGAACACAGTGGGTCTCAAAATTTCACGTACGCTTGCAAAAAAATATTCGTCGAAGGGTGTAACCTCTCAGTTACAATCCTATCGTAGCATCGATCAACAAAAAAAAAAAATGTACATAACAAAAAAATATATATATATATATATATATATATATATATATATATATATATATATATATATATATATATATATATATATATATATATATATATATATATAATTTATGGTCCTAGAATTAAATAAATAGATTAAGATAGTAATGTTATATATTTAAAAGTTTTGTTATCCCATCCTAGTTCCTTTCCTTCGGTGTCAGATGCCCTTTACAACCCTATTACAAATTTAAATTTGAATTATCCCTTACCCCCTGACACCAAGCAACCGGTGACAACAAACGAACGTTTGTAACAACGACCGTAACCCGCTACCATGCTACCATGTCGGTAACAATACGCATCATGCCATGGCGGTTTTGTAAACTGCGGTCCAGCGGATATAAAAACCACCTGAAACCAGGTTCAGGATCTTATTCGGTAACAGAAAAGCTAAAGTTTCAAACCACAGTTCGCGTTTTTAAAAGTAAATTAATTACCACTTTGCAGTGACAGAAAATCAGCATCTTGCCGTAGCGATAAGCCAGTCGGAGTGCTAAGTTGTAGAAGATTCCGTGCGCGATTCTACCATCCTGGTATCTGCAGTGAACCTAGTGCCTGCCAACTGTGCCACGTAGGCGTACATCGACCGGAGCGTAGGTGGTGAACGCAGCGAGTGAAGCTTACCGAAGCAATAGAGAGACCCCATACCATCTCGGCGACCAAACCATTCATCAACCGAACGTCGGGACGAGGGGCCTGTTCATCGAGCGAGCGACGTCAACTTCGACCGGATTGTGGGTGGTGGCGAGTCCTAGGCTGGTGATCGACGACTCCCGTCATTATCGTCGCATCACACGTGGCGAGAGCGTGACAACGGCCGTCTTGGAGGTGAGAGCCCCTGTAAGGTCCGGCGGGATTACCCCCGCTTGCAGGACGCTCAATATCCGATGAGTTGTCACCCCGCTAACGAGCTTAGGAACGTCACCGTGTTTTCTTCTCCCCACCCCGCTTCAACACCCCGATGAATGCCAGCAGAAATTGTAGCAACTGGAGTCTGCTCACTGCACTACATACGCCGTGGATGACCGCTACCCGAGTAAAAAGGTGTGTTATATCTTCTCCCCATTCCCATTCCTAGAATTGTTTAAATTAAAATAAAATTGCTTTATTATTAGTTCATTTCACTGTTTATTATTTATTATTTTCTTAGACCATATTATCCCTATTCCACCATCTTTGAATTGAATTGAATTAGTGTTTGATCGGTGCATAAACGTGGGAAGTTCGTTCCGTCATTCAATAACTCCCGGATTGACCCTGAGCTTAGATTAAATTAAATATAACTTCCAAGGGACAAAGAAGGTAAGATCGTTCATTTTTTTCCTCTCTTGTGTTCGCTTGGGGTAGGTAACGGGTAACCGTTGCCAGTTGTAGAATTCCGTCGATAAAAGAATATGGCGGCCGCTAGTAGCGGCGACCCTGGAGGGTCAGTGAAACGCAGGCTACCGATATTTATGGATCCGACGAATAAGTTCGGTGAATTGACTTTTTTACAGCTAACTGGAAAAGACGAGACCCCGCTTCCTAAAAACCCGTTCGTTATCGGAAAATCCGTAGAGGCGTGTGCTGGTCCGATCGAAAACGTCAAAAATGAGGCGCGAGGAACCAAATACACTCTGAGTGTCCGTGACCCGGCCCAAGTTACCAAGCTACTACAGTTGACAAATTTGATTGACGGAACCGAAGTGGAAGTTGCCCCGCACCCGAACTTGAACGACAGTCGCTGTCTCGTCTCGGGCTACGATTTGATCCACATGGAGGAGAAGGACATCCTTGTAGAACTGGTTAAAGAAAAAGTAACCCGTGTCCAAAAAATCACAAGGAACGAAAACAGTAAGAGAGTGAATACCCCCGCCCTGATCCTCACGTTCGGTAAGACGACTTACCCGGATTATATCAAATTTGGCCTTTTGCGTGTCCCAACGCATCCGTACTTCCCCAACCCGATGTTATGTTATGGGTGTTTTAGCTACGGGCATACTCGTGCCCGATGTCCTGGACCTCAAGGCTGTTACAACTCTTCTGGTAATTTCCACGGAGAAGAAGAGTGCGGTGAGGCTCAATTCTGCCGGAATTGCAATGGTAACCATCGACCAACAAATCGCCAGTGTCCGATGTATAAAAAATAAGTCGAGATTATTAAAATTAAAGTACGTGCCAATTTAAGCTTCCCGGAGGCCAGGAAACGAGCCGAACAACACACGACAGGTAGCTACGCGCAGGCAGCAATACAACATAACGCAATCGAAAAAAAAAACTGGCGAAAAAAGATGAAGAGATTGCTCGAATGAAAGAGCAGAGCAAAGAGAAAGATCACAAGATCGCTCAAATGATGATCTTCATTAAGCAGGCCAAACAGCAAGCCGCCCAAGAAAAAATGAGTCAGAATAGCGAAACCATTAGCCAAGAAGAGCCGCATCACAGCCGCGAGCAACGACTAGCCCACACGACGACTGGCCCAACTACTCGTTCACGCAACAATTCTCCAGCCATTCAGGAACCGAAGCGCGGACGACCTACGAAGTTAAATTACAACAAACCGCCTATCTCACCTGATCTGAGCCCGCCGCCGAAAAAGCCCGTCACTCACGACCTCACGGAAATGGATTTCTCCGGCGAGGAGTCAGCAGTATCGGATGCACTCAATAATCAAGGCCTTCGATAGATTCACTTCCCAACACCGCATGCACCACAATGACGACCACGGACAACGAACTAAATCGGTTCGGAAGCAGAGAAAGTGTAGTACCTCTTCCGACGCAAGTACGGCGGGTTGAAGGAGTTATCCGGGACGTCTTACCCCAACCCGTAGATGACGAATTCACCCCCGTAGCCGATGGAAACTTTGATTACACCACGACACCGGAAACATGGGATAGACGGCAGGGGGAAGGGGTAGCCCTTCTTTGCCCTGACCGCCGCTCTACACAAACTAATACTCTCACGACATCGATATCCCGGGATAGACGGCAGGGGGGAGGGGTAGCCCTCCTATGCCCTGGCCGCCGCCCTACACCAGCAAACATGAATCATTCAGCCCCTACTACCGATGAACGCGTCAATAGCGGAGCAGTTGATATTACTACACAAAGCCTTTCCCCAGTGCCAGCTGTTGCTGGCAGATCTGGATGCAACCGTGTAAAAGTTTCAGCAACGGCTGGTACTGTGGGGCAAGGCATCCCACAGGTCAGTCCTCAATGTTCCTTGCAGCAAACAGATACTGTCTCGCGAAACTTTACAGGTCAACACCTCACCCGGAGAAGGCCCGTCCCGACGAAGAAATATTACACAAAACGCATCCCCAGTGCCGGCTGTTGTCGGAATTGGCAAAACTAGTGTAATGGTTTCGACAGCGGCTGGCACTGTGGGGCAAAGCGTTCCACATAATACAAACACCTGCAGAAATTACCGCGGAAAACTTATCACCTACAGCTGACCCGTCGACGCGTAGGACATCTACATCTAGCACTAGGTGAATTATTCGAACAGCTAGAGGGACCGTTGTTACTGCTTGGGGACTTCAATGCGCACCATCTTGTTTGGGGGTCTCAACAGTCGAGCCCGCTTGGTCGTTTCATCGCCAAGTCAACTTTGACCCATCGTTTGGTGATCTTAAACTACGGCTCACACACCCGCATCGATCCGGCTACGGGCAACACCTCGGCAATTGACGTAACCATCTGTTCTGAGAATCTGGCTCCTAGGTTTACTTGGCGAACCCTGTCGGACACGCATAATAGCGACCACCTTCCGATCATCTTGTCCATCCCCGGATGGATGAACCACAAAACGACAAGACAAAAGTGGATCTACGATCAAGCAGATTGGTCGTTGTACGAGCGGCTTACGGCCGAAACCATCCGGCCAAATGCCGAGTGGAACGTTGACAGCTTCACCGAGAAGATACTAGCAGCAGCGGCAAAATCCGTCCCGCGAACAAGCAGCCGAATTGGACCGAAAGCGGCACCATGGTGGTGCCCCGAAGCGAAAGCAGCAATTCGACACAGGCGAAAGTGTCTCCGATCCCTTCGACGTCTGCAGCAATGCGATCCGGGCCATCCCGAGGCGTTGGCGAAATTTGCAGGAAGGGCGAGCAGCGTGCAATTAGTAAAGCAAAGGAACAGTCATGGGAAACTTTGTAGCGAAAATATTATCGAGCAGCACGACAACCGAACTATGGCGGACGGTGAACACCCTGCGTGGTATTCGGCAACAACGCCCAATAGTCCTCAAGCGAGCGCACGAATTCACGGACGATCCCGAAGAAGTGGCAGAAGAACTGGCGAAAGTGTATTGCGAGAGGTCGGTGACTTCAAGCTACCCTCCATCGTTCCAGATGGCGAAAGCGGCAGCTGAACGACGGTATATTGATTTTTCGCACCATAATGATGATATGTACAACATCGACATTACCCTGAGCGAACTTTTGTGAGCTCTCGACAAAGGTCGAAGTGCCTCAACAGGCCCAGACTCGATCGGATATCCTCTGCTGCAACGTCTTCCACTCTCCGTAAAAAAACGACCCTTCTCGAGCTGTTGAAAGATATCTGGCACAGTGGCCAGTTTCCCGCCACCTGACGGAATGCCATCGTGGTACCTATCCGAAAACCGAACTGCCACGATTCCGGACCGAATGCCTTTCGGCCAATCTCGCTCACCAGCTCAGCTGCATGGCGAAGCTTCTCGAACGGATTATCATTCGGCGACTGATTACCGAGCTCGAATCAAGTGGACGGCTCGACAAGCGCCAACACGCTTTTCGTGCTGGACGTGGCACCGATACGTACTTTGCCGAACTTGAAAGGTCGCTGCCTACTACTGACGAGCACTGCCTAATAGCATCCCTGGATCTATCGAAGGCGTACGACACCACCTGGCGACACGGCATCTTGCGGACTCTAAGGTCTTGGCGAGTACGTGGTCGGATGCTGAATCTACTGCAGAGTTTCCTTTCGGAACGCACCTTCCAGGTGTCCATAGGAGGACATATGTCTCAAGAGTACCTCCTGGAGAACGGAGTACCTCAAGGTTCCGTCCTATCCGTGACGCTGTTCAGAGTGACTCCCAGGATCCTTAGGCGGTTAGTTTCCGGAACGGGGGTTCGATCGATGGTGATCTCCTGCGTCGGCTCTCGGCGCGCGTAGGGGCTACAGTAAAACGTTTGCGATTTTGTCGCTAGTATAGAGAATCCCACGCTCTTCGCCCATTTGTCCACAGGTTTAACTGCGGTTTGCAGCCTGCGATGTAAACCTACTCCTTTTGCTCTACGCACTACGAGGAGGATATCGTCCGCGTACGTAAATACACAAACAAACAGTACTTTTGTATGGCAAATACAGAAATCACCCCAGTTATTTTAAGTTACACAAAATATGTTTTTTTTATTTATAAGGATTGTGAACGAATTATTGCGATTTAAATTTGAATATTAGACTAGCATCACTGCGCTATCAACCATATCGACTCAATGCAGAACGAAGACACTCAATTCCAAGGGAAAGCAATCCATCAACTGTGCCGTTTCTTCCTCTTTCCCTAAACCTTTGCATACCTTTCCAGTGCCTGCGATGCAAACGCAACGAAATATTTTCAAGACAACACCCAAGTGACATGAATGTAAATAATTAAGGCAAAGAAATTAAAAAAATGGATCATTTCAAGCGTACACCGTTCGTGTGATATCCGTCCCATGTTGCGACCGCCGTCTGCTCCGCTGCTGTCATATGAGGGGAGCTGTTCCCGAGAAGGAAAATAGAGGTTCGCTAAATGATGATTAAAAAAGCTCATCTCATCACGACACAAACCCGGCAGATCGGCATCGGATATACGCAGAATCGTTTCCCCCCTTTGCCCAGATCAAACCTCGGAACAATATGACGCTGCCTAAAAATTGGAGATTCGTGTGAGTCCGCTGGCTGGCACAGAGTAGAGGCTCATTTCGCTTCCAAGAAAACGGAAAAATGATGGACCCACTTACTTTTCGGAAAGGAAATACATCGCCAAAGTCGCATCCCGGTTGACCTCCCGGCTCCGAGAAGCAGATGAAAAATGTGCCCACTTTCGAAAGGAAAACGATCAACACGGAACAACAGCGCCAAACGAGCTGCGAAATTTCCTCCAACCCAACAGAAACCGGCAGCGACGATGACGACATCAGTTGAAAGGAAATGACCAGGCTGGAGCAAATCTCGAAAATAAAAAAAAAATCTACAACAAGAAGTGAAGAAAATCGCTTTTCTCTTATCTGCATTTTCCCCGAGCCTTAATTTACTTCCCGCCAAATTCAAACTTTGATTAATATCCACACCGGAAAGGAAGACGGAACGGCGACCCCGAACGGGAGCAGGCGAACGAGGGACAAGAGCTCCAGAACGAACGGCCAAGGACTTCCGTGTGCCCAGTCAAGCTGGTCTGCGAGCGAAAAAAATTAATTAAAATTTCATCTACATGCAGATCTCTGCATCAGATCTAGCGATTTGACCGGTTTGAATGGGAAAAATGAAATTAATTTATTTGTTAGCCGAAGAGTGTGACCAAGAAAGTGCTCGGTGGCTGGCGAGTGACCTGTAATGTGTGGGGTCTTAGATTTCATAAATTGCTAATTAGGAAAAGTTCGCAATTCGATCAATTAGAGTAGGACTACCTAGCAACAGTTTCAATGGCAACTTCAAAGAAGGAATAGGATTTTTGGTTGCTCATTCATCTTTGTAGAACACATCTTTGTCCTCAAATAATTATGAAAGGCCAGCATATCGTCGATATTCCAATTGTATCTTCTCTCCATTTATCGTATTTAAGACATCCATGGACTAATTCATTTGGTTGGAGCTCAAAAATATTTAACATACCTACATTCAAACATTTTCATAATGCTTGTTTCTCTCAATCTTACAGTTATGAGATGTGGCTCAGTTGGATAATATCACTAATTTTCTTGTTTTTTATGCAAGCTTCTATTCAAAATGCATAATGCCAGAAAAGTTATCTCAAAAGGTGTTCGTTACAAATAATCGCAATCAATTTTGCTTGCTGATTATTTATACATAGCCCAAATACATGCATTGTATTCATAACGAAGGAACATTATCAAGCAGCTTTGTTTTGATTTTTATCACCCGTTTGTAACTCAGCCTCTGCCAAAGTCCAATAAATCACCCGCACTTTCCCAACATTGTTCAGTTCAGTAGTTAGTAGTGCTGCTCGTCATTTTCGCACCAGCAAACATTTAATTCTAATTTATTATCGCTTGGCAGCCAACCCTGCGTGGCCATTAATTACCTTTGCATACATCGTCCGGTGGATGCCTTTCCACGGGATTTTCAAAGATGGTATCGAACGATTCAAAAGTTCATGCAGTCGAGGTTTCGATTAGGTTGGTTGTCTTGAATGATAGGAAATATTCTATTCATAGTGTTGAAAACAGGACAAGGGCACCGCTCTTTTAGCAGGGCAAATTGCAATGAAACATTTGATGCTTTGCTTACTGCAACACATAGCTTTGGAAATCTATGAGCAGTTTCAAAATCATTGCACCTCGAAGGATCATATTCGGTAATCAAAATTGAAGTAAGGCGTAAAATGTGCTACTGGTTCCACAGCCGTGATTTTTTATACAAGATTAGTTTTTCTGTTGTGTTACCTTTATGGAGAAAAAGAAATACCGGATGGGTTTAGCCTATAGGCTACAAACATTTGAGCAAAGATCGAATTGATTCCCTTTATGTGTATCCGAAGAACGGATGAAGATGGTCACCCGTGGATAAAATATAATGCTAAAGAAACGATCTCAATGCTGGTATGAAGCTTCTTATTTGCGTATGACGCTCCCTATTGAAAATTAAAATTACGGGCAGCGATTGAGAAATTATGATAAGAGACGGTTTCGCACATCGACTATGGGATGGAACGCTGTAGTTCGCACACATACGCCCTATTCTCTGGAGCACATCGCGTTTGCTGAAGTCGTGTTCATCATCGAGGGCCTGAAGACGGTAGTACCTGACGGTGATCGTCACCACATTGATTGTCATCGCCATCGTCGACGGCCGTCGTTGGCGGTGCTCATCAATTCGCTCATCCATCCATTCAGTCGATTCAGTCCGATGTGTGCGCATTCATCGGTAATTGCTATTGTCAGGTGTCTCGGGCCTAGGAAGTCACTTACTAATTTTTCTGCTTCAGATCCATACCACTTGATGCAGTCATTCATTGATGATGCGACACGGTGAAGCATGGAGCGTTCTTTTGCGACAACATCAAGACCCGTGGAAAAAAGCTGCTTATTAGGGAGAAGAAAAATTATTGTTGAATTTTCCACTTCAAAAAACTGGCGGCGACGGTAGGCAGATTGACACCGGAGGTACAGCACTTTGATTGCACATGTATGTGAGTAAGCGTAAGTTAGTAGGAGAGTGTGCCCATGCATGTAAAGTTGGATGCTCAGTCAATGAGACGCGTTTCCCGATGATGGGTCTTTGTTCCTTGTATTTAGCAGACACAAACTTGTCGTTGTACAACACTAGCTGTCTTTTGTTGATCAAAACTTGAAGATTGTTCATTGACGTTCATGGAAATTGATTGCGGAAATGCCATTTCATGAACAACAATACGATACCGCTTTCGTAGCTCAGTGGTGAGATACGCCGTTATGAAGTTAGTCTAGTCACCATAAGCTATTAGCTTGGCCCAGTCTGAGAAGTGTTTGGGTAAGAAATTCTTCAACTGAATCAATTACACTAGGCCTGATCATCAAGTTCTCAGCATTTTAGATGAATTCTTATGCTAATAAAAAAGCTTGGTGGTCGCCCACAATAAATTCTTGTTAAAAACGAATGCCGATACAAAAAATCGAATACCAACGTTGATGATTTAACTTTCATTTTATTAATGGTTTTGTTGTTTATTGATAACCAGTGAGATTTCGTTTTCTCACTACTTTTTTTTGTAATACCAACTTACGTAACTTATACTTATTCAATAACGGAGAAAAACACCAGGTAATGGACAATAACCTATGAATAGGTCTATCATTACATGTTCACCTGGGAGACGTAACGCCTCAGCTGTCACCAGAGCAGGGAACACAATTACAGTGGTTCTGAGCTCAGCTCACTCATTCGTTATGAAAATGTGCAACCACGCCACCAAATTCTCACCGGTGCAAGTGTTTCGTGGTGCATTAGCGATGGCCAAACTCCGTCAAGCGTTACCGGAGACAAAGTTGCCCATGGTGTGTTTCTATTTTTCAAGTTTCAGTGCTCTATTCTACCGCAATCATTGCAGTCATATTCCTAAAAGTGACGATCAGCCCTACTAATGTGTTGTTTGAACAGTGGATTGTTACGAAACAGTAGATTTGTTGCAAAACGAAGGTAAGCAAGGGTCGTAATTCTTATTCTCACGAGCAAATAAAGCTCACTCACACAGATTTTTGTCGAGAAACCGCTTTGGAGAGCATCTATAAATTACGTAACGCTTAGAGGAGGGAGGGGGGTTGCTTAAAGTATGACGACCCATACAAAATTTTCAGATGCATAGGGTAGAGGGGGTTGAAAATGGCCATATTTTGCGTTACGTAATTAATGGATCTTCCCTTGCGGGAAAAGGTCCGAAAAAAGATTACCATTTTCCCTCACTATTAGGTCACTATTAAGGCTCTATAAACCGTAATCAATCCGATAATGACAATGATTTTATTCAAATCCGCACTAATACTAATAAAGTTTTGAACTAAATTCAATATTTTGGGGCTATTTACGGACTTAACCTCTATCATAATATATTCATGGCATTTCCATATAAATAATTTTTCACTTATCAAAACTAGCAATTACTGAGAAATTGCTGGAAAAACGCTGAAAACTGCCTTTTTCCTAGGTCGATATTCGTTTGTTCATCGAACGCATACTAACGTTCGAACGTTCGGATCGAACACATACACACTCACTTGATTTTTCACTGGATCTTTTCCCATTGTTTCTTTGATTTTATCACTCCTAAAACATATTCACTAACTGAGTTTCACATTTTTCGTCAACCTTGACTACCATCTAAGACGAATTAAGTACTGTCCATTTAATTCCACCAGTTAATTTTCGTTATCTTTGCAGATACGTATTTCGACCACAACTGTGTGGTCGTCTTCAGTGTCTTGTACTTGACTCGACTAATGGACAGTACTTAATTCGTCTTAGACGGTTTAATACATTCCACTAAAAGAGCTTAATATATTTTTCTTGACTACCAATTAATTCACTTCACGCCCAAAAACTGTTGAAAACTGCTTTGCAAAAATCGAAGTGAGAGACAAATTTGACGACCGTACTGTGAATGCAATCAAATGCGGAAGACTAAAATTCACTAGCGCAATAAGTTAAATGGGGAGTACAAAATCTACGCGATGCAACTTCATTCAATCTGAACAATGCAACGTATACGCCAGCCAACACGCAAACAAACACTCAAAATAATTGTCACTTCAATTCCACTATAAAAAGTCATGTAGACTTTAAAAACCGAAACTTTCATCGGCCTCACTGGAATCAAATAAAACTTACTAAAAGCTCAACTGCATCTTAATAAGAAATGTAGTGGAATTCATTAGAAAACATTGAAAATAATATCTATATACTCTTCTAGTGAATTCTACTCAAAATGAATGTATGAAAAATATATGAGTGGGGTTCTCAGAGCGAAGTGTATGTTTATCAACTATCGCTAATGAAACATTTTGCAAAAGCATTATGAGAACGATTTGCGAAGCAAAATGTTTGAGTATGAAATAGTTTTCAACTCCTGTTTTTGCTCTCGTCCGTTTCTAGTGGACGGGATACACATCACTAATAGGGATACTATAGAAAAAACCCAGATTAATCCACCTAGCGGTGATGGCGCCTTTCTCGCGTAAAAAGGTAATAAATGTAGCCTTTACGGTTACACCTCGATGATGAACAAGAAAGGCAAAACAGTTACACCGTCTAATGTTATGATAGAAAATTTACACTAGTAGACGACAGATGGCGCTGCCAAAAGTTTCTCGAATTTCCTATGTTCGAATTTTGACTTTCGGACAATTTAGTACTATGTACATAGTACTATGAAACTGAACGAAGAGCATACTTACGCCTAAATGCGTGCAACACGAGCATCTTTATAGTACGATGAAACTCTTAATGGGAAGCCACGGATAAAATATTCATAGATGCAAGGCATTTTCATAACTCATTATTGTTCTATGTGACTATGTCTCATCACTATTTTAATATTATTTATTTTTGCAATTTGCTATTATTATGAAATTCAATAGTGATCAACAGCGTTTTAGTTTCTGTCGGATGCAACTTGTTGCAAGAAAATCGATTAAGAGTTTCTATGTGAAAATTTGGCTAATGTTTTTTATGGCATTTTGTGCACACACACACGCACACACATACACACACACACGCACACACGGACAGACAGACATTTGTTCAGCTCATCGAGCTGAGTCGAATGGTATATAACACTATGGGTCTCTGGGACTTCTATCAAAAGTTCGTTTTCAGAGTGAAATGATAGCCTTTCGGTACAACTTTGTTGTACGAGAAAGGCAAAAATATCAAAATTTCACTTAAATATTAAGTACATGGCCAAACATAAATTCACTTAAATTTCATTTTATTTTCTAGTGAATAAAGAATAATGAGTGCCATCACTAATAAATCATTTAACTTTTACACACGAAACTACATGGAATATATCTGCATATGTTTTCAAGTAGCTTCTAAGTGAACATTATTTTGAGTGAAGATGTGCATACACAAGAAAATAATCATCTCTTCGCCGTTGCCAGATTTATTTATTGGAAAAAATCATTGCTGTTTGTCGTATTGAAGAATAAAACCAAAAATAAATATTTAAACATGTTACGTAAGCTTCTATTACATTTCAAGTGGTGTATAAAAAAAACCGATAAATACCCATATATTTGATACACCATGAACATGTCTTATGATATAAAATAAACCATTCGTCAAGTCTGGCAACATTATGCATCAGCTGACATATTTTTATCACCCCATTTCCCCCCACCCCAGTTGTAAACAACATTTTATTTATCGCTGCTGCACTTTTCCGTACCAATTGCATCACTATTACAAACAAGTGATACAGTCATCAATTTTCAAAACATTGTGATGGAGTCTTGAGCCTTAATCCGACTGTCAAATCTATACAAATGAACCAAAACAAAATCACAGCACAAATTCGAAAATTTACAGCATAATGTGTTTAAATGGGTGTTGATACTTTTTAATCCGGAAAATTCCGAATTAGCGAGATCCGGACTAACGAGTCATCGGATTAGCGAGGTCCGGATAAGCGGGAGAATACTCTAGTTTGCTCGTTTTCCCACCTCTATCATCATTTTCGTGCCGTCACCAAATGAGAATAGATTAGCGTTTATAGAATAGAATATATTCTTGATTTGAAACTAAAATTGTCGAAACCTTGGGAGTTTTTGTTGAAAAAAATTTTGGACAATTCTCTTTTATTGCTGCCTACTTGCCTTTCCAGTGCAATGGGCAGCAAAGAAATTTATTGAGAGCTGATTCTAACTCGCAATAAATCCAAATTTTTCATAATTGGTGACTTCAATGCCACCGTTCATGGAATAATGCTCAAAGCAATTCCAATGGTAAAATTTTATTTGAACATTGTTCTGCGGGATATTATACTATTCAAAATCCCAATGGACCAACTTGTTTTTCTTCCAGTCGAAATCCTTCTACAATTGATTTAGTTTTAACGGATTCAAGTCAGCTGTGTGACCAATTGGTAACTCATGCTGACTTTGACTCTGGTCGCCTTGCTGTGACGTTTAAAATCTCAAAAGAAGCCATTAACAATCCAATCAGCTCTACTTTTAATTATCATAGAACTGATTGGGATCTATATAAAACGTATTTCGATAGGAATTTTGACGTTCCTCTCGATACCAAAAGTGATATTGATAATGCTCTTATATCTTTGAAAAATGTATTGGTCGAAGCCAGAAGCATTGCGACTCTTAAATGTGAATTTAAATTGACGACGATCTTCAGCTACTAATCATGGAGCCGTATAAGTCCGGTGGGACTCGGAAGTCTTCAAGCGTTGAAAATCTGACTAGGATATTTCTCTGAAACTCAGCCACTTACAGACACTTAGGATGAGAAGTGCTGGCAACTTCTGAAGGATAGGAAAAATGCGATCGTTCGCATCAAGATAACAAGGAAATACCTGCTCTTGCCACTAAGTGCGTTTATTCTCCCCCAGAGTTCAGCTGCTGATTGCGACAGATTTATGAAGTCTGAGAAGTTTCTTCTGTTGCTTACTTTTGGCTTCTTGAATTACAGAGTGCCAATCATAGTGTTTTTCTTTGTAAAGCTGCAACGAACTTTTCTTTCTCAGTACCATCGTGGCTCCGGGAGATGTAAAAGTGTGGACGGTGACAAATATTGGGAAATGGCTACTTCCAAATAATTCTAAAGATAAATCCTACTTCAAATCAAGAAGAATGGATGACTATAGGTGGTCACGGCGATGACGGTGGCTGAATGGCCGTTGAAAAAGGTGAATGAACCATCACTGAGCGGCACCTATTGCACTGAGTGCCGAATGTTGGTCTTCAACCTTAGTCCTCATTTGAACTTTCCTCCAAGGGAGCAATCCATAGCATCAGAGGAAATACGATTGGCCTCCTGTAAGCCGATGACCCAATTGAAGCAGTCATTGGATAACAGCTTGAGGATAACATTCTTATGACGGTCTTCTTCTCAATTGACTCTTCCGACTTAGTCCCAGAAGACCCATTGTTGGCTTCGTGGCCATACTCATCGGTACGTCATAGTTGAGACTTAAGAACATTGAAACAAATGTTAACTTATACAGTCGAATTTCGTTTGTTGGGCTATCTATAAGTGGGCTTCGTTGAAACTGGGTTCCCGTTAGTTGGGCTATACTTACATGGCAGTCAAACGTCTTTTCTGACAGTGTCAAATTTCTGTCGGGTGGATGTACAACTACATGATGTACAACTATCCAAAATCAAAATTCTTCAACACATTTGTTTAAGCCATTCCGCTTCAATGAGTTTTGTGCGCATAGTTCAGACAAACTTGTGCTGCGTCGTGTTTCACAAAACGAATTACGCAGTTAAGTGACTTAATTGCGTCTCCAAATTCTGGATCTTCGGGATTTATAGCCGAAGTATCAAGAGAGTTGTTACTTTTATCTGTAGATTCTTCCAACTATTCCTCGTGTATTTTTGGTAGACCTTTATGGACGGATGAAAATCTCCTCGTCTGAAAACACTTCACTTGTGACCCAATCTGGGTTATGATCAGCGTCATACACTTGATCCTTCATCCACAGATCGATATCTTCGTCAGATGTGGTCGTCCCTGAAAAATTTATCGATATTCGTAATAAGTGTTTTGAAATCTGCATCGTCTGCGTTCGTCCCTTCGTGTGCAGTATCGTTCGGGAAACCATCGATTGATTTGTGCCAAGAATTTCGGATGGTATTCGCGAAAATGTCATCCCAGGAAGAGGCCAACCATGTGATGCACTACTGAAGGGTAATCTTTTCCAAGCGATCTTAAAATGTCAAATGCTCGTTTTCCAAGATCAGTATCAACATCGGTTTCCTTTTGTACTTCCGCTTCACTTCATTGATAACCGATTAGTGCATTGACTGACACTCAGAGGTGGCATTTGGAGGAAGATAAATAGCCTTAATCAGCCCGTCATCACTTTGCAGATGATAGTCTAGATCGTAATGACTTGTACAATTGTCAAGCACGAGCAATGCCTTTGGTTCCAAGCCTTGCTCGAGAGAAAATTTCCGCACTGCGGGTACAAATTCCGCATAGAAACAATAACGAAATAACTGTTTGGTCATCCAAGATTTTTTTAGAATGACAATACAATACCAGTAGTGTTGCTGTGTACAGTCCCCGTGGCGTTGCAGCTGTTCATATGAAAAGCATTTGAAGCTTAAGCGGTCCGTCAATATTTGAACATGGCATGAACGTAATACCTGTTTTTTATTCTGCTTCCGACCACTCGCCATGGTTCCAGTGAGCGTAATGACGGAACGGGTAGACAAGAGCTTGATAAAAAGTGCAGATTCGTCTGCATTGAAAACCTGAGAGTTCGACAGCTGCATATCATCATTTTTCTTTTATAGAATCGTTTTATAGTTCAGGTACGCTCCAACGTCTGCAGAAGCCTTTTCACCGGCTACCGTTTTAACCCGCAATCCAAACCGCTGCTTGAAGCGATGCATCCAGCCGTCTGAAGCTGAAAATTTGTGCCCTTTATCCTGCAACAGCTCGAACAAAAGCTCCTTATTAGTTTAGGATTTCCACCGTTAACAGAATATTAGACTGTCGCTGCTGGAGAATCCAGACATAGAGAGCTTCTTCCAGCAAAGGGAACCTCTGCTCCCTTGAAGTCTTTCGGTTGTTCACCCCATATTCGGTCAATTTCTCCGCTGCTGCCCAAATCGTTTCCTTTTTCAAAATAATCCTAGTTACAGTAGAAGATCCTATACCATACTTTTTCCCTAGAATATCGTGCGTTCCACCTCCAGACTCAAAATATTCTATTATGCGCACCTTGTTCACTAATGTCAACACGATATTTTTTTAATGACCAGACTAAGCCCGGAGTGGCCTGTGCAGTACATAAAAGTCTTCTCCATTAAGCTCGGTCCATGGCAGCCAACCACGTAGTCTGCGGAGGGTCCGCAAATCGCCCTCCACCTGATCGATCACCTTGCTCGCTGTGCTCCTTGCCTTCTTGTTCCCATCGTGGTTCATTCGCCTCCTCCACGTACCGTCCGCCATCTGCACCCCACCATAGATGGTACGCAGCACTTTCCTTTCGAAAACACCCAGTGCGCGTTGGTCTTCCAAGAGCATCGTCCAGGTCTAGTGTCCGTAGAGGACTACCGGTTTAATAAGCGTTTTGAAGATATGTTATCAGTTTGGTACGGCGGCGAACTCTATTTGATCGGAGCGTTTTGCGGAGTCCAAAGTACGTACGACTTCCTGCCATGATTCGTCTCCGAATTTCTCTGCTGGTATCGTTATCGGAGGTCACCAGTGAGCCCAAGTAGATGAATTCTTCAACGACCTAGATTTCGTCACCACCAGTACAAACTCGTGGTGAACGGCTTGCGCTGTCCTCCCTTGAGCCTCTTCCTATCATATACTTCGTCTTCGACGTGTTGATGACTAGTCCAATCCGTTTAGCTTCGCTCTTCAGTCTGATGTAGGCTTCCTCCATACTCTCAAAATTACGTGCCATAATATCAATGTTGTCGGTGAAACCAAATAACTGGACGGGCTTCGTAAAAATCGTTCCACTCGTGTCAATTCCTGCCCTTCGTATTACTCCCTCCAAAGCGATGTTGAATAGCAACCACGGAAGACCATCACCTTGCCGTAACGCTCTGCGCGTTTCGAAGGGACTCAAGAATGAAACTCGAAACTTACACATATCAAGCTGAGGCACGTGGCGCGGTAAAGTTGCTTCGTCTCTTCACGCTCTCGATCTTCTTGCTGGCGCTTTTTCCTCCGAAAAGTTCCTTGACAGGGGAAACCCAAGCTATTTGACACAGGGCACCCAAGCCTCTTAAAAGGAGGCACTCGAGCCCCTTGGAAGAAAGCATCCGAGCCACTTGACATGGTGCACCCTAGCCCCTTGAAAGGGGATACCCTAGCCCCTTGAAAGGAGGCAAACGAGCCCCTTGAAAGGGAAACGAGCGCCTTGAAAGGTGGCAAAAGCCCTTAGCCAAGGGGCATCCAAGCCCCTAGCCTAGGAGCACCCAAGCCACTTGAAAGTGGGCACTAGAGCTCCTTAAAAGGGAGCACACAAGCCCCTTGACTCCCATGAAAGGAGGTATTAAAGCCGCTTGAAAAGGGACCTTCAAGGGCACTCGAGCCCCCTTGGAAGGGGGCACTCGAGCGAGCCCCTTGGAAGGGGGCACTCGAGCCCCTTGGAAGGGGGCACTCGAGCCCCTTGGAAGGGGGCACTCGAGCGAGCCCCTTGGAAGGGGCACTCAGGCCCCTTGGAGGGGGCACTGAGGCCCCTTGGAAGGGGGCACTCAGGCCCCTTGGAAGGGGCACTCAGGCCTTGGAAGGGGCACTGAGCCCTTGGAAGGGGGCACTCGCGCGAGCCCCTTGGAAGGGGGCACTCAGGCCCCTTGGAGGGGCACTCAGGCCCCTTGGAAGGGGGCACTCAGGCCCCTTGGAGGGGCACTCAGGCCCTTGGAAGGGGCACTCAGCCTTGGAAGGGGGCACTGAGGCCCCTTGGAAGGGGCACTCAGCCCTTGGAAGGGGGCACTCGAGCGAGCCCCTTGGAAGGGGGCACTCGAGCGAGCCCCTTGGAAGGGGGCACTCGAGCGAGCCCCTTGGAAGGGGGCACTCGAGCGAGCCCCTTGGAAGGGGGCACTCGAGCGAGCCCCTTGGAAGGGGGCACTCGAGCCCCTTGGAAGGGGGCACTCGAGCCCCTTGGAAGGGGGGCTCCGGGCCCCTTGGAAGGGGGCACTCGAGCCCCTTGGAAGGGGGCACTCGAGCCCCTTGGAAGGGGGCACTCGAGCCCCTTGGAAGGGGGCACTCGAGCCCCTTGGAAGGGGGCACTCGAGCCCCTTGGAAGGGGGCACTCGAGCCCCTTGGAAGGGGGCACTCGAGCCCCTTGGAAGGGGGCACTCGAGCCCCTTGGAAGGGGGCACTCGAGCCCCTTGGAAGGGGGCACTCGAGCCCCTTGGAAGGGGGCACTCGAGCCCCTTGGAAGGGGGCACTCGAGCCCCTTGGAAGGGGGCACTCGAGCCAGAGGGGGAATTTGATTTTTTTGAAAGGTGGCATTTGAGCCTTTTGAAAGGGGGCACTCGAGCCCCTTAAAAGGATGCATTCGAGCCTTTTGAACAGGGCCCTTTGAGCGCCTTGGAAGGGGGTATTCGAGCCCCTTCATCTGTCTCACTTCTCACTTTTCACTTCTGCTTTCTCACTTCTCATTTTTCACTTTTCACTTCTCATTTCTTACCATTCATTTCTAAAGTCTCTCTTCTTCCTTCTCTCTCCTTTCTTCCCACTTCTCATTTATCATTTCTATTTGCTCGTTTCTCTCTTCTTACTTCTTTTTTTTCTCGAACGGTGTAACGAGCATGTCGTTTCATGTTTTATTGTTCAATATATGTTACTCGTTATATCCGTTATTTATTTAAATTAATTTGCCAAAACAGTTGAACCAGTCTAGAGCCAAAATACAAATTCACTGCATTAGCGTTCATTTCCGTTCATGAGCGGCACTAGCAAGATAGCGCAAAAGTAAATTAACTATGTGAGTTCGTGTTGACATTGGGAGCGGCCGTGGTAATCGATTGCCTATAAAAAAAGATCAAATCTGCCGGGTGCATCGGTGCATCGACCCGATGAGAATCCTTTCAGGTTGCAATGACCTTTGGCGTTTTCTTTCCACCCAAGATTTTGGGGCCAAACAGCGAGATGAATGATTGAAGATGTTCGTGGAAAGAGACGCAAACATGCGCGAATATGATTATTTAGAGCCCGAGAGTAATTTTCGGAATCACGAAATTAACTTCGTTATGTCCGGTGATGCAATTGACAATTTGGCGGTTAATCTGAGGATTCCCAGGTTGATCAAGTTCACTTCGAACTAATCCGTGGAAGAGGTAGGAGTGGCCCAAAGCTCTCGCGCCGTGGTTTTTTAAAGGTTGCATGAAGAATAGTCAGTTAGTAGAGCTTAATTAATACCTATCTAAATTCTTTTCCCTAGTTTGTAGAACACGTAATCGTGTATCCTATTGTGAAAAGGCGGTGTGTTCTCGTGTGTGGCTTTGTGCAACTGAAGGTAATTCGTGCTGTTTGTGCTATTTGTAATGTTTAATTAAAGGCTCAGAAGTTCTCCCGGGGCACGCCGGAAGAGGGACGCTTCCGTTTTTCTACGCTCCCTAGGCAGGACGAATCAGCAAGCGCAAACGTAATTTCCGTTCCCCTAGTGACGACTAGGAGAACCTCGACGCACGTGTCGCGTCGCGCGCAAATCAAGTAAGTTTCCGATGAACGAGTAAAGGCTCCCCCAGACCTAAGCGATTTCATCGCCGCGACGGCGACAAGTAGTCGCCGCGATTCTATCGCTGGGTCGCTGCAGGTAATGTTCTATTTACGCTTCCATACCAACAGCGACAGAATCGCGTCGCGACTGTCGTGTCGCGTGTGTTTGGGGGAACCTTAAACCGACCGCCAACCGCATCGTCATCGTCACCGAAGAAGGTCTGTGAGTACCCACCCATTAAACATTCATGCGCATGACTATTTAATTCACGCCGCAACATAGCTTCCGTTTCGTGCCGTGCACGGCTAAATTTATAAGACCGTGAATTAAACATTTCTCGCTTAACTTTTCAAAAGGACCTAAGTAACATTTTTCTCATGAATTAATTTGAATAGTGCAATCAACAGAACAACATGAAAGCTATTGATTGCAGTATTCAAATTAATTAATGAAAAAATGTTACTTGAGTCCTTTTGAAAAGTTAAGCGAGATTTCGTGAATCGGAAACCCGTTGCGTTCGCAGGGCGAACAAGAGATTCTTTAGCACGTCATAAGAATGCACACACGATAGGTGGACAGGGACCATAGAGCATGGGAAAGGTTGAGAGAGTATAGGAAGAGAAGAGCGAAGAGAAAATGAACACTGATGTAGAAGGATAGAAAGTAGAAATAAAGCTCAAAATTGTTCGGATAAAAGCTCGTTTGTTGCTTATGTTATGTCGAAACATTTCCATTGTACAGTGTAAGAGATGAGGAAACGGACAAATAGATCCGCGCAATAAATGTTGGTCCCAATTAAGTGAAATGAGTTGAGTATTTTTCATGTCACATGTTTTCCGTTAGTAGTTTGTCCTTTTTTATGTGATTATTTTACTGGAGAGGTTGGCTCCGAAACCAACCGGGCAACTTTTCAATCGGACACTGGTCGGTTCGATTGGGAATTTCGGGATACTTGCAGGTGATGATAAAACCGCCTTTATATAATTCATCACTGGCCGTGAATTGCAAACGTGTTCTTAATAATTTTATTCATAAATCGCCTTAGTAGCGTTCTTTTTGTGGACAGTTTCAGTCATTTTCATTTAAAAACTGAGCCTTCTTCCCCAGAAAGGTCTCAACGGTTGGGCAACCCAAATATTGGTGGATGGTCTCCCTCGGGAGTGGCGCTTAAGCCATCTCACTTTTAAGCCGGGAAGGTCAGTAAGGCTGACGGTTATAACGGTTAGGGTTTCCAGCATAACTTCTCTACTGGTTGTGCTCCTATTTATTTGGAAGTTCTGCCTACGTGAAACTCATGTCCACTGAGTCAAATCGCTTCGCCACACCTTCCGGTGTTCCACAAGGAAGTCACCTTGGGACTCTGATTTTCATACTATTTATCAAAAACCTGAGTTACCGTCATCACCTAATGTACGCCGATGACTTGAAAATCTACCGTGTAGTCAGCACACTGGTTGACTGTGGTGCTCTACAGCAAGACATCGATGCCATAGCTATTTATCGTATTAAAGTCCATTTTTCGTCATTGCAAAAAATAACGTGTGCAACTCGTTGCACAACTCGATTTTTCAGCACTCGTAGTATTTACCGAACTCGGCAAGCCTCGTTGCATAAACGTACAACTCGTGCTGGAAAAATCATCTTTTTGCAACCTGTTGCCTAAACCACTATCAATGTTCCAGAACGTCTTCAATGTCCATGGACCAATCTGAGATAAAGATAGAAAGCGAGAAAAATTATTGTGTCCATTGGTTCCAGTTACGTCAAAATTGTGCTATTTTAATCAAAGTTATGTTAAATTTAATTTTGGAAAATTTTTTTGCCTTTCTCAACCACTTTTTTGTCTAATTCCTTTAAATCCATTTTTATAAGTATCGCAATAGATCAATGAATTAGCATGAGAGACAAATAAATTAGTAAAACGCAAGTCCGAATTTCAAATCCATTTCATTAGCTTTGCGTAAATATTGAAATTTTTAGTTCCATTTGTAAGAATGTGGAATTGCGGTAGAAGTGCAATGAAAGTAAATTTATTAGCTTCAATTCTTGTATTACGAAAAATCGTGTTCAAATATTCAACATTATTCGGCTGTATTGTTATACAAGAAAAATGAGAAACTTCCGTCGATGGTTTTTTTTTTCATCAGCATTAACTTTTTTCCTCCTGTTGAAAGTCACCCGCAGGGGGAATTTTCCTCCCATCTTCGAACCGCGGACCTGACAAGACATTTTTTTTTCGGTTTTCCGCATCGAACGCGCACCGAAGAAGATGAACAGCAAACCATTATGCCATTAGAGATAAAAAGATGTAAATACTAATTATTGCCATTCGGAAAAAGAGCAAAAGTACGCTCCGGGGTGGATAGATCCCAGATGGTTTCTCCGGTGGGGTGGGTTGTCTTCAGTACAATCGCGAGGTTTTTTTTCTCCGTCCTGGCTCGGTCATGCTTGGACGAAACATAGTTCGATCCTCATCCGAGCGCATTCCCTCTGGGTTAAATTAACGATTAATTTTTTTTAGTGCCTGTTTTTCCTCCTGCACGACAAAGTGGGTCGGCAGCATATTTCGTTCCAGGAGGGTAAATCATGTTTGGAGGATATATTTTTGGGCTGTTGAGCACTCACCGAGAGGTAGCCGTATTTTTTTCTTATCATTTGCACTGAAAGTCCAATATTAGCCATGAATTTATAATCCATGAAAATGCTTGTGGCTTTCAATGGATGGTGAAATATTGGGGTGGTGAGGGTGGAAAAAGTTTTTTTTTTTACCAAAGCTTAGCTGACGCATGCCGACTGAAGTAACAGTCGGGATGGTAAGTGTCATGTTTCAATTTTTTGTGGGCACACACTTTTGCTCGTGATGGATTTGTTAAACACTTAAGAGTGTTTCAAAATAGGCGTGAAAAGATGTAGAAAGAGAGCAGTGCGTAAGTTGATTGAATGTCAGAAGCATCTTCGTAAGTTTCCGTTATGGTTCATCGTGACTTCGTCCTGAATTCAGGACCCATTACCTAATTTCAAAGTATACAAACTCAACAAATTTGATAAGTGAATATGAATTCCTGCTTCACACATGGAGGAAAATTCAATTAACGCCAGCGGAAGCAAAACAATGAAAGTGCAATAATTTTAGCGTCAAAAGCAGCGTGCCAACAATATCGTCAACGGCAACGTCGACGGCTGAGCAATATACCCGTATCGATGGAGCAATCTGGCACGATTTTCCTTCGCTGCCACCCAAGACAGGATACGTGTGTTTCATCCTCAGGGAAAAGTTTTCCTCACGTGGTTTACAACGCACCTAGCCCACTAGAAGGAACTTTCCCTTCCGTTCGGGTGGAATCGATAGCCCGACGGGAAGATTTTCTTCGCCCCAGCCAGCAGCAAGAAGGTTTGCATGGCGAAAGAAAACCACTTATCAAAAGCTTTTATCGTCAATGTTTCATAATTTAATAAGACGAAACCGATAAATGAACCACCTGTTGAGCGTGTTCGTTTCGGTTTCGAGAGTTTCGTTCCTCGACGTATTCGAGTTTGCGTTCAGAAACCGGGGAAATGGCAAAGTAATTCTAAACAAATTGAACACCTTGATTGTTTTGCCATCAAGACAATCTACGTCGGTGCTCTAAAGACGATGGCAATGAAAACTGGTTTCGTGTACTCCTGCATCGGCTTTGGATAGCACAGAGTGACGGATTTTCAATCGAAAGCTGTCCTCAATCCAAGGAGTGACAGATGACATAAAGAGTTTTTTTTTATCATTGGCAGGATTTTTTTTTTCAACTACCTCGAAGAAAAAAAAATGTCAAGTTGTAATAAAATCTAAAAAAAATATTCATTTCAAGTTTCATCCATTAAAAGGGCACTGTGCATTGGAGCATGCCAACCTTTGCGCCAATGAGGAGCCAAGCAAACGAACCAAAACCAAGGTTGCGGTAAGTTTTGTAAACTAGATCAAAATTTGATATCACGTAACAAGGGAGAACTACGAAGTGGAGTATGTGATAGTTGGATTTTTCGTCACCCTCGAAATTCTACCAAGACCGGACACGGAAAGGAGGAACCGATATCCATCGGTTGATGATGATGGCAACGGTATGAGCAGCAGCGGAGCAGGAATCAAGAACACCATGTCGATGTCACTTAATGGGAGCTTTTTGCATATAGATTGGGAAAATTTCCGTAATTTGATTAGATGAGGTGATCGTTATCCCCGGGCGGGTGAGGAGCGCATAGTTCGTCTATAAGAAGTTACCATGAGACAAGACCGGATAATGATGGCAGTGACTAGCGATAGTGTTGAGAAGCTTCACCGCAGTGCAAATTGGAAGCTGGTTACGAACAATTTTTGATGTGGTATGTCTAGCCAGAAGGTAGTGCTTCAGGGGAGTCAATTAACCGCGATTGAAGTTGTGGTTGGAGGTAATTGGCACTGTCAATACAAGGTAGGTACCATGAGATATTTATCGTGATTTCCGTTTGATAATGTGCGGTTACATGCTCGTGCCTTATCGTGAAACACGTTTTTCATTATTTATATGCACTTAACTGCTAAACATGAACAACAATTCCAGATTACAGTATGGTATTACGTTAATAAAGTTCTTTTGCGTCGAAAATATAGCAATTATAACAATAATACAATAATTAAAACTTGAATGTTCTGCAATGTTGTTAAAATAAATTTGCCGTACTATCAGAAACTAGGGGAAGGGGGGGCAATATGCCCTAGCTAAGCAAACACTGCTCTGTTGTCTTATTTGTAACGCTATTCATGGGTATTTTTACATTATGCATCAGTTAAACAAGATAGCTAGTTGATGCCATTCAAAAATTGTCAAAAATCTCAATCATATTGATAATATTCACATTTCAAAAAAGTGGTGATATTCTGTTGCCGGAAAACTCATGAGGCAAAACGCCTTTTAGCTGGCAGCTCCTAGGGAACAAAGTACCACGCGTCGGCGAAGCAGCATTCTAGTATGGATAGTCCGTGGAGACGCAAGTATTTTGTAGGTTATTGCCACTAGGGCGTTTTGCCTCGCCAAAATGTTAGATGTTTCTTCAAATTGTGGAAATTTTCGGTTTTTCCGACCTTCCCATGCACTATTTTGAAACTTCTTCGCCTATCCTTCATAATTTTAGATTTGTTACGGACATCTTAATGACGGTAAATATGTGGGAAACCACAAAAGGCGTTTTGCATCGGGGGGGCGTTTTGGGGCCTCTTCCCCTATGTTAATAACAATTTAGAAGTAGATTGATATTCCCTCCCCTCGTATATGTGATCTTGCGGCGATGCGGTGGGTGGGCTTCAGCTTACAGTCGAGTCAAGTACGAGACACTGAAGGCGACCACACAGTTGTGGTCGAAATACGTATCTGCAAAGATTTCGAAATAATTGGTGGAATTAAATGGAGAGTACTTTACTCGTCTTAGACGGTTGAACAAAAAACTGTTTTTGAACAAATTGGCAACGAACCTTTCGATTTCTTCGATACAGATCAATAGTTTTTGGCAAAACTCAAGGTGCACTTCCAGTACAAAAGCTGTAAGCAGTACTCCGTAATTGCTCTGCAAAGTGCGTGGACATATGTAGTTTCTCAAATAAATCTAAAAAAATCATACATTCCCAACCAAATTTTTTTTTCGTGTTTTTTGACAGAATGCGTATTTTTTTAATATATAAAAATCTCATTTTGGCCAAAAATTTTACATAGGCAGTTTCTCAAACAAACGGTTCATATCCTGCCGTGGTGGTATTATACTGTGGGCCAGTGGTGCAATTTATCAACAATGCCTACTGAGTGTGATTCTTTTGTTTTGTATTTTTCTTTGCTCCTCTTTGCCTGTGACGGTGCCTTTCAGTCAGAACGACAAAGCAGGAGTAGCGTAGCAAACTCGGTTTTCCAACATCGGGCTGAAGCTGATGATCAGTCGGCACAAATTTCCTGTCACTGTCTTTCAAGTGATAGTATTCACCCATGCATTTATATAGGGCCGTCGCATTCACACAGCAGCGAGTGAACTGAATAGACTGTCAGTGCGGGCTGCGTGTGCAATGAGAAGAGAGGTCTTTTATTTACTTTATCTTTGATTGTTGCTGCTAACCATTTTCAGTTTTCACTGCTAGGAAGTGAGTGTGAGGAGGAAATGGTATCAATATCCAACAAATTTCAGTCACTGAGATTGAGAATTCGCACCACTGCTGTGGGCAGACATACCGTTGTAAATGCGTTGTACGCCTCAAATTGTATGTCTGTCACCATTTACAACGCTAGAACCACGGAAGCAACGCGATACCTGCGTGGTTTCTGTAGGGGAAAACGGTCCAAAATGGGGCAAAATGGCCTCACTCTTAAAATCACTCATATAATCTGTTGTAGTACATTTATGAACAAATATTACTATTACAATTCATAATTAGTTATCCATTTTCGAGCTCCATTGGAAAAATTGAGCAAAATCCTTTCATATTCACTCAAATTTAACGATTTGCTATTCTTCCACCACATCCGTAAAATTGTATTTCAATCCATTAAGAAAAAACAAACAACCATGTGTTCACCATAATTTTACATGCAATTGAGTCATTTTACACCACCATTTTGCCCCAGGCCTATTTTTAAAACATTTTTTAAATGCGTTAAAAAGTCATGAAAACCTTATTGTTTTGAATAGGAGATCATTGTGAAATGTAGCTGGGTTTGTAAATTTTGCACCTATACGTTGAAATGGTTGGGTATTTTTGTCTATATGGGCGAAAGCATCGAAAAAGCTTAAGGGGTGCATTTTGGACCGTTCTCCCCTACCATCATCGTACTGCTTTGTATGTCTCTCACCATCTACAACAACAAAATCGAATAGGAATCATGCGCTACAACCGTTGTACCCGTACCAACCCCTATGTGCGTTGTACCAGCGTTGTTTTGATTGAATCTCGCATTTTCAGAAGAAAAAAAAGCTTTCTTTCTCATTTGATTACTGTTGGTTAGATTACAGATACAAATTTGATTCATTGGATTTTAAAATATACAAGTTTATTTTGAAAATGTTCGAATCGCGTATATATTTATTTATATTTCAAACAAACTGGCATATATGTGTTCATACACATATGTGCTAATGAGGAGTTTTGCACTCGTTTCAAAGATAAACAAAAACTAGAAAACTTATATACCATATAATAAGTGGAAGATTTTTTATCTATAATCCAAATTAATGACTATGTATATTCAAGTAGAGAAAAAGAAAAACACAAGAAATATGGACGATTTAAATAGCCTGAGTTTTTCTGACTTTCCAGACCATTCCTAAGAAAATTCCATGCATGAAAATATGATGAATCCAAAATATAGAAAGTATCATTGCTTACAGAAATATATTTCCAATTTTTCATTTTCTTTTTGTAAAGCGGTCATAGAATCGAGACATATTTTTAACTCAAGCATGTACTATTAGTACTCATGAACACTATTGGAACTCATGAAATTCCTGAATTTTCAAAATAATTCTTTGCATAAGGGAAAATGAAATATTAAAATAACTGGAACGAGACATAAACAAGATCCCAGTTAATACTCTCAAGCGTCCACAATGTAAATTGGACTGAAAGTCAATAAAGATTTTGTATAGCCTGATCGTGATTTCGTATAGAGGATCGTTATCCTTGCAAGTTTGAATCCTCTAAGTTATCCTGAGTTAAGGTAAACTATATAGCAAGAATAGTTTGTAGAATGCCGGAAGTAATTCTGGACTTCCCTTGAAGGTTAATGTACATATTAATCACATCCATTAATAAACACGATGATAAAGTTTAAAAAAAATCACATGTTTAAACATTGTTTGTCTTGTGTCTTTTTTAAATTATTATCAATATTGGAATTTGAGAAACAGGAATATAAACATTTTTTAAAGAAATTCATGGAGTTTCGTAAACAATATACTAGACAAATTCATTGAGAATTCCTGCCAAACAAACTATCGAGAGAGCACTCATAAAGTTTTATGGAATCGTTGAAGACATTGAATTGAATAAGAAACTTTTGAATAAACTCCACAAATATTACATGAAGATAGTGTAAAAATCATTAACGTGAAAAAATGCAAATTGAAATAAATTCTGCCAACACCTGCTCTATGATATAACAAATATTTTTTAGACTCTCTCTCCAGTACTTGGATATCTCGACCTAGAGTACGTATAATTATAATATGACAAGCGCAATGCTTTAAAAGGAAAAAATAATACATTGGACCAAACTCTGCGTCTTGGTGATTGATCCGTTGCAGGAATTCGTAAACTAAATTTTCTCCACATTTTTCTTAAAATTAAGATAGGTTTCTATACTTCCTGCTCCGCTTGATCAATAATTGTTTTTTTAATGTTACTCTGAATTGCATTCGGCATTATTAAACTTTTGTTCGAACATTCACTAAAATAATTACCCATATTCTTGTTTACGTACGCACGTGCTTTCGAACGAAAGTTGATGCGCATTCTCGTTTACGCCAGGAAAATAATTCGAACGAATCAGATACGTTCGAAAGTATCGTTCGTCCTTAAACAATAATACGGGTGAATAATAGGACATCAAACCGAAATCAATATCTTTTGAATGACTTGGAATGGTTATACACGTATTACGTAAGCGATTTTTTGAGCTTTCTACTCGAGACGAGCCAGCCCAAGGCTGAAAGTCTCGCTAATAAAGACAAAAAAAAAAGCTTTCTACAGTATTCCCTTAGGAAAAAAAAAATCATGTGTTCTATTTCATTTGGATCGTTGGAAAATGATAGCTCTGACGTGGTTATTTTTGCGTAAAGTACTTTATGAACCTTCCCAAACACAATTGAGATTATTCAGCCCAGAGAAATATCATTTCAGTGTCATAGGATTGGATTGCTAGTAACTATATTTTAATTTGTTTTACAATTTTACATAGGACTAGCTTATAAGTAACTTTATTTCAAAGATTTTATGATGTTGATGAAGCTAACATGCTTGAAGGATCCTATACCATTGTCTAACAAATTTTGGTTATAAACACAAAGTGCAGGGCACAAGAACGTAATTCCAAAATTTTCACAAAGAGTAATATCCCGTCTGACCAACTTATAGGATCATTGAAGTTTTTCAGGTTCATGAAAATTCCGAATTGGAAATAGCTTTTGGAAAAAGCTATAAATAAATAATTCTCATAATACCTAAATTACATTTCTCAACACTGCTCAGATCCAGAATATTCGAGTGATGAAAGAAAATCAATTCACGCTATAAAGAAAACTCCTTGAAACTTGAGAAATAAGTACATTTCTATACATTTGTCGATACATTTACAATGAAGCTTATATAAAAGCAAAATTTCTAGAGGAACTTTTGTCGGAATTTTCTGTCGAAATTCTATGAAGAAGTTTCGAAGATATTCATAAGCAATCTCCCGAGAAGCTCCTGAGTGAATTCCCGGAGAAATTCCATGAGGGAGTCTGGGAAGGTGTTTCTGGGTAAATTCCTGGACAATTTTCGGAGGAATCTGAAAGAATTTTCCTTAGAATTATCAAAAGATCTGGTAAAATTTCCGAAAGAATCCTTGGGGCATTTTTACGGAGACTTTTTGATTTTTTAGGGATGGCATTCCAAAGGAAGTTCAGGAGGAATTGCTTGAAAATCTTTTGAAACATTCCTAGAGAAAATTCTGAAGGGTTTCATTAAGGAGGTGTTTCTGAAGGTATTGCTGGAGGAATTTTCCAAAGGAATTCTTGAAGGATATCCGGATAAACTCCTGGATTAGTTTTGGAAGAAGTTTCGGAGTTATTAACGGATAAATTTCTGGAGATTTTTTGGAAGAAGTCCATTAACAAATTCACGAAATCATAACTTGACCAATTATACCGAGGATATATGAATCAAATATTCTTTATATTATATTCTTTTACAAAATACATTGCTTTGAGATCTAACTTCATCATAAATCAGAGACGGTTCATGAATGTATTAATATCGTTATTTCAATTAGTTGTAGATGCGTTCGTCTTTGAAACGTATATCAACGATTCATGGTGATTCATATCATTATTCTTTTTCAGAAATGATTTAGTGTAATTGAATATCGACTAAATTATTTCCTTTTGCATAAATAACTTTGATAGAGTTTGACGATGATTGGTCAATAATAATAAATAATCAGCTATGGGCCATTTTAGGAAGCAAATTCGGTTAGCTGATCAAAATTGTATTATTAACTGATAGGACGTCTAAATCTTTTGTTTCGCATTTTCTCAACTGTCTCTCATTTGACAAATAGAAAGTAATTTTGGTTTTACAAAAAAGGATTATATTCCATCAATGATATTTCCATCAGCTGATCAAAATGCGAACCAATTTTTTTCTTCGCTGTCCCTATCGAAGTTCGGCACAGCCATAATTTATACCATGCTTTGATTTTTTTAACAGTGAATTATATTTCGGTACTTGAATGAAATTTACCCAGCATTTTTTATAACTTTCTTATAAATAATTCACATATTTCACATAATTTGCAAAATCTTGATTTTCAGAACAGTATTTTCAGTAGGAATGCGTACTTCCCGCAGCGATATATGGTTCACTCTTGTTGTGTATTTCTCTCTATTTTGTGTGGCCGAAATGAGAGCATGGTGGTGTTTGACAGTTTCTAATTGAATAGCGGGAGAGTTTCCAATCAGAAACAAAACCTATGTGAGCATACAGGATAGCAATAAAAAAACAACACAAATAAATGCCAACAACTATACTCGCATCAGCCGAAATCTACCCGTAGGTTGTTCTCTCTTCGCTTTTCTTCATATTCTCTCAGGTACGAACAAAATGTATGTCTGTCACCATGCTCTGTACACTTACAGCGCTGTACGCTTACAGCGCATTTACAACGGTATGTCTGCCCCTAGTATTACATGTTGACTATTTTTGTTTAATGCCGCGTCACAACGGACATCGAGTGTTGGAGCCTTGAATGATGATGCAGTCAGCCAAGACGATATGTAATGATAATGATGTGAGACCTCTTCTTTCGAGTCGATATTTATGATTTACTATATGAAGTTTAAATTTGAAATGAAAACATTGAAGGCTGAGAATGATTTTCTAAAACTTTCGATAAAGGCATTAAAGGATAAAACGGAACTTGTTTCCAATGTAGTTCATCGACAAGAAGTTGAAATCGATTCTCGATTACGAACTGAAATGTCGTCGAATGCTATTCTATTAGGAGTTCCTCGAGTTCCCAATAAAAACACCCTTGATCTCGTGTTAAAAACCTGTAAGACTATAGGGTATGATCTGGATAGACGCAACGTCGCGACTTGTACACGAGTCTCTTCCACTAAAAAAGGCAGTAATCCTATTAGAATTACCTTCAAGGACGTTCAGGTGAAAGAAAAATTTTTGCAAGCCAGAAAGATCTTTGGGCTTTTAACAGTATCCATGATACAAGGGATGCGTTGGCCAATGGGTTGGACTCATAAAGTTATAATCCGAGAAGATCTGTCACCTATGCCGCTGGACATACTTCGGACCATTAAACAACATCAAACCACCTTGAATATTCGCTACGTATGGCCAGGTCGAAACGGAGTAATACTAATTGAACACTACGATCATTCGAAACCAATTGCAATAAAATCAAAAGAAGACCTGAATAAGCTTCTTGAAGGCATCTAGAGCAAACTTACAATAATAGCAGTTCATTGAGCATATATACCAGAGCATGAAATATTCACATTCTTGAAGCATATTCGTTCCGACTTTTGACATTCGTGTTTTGATTATTCAAAACATAGAATGACTTACTCAGTTTACTTCTTTATAGATTCATTCAATTGATTACCATTGAATATGTTAACTACGCGCGAAAAAAACATAATAAGCCTTGATTGTACTGAGATTTGCCGCTAAAAATGCCCCTCAATTGAACGTCAGGATTAGATCTATGCCTATATTTATTTAAATCATCAAACATGTGTTAAGTTTTACGATAATTTGATAATTTGTGCAACTCAAATAAATACTCACTGACCCATATTCACTCCGAAAATTGATTGTGCAGAGCCGAATATGAATATGTTTAGAAGTGAAGTGACAAAGAAGGCCGACGGGCTTCATAAAAAATATTCGAATATTTAAAGCTCTGATATATACTATAATTATGGAGGTTAATAAGTCGAAAAACTTTTATCTGGAATCGACAGACGGCATAACATTACAAAATTCATTTGAAGGATTATGCTTGCTTCAAATAAATGCTCGTGGTCTGAATCGCTTCGAAAAATTTGATACGCTATGTGAATTTCTACGAATGCTGCCTGTGGCGGTGGATGTGCTGCCAGTTGGTGAGACTTGGATTAAGGAGGACCTATCTAAATTTTATAACATCCAAGGATATAACTGCGTACACTCATGTCGTGCATCTAGATGCTTCGTCTGGAGGGCTTTCTATTTGCCAACTCAATGGATTTTGGGTGCCACTATATTGGTTTGAAACTAATAATCAAGCCTCGCGAAGTCTTCGTACATGGATTTTACCGACCTCCAGATTACGAGTTCAGTCGTTTAATTGATCGGATGGATAATATTTTATCTCTAACTGATAAAAAATCTACGCATTTCATACTGGGGGATATGAACTTGCCAATCAACAATACTTCTTCTCGAGGAGTTCAAACGTATCTGCAACTGCTGGCGTCGTACAATATGATGATTACCAATACTGAAGTTACTCGTCCCAGCAGTAACAATATCTTGGACCATGTCATTGTTAATGCTGAGCAGTCCCATCAGGTTTCTAATTATACTTTGGATAGCAACTTGAGTGATCATCAGTACATTCTTACATTGTACCAAACTAAAATCCGCAGATCTTCTCAATCTTTTACAAAAGTCAACACGAACTTCAAACGACTGGACGAACTGTTTCACACGTTCCTAAACACATTCGACTTTAAATCACTGTCACCCAATGATCGTATATTAGCAATCACTGAGCAATACTTGCATCTTCGTCAATTGCAATCAAACAGTAGGTCCGTTGAAATTAAAGTTAAAAATAACTACTGTCCCTGGTTCAACCTGGAAATATGGGAACTGAGTCCAACAAATTGTATCAGCGATGGAAACGCAATCGGCAAGATCAACCTTTAAAAAATAAGTTAGACCGTGCAAATAAAAATCTAGCGAATTGTAAGAAACGTGCCAAAGCAGCCTACTATAGGAGAATCTTATCCGCTGATAACCCTAAAGCTCTGTGATCAAGAATCAACGAGTTGATTGGGAATATAGCTAATAAGGGTAAATCGATTTCACTTATAGCTAACGGTGATGAACTAATAGATCCGGCAAGAGTTGGCGATGCTTTCAATGACTTCTTTTCATCGGTTGGTGAAAATCTATCTAGCACTCTGAAAACCGATGGCGACGTTAATAAGTTCAGCACTATGGAGAGTTGTAATTCTTCCTTTTTCCTGGGACCTACATCAGAAATCGAGGTCTTGTCGATAATTAACAGTCTAGACGTATCTAAGGCAACCGGGGTTGATGGATTTCCAGTAGCAGCTTTGAAACAACATTCGGCACTTCTGTCCTCTATATTAGCAGCTTGCATCAATGATAGCATATGTGTGACGGATTATCCAGCATGCCTTAAGCGATCTTTAGTATATCCCGTTTTCAAAGGAGGTGATCCCATGGATGCTACAAATTACAGACCCATCTCAGTCTTACCTGCAATAAACAAGGTCTTCGAGAAGGTACTTTGTAATCGACTCAACAACTTCTTCGTGTACGTGTAAATTGTAGTGGGAGTATCTTTATAGATTTATCAAAAGCTTTTGATACAATTAATCATAGTATGCTGTTGAAAAAACTGTACGCGTATGGCATACGTGGTGCTCCTCTTATGCTTCTAAAGAGCTATTTGACTAACCGAAGTCAACGAGTTATGATAGACGGAGTTAAAAGTAAGGAATGTCCGGTAACCTGTGGAGTACCCCAAGGCAGCAACATAGGGCCTCTATTTTTCCTCACATATATCAATGACATCTCTAAACTACGACTAAAAGGGAAGCCGAGACTATTTGCCGACGATACGGCAATTTCGTATAAAGGTCCACAAGCTGTGAAAGTAGTTCAAGATATGATTCTGATCTCAGCCTATTTAGAGAATAACCTTCTAGCACTTAATCTAAGGAAAACTAAGATGATGATCTTCAGTTTGCTTAAGAAAGATAGAGAAACTTGTCCAAATCTGGTTGTCAACGATACAATAATTGAGAAAGTACCCGAATACGAATATCTGGGAATACATATCGACGATCGACTTAACTGGATCGTGCACACGCAGGTGATTATCTCTAAGTGCGCTTCCCTGTGTGGAGTACTACGAAAACTATCCCAGTTTGCTCCAACTCACGTGCTAATGAAAATATACCACTCATTTATACACACCCGCTACCAATACGGCATTGCTGCTTGAGGTTCATGTACCAAGGGTCACTTGAAACCGCTTCAGATTCAACAGAACCGCTGCCTCAAAGCTATATTCAACTTACCATATCGTTTCCCGACACGCGACTTGTTCTGTCTGCCATATCATACGGTACCACCTATATCAGGGATATACATGCTTCAAGTCGGCATCTGCATGTACAAAATTATCAACGATTCTGGTACCCTCCACAACTGGTCGTTTAGAAGTGCCCAACATCGACATCGTACAAGATATGCGGATCAGCTTCAACGGGTTGTATAATAAAATTCCTGAGCTCGTGAAAAGTGCTCCATCCGTTTTCGTGTTCAAGCGTAATCTTAAAAGTTACATAGTTAATAACGCTGTGAATTTGATAGAGGTCTAATAATTTTTGATGTTAATAATACTATCTATTAGGCTTATATAGTTTTAGGATTTTAGTTAAGTAAGAACAACACCTTTTAAAGAACACAAGTTTAGTAGGCAGAGTTCGCAATAACATCTATATTCACTTCAAGAAATGGAATAAAATGAAAAATGAAATAAAAATGAAAAAAGTACCCAGCTTTGCCCAGGTGTTTATTTTGCAAATGTCACATACTGAACTATTTGCAGCACCGCACTCTAGATCAATATCCGTGTGATTGTTTTGCATTCCTCAGCAACTGAGCCATAAATTCCCCCTAAATTCACCAACTGTTTGTGGGAAAGGGCCGTTTGGCCAAATACCGTTCGACCGAATGCCATTTGCTTGAACACCACTTGGCCGAATATACCATTTGGCTGAACAGACCATGGGTCGTTAGGCCGAAAGGGTCGTTTGGCCGAAAGGGTCATTTTGGTTTCAATGCACTGCTGTATGAAGGGCAAAAAACGGAGGCGGCAGACCCGTAAGCAGAGACACTTACGCGAAGCCATCAGAATCTCCTTTCGACAGTGTAATCCAACAGACTAATAAAAAGATTAGCAATCCTTTTTGAGCTTTTCGAGGGGTGGCTTCTTTGAGGAAGGTGCGTCAAATCCATTACAATTGTGGGGAAGTGTACACATCTACATGGATAGAAATTTGTATTTCCAATTAAAAAAGGAGTTTCTGAAGGAAATCTTGATGAAATTGTCAAAATCAATCTTAGAAGATTTTTCAAAAGAATTTTCAGAAGAGTTCCTTAAGGTAATTCCTAAGGTCATAAGAAGTTCCGAAGCAATTCCTAATGGAAATTTAAAAGAAAAAGCTGGTTTCATTTGTGGACGTTTTTTGTAGGAATTCCTAGAGAAATTCCTGACAGATTTTTTGTTCGAAGGAACTCTTGCAGTAAATTCCCAAGGAATTCTTGAGAATATCCGACTATCCGCCATCTCGATATTTTGGGAGTTTTTCTTGTCTTGTTTCTAGAGTCAAAACTGAGTTTGTTTCACTACTGTCCAGATTTTCGAAGAAATTCTTAGAGAAATATAGGAATTTCTATTTAAATTCCAATAGCTATTTGTTTGGGACATCCACTAAAAAATCATTCATTCCAAATTCTGTTCGAAAATCTTTTCAGGTTCTCGTTTGGTTATTCCTTCAAGAATAGAGTCGAAGTTCCTCCAGGAATTTCTTCAAAAATCTCTTTAGAAAAGCCACATGAATTAATTTGGACAATCATCCAAGGATTCCTTCAGAAAACCTTCCGGAAAGGCCTTTTATTTATTTTTCAGAGACTCCTTTGGAACTTTCTCCAGGAAGTCCTTAAAAAAATCCTTCAGTAAACTATACAAAATTTCTGCAGGAATAACTCCGGAACGAATCATAATATGGAGGAATTTTCAAAGGAATTTTCGAAGAAACTCCCGAGGGAATTTGAGTGTTAAACTTATTTTCAATTAAAAAAAACACGTAAACAACGATTTAAAAAATGAATTAATTTACAAACAAAATTTCCGAAGATTTTACTAAAGAATTTCAGAAAAGATTCCCGAAAGAATTCTTATAGGAATTTTAAAAGAAATTTACAAGAATATCTGGGAAAGTTGCTAAAGGAATTTCAGGAGGAATGTCCGAAGGAATTCCTATAGAAAATTTGGAAAGAATTCCTGGAGAAAGTTCTAAATGAATTCCAGAGGGAAATTTTGAGAGAATACCAAAAATATCTTTCCAAAATTTCATAAGAAATTGTTGAGGAATTACTGGAAGAACTTCTATTAGAAATTCCAAAAACAAATTCCTGAAAGAATTTCTAAAAAAAATCCTAAATCAAATTTCAAAGGTTTTGTTCCAAAAGGGATTTCCGAATGTATTCCCGGTATTCCTAAAACAGTGTCCGTAGGTATTTCTCTTGAAAGATTTTCCATGTGAATTTTCAAAGGAACTCCTAAAAAAGTTTTCGAATGAATTTCTGAAGAAATTAACAAAATACTCCGTAAAGATATTTCAGAAGCAATCCCTAAAGTAATTTCTAAGGTAATTTCTGAAGGAACTGTTGGAGAAGAAATTTCGGAACGAATTTCCGAAGAAATGCCTAAATCAATTTTCAAGGGAAGGGCATTACTTAGAGGAAGTTCTGAAAGATTTCATTAGGAAAATTCTAAACCGATTCTTAGAATTTCTTTTTCGAATTTTCTGAGAAGTATATTGAAGAATTTCCAAACGAATTTCTGGATTTATATCCGAATTACTTTCCAATGAACGTATGTGCTGTGATGCGGCAATATCCTAGTGGAGGATGTGATGTAAACTTTTACTGTGGACATACAAGCTACACCTATTAGGATGTTCACCCCATCAGTCTGACTGTAGCTAGTAATCCTCTATAATAAAAATGAGTTGAGATTTTTTTCCTGACGATTTAACTCGCTTAATCGATTTGCAAGATTTTTCCCTAATCGATTCGTTTTGGGATCCGCAAGGTTTGTATATAGGGTTGCTGCTCCTGGACTTCATCTCATAGCTCCGATATTGGTCTCACGAAAAACAAAGCAATGAAAAGGTATTTGGCTTGTTTATTAATTTTATGATTTTTTTCAGCAGTAAGCACGCATGTTAGCAAAAAGAAGCGACGAAATTGGTGCCGCATTTCTTTGTTTCGCGATGAGATGAATATATGTTCAGTGAGATGGAAAATGGAACAGTTCCCCTACAAAAAGTTTGTGAATTTAACGGGGAAATGTAAAACATCATTATAATACTATTTTGGGTCGGCTATTGAGGAAAACAAAACAAAGGAATGGAAATTGATCTAGAGTGCGGTGCTGCAAATGGTACATTGTGACATTTGAAATACCCCGGCAAAGCTGGGTTTCTTTCGCTAGTTGTACATAAAAATAATAAAAAGCATCATATGGCTTGCTTCGCGGAACTTTTTTTCTCAGCTTAAAATTATTCACGTCGATTCACGCCGCTGCCGAACATTGCTTGCGGCGTGACGCCGCCGACGCCGCCGCCGCTGGTGTAAAAATGCCCTTACGCCGCCGCCGTTCTCAAATACTTCGGCGCACAGGTCTAGTTCGACCCTATCTTCTTCTTATATATAAAAATGAAATGGTCTGTGTTCGTATCCGCATAACTCGAAAACGGCTGGATGGATTTTCTTCATTCCTTCAGCAAATATGTTCGTTATCGTTTCCGACGGGTTTATATTATATTTCCTCATGTGAAAATCATATGTAAAGTTGAGCAAATCGTGGAATACTGAAACAAAGATTCGTATGGGAATTCTGCATAGGCAGATGGCAACGCACATTTTCGCCTACTATGCAGGACAACGTCTGCCGGGTCGACTAGTTTAAAATACAATCCAGCGAATATCTCCGTGAATCAGGCTATTGGCCAGGATTTTGTTACTTTTCGTGACGAAATTGCAGGAGTTCCGCTTTTTTTGGGAGCACATGGGAACAAAATCAATTGACAAGATTCCCAAGGCTACCTTTAGCGTCATTCAAATCAATTTGGATTAAAAAGGACTGTGAACTGATTAGACTTGACATTTAGTCTCATGCGCCAACCATACTCATGGAAATAATAAAAATTACATTTTCTTAATATTCTTTCCTTGATGAGATTTTTGTTATTCTTATCCACAGATTATTTTTCCATTTATATTCATTAAAAAAGGATTTGGCACAGGAAATCAATAATCCCATTCTATTTCTCTTTTCGTATTTGTCTTTTGATATTTTTTCTTAAAATTATTTTTTCTTAGCCTTCTTCTTCTTCTACTTCTTCATTGGCATTACATCCCTCACTGGGACATTGCCGCCTCGCAGCTTAGTGTTCATTAAGCACTTCCACAGTTATTAACTGCGAGGTTTCTGAGCCAAGTTACCATTTCTGCATTCGTATATCATGAGGCTAACACGATGATACTCTATGCCCAGGGAGGTCGAGAAAATTTCCAACCCGAAAATTTCCTAGACCGAACCGGGAATCGAACCCAGCCACCCTCAGCATGGTCTTGCTTTGGGGCCCTTAGCCTTCTAATGTTTGTTATTTTCAATTGTCCTTCTTGTTTTTGTACGCGCCCATGTGAAGAGTGAAATATTTGTATTTTACCACAACTAACTTAATACAAAAGAAGGTTATGGTGGTGAATGATTCACTCTAAAATATTTCTAATTTCTCACACGGAAAATAAAAATTAACCCATACATTTTGAAATTTGCACAGCTCTTGAATTTTATCACAAGGTTTTTGTATGTCTCGTTTTGCAAGTGCGTTTGTTCCGTTTTTTCACCCAGATAATATGGTGAGCCTAGTCTAGTCTTAACATTACGGCAGATTTTGTGCAAAACCTTTGAAAAACAATTGTTTGTATGCTTTGAAAGCCAATAAACCGATATCAAAAGCCTGTGCTCCTGGGAAACAATTGACGTTCTTGATTTTACAGAAACTATGAATAGAATCAAAAATGAATTTGAATTCACTGTGTCCCACAGTAAGTTGCTTACGGCATTTTTCATGTTTAAGTTTACGAATAGCAGCTCCCAAAATATAAGCTAGACCATTGGTTTCTCTTGGTGTTGCTTGGTATTGTTCGTTTAGAGGGGGTAGCTTATATCGGAATGTTTCTTGTAAGTTGCGATTAACAGTTTCTTCACTCACTATGTCGTTTTCGTCACATAAAAGCATTGCTTTATCTGGTTCACAATTGGTGAATTCTTGGTGATTCTTTCACCGAGGCCGATAGAGCCGCATATTTGAAGGCAGCTGCAAATTGGTCATTGCATTGCAAATTCATTGCACCCACATCGCCTTCGAATTTCAGAAAACAAATTCTCGATGCTATCTTGGCACACGAAATTACAGCATAAATCGCTGCACCCAAACTCTCGCTTCAATTCTGCAAACAACCATTTTATTGCATTTATGTTGCCAATAAATCCACTTAGAAAATTAGGTTTTCGTTGCTTTTTCGTCAGAGTCTTTGATTGCGTCTCAGCCTGTAATATCAAAGATCCGTATATATATTTTTTATCTTTATTTGAGTGTTAAAGAGTTCATCACTATAAAGAATCGTATATTCTTTTAAATCTTTATTAAGGTGTTTTTTTTAATCTACAGACTAAGTTCAACACCGAAAGAATCGTATAGTTAACAACGCTTATAACTTATGTTATAAAATACCTCGGACACATCGAAGCATTCCTTGTACATGGCAGATAACACTTCTACAGCTTTTTCGATGAAATCCCTCCGGTAGCTGTTCTGTTTCCCAGATTCTGACTATTATCCTATGCAGACAATTGTCCAGCTTGTTTGGGCCCATCTTAATGAATTCTTCACCGTCCTTATCAGCTGCCTTATTGGTTTTAGCTGTTGGATGGCATACTTAACTTGTGTCAAGGTGGGGGCTAGCTGATTTCCTTCGTCCGTTAAAGTGGCGTAGTCGTCTCCTTTGCTACCTTGACCTTTACTGCATCTGCTCTCAGGTGTTTCTTGAAGTGCTGCTTCCACCTTTCGTTTACCACACGTTCGTCCGTCAATATGCTTCCATCCTTATCCCAACATGTCTCGGCTCGCGGCACGAAGCCTTTGCCCTGCTCTATCTCCTCGCACTCCGATTCTCCTAAAAAGGCGGCTCCGCTGTATCTGTTTCTGTCTAAAGCGTTCCAAGTTATGTCGGGTCCCTTGCTACAACACAACAGCCCGCGCTGCGTCCTTTTCCTCCATAATCTGTCTGCACTCTTCGTCGAAACAATCGTTCCGCAACTTTGTCCCACATACGTCCCACAACGTTGCTCTCCATTGCATCGTTAATGGCTGCTGCAACTGTACTCCAGCAGTCCTCAAGAGAGGCCCCATTGAGCTCACCTTCTTTCGGCAACGCTGCCTCGAGATGCTGCGCGAATTTAGTGGCGACATCAGATTGCTTCAGTCGCTCTAGGTCATACCGAGGCGGCCGTCGGTAGCGAAAATTTTTGATGGAGGATAATAGAGATTTTCATTATATGTACCGCCATACTTGAAGTCATTGCCAGCTCGATAATCCGTTTGCAGGGAAATCTCAGACAAAGTGATCTTGAAAAAGCTTCTACCTCCGTCAATTCCAATTTTCTTAATCCATTCAATTCCAATTTACCCGCTTCTTTCTTCATTTTTATTTATTCCTGCTTCCAATTTTTTCTTCTTTCTTATTCCTTCTTATTCCTTAATTCTTCCATCTTCCTTCTTACGTATTACTTGTTCCTTATTCTTCCTTCTTCCTTCTTTTCTTCTTCCTTCCATCTTCTTTCTGCTTTCTTATTTCTTCCTTCTTCTTTCTTCCTTCTCCTTATTCCTTCCTCTTTCTTCCTTTCTTCTCTTAACATTAATGAATTGCTCTTCTATTCCGTCATTTTCTGAATTACCCACATCACCATATACAATTCTGCAAACTGCTCACTGATTTTAAAATGACAAATTTTTCTGTATCACAAATGTTGGCCATGAGCAGAGTTATTATCCCTTGAATAAACCTCCTACTTCACCGCATTCTACTAAAGGGTTACACGCGGGGTTACATATCAAGTATCACTGATAAGCCATGGATGGTTTACAAGCGGCAACAGCAACGGAACAGCCACGGACGTTTGCATTGCCCATAAAAATTCTTCCTCCATGCTCCCGCTCGTTTCCTGAACAAACTCCGATAAAATTTTTACAAAGCCGCACCCGAAAACATCCCCGGCTATCGAAAGACACGATAGCAACAACGAAAGGGTTCGCCTAATTTACGACCCAGCGCACATTTTTTCCACCCCGCTAGGGACGAAACACGGAAGAAAGCATCGATAGACGCAGCATCCCCAGTAATTAAACAGACTAAATTTGCATACATTAGAAACTATATTTTATTAAACGGCGATGATCTTCCTGAACGAAAGGACTGGGTGGGCGAAGCGAATGAACGCAGGAAGGGTTACACGACGGAGTCGATTGGACTCGATACACAGCCTCAGATACGAAGCAACCCCTTCTTCAGCGATGTTGACGCTTTCATGACTCCTTCCCCTGGAGTGTGGGTGAAATTAAAAAATCTTTAATGTAAAATTATTGTTTTTCTGTCGTCCAATTTCTGCATTCTGATTCCCTTAGCTCCTTCTGCTTAAGAAGAGATTTTATTCGAAAGAATGAGACTTCTGTACACTCTTCACCAAGCCAGAGAAGGCATTGCGTATTTGACTTCGTCGGTGTGTTTAATCAGACGAATATTGGCATTAATGGAGATCCGCTTTATGGAAAACCCTTTTCCAAGGAGTACCCAGGTTTCCTGTTGTTTGAACAAACCGGTTGACTTGCGGGAGTGAATTCTTACAATAACAATAATAGAAGTAATAATGATGGCTTTCTGGTTTTGTGCTCCCACTTGCTGGATTGGATGGATTGTTGTTGAACCCTTTCGAATGCTATTCGGCAAATAGCGCTGGTGGTGACAGATAGAACAGAACAACCGGTGGAAGTCGCGGCAATGGCAACGGTCGGAAGTCATCCGTTGATGGCATTTTTGAGGAAATGGATTTGGCACGGCTTTCGTGGTGAGGAAAATTTATTGCTACAATAATATTTGACTCGGAAACTGTGCAAATAGGGGGAAGAAAGTGTTAATGGAGGTTTTGTTGGCAATATTAATATGCACAAAATGGAAATCAGAAACTGCGATAAAATGGAAGATTTTCAATAACGAGCTCTGTATTTCAATGATAATTTTATTACAGCATTTCGACATACATGTGTGTTCTGTTTTCTCCAGCTTCAACTGAAAAACGCCCGTCCAGTAGCAAATTGATTTTAATTGACAGTCAATTTCTGTGACATCTCAAGTGTTTCCCGTTTGCGTCCATTTGCGTTCGCGTGGATCCTCCGTCCTAATTTACATACCATTCGCCGGTCCCTAGGTCTTTGCGCTGAGTGGTGACCATCGCTCTTAGCATTCAGTCCCTTATTTATCGCCTCCATATCTTCCGTTTCGAACTGGGTATAGTCACTTTCCGCGACGAGCTGCTGATAATTAAATTATCTTCTTAATTACTTTTTCCAATTAAAAATATATCACTCGAAGAGGACGACTCATTTTTTCTCTCGCACTTCCTCTTGGCGAGTGCACTGCGCTACCGACCGGCTGGGGACGACATCCGAGGTAAAGATACCTTGCAGTCGGCCGGCACGCTTGGTTTACCCAAATATCGATATTAAAATTTTCTCCTCTATTTTTCATTTCCCACATAAAGCAAATGTCGGGCGACGATGAGGCTCATAGATCATTCGAAAGTTTTTTTTCCGTCTCTCGAACGCCTGTCGTCCTTCCCCCTGCTGGTGGACTTGAAGGTTGTTGGAAATTAGCAAGAATCAAAGAGAGATCTAACAGGCAAAGCAAGTCCGCTGCCCACCAAATTTCCGCTTCGTTCTGGTTCAGGAAATGTGACGGATTTATCTCTGCTTGTGATTTTGGGTTCCTGGTTTCCGCACTTTGGATTGAGTCATGCTGGAGAGATTGTCAGGGTACGAGGTTTTTCAAGCACGCTTCGATGATCGTATTGTATATGCATTAGTGGAAAAAGCAGCTTCGGGTGTTCGGGAAGATTGACCTTCTAAGCGGTAAACGATGAAGCGAAATTTGGAAGCAAATCTCAAATTAAGTAACGCAAATATGGAGACGATCTATGTCAAGAACACCCCAATTTCCAAACACATTTAGTATTTAGTTTGAGAAATTGGAGGAGCAAATTATAGTCAACCATGTGTCTAGATGAATATGAAAAGTTATGAACCACACTACGCTACAAAATAAAGATCAATGAACAAATTAAACCTTCTTTGAATACTAACAATCATTTTGTCAACATCGTGAAAGTCTCCAACGTAACTTTTCCAGCAATTTTTCCGACATACCGATAATCATACCCAGTTAACTATATACTATGAAGAATTTGTATTTTTTATTGCTTTATTAAAGTGAATTTGGACATTGGTATCAGTTCTTTACTAGACGATTATGATGCCAGTGCTGATATCAGCTTTCATCAAGTTGTATCCTGGACATGACCGTCAGTTGAACGTAGGATTACGTAAAGTGTATGTTATTTAATTTTGTAATTCTGATATATTTACAAACGCTGATATGAGGCTGCTGCAACCGCTATCGATGCCATCGTTGCGATTGAACTGCAGTTAACAGGTGTCCCAGACGGCTTTTCGGCATGAATTATTTTAGGGAATGAAAATGTGTGTTTTTCACTGGATGTCATAAATTCTCTGCGCATGTGTTTTGCAACTTGGGGAAAATTCCTCTTACTTTAACTTCATTGGAATGCGAATATTTTTTGCAGTGTTTTCATCCCGACTGGCGCTACCGATGGTAATTTGCCGCGTCACCAAGCGCTTCTTCTTCTTCATCATTGGCATTACATCCCCCACTGAGACATTGTCGCCTCGCAGTGTTCATTAAGCACTTCCACAGTTATTAACTGCAAGGTTTCTGGTAGCCGAGCTACCATTTCTGCATATATCATGAGACTAACACGAGGATACTTTTACGCCCAGGGAAGTCGAGACAACTTCCAATCCGAAAGCTGTCTAGACCGGCATCGGGAATCGAACCCAGCCACCCTCAGTCGTCAAGCGATTATTTGCATTTTGACGAAAGTTCGTCTTGACGCAACCCTCTATTGTGCAAATGGTGGTTTAAAAAAAACATATTTGGTTTCAATAATACGCCTTTGCATGGCACGGCAAATGCTGGGTGAAGCGTACCATTGGTACTTCGCGTACCTGAAGGAATAAAATAGACCCCATCTCGCGGTCCTTGGCCTCTTACCCAGCTACTTCTATCCCTACCTCCCCGTGGTGCTGACCGGGATACGAGCAACCTTAGGGAAGATCGGGTAACCAACCCCGGTGGGAACTATGGTCGTATGCTGACAAGGAAGGGGGGGTTTGCTCCTCTCCGGAGGTGCAAATCTTACTGAGCGTCTGTTCTCCATGTCAGGATCGGCTCACAACAGCGTCTGTTCTCCATGTTAGGGGCGGCTGATCATCGTCCGAGTGCCAGCGAGGGACTCTAAACTAAACTGTGCACACCATGTTGCATCGTGTCAGCATCGAGAAGGCAGCCCCTTCAACGCGATGTAGGTAGCGCAAGCCTGGTAAGGTAGCCTTCCGAATAAGTAGAGCAAACGGGTTGATTCAACGGCAACAGACCCGGCAACGAATAAAGGACAACGATTGGAAAGTCGGATCTTGGAACGTGAGAACTTTTAATGAACCCGCAAGTGTTGGGCTCCTGGCTCGTAAGCTGCAGAAGGTCGGCGTGATTGTGGAAATACAATTGCCCAGAACTGGACAACGTGAATTCCGGGCGGTAAATCCCATCGCGAACACTTCATTCAAGTACCACATCTACTATTGCGCGGGGACAGAGCAGAACGAGAAATTTGATTCATGGTGATCGGGAAGTATGAGAGTGCCCAACACACGATGTAAAGATTGTCATGAGGGATGCATAAATGCGCAGATCGGAAGAGAAAGTTTCTTTCGCCCTGTCATGTCATTGGTACGGAAAGCCTTCATTCCGCTTCCAACAATAATGGTCTGCGACTTGCAAACTTTGCTGCTGCTAAAGGGATGGCAATCAGCAGTACCTACTTTGCACGTAAGAATGTCCGCAAACACACCTGGCAACATCCGAGTGGAGACACTTGCTCACAGATAGACCACGTGCTGGTCGACGGATGACATTTCTCGTAAGGTTGTTATAGATGTAAGGTTTTTCAGAGGTCCGAATATCGACTCGGATCACTCCCTTGTAGTTGCAAAAATTCGGGCGCGACTCTCTAGCGCCACGAATTCACGAAACAACAGAACGATTCGTTTCAATATCAAACGCTGGTCAGTTGGAGGAGTGCCAGCGAGTGACGAACGAGAAAAAAGTTTAGGAGTCGAATGCTAGTGTCTCGTACCCGTTCCAACAGAGAGCGGTACAGTGCAGCAAGAGCAGAAGAGAAACGAATCCACCGCAGTAAAAAAGGCAACACGAAGAGAGTGTGATAGCTGAAGCGCAGGAGAACATGGATAGAAACGATATGCGGAGGTTTTACGCAACTGTCAATGGCGCGCGGCATAAGACTGCGCCAGTGTCCGCCATGTGCAATGACCGAGAGGAGAGTTTGATGACAGACAAGACTATGGTGGCAGACAGGAGGAAGGAGCACTTCGAAGGATCGAAGTGTGCCGCGCTCGCGTGTGAACGTGTTCTTGCTTTCTTACGTCAAAGTGTCATTCTCTTTACGATTCGGCTGGTGCATTCAGGCAAGTTTTTTTTTAATTATGATGTTTACGTGTGAAAAGGCGAACGTGAAAAAGCTGTCATAATCGGGAAATTTAGAAGAGCTCTGAGAAGATTACGATTTAGAATTAGATTTGAACTTTTGTTTAATCAGATTGGTTTAGTGTAGGACAACAGTGAAAATTCAAAATGAATAGTTTAGTAACGGAAGAGTAAAAAAAATTAACGTTCTGAAGGAGGGGTTGTGCTGAGCGTCCTGAGACGGCGAAAAAGTGGAAGAACAGGGTTGTCTTGATGTTACGGAATTTGTAGAAGGTGGGGGAAATTGGTGGTCGGAGGTTTGAGTTTGTGGATGGGGTCAGACGGAACAAAAGGGGTTGTGTGCTAGCTGCGCGGCCCTGAGACGGTGGGAAAATGAAAGTGCTGTGTTGTTGTATTGATAAATACGGAAAAGAGAGTAGTTTTGAGTTTGTGTAAGACGGAAGAAGATGTAGGGTGGGCATGGTAATCAGAAAAGATTGAAGGAAAAATAAAAAAAGAAAACTACGGTGATGCGATTGACGAATCAAATACGGGTGAATGGTATACCATTAACAAGTGTTCAAATGAAAAAAAGTGTATTTGAAGAAGTTTAACTGTGATTAGAACGATCGTTATTAGTAATTGCCAATTATAAAACTGTCGAAAGGGTATATAAGGGAATTGCGAGACCCAGCAGAGAGCCCAAAGAAAAGAGGGCAGTATCGTTTTAACCGGCAGTGTTTTCCAGAACGGACAAAGCTGAAGTTGTAAGTTGAAGAAGAAGGTGAAAGCTGGAGGGGGGAGAAGAAATAAGGGGGGAAAAAAAGAAGAAACATTTCTAGAGCTGGTGATAAAAAAACGGGTGACGGTGTGACAAGTGTACAAATGGGAGCAACATATTGAGAAAATGAGTAGTTTTGAGTATGTCAAAGGATTTTGAAGAAAGTTATTGTCCACCATAAAATATTTTTTAAACTGTTACGATAGTTTGAACTCTATTACTCTTGTTGCTGGTGTTTCTTCCTTCTATTTTCGTTTTTTCCTTTTCTTATCGTTCCAGACGGCGAGTAATGGCGCTTGAACCTAGGCATATAAGTACACTGATTGACTTAAGTATCAAGCACTTAAGTACTTGTCCATCAGTGTATAAGCCAGGGCACTAGGCTAAAAACTGTGTCCCATCCCAAGATGTCGAAGGAGTGTACAATAATCCTCTTAGCCAAGTCACTCCCAACGACTGATCATTTATCACTTAATAATGTAAACGGAGCGGTTGGTACGAGATGTTCTCGTTCTATAACTTTAATGTGGATTTGTTAATAATTGATTTTCACAAAAATATTCAACAACGCTGCACAGTAGGCCTGGCCGCTTTTATGTTTGAACTACATGTATGGTGTGCTTCAAACATAAATAATGACAAGAAAAATGTTAGAAATAGTCGATTCTACCATTTTCCAGGATTCTTCCAAGTGATGACTGTGTATGTGTAGACTAGACAGTAGGAAGGAGCACTTCGAAGATTTGTTTAACGGTGAAAATGAAGGTGAATTAAGGAGCAGGATGGATATAGTCGGCGACGGTCAAGCTGTGGAACCAGAAGAAGACTCTAAACGAGCTCTAAACGTTTGTGACCTTAGACGGATTGAAGCAGGGTGATTACGAGAGGAGAGAGGCGTGCAGAGGAATGGCAAAAGGATGGTGGTTTGATTTGCTCATATGCCATCGCGTGCGGAAGGGTTTTTCTATCGACGAGTAATGTCTCTAAATTTCTTTTGCCAGTGAAGATATATCAGCTTCCACACTGATATTCTTCCCTCCATCACAAAATTGCCCTCCGCTCGCTTTCAAATCGACTTCTATAAAAACATTCATGCCTGCCGTATCCTAACGGAACTATCAATTCTATACTTTCGCCTCTAATTCTATCATGAACATGAACGTCTAAGTTTGGAAGATGATATTAGCATTTCCATATCATTGAATATTTCTATTGAAAGGTCTCGAGCTTACCAGCATATTTAACAGATTTGTTAAATTGACGAAGCTCCATCAGTTGTTGTTTTGAGGAGTCCAAGTTCCCTCATTCAGGTCTTAATAGCTTTCCTCAGGTCTAGTCCGGTAGTCGATCCGAATTGGGTTCCATTTGCTTGATCCTCGGCTTGATTAGTTCTCGAGTTATGCAGAAATTAGTGTTCTATTTGTATAGGAGCCCCTCCTTCTTCTAGAGCAGGGATGGGTCTCGAACTACCATAGAAACATTTCTCGTCTTCAAAAACCTCTACATGCCAAACTTGGTTCCATTTGCTTGATTAGTTCTCGAGTTATGCAGAAATGTGTGTTACATTTGTATGGAACCCTTTCTTCTAGAACGGGGAGAGGTCTCGAACCATCTTTAAGAACCTTCCCCAGCATCAAAAACCCCTGCATACAAATTTTCACACCGATGGGTTTAGTAGTTTCCGAGTCTATAAGTATAGATAATAAAAAGCAGCTTCTCGAGCCAGATAGAAAAGCATGTGGGCCGTTTATGAAGTTTTCTGAAAAGCCTCATCCGGCCCGCGGGCCGTACGTTGGGCAGCCCTGGTATAAAGCATGCAGTAGCCGAGTATAAAGCAATGCTATTTGTTATTCTGCCATTGGATTCATGGGTTTCCCAGTAAAAAGTAATGTTTATTGTGTTTTCTTTTTCAAAAATAACGCATCTATCGAGATGCGTTTGCCTATGGTGGATGTGGTTCTTTCTTCAGTAGAAATCGTTTGCCCGCCATGGAGATTGCGATTTCTTCTTTGGAAGTAGGCCCGGATTAAAGTAATGGTGGATATGATCCCTTCTTCAAAAGTTGGCGTTTTCCCAGAATAAGGCAGTAATGCCTGCTTGAACAGCAGTCCGGCATTAAGCAACGGGAATCGAGGTTCTTTTTTGGGAAGTAGCCGTTTGCCTGAAACAAGTCAATGATGATTGTGATCCATTCCACGGAAGTAGACGTTTTGGTTGGGTATCCTTCCGAAAAATATCTTCCACCAGTCTAGATTTATCAGAACATATCCTCGATCTGCTTCATCTTTGTAAAAGAATATATGGAATGACCCTTTCTTTTTCACAGTTCCAAATAATGTCAAATATCAAATATCAAAATGACCCATTCTTTTGTTTTCAGTTCAAAATTATGCCAAATTTCCATTGTACAAAATGACCATTATGTCAAACGGGCTTTATGCCAAATGGCGTTATGCCAAATGACACATACCCGCGCCTTTCAAATCACTAACAGCGACAAAACGATGGTCGGAATATTGCGTAGAAATTTCACTTGAGTGCTGCTCTGCCGTAATTCGTAATCTGGCAAAGTGACGTATATGCCATTTTTCAAAAACGATGTTAACGAGTAGTGCTCATCGGGCTCTTTAACAGAAAAATGGAAATCATGTATGTTGTAAAATGGCGCATACGTTACTTTTTCAAATTACGGCAGTGCTGCTGTCAGCGATGGTCAATCGATAATTTCGTTCCGCTTAGATTACTGCTAGCCGCGTCATCTTCTGACAGCTGCTGAACGGCCATTGTGTCCGTTCTCCGTGATTGAACTGAGGACTAGAGCCCAGCCCGTAAGTTGCACGATTATGGTGATTATGCTTGCGATGCACATACGGAATTGGTTGATTTACCAATTTTTAACAAAACTTTTTTTTACTTTTTTTCGTCATTTTTTATTTTTATAAGTTCACCAAGTACTTGGCGAAGTTCATTTTTTCAATAGTTTAGCGCTTTAAATCTATTGTTTTAATAGTTGGGCAAAATCTCAAAGAGCTCGTCGATTTGTTAACACCAAAATCTCCAAAAATCGGTTGAGAAGACTGCTGAGCTATTAGCCAACACATGTAGACCACTTTTAATGTCCGTTGAATCTCATCCCTCAGTTGCAGTAGTCGAAACTCAATGATCCAATGATGAAGTGCACTGTTCTTCGGAGATACAACCTGTAGTAGTTGTTGGACCCAAATTAGGAGAATTACATCTTTCCATAACTGACTGAGAAAGGAAAAACGATTCAGATCAAAGGGTTTTCAAGAATTTTTCAAAGCGAAAAGTTTCTGGACTGAACACTGGTGGCCAGTGAAATATTTTTGTCACTGTCCAAAAGGCTTCCCTCCGGTTTATGTTGGTTATTAGGGCATTGCCAGCATCTGACTCCATGCCAGTGAAGCCTAGCCACTGGAGGAGACTGACGCCGGCAATCCTGTGCAGAGTCCAGTCCACTAAGATAAGGAGATGTATGCTGTAATCTACGGATAAACATCCTGGAAGCTATACGGAGCTACTGATTAAAATCCGGAGATAGTATGCTTCCGATTAGAGCTTGGCCTACGCGGTTCCGGGTGGCCCTGTTATTTGTTCTATTTGGTTTGGATAGGTTTTTTATGATATTAATCCTCAAACAGTTCTTGTTCAATAGAGGAGTTTTTCCGATATCCACAAGCAGGATGTCATCCACTTAGACAAAAGTGTGTATATTTTTGGGGAGGCCGATCGCATTCATGGCTTAGCTTAGCTTGGTTGATTGTTTACTTTATAGTTGCTAGTCGTGATTGACCGAGAAACAACGAATATGTACATCGCACCAATTGAAATCAATTAGTCTTTTTGACATTAGAAAACTATTCTTACTGTACATGCTTTGGAGTTTTAACCTATAACGATGCCGGCCTCGTCCTTTTAGTAAATTTAGGATTAGGAGAGAAGTATTAGTTTGATACTCATTGTTACAAGAGATCGAAAAATCATCTGCATCTCCGTGAGCGCCACCCGAAAGGGATAGTTGTATAGATAAGAAGGTTATCTATAGGAAGTCAAATATATAATTATTTTGTAATGACGTAAGTAATTTACTCACCCGTACAAAGCAGAACAAAGCATCTCGACGATCACGCGATCGTTCTGCATCCGATAGAAAACACGATCAAGCGCGCTCTCAAAACACGATTGATCGCGCAGTGATTGAATTACTTTCCGAATGCACAAAGCAGAACTAATCACCCAGATCCCACGATACACGTTTGATCGCGCACTCCATTGAAGATCCCATCCATGGCAACCAAAAGCAAGGTCACCGCTGTAACAGACTCCTGTGAGACCTCAGTCTAGTCTGGGTACGTCCTAGAACCGGAATAACCGATGGAAGCCCAGAAAGACTGGCGGGAGAGAAAACTATGCTCGAAAGCATGTATGTTCCCAGAGAAGCCCCAGTCCGCCAGCTGCTTAAGCACTAACGGAGTCCAAGTGCGGGTTAAAGCATTCATTCTCTTTGTCGAAGGCATTTGATTTCAGTCAGCTTCGTCTCGGGAAGAAAAATAGGTTTTGGAGATAGTAATGGCGTGGCAGGCGCGCCACACGTGTGTGTGCACACGTCAGGAAAAACTTGATTGGACTGAGGAAAACTAGTTTGCGACGAGAGGAAAGGTTTTTCAACATTAGATATCCTATTTCATATGAAAATGGCTGGTTTACTTGGGATCTCAGTAAGACGTATTTTATCCGACCACCAACGAAGAGCTTTTATTCCAGGGCGAGTACTGGTTTGAGAAATATAAGAACCAGCGGCATCAAGGACGATCTTTTTTCTTTCAGTTGTTTCCATTGAATAATTCCCAAGAAGCGATATAATTCCCCAAGTAGACGGGAGAAGGTGACCTCGCTAATGATACTACTCACCTTTTGCTAAATATCGGGGATCGTTCTGCAGGGGAGGTAAACATTCGCTACATTGATGGAAATGTTTCTCAGGAGTCGGACTCCAACGACTCGGAGTTCTTCGCTAATCTGAGGGACTTCAAAGTGAATCACCTGAAGGATCTCTTTCGCCACTGAGCGACGGATATTCGTACCAACCTTACAAACCCACTTGCTCTTTCCTCCGGGTGATCCAGAGAAGCGGATGGAGCACGAGTGACCTTCTGGAGAGGTATAGTCCAGGGGGAGAACTGTTGTTCATCATCAGTTCCAGGTTTGGCAGGTGGGTAAAAAAAATCCGTTGGTGTTCCACTGAAGCCAGAGAATGACTTCCAGTGGATGTGTTGGAGTTGGAAAGGAGCTGGACAAGTTTGGCGCAAACGATGGTAGTGGTCGGGTTTATCACCCGAGTTATGCATCCGGGTTGGGAAAGCGACCGGTAGGACTTATCGTCCGAAAAATGGGTTCGTGGTGCCCGTGGAAACTCGTTGTGCTTACAGCTTCATGATACTAGTGACTTGATGAGTTTGGATGTACTGTATATTGCTGCTTGAATGTTTGAATCCAACATCATCCGTCTATGACGAACAAAGCGTCTCGAGAGCGCCAAACTGGATTCGCTTGTTTCTCTCAGAGTCCTCCGGAGAAACAGCGCTAGATTTCCGTCTATCTTCCAGAACCGAGAGATATTCGCCAGTGCCGTTATGAGAAGGACGTCCGCATCTTAAGTATGGTTGGGGTAAGGTGCCTTTTCTGTCCGAATCAGGAGACGGCACAGGGATTGCAGTAGTGTAGTTTGTTTTTAGCACGTAAGAGGCGGCAGCATGCGGATTGTGAACGTATGGATTGAAGATGCGGTTAGGGTTTGTGGAAGGTCCACCACATATCTATTTGATAGTATGCTGTTTTTTGGGGCATTCTTGGGGCCTTTAGGGTCAGGTGAGGTGTTTGTTAGACTCCTTTTGAAAGAATATTATTTATAGAGTTGATGCCCCGCTCCCACGTTCAAATGTTATTACATGCAATTTTCCATTTTATAGCCAATTCAGATATGAAGTTCAAAGGCTTTTCCAGACCTAAGCGATTTCATCGCCGCGACAACTAGTCACTGCGATTCTATCGTTGGGTCGTTCCATGTTCCATTTACGCCAACATATCAACAACGACAGAATCGCAGTCGCCATGCGATTGTCGCGTCGAATGTCTTTGGGGGAGCTTTAATATCGAAGATCGTAGACTGATTTTTTTTCGTTTTTTAGCTTGAAGGTTCATATATGATAACACAAAATTTCTTTCCTTTATTATGAATCATGATAATGACGTAGGCGCGGTGAAATATGAATCTGGAAAAGTTATTCCATTTAACATATCTTTCGGAACACCTCACAAGGTACCATTTTGGTTATCAAATATTTTCCTACGACATATAAAGCTTGACAAATTCTTGCAAATTTGCCCTCACTGTGCGCTAAGTGTTTTTTGACAGGCCAAAATAAATTACCTTTTAGGTTCCGCGTCGGTTAGCTCCGTAGTGAGCAAATTCCGCACCTATTAACTCTTCACTGGTACTGAAGTGCTATAGCAAAAGAACTGTCTTTGCCATCCCGATGCCGCTTTTTCGCACCATTGTTGTTGTACTCAACCCCGTGAAACAAGCACTAGTTCTTGAAGCCACCGTTTGTTGGTGTGGCGCTAGTGCTGTTCTTGAAGTTTAAAGCTCCGTTTATATTGTACCGTACATTTCGCGCAGGTATTTAATTATGTATCGCAAATCGATCGTGAAAATTTAAATTTCAATAACTTAAGTTACATTGTTCTGTTTTCGTCATTAGTTCAACATTTTACTTGCGGTAATGGCTGCCACAATATAATTATCATCAAAATCAGCAGAAATTATCATCGAAAAAAACAATAAATTAATTTCGATAGCCGTCACAATTTAACATGTTCTGGTAAGGTGCAATCTATTTGACGTTTGTCTTGTGTCGTTTGTCATCGCAGTGATCATCATCATCCTCATGAATTTATCATTATTGGCGAATAAAGGTTGCATGAAGATGAAGAAGTCTAAGGATAATATTTGAAAAAAAATGTACGAGGAAACATACGGGAAGTTTTTTAAAACTCTTCAAAAATTTTAGGAGCAATTTAATTAAAAAAGGTTAGCAGTACTTGGCTGGACTTTCCTTCTACTGCATAATAAACGCAATTTTTCGGTTATAAATTTTGTTTTGTGATATCACACTTGATACACAGTATGAGAAAAGTCCAACCCCGTACTGCTTTCCGTTTTAAATTTGCAATTGCAAATTGCAAATTTGAATCGCTGCAATCTTCTCATTGAAGCATGTCAATCGAAAGAAAGACTTTGCTTTAGCTCAAATTACCTGTGCAAATTGAAAATTCATTTTTGAACAGCCTAAAAGGGGGGTGTCCAAAATGTGTACATTTGGGGGTCCAAAATATGTTGCACTTTCCAAAACAAAGAATATTTTCGTTTCAGATTGTTAAAAATCTCAGCAATTTATAAACATCCGATGCCCATTTCAAACTTCCTTTTCATAAATAAGACTTTCATCTATGAAATTATGTGATTTTAGCTTGTATCATACGTCTCATTTGAAAGATATAAGCGGATATTGGGTAGCACTTCCTCTAGGGGTTCAAAATGCAACATTTACCCTAAACTTGAAAGCTCCAGATTTAAAAAATACCCAGTCTTAAAAAAGACTGGTGCACCTCCCAAAACCATTAAAACGTAAATCTATCAAAAGTAATCTTGCTCTGCAAGCAGGGTTATTCGATAATTATTGAACTGCCTCTATGAGATATGAGACAGCACATCTACTTTTCAGTTGACGAACTCAATTCATCTATTTGAACTTGACGCATTAGCTCTTTGGTTACAAACTTGAGCTCACTATAATGTGGGCGTCGAAACTAAGATAAATTAATCTACTTAGTCATTGTACGTGCCATCGACAGGTGTTTTATGAAACACTATTGGAACCTTTTTTCTTTATATTTGATCTGATCCAACTGGAAGTGGATGTCGCATTGTGGATAAAATTATGCTTTAAACTGGACCATTTGTGTGTTGACATAATAATAGTTTTTTGAAACATAATGGACTTAGTGTAAAAGTCAGGAGATTAAAAATAATAACTATCGAGCTGCCAATGATCATGCACCGGAAAAAAGTTCTATTAGCTGACGAGAAACCTAACCATACTGCTCATGTCGCAAATGTGTAACATTTGAATTTTTGTCGATTATGAGTAAATCGTTAGAATCCTAAGTAACCTAAAAATAAAATCATGAGTTCAGTGCGTGATCTCTCTTGTTCCGGACAGCAGAACGATCGCGCGGTCGGCCAAATTATTGTGTTCTGCATTGCGCGGTCGGCAATAAAATTAATCAGCTCAGTGCGTGATCTCTCTTGTTTCGAAGCGGGCTTGGTAGTCATATGGCTACTGCTTCTGCCTCATACGCAGGAGGTCGTGGGTTCAATCCCAGGTCCGTTCCATTCTCCTACTTTGTATCTTTCTTTTTATTTCTCATGTTCTAGCAATCGCTAGAACTGGAAATGGACTTCCATACCGTTTCCATTACTATTCCTATACCTTCAGCTTGAGTATTCTATCAGTAATCTGCTAGAATTGGAAATGAACTATAGAGCTCGTTTCCTACATCCAATTAGAAATTCCATCAGTTACCTTCTCCTATCTATCACATTGGCAGCTCGTTAACCAAGACGGACCTCTGCCTCTCCAACCTAACCCAGAAATTCCAACAAATTCCGCATGAACTCGTGGCAAGTACAGAGGTATATTCGGCTTGCAGTGGGCGAGTGATTGCATCATCATTTCCTCCCCCTTCCCTATATTGACTTGCATTCTGACGTGGCAGGCGCCAGTATGACCTAACAAATGAGATCACCAGTACTTGAACATTGAAGATGTGTGCTAGTCCCAAGCAAACATCTGTTGGTTCCCTGTGCAAGAACAGCTGATCTGGTCATAATGGAGTAGCAACTACGAGCAGTCAATCAAGCTCAAGCTCAAGCTCAAGCTCAAGAATCCTAAGTAACCCAAGAATAATATCAGATTAGTAGTGATTCAAATTGTACTGCTGCATTTAATTTTAATATGAATCTGAAACATGCATTCTCCCAGCAGCTGCCTCAGATTAATTTAAGTTCAGATTCACTGTTGCACAGCTTTGTTCTGTTTTCTGCAGCTTGAATCACGAATTTCAAATTTTGTATGTTTGGCGATTGAACGCGTTATTTTAACTACGGAATTTAGATCAATGCACTTTGCAATTACGCCGCATTTCTATGCAGCAAAATAAATAATTATTTTATTTATTTAAACAAAATTCAAACATGAACTGAAAACTGCTGGAGATATCAGCGTTTTTTTTTATTTTGCTTCAGATTCCAACGAGAATAGTGTTCTTAAATTTGAAGGAAAAATAAATCACTGCTGATCAATCAGGTAATTGGTTTGCACACACTTAGCCTATTTTTTCTACTTGCATAAAAATTTGTTTTTTTTTTTAACAGAACGATGCATTAGAAATTAAAGGCCCACTCTTTATCACAATGCCAAATTTTTGTCAAATTCCTTTAGATATCTATCAAACCGTTAAGATATCGACATGGGTATCAGGCAAACTTGACAAATTTGTTATTAATAATAATTTGGTATTTGTTATTGTGACAAATACAGTGCTGATAACTTTTGGGCTATAACGAAACATGTGTATCTGAAATTAACGAATCAGCTATAGAGATAATTGCAATACATTTATGAAACATATTTTAGATGCTGCGCTTTTTTTTAAACTGTTTCTTTATTTTTTATTCGAATTAAATCTCTCCTCGAGCGATATTGTCGCATGCGTCACTGTGTTCCGTGCTTAAAGCCACTGCTTGACAGCTAGCACCAAGTTTAGCACCAAGTTTTCGGCTTCAATCAAATTGTATGCAGATGACAGCCGTTTCAGGGGGCTGGTTGTACTAGGTAAAAGGAGCACACAAAATGTTCTTTGGACGTATGAAAAGCAAAGTTAGAATTTTCATGTTTGATAGTCTAATAACTTACTACTTTCGTAAAAAAGGAAAGTTTGTCCTGTCGCTATTAGACATGACTCAAAAACTTTCCAATCCTACTCAAGTTTGCTTATTTCATATTATTATTATACGCAATTGTAAAAACATTGTGATTAATTTACCTATTTTGTTGCGCTTAGCATCTCCATCGATCATAGCATACAACTAAGAAAATCAAACAATTATAATGATTGAGAAATGGAAACCATTGTGCAAATGAAATTTCGGTCACAATAATGGAAAAATTCAATCTCAACCATGCCAATTTTACCAAAAGTATTCCAACAAGGGACGTAAGACCTCGGAGAAGTAGCCAAGGCGGATTTCCACTTAGTACCCCACTCTGATGGCCGACTGAACAGATTTGAAATTCTAATTAATGGCACAAAACCACGGCGTTGATTGTTTGCTTAGACTGCGGCAGCAGTTAGTGATGAGCTTTTAACGGGGTGCTGTCAAAAAAATAAAAAACTAAAACGAAAGAAATGCAAACAGAAAAAAAAGAAAACAACCTCCACCACCTAAGATCATCTGCCGGACATGTAGTCGGCTTCGGGGGGGCAGGGCGCTGAATCAGAGCGATTTTTCTTATCTCCACCACCGTGCGCGCGGCTGTTCCATTCCATTTCCACGAATCGGAAACCAAGCGGCGTGCGTCGCCGGCCAGGCAGCAGCCGTCGCTCGCTCGTTCTCGGTTTATTTTAAATAATAGTGTGGCAATGATAATTCCTGCACTTGCGGCTTTGGGGCTGCTGCTAAGTGTATCAAACGCAATAAAAATTCTTCACTCTTCTCCGCGCGTCCTATCTCTGCATCACGGCACGTACCTCGTTCGTTTTGCCGGGCCATTTTCTTTCCACTGGGCGGGGGGGGGGGTGTATTTAGTGATCATCATCACTGTGATCTAATGCTTTCCGTTCACTGAATTCGTTCACTTGTTCTTGCGCTGTTCCTGTCTTTATGTCTTGAGGTGATGTTTAATGTTGATTCTGGAGACGCCTATCGGTCGGGGTAATTAGGTTCAATGACATTTTCCTCTTTGAAAGAAGAATAGGTTGGTTGGTTATCTTTTGTTTGCTTAGTGAGGTGGGTACGTTTCTTGCCACTTTTAGAGCAGATTGTATAACGATAATATTGAAACGAACCATATTTACAGTTTACTGTTGAACAATCTAGATTTCTCTCAATTATAGGAGAGAATTATTGTACAGCAGATAAAGATGCAATCCATCAAACATTCTTGAATTAAATATTTACCTTATCAGATTTGTGAAGAAAGTAAATGTTTTTTTTATCATAAATGGCAGGATTGTATTTCATTTACAACTTTACTAATTGCATGCTCTCTAAAATTGTGCTCGAACTGATCAAGACGCTTAACACGGATTCAGAGGGAAGTCATTTATCGTAGCCAATACAGATTAAACGATAGCCATTCAATGACAAAATTGAATTTCTGGCTGAGAACTATGTGGAGAATGCATTTTCATACGGCTTTATTAAACAACCTTTAAGTCAATTGTTTCTCATGTACATGTTCTAATATTCGTTTCATATACATGCATTTATTGATTTTTCCCTATTGACTGTAAGGACGTGTTCAACGCCGCTCTTAATCTTCACCATAATTGAGTCTTTGAGAATGACTGCCCAATTTCAATAAGGCGGTTAGTGAGCTCAATGTTATTTTTTTTAGATCCTGGTTGAAAAAAAAGTGGGGGAAATACACTGGGGTCACTTTTTACGCGGTTTTTTACGCGGATTTAAGAAAAAATATTTTTTTACCCAATTTTTCATGAAAAATCCTGAAATTACGTGAAAATCGTAAAAAGTAGATTTTTGATCGAATTTAGCATAGGTCGTTTTTTACGCGGATTTGGGATTTTACGCGGTTTTGGAAAAAAATATTCTTTTCAAGGGAAAACTCTTAAAGCAGCGGTTCTCAACCTGGGGTACATGTACCCCTGGGGGTACCTTCGCTGACCAAAGGGGGTACCTCGGACAAAAATGCGTAATGGCGGATGTATTACAATTCCAATAAACACTTATTGATCAAGTTTTGGTAATTATGTAATTTTTGATACCAAAACTTTGCATTGTACATGATATGGATGGCGATTAGTAAACGAAAACCTATTAGGGGGATCACGCAGCGCCGGACACCTCCCAATACCTAATCATCAATGAGAATATTTTGTGTAAAAGGTATACAAGTAAACATAAACCGGATAACTAGAGAGGTTTTCGTGAAATGGATTATGTGTCCGGCACTGGGGGATTTCCTCCTATTCCTGCCACTACAACCATAATTTAAGAGGTCTATTGTTGGTTTTTAATTTGAGAGGCATGACGACTTTTTCTCAATAGCTTCGTTACAAGCAGCGTCATTCACAAAATCATTCACAAATCTCAACTATCGAGCCCTTCCGCGCGAACAAACTCGTTCGCGAATTAGAAGGAATGCATCACGACTGAGTTTTTAAAGCAAGTACGTATCGTTTTACTCATTTGCCAAAAAATAAGCCTTTCACTCCAATTATTTATTCAGACTAAGGCCGAAGTGGCCTGTGCGGTATATAAGAGTCTCTTCTATTCGGCTCGGTCCATGGCTACACGTCGCCAACCACGCTGTCTACGGAGGGTCCGCAAGTCATCTTCCACCTGATCGATCCACCTTGCCCGCTGCGCACCTCGCCTTCTTGTGCCCGTCGGATCGTTGTCGAGAACCATTTTCACCGGGTTACTGTCCGACATTCTGGCTACGTGCCCGGCCCACCGCAGTCGTCCGATTTTCGCGGTGTGAACGATGGATGGTTCTCCCAACAGCTGATGCAATTCGTGGTTCATTCGCCTCCTCCACGTACCGTCCGCCATCTGCACCCCACCATAGATGGTACGCAGCACTTTCCTTTCGAAAACTCCAAGTGCGCGTTGGTCCTCCACGAGCATCGTCCAGGTCTCGTGTCCGTAGAGAACTACCGGTCTAATGAGCGTTTTGTAGATTGCCAGTTTGGTACGGCGGCGAACTCTATTCGATCGGAGCGTCTTGCGGAGTCCAAAGTACGTACGATTTCCAGCCACTATGCGTCTCCGAATTTCTCTGCTGGTGTCATTTTCGGCAGTCACCAGTGAGCCCAAGTACACAAATTCTTCTACCACCTCGATTTCGTCACCACCGATGCAAACTCGCGGTGGGTGGCTCACAATTGTCTTCTCTTGAACCTCTTCCTATCATGTACTTCGTCTTCGACGTGTTGATGACTAGTCCGATCCGCTTAGCTTCCCTCTTCAGTCTGATGTAGGCTTCCTCCATCTTCTCAAAGTTACGTGCCATAATATCTATGTCGTCGGTGAAACCAAATAGCTGGACGGACTTATTGAAAATTGTACCACTCGTGTTATTCCCTGCTCTTCGTATTACCCCTTCCAAAGCGATGTTGAATAGCAAACACGAAAGACCATCACCTTGCCGTAACCCTCTGCGGGTTTCGAAGGGACTCGAGAATGCCCCTGAAACTCGAACTACGCACATCACCCGATCCATCGTCGCCTTGATCAACCGTATCAGTTTATCCGGAAAACCGTGTTCGTGCATTAGCTGCCATAGCTGGTCCCGATCGATTGTATCATATGCGGCTTTGAAGTCGATGAATAGATGATGTGTGGGCACGTTGTATTCGCGGCATTTCTGCAGTACTTGGCGAATGGCGAACACCTGGTCCGTGGTGGAGCGTTCGCCCATAAAACCCGCCTGGTACTGCCCCACGAACTCCCTTGCAGTTGGTGCTAGTCGACGGCATAAAATTTGGGAGAGTACCTTGTAGGCGGCGTTCAGCAATGTGATTGCGCGGTAGTTGCTACAATCCAGCTTATCGCCCTTTTTGTAGATGGGACACACGACACCTTCCATCCACTCCTGCGGCAAAACTTCCTCCTCCCAAATCTTGGTAATGACCCAGTGCAGCGCTCTAGCCAGTGCCTCACCACCGTGTTTAAATAGCTCTCCTGGTAGTTGGTCAACCCCAGGGGCTTTGTTGTTCTTCAACCGGCCAATCTCCTCCCGGATTTCCTGGAGATCCGGAGCCGGGAAAATTATGTCCTGCGCGCGTTCTCCCAGGTCCATCACCATACCGCCATCTTCGTCTGCCACATCGCCATTCAGGTGTTCTTCGTAGTGCTGCCGCCACCTTTGGATCACCTCACGCTCGTTCGTAAGAAGGTTCCCGTTTATGTCCTTACACATATCAGGCTGTGGCACGTGGCCCTTACGTGAACGGTTTAACTTCTCATAGAACTTTCGTGTGTTATTAGCGCGGTACAGTTGCTCCGTTTCTTCACGGTCTCGATCTTCCTGCTGCCTTTCACTCCAAAAAGCGTTTAAAATCAATTTGTTTGCATTTTTTTGTTTACACACGCATTCAATGCGACAAATCACAACCTACCATGATTCAAATAGATGATTCAACTTCAGCACACCAATGAATCGTTCATGAGTTTTGAGATGTTTAGTTTTTACCAATACTGATTGCAAGAGGCTTGGAAGCCTCCATCTAAGCAGCCCGTAAGATCTCATTTGAGAGCCTCCGAAGCCTCCTTCAAGAGGTTCGGAAGCACCATTCAAAGAGGCTCGGATGCCACCTGAAAAGTGGAAGCCTTTCAAGAAACGCGGAAGCTTTCTTTCAGGAGGGTCGGAAGCCTTCTTACAAGAGGCTCGGAAGCCTCCTTTCAAGAAACTTGGATACCTTCATTCAAGAGGCTCGGAAGCCTCTTTAAAGTGACCTGGGGTCCTCCATTCAAGTGGCTTGGAAGTCTCCTTCCAAGAGGCTCGGAAGCCTTCTTTCAAAAGGCTCGGAAGCCTTCTTTCAAGAGGCTCGGAAGCTCCTTTCAAGAAGCTCAGAAGCCTCCTTTCAAGAGGCTCGGAAGCTCATTAAGGGCTAAGAAGTGTCCTCAGAAGGCTTGGAAGCCTCCTCCAAGTGCATTGGGAGCCTTCTTCCAAGATGCTCGGTAGCCTCCTTCCAAAAGGCTTGGAAGCCTCTTCCAAAAGGCTTGGAAGCCTTCTTCCAAAAGGCTTGGAAGCCTTCTCCAAAATGCTTGGAAGCCTCCTTCCAAAAGGCTTGGAAGCCTTTTTCAAAAAGTCTTGGAAACCTCCTTCCAAAAGGCTTGGAAGCCTCCTTCCAAAAGGCTTGGAAGCCTCCTCCCAAAAGGCTTGGAAGCCTCCTTCCAAAAGGCTTGGAAGCCTCCTTCCAAAAGGCTTGGAGCCTCCTTCCGAAAGGCTTGGAAGCCTCCTTCCAAAAGGCTTGGAAGCCTCCTTGCGAAAGGCTTGGAAGCCTCCTTCCAAAAGGCTTGGAAGCCTCCTTCCAAAAGGCTTGGAAGCCTCCTTCCAAAAGGCTTGGAAGCCTCCTTCCAAAAGGCTTGGAAGCCTCTTTCCAAAAGGCTTGGAAGCCTCTTTCCAAAAGGCTTGGAAGCCTCCTTCCAAAAGGCTTGGAAGCCTCCTTCCAAAAGACTTGGAAGCCTCCTTCCAAAAGGCTCAGAAACCTCCTTTCAAGAGGCTCGGAAGCCTCCCTTAAAGAGGCTCGAAGCCTCCCTTCAAGAGGCTCGGAAGCCTCCTTTCAAGAGGCTCGGATGCCTCTTTTCAAGAGGCTCGGGAGCCTCCTTTCAAGAGGCTCGGAAGCCTCCTTTCAAGAGGCAAGAGTCTACTTTCAAGTGACAAGATTCAGAAGTCTTCTTTTAAGAGACTCGGAAGCCTCCTTTCAAGTGGTTCCAAACCTTCTTTTGAAAGGCTTGCGAGCTTTCTTTCAATAGGCCTGGAAGCCTACTTTCAAGAGGCTTAGAGTCCTCCTTTTAAGATCCTCGGAAGCTTCCGAATGTCCTCAAACTATGTATAAAAAAATTGAAATTTTGTTCACGGAACAGCTAAAATTGTGGGGGGGGGGTGTACCTCAATGAATGTAAAAGCTCGAAGGGGTACCTCTCCAGAAAAAAGTTGAGAACCACTGTCTTAAAGTATTTAATGGAGGTATGATGCTCGGTCTTCAGAGTGAAGGCCGTCAGTATCGAAGTAAGAAATGAGGAGTAATGTGTGAGATGTGAGAAGTAAGAAGCAAGAAGGGAGAAGTAAGAAGTGTGAGATTAGAAACGAGAATTAAGCAAGTCAGAAGTAAGAAGTGAGATGTAAGATGTGAGAAATGTTACGCGAGAAAAAAAAAATTCGAATTTTCACGGAAAATGTTTAATATTTCAACGAAAATTTTTCTGGAAAGATTTTGGATTTCTACGGGAAGTCCTTTGTATTGTCCATAAGAAATTCTTCAAAAGATTTATTGGAAAACATTTAAAACAGGAAAAGGTCGTCGACCAAATAACTTTGGGCTAGATGGACTTCGGTCAAAAGATGTGCTTGGTCAGACTCCATATTTGGCCTAATAACTTTTGGTCAAATTACTTTCTGCCAAACGACAAAAAATCTATTTCAGCGAGAAATTCTTCGGAATTTCCACTCACAGAGAGAATCGAGAAGGACGAAGCAAAAAGTGAATGATGAGAAGTAAGATGGGCGAAGTGAGAAGTGAAAAGTGAGAAATAGGAAGGAAAAAATGAGAAGTGAGAAAATGGTAGCGAGAAGTGAGGTGTGAGATTTGGGAAGTGTGAAGTAAGAAATGATATGCGAGTAGAGAGAAGTAAAAGATGAGCAGCGGAAAGCGATTTTTGAAAAGTGAAAAGTGAGAAGTAAATAGTGAGAAGTGGAAAGGGAATTGTGAGGAGTCAGGAGTGAGAAGCAATATGTGAGATGTGAGAAGTAAGATGTGTGAAATAAGAAGAAAGAAGTATAAAGCGACAAGTGAGAAGTAGGAAGTGGGTAGCGAAAAGTGAGAAGTAAGAAGTGAGTAGCGGAAAATAAGAAGTGAGAGACGAGAAGTGAATAGTGAGAAGTGAGAAATGAGATAAAGAAAAATTAGAAGTGAGAAACGAGAAGTGATAAGTGAGAGCTGAGAAATGAGAAGCTACAAGTGAGAAGTGAGATTTAGAAGTTAGAAGTGAGAAATTCAATACGAGAAGTGAGATGTAAGATGTGAGAAACGAGAAGTGATAAGTGAGAGCCGAGAAGTGGGAAGCGACAAATGAGAAGTGAGATTGAGAAATGAGAAATTCAATATGAGAAGTGAGATGTAAGATGTGAGAAGTGAGAAGCGAGAAGTGAGAAGTAAGAAGCAAGAAGTGAATAGAGAGAAGTGAGTTGTGAGAAGTGAAACGTAAGAAGTGTCGAGCTACAAATGAAAAGAAGTAGGATGTGAGAAGTGAAGGCAATAAGGATGAAGTAAGAACGGAGAAGTGGGGAGTGTGAAGTGAGAAGTGAGAACCGAAAAGTGAGAAGTAACAAGCGAGAAGTGGGAAACGAGAAGTGAGAAGTAAGAAGTGAAGGTGAGAAGCGAGAAGTAGGAAGTAATACACATATGAGATATGGGAGAAGTGAGAAACGAGAAGTGATGAGTGAGAGCTGAGAAGTGAGAAGTGACAAATGAGAAGTGAGATTTAGAAGTGAGAAATTCATTACGAGAAGTGAGATGAAAGATGTGAGAAGTGAGAAGTGAGATATGAAATATGGGAAGTGAGGAGTGAGAAATAAAAAGCAACATGTGAGAGGTAAGAAGTAAGAAGCAAAAAGAGAGAATTTAGAAGGGAGAAGTGAGGTGTGTGATGTGCGAAGTGAGAAACAAAGAGTTGAGAAGTGAGAAGTGAGAGGCGAGAAGTGAATAGTGAGAAGTGAGATGAAAGAAGTAAAAAATGGAATAAAGATGTGACAAGTGAGAAGGGAGAAGTATACCACGCAAAATTGACGTAACACTCTCTATTGCTTGGATTGCAAGCGTGACGTCATGCTCGATGGGCTACACTAAGTGAAAATTCGCTTCACTTGACTTCGCCTCAGCTCGTCTATTGGAGCCTATAGTGTATATAATCTAGACTTTGCGATTTGGGTACAATATTTAGGCCACAACCCGGGATGCGGGTGGTCGTCGAGCAACTCGATAACATTATCGAGTTCGCAAGTGGAAGGCAGAACATCAGTAAGGAACTGAAACGGAACCTGCTGGTGCATCGCCATGCTGTTCGAGTCGTATGACGAAAACAGAACGCTTTTAGTCGTCAGTGATTGATTTTGTCCTATCGGCCAACGAGGAAAATACTTCGCTTAACCAAAAACGGCTCAGGCAGATAACCGGCGAAAGTACTCAGAGTAAAACCAAACAGTAGGCGACTATAAAGACCAAATGTCGTCTTGACGGAGCAGATCGGGGTGTAGTGGAGCCCGAAAAGCGTTGACCCGAGAAGGCGACTTCTCGGTCCAAAAAAGTGAAAGGGACGATGTCGCTCTCCTGTCCGACCCGTACAACGTCCTGACTTGGGTCGTTATTTACGTGACTATTTTCACTCGCACCTCGGAATTTATTCCATGTACCACAAGGAGCTCGCCATATATTTGAAACAGGTCGACAGACCTTTGGTTACGCGTGTAGATCAAAAGGCCTTACTGCAGGAATTTCTTAGTTGCATTGATGCTCCCATGATACAGTGACTGTCTTAATTTGTCAAGCGATTTGTACTTGCGGCAAGCAGAGTACAGCTTTCGTTACCGCAAGCATCATGAATGAACAGGCGTATTTGAAAGAGTGCAAAAAAAAAAATTATCGGGCATTCATATTGGATTTTTTGTCCAAACATATGAACATAATGTTTCTTTGCCTAGATCTGTTTTATATGCTCAATGTCAAATTGCAAATTATGCAAGAAACATTAAGAAAATATTTGCAAATAACTCCAATTTGACTGCTAATCGTCGTGCCAAACGTTCCGGAACAAAGTCGCTAGATCAAGTAGCCCCTCCAGAGTCTGCGATCTTTCAGAACGATTCTCCAAGCGGGTGGATCGAATCGTCACGGTCCGTTATGCCACAAATTCCGCGAAAAATTGAATCCAATTCGCATTTATTTCGCATTCATCAAATTTTTGCTCATTAGTTTGGCATTTCTATTGCTTTAATGTTGCCGTGATTGCAGCTATTTGCTATGCAACCATTTGTTTGTTTTCAGTGGTTAAACCTCGATTCTGTTTCGTGGGGTCAGTGCTCATACAGGCGGTCAATATATTTGTTAGCGGTATTTTTGAAGCGCGAGAGAGAAAAAAAAACACATAAATGAACACGAACTGCCAAACCAGTTCATTTGGGGGAGAATAAAAAGGAAATGTGTTACAGTTCAAATCACACGGTCTGTATAATTATTGCGCGTATTGAAATGTAAACTCTGAAGTCTCCTCCATCGGCCATCCATTGCTGCTCACTTCGGGTGACGATCAACGTGCAGGTGCCGGCATTGGGAATCGGTGCTCTAACAAAACCGTCGTGTGGCGTCGTCGTAACCACGCAAATATATTCGTCCACAGTGCTGTCAGACCACGGAGATTGACGGAATTTGATAATTTGTATAAGTTTTTTTACGGAGTTTCTGGGGCAGAGTGTTGCTTCCTCAAACAACATTATTATGTACATGTCTAAGGCGCTATCAAATGGAATGAACTCGCAAATGTTAACTGATGCCTAATCTACGAACAGGTACCCTGTCATGGCGTGATTAGTGAATTTCGCGTCTCAGTGATCGCATTGGGATTGGTAATTGTTCGTTCGTCGTTGGAAAATAAATGGCAGTAGTTGGTGACGATCACTATTTGGCGGTTTCGTCTAGCGCTTTGTGGGAAGTTTATGCTGAAAGCAAATCTAATTATTACAATGTAAAATCAATTTATTTAGAAATTCGAAGATCTACAAAGATTGATTATGAAGCTTCATGACACACTCGTTAATTTTTACCTTTCCTAAAATCAACGAAGTAGGGCGAAATCGTCATCTCAAGGCACATCCACTCGTCCATTTCGGATGTCCCAAACTGAACAAACCATTAGCTTCTCGACTAAACCAACCGGACCTTGCCTCGACCGACCGACAACAGGATGCCTTTCGAGTGCGCATTTCTGTTAGAATCCCGAACAAGTACCCTCGAAATAATATGCCTTGTTTCATGTACATATGTGCTAATTACTCGGTTGCTTGTCTTAGAGCAACAGCAACGGCACAGTGCCATCCGCCGTACTTGCATCGCGTCATGTGTCACGTTCATGTCTCATCGCACATTCGTCATTCTCGTGCGAACGGTTCCGGAATCGTTCAAGGATTGTATTTTTCCACCTCGCTGGACCGGCCTCGACGACTGGAGGACACGGCTTCTCGTCCCCTTCAGGAGTGTTTGTTTATTTTCATATCATTAAGCTGGTTCACGTGAAGATAGGCGGGTACACACGAGCTGACGTACCGGGTAATGATTCGGACATTAGCTCCCAGCATCTTCTACATTAGGAGCCGGAACGAATCTAGCATTGCATCATTAGCTCAAGTGGTGCTGAGATTTTGTTCACATACGGTCACTAGTCGCACTGCAGCAGAATGCATTAAACGTGCTTTGATGTTGATCCTTTAGTGATGAAACACACAATCAGAGCAATAAAATTTGGATTGACTTTTTAAGTCTAAAATCGATATAAGAACTAAGTTGCTCATGTGTGCATTATTTATATGACACCAATCAGTTTGAACAAGGACTGAGAAGATGTCTCTATGTTGGATTTCGAGTGATTTCGTCGAATGACGTTTGATCAAATGACAAAAACAATATTTCAAATCATTTATTCAAAAAATGATATAAAAACAGCCTACTTCGTCACATTATCGGAAGAATAATGAACAAATAGACCAATAGTACATATTTTGTTCAAACCACTGATAAAACAATATTTTTGAAACATGTTCACTTCTGGACATCTTTGAGGCATCCAAACTTTATTAGGATTTGGAAAAAATACGCCGTTTCAAACTTATTTTTTTCAAAAAAAAAATAATAAAAGTTGTGAAAACTCATATGTGAATAAGTACGTTATGTGGAAGATATTGATTTGGAAAATGTATTGGAGGTAACCACTTTCCCTTCGATGGGACCCATGACCCTACAGTACGCTAGACTGGTGCTTTAACCAACTAAGCTACGAAAGACCTCCGTCGGCCTTCGCAACCTAGTGGCTACTGAACGAGCTCGAGATTCCCAAATTGAACGCATAGTCAAATCACTCGCAATCCATTTCTCAAGCCAACACTTCGAAGGAACCGCAAGATGCGCAAGATGTTATGTTGTTCGGCAGACTCGCGTAGACGGTGGTAAATTGCTTTTTCTAACAGCTTGGATAATCCTGAGAGAAGACTGATGGGACGATAGCTTTTTGGAGAGGCAGGATCCTTCCAATGGGATGGGAATGACTTCCGAAGACTTCCAGGACGATGGGAAGTAGCTGAGTCGCATACACTGATTGAAGATCAGCGGAAGGTGCTCAAAGAATGGAGCACTCATGTGTTTGATGATTAGATTTAGGCCTGTGGTAGTAGCGGATTGTATTAAAATAATAATCGACGATACGTAATGAAAGCATGAATTATTTGAATGAAATTTGAATTTCTAAATCGAAGCAATCGGCGTTCGAATAATAGGCGCCCATTAGCACACGAATATGAACTCGATTGACAGAACGAAACAAAGAAAGAGACGATACTAATCTGAATATTAGGCACATCGTCTATGTATCACTATCACTGTCAGAATATACTCGTGAGTACACAGCCCATGATAATTCAGATATTCGACGGATGTCCTAAGGATATTCGCTCGGCCACGACAAGGCCGTCAGTTCGCCAGCTGAGATCTCCAACACCTCCGAAAAGTCGTTTGGAGTCAGATGGATGTTGTTCGCAAGCTCGCTAACGGCTGCTTCATGTGGACTGATGATGTCCTAGATTGTGTGAACTGACGAAATGGCGACCTATTTCGGCTGCCTTCTCTGCCGGAGTTATCAAGCGATCCTTAGAGTCATTGTTGTCTAGTGGGATCAAAGGAGGAATGGGCCGAGGCTTGGATTTTATAATTTTGGGTGGCTTAGCACAGTCTGGGAGAGCGCGGAATTGGAAAAATCACTATTTCTGAGGTCCACCATTCTGGCTTGGATAATTTTAGTCATGCAATTGCCCCGGGACTTAAGCGCAGGCAGCGAGTGACATTTCGCAGACAGATCAAATCTTTGGTGAGTGTATTAATGGTCAGGGTGATGCTTACCTGATGGGCCTTTGGTACATTCTGCTCGCGGGCTAGGGAGAGCGCCTCCTGGATGGCGTGCAGTTGCTTGTCGACGTCTTCGGATGACACCGAATGCCGCTGGTAATCGATGTTCTCGTCCACGCACCGTTGAAACCGACCCCAGTCGACTTGGTGGTAGTTTCGCCGGGTTAGCGATTCACCGAAGTTCCAACTTCCGCCACCACCGGATAGTGGTCCGAGCTGAGTTCCTGGAAGACGACCGGCTGGGAGACGTGATATTTTATGTTCGTGATGAAGATGTCGAGTGTTGCATGGGCCCCGTACCGTGTCAACCGGGTAGGGCTGCCAGGGCTCAGGATGGTGGCTTTCTACCTCGTCGTTGGAGCAGACGACGTCGTTCCGGTTCGAGACGGTGTTTCCCCACAATTGGTGTTTTGCGTTCAGGTTTCCGGCGATGATAAACTGATCCTGTCGCTGAGTGAGCTTGACTATATCCCTTCGTAGTTCGACCGACGTGCCGTCGTCTACTTTGACTTGTGTGAGACAGAAAGCCACGATGAATGTGACGACTCCTACAGATGTGGTGACTTACACTCAAATGGCTTCGATGATTTGGAGCTTGAAATCCGGCAGCAGGCGATGTTGCACCGCAAGGCGATTGCCACTCCTCATCATCTGGAGCTTGATCGATCGAACCTCACCAGCCTAAAATCCGGAATTGTTGCGCTTACATCGGCCTTCAGGTGGGTTTCGGTGATGAAAGCCGCGTTAATCTCCTTCTCGGAAATCGCGGAGCTCGACGATTTTGCTCTTGAGCGAGCAAGCATTCCAATTTACCAGACCCAACCTAGTAGCCATTTTCAATTACGAAAAGGCCCAGAGTGTAAATCTGGTCGAACCGGGATTTGCAGCTTCGAAGCCGAGCTGCAAGTTGGCTGAATATCGGAGCCAGCTGCTCCGGGATGTAGAGCGGAGCGGAATCCGCCGGTGGTAGAGAGTGCTCATCTTGCTGCTGGCGGAATCCTGGAGGAGGGAGCGGCGGCCATTCACTGGTGGACGGGCTGGATGTTGCTTTGCTTGACTTGAGTTCCGGTTGGACCGAGGCAACAGCGGCGGAAGAGCCGGGATTGGCCGCGTTTTTTCGTGGTACCCAGCAGATTTCCGGCGTCACAATCCTTGAGCGAGGAGTACTTGTTGCTCAAGAAAAGCTTTTCACTTCCCTCGTCGGGGGCAACCTCCTGCGATGAAAACTTTCGCGTTTTATTCGCGACCGAATTGGTCGCGGTATCTCCCATGACGGTTCCGGGAGAAAAAAAACGCCAACGCGACGAAGCGAAAACATAAACACAGCGAACGAGCGAGAAAAAAACACGCTGCACTGAGGAGTATTTCAGCCCAAATCCTGGCCAAAAGTCAAAAACAAAAAAATTAGATATTTCCATATTATTTTACGTTTTTGAATTCTCAAATAGTGATACTAATTTGCCATGGGATTTTTGAAACAATATTGTTTACTTGTAAGCGATGCTGGGTGTCAAAACTTCACCATAATTTCAATGCTAGTTTTATCGCAATTGTGCATTAAAAAATGTTCGCGTTTTATCATGTTTTTCTTGATTTTTAATGAATTTCAAGATGAAAATCAATATAGGTATCAATAATGAAGGTATTTAAAACTTTTTCGATCTGAAATCGTTTTAAGGTGATCCATAATCAGGATATTAATTGCAAGCTTTTTTGTACTTTTTTTTTTAAATAATATGTTTTATAAAATAAAACTTTTGTTTAGGTTCAAAACCCGTCCAAGCACCAAAATTGTCAGCGTTGGAAAGATTTGAGCCTCTTGAATAAGCTCCATAAAAAACATTTCAATCATACTTACGCAATGGTGAGTTATTTTCATTGTAATATAGTGAAGTTTGTTTAAAAATGATAGAAAAATCATGGTTTTGAGTGCCAAACCTCACATAAATTATGTTTCGCTTCCAAAGTAGAGTGAGACTTTGATGAACATACCGATCCAAAAAAGCATACGCTTTTACCGGATGTTAGGACAATTAAGAAACATAGCGGTTGATTTTCATTTCGTATTTATTATATCTGCTCCATTTGATAAAGCAAAACATTATCCAGGGACTTTAACATAATTCGATGACAAATTTATATTGTTGAAGTGATCAAACAAAGTACATCATTTCGGAAAATTTAGTAAGTAATAATCAAAGAATCCAGATTAACATAAAGGAAGATCATACTCACTGACGGAGCCAGATGTGGGTACCACTCGTTGCAAGCACGCTGTAGTTCTCGCGTTCTTGCGCCAAGTGGTGCTCTATCAAAAAACAATAATTGACGCCGACAGTGGTCATACTTCGTTGTTACACGAATGTAAACAGCATAAAAACAAAAAATATACTTTACTGCTTCTATTGAATGCACTTACAGACGAAAAAATGATTGACATACTTTTGGCCACGCTTTTACACTGCGTACTCCTATGTGCGCTGTTACAAAACTGCATAAGAAATTGTCCGACCGCCACTCGATGATTTTTCGCTCAGCCTCCACCAGTAGTAGTAGTAGTAAAATTCTTCTTTATTGTTTCATTTTCTGTTCTACAATTATTTTTTTACATGTACAGTGCTCGGCCGGCTTGGCCCTCCAACTTCAATTTTAAATTTTTATGTTTACATTGTTATTTAAGTGTTAATATGATATATCATGACGGCCTTCAGGAGGCGCTAGTGTGTTTTTAGAATTTGATAACCTAACTACTATATACACTAATATATACAAAAGAATTTGATAACCTAGATTGGAACTAGCGCCCTAATTGGAGCCTGATCCGAATGCAAGCAACGGACCCTAAACTTTTCTTTACACTCACCAAAGCGTTCATGTAAGGTTTTTATTCCGGCCAGACGGTGGACCTCGGATGTTCTTGTCCTGGGAGGGGTGTTGAGGATCATCCTCAGGAATTTGTTTTGGACTCGTTGAAGTTTGAGGTGGTGGGTTTTAGCGCAGCTCTCCCAGACCGGCATGCCAAATTCTATCACAGGAGGATGATTTGCTTGTAGACAGCAAGCTTATTTTTCAGGGACAATGACGACCGGCGGTTGATCAAAGGGTACAGTAGTTTCAACAAGACGTTACACTTTGTCACCGTTTTGTCAACCTGTTGCCTGAAAATAAGCTTGCTGTCGAGGGTCAAGCCAAGGTAGCCGGCCTCATTGGCCCATTCCACAGTCGTGCCATTGAGGATGAGCCTCCACCATTTGGAATAAGCTTTCTTGTATTCATTAAATTATGCTCGTTAGCCCTTCCCCTTTGTGATTAGATATGGGTGTAAATATAATAAGCACTCATAACGATTAATGAAAGGGCGGGGCTAATGAAATTACTTCATTAGATATAAGAAAGCCGCTTTCCGGCGCGCGCGAGCCATTTTGATCGAGATTTTGCAAACAACGGGCCATTCGGAGAACGTAATTTGCCACTGCCTTGCAAGCGAGAGAAAAGGCAACAACAAAAATAACTAAAAGATTTAAAAAATAGATTTTACGTAAAACAAATAAAAACATAGCACGTTACATTTTTTAGCGAAGAGTCCTGGTTGGAAAACGCATTATAAGTGAATTTTTTTTTTTGGTTTTGTACTTTTTTATCCTAAGCAATTTCATCAAACATCTTTAAATCAAATATACAAGAAAGGCAAAGTAGTTTTCGCGCTAATCACGTCATAATCTAAGATTCAAAATAATTATTACCAATGGGAAAAAGTATATTTTTGTCGTCTTTTTTCAACGAATAATAACTTCAAATCCTTCTTCCACTCGAAACCTACGATCTGTTCGTAAGAAAAAACCGTTCTCAAATTGACTTTTCAATTTTTATAGCTCAAATTTTTCTGAGGGGTTACTAGGTAGCAAATATAGCCACTACATGGGAAATAATAAGTAGAACTCTTGGTAATTCAAATTTTGTCGAACTGCTCTTTGCGGAATCCCGATCAAAATGGTTCGCGCGTGCCAGAAAGTAGCTTTCTTGTATTCAATAAATCAAGTCCGTAAATTTGAATGGATGGAATCACTAGCAGAAAATAAGCTTCTACGCCAAAGGCCGATGCCACCGAAACAATCCATTTTCGCAATTCATTTTCTTTTCAGAAAATGCAGGTCCTGAGAAGAACTAATTTTCTCTCCCCAATGCGCCTTTCCAACAACCAACTGACACCACAATTTGTAATAAATTGGCGGCGCGGGATAGCAAAAGTGCTATTTTTACAGTCTACCCATCTTTATATAAAATGTTGGTTCATTGAGGTCGAATGATCTGCAGCCACACACCGAGGACCACCACCAATGCGATGAAAATGCTGCCAGCGCCTCCGTGATGCTGTGTCCGATCCGCTGCGATCGCTTTGATGCGTCCGCTCTGCGCGAAATCTTGTTCCAAATGAGGATTAGATCCAAACCCGTAAGTGATTGATTTTCGATGTCTGTGCTAGTGATGCATCTACGTGATTGGTTGGTTTTCCTATTTCTAAACTTTTTATCAATTATCGATGATAAATAGTTGAAAATCAGTATTTTCATATAAATACAAAGAAGCGTTGACCAGGCTTGTAAAATGTCATCTGCATGTCATTTGACTAATTTATTCATAACTTTTTTAATAAGCTAAATTTGCTTCATAATTTTAGATGTACTCATAACGCTTGAGTAGGGCTATACTTTTGCTCTAAATATAACATCTGAGGCTGGAGAGTGAAAACTCTTCAAAATTTCACGTGCCATTTGACATAATGTTATTTGAATGACATTTTGCTTCCCACGCCCCAGATTACATATTTGCAGCAATGTCTTGTTAGATAAAGTAGTAGGCACATTTAAGCACTATAAGTTCGTCATAAGGTACACCGGGGCAAGTTGAAATGCGGGGTAAGTTGAAACGGAAGCTGTAATTTGGATTGGAAATGACCCAATGCCCTGATTATTTTTTACAACAAACTACTCCCCTGAACGCACCTTCTGACTGCCATTTCCGGAAGATTGCAGCTACAAAAACGCAATCCCTGCCTATGTTTATTTTTCGCCCTTTGCAAAATTTTAACCAACTTTTTGACGTGCCAATAAAACAGGTCTCAAAATGATGTTTGGAAGAGTGCTTTCCTCAAATGTTCACGGTAGGTAATCATTCAATGTTGAACAAACATAATGATTATGAAAAATCGATGGGAGACCCGTTTTAATTTTTGTTTTTCGGTCGTTTGAAATTGCTCCGCAATTTAAACCCATCGGGGCAAATAGAAATGTGTGGTGCGGGGCAAGTTGAAACAACGATTCAAAACGTCTCCCTCGCAATTTTTTTTTTCTAAAATTCAGATACCTGATAGTATAAGCTTTTAGGGCACTGAAATGGAAAGTAGGCTTTGAAATTAAAACAACAAACATCAAAAACAAGTCGCCACCCACTAAACGCGGAGTTCCTGCCGCCATTGTTCTACGGGTAGAGCATAATTGCAACAGAGGTAACTGTTTTTTAATTGCTAATTGCGAATCATTACATAAGATAAGTGGACTACAAATCGAAGTGATCGCTTTTCAAGGTGCGTATTGAACTATTTACAATGGTAGTTTGTTTAATCAGTCCCCGACTAGGAAGGCAAAATAAGATTATAACATAATTGTAACAACATCAGTTATTTATAACAACCGTTGATATAATTAAGTTATGATAAATTATTATCACATTTTTTCTTAACAAAATTATAACTGAATTAGTTATGTTTTATTCTTTTGTTAGAAAATTTAGTTATTTTAACACCATCCTGAACCAAGTTTATAACAGCTTATGTTAGAAGAACTGATGAACTCAGTAACACAATATGATATAAATGTGTTATTCTCTCCTGATTGGGTCTGCTTCAATTTAAATATTTAGTTTAAAAATAGCTGTACGATCCTTTGATTCAAAATCCGTGCGCGGTGGACGGATTTCTATTCAGGATCAGGAGTAGTTGATTTATTTCATAATTTTCTAATGTTTTTCGTAGTTTTTATGTGTAAATGTGAAACACTTCAAAAGTAGAAGCCTTCATGTTCCCTTGTCAATGACAAACGTTTCATATGCGTTAGATTTATATATTGATATGAGACAATTGAATGGACCATATTTAAGTTTATTTTTTGAATAAAGGAATATCAATATCTGGAATGTGACTTTTATGCGAGTAAATATCAAGATGAGGCGACACAATTTGGGATTTGGTTTTAAAATTTTCAGAACAAAGCCAACTATGTTATCAGTTTTTTTCAAACAGGAGACAATTTTAAGCTAGTTTCTAGAAAGAAAATCAAAATCATTAAAAATTACATGGGACTCTTATGCGAATTTAGTCACCTTTACATCCTCGTGCATCTTGAGTCTCACTGAGTACATATATTGTGGTTTTAATACGGAAAAAATAGCTTATCTCTGTATGTAGCGCAGTGTTTCAACTTGCCCCAATACGCGGGGTAAGTTGAAACGATGCACATAAAAGAGTAATTTTGATATACAAAATATTTATGAAAAAGTTTGGTGAGGTTGTTTATTTTTTATGTTTGGCCCGAACTAGCAAACACCGCAAACGGATTCAAAATTTATCAAAGAACGATTTTTTTTATAGCACTTCAAAGTTCAACTTTGAAAAAACCGTTTCAACTTACTTACTCACTTACTAATTCCTCCGGAAGTTCGTCCGGAAGTTCCTCCAGGAATTCCTCCGGAAGTTCCTCCAGGAATTCCTCCGGAAGTTCCTCCAGGAATTCCTCCTGAAGTTCCTTCAGGAATTCCTCCGGAAGTTCCTCCAGGAATTCCTCCAGGAATTCCTCCGGAAGTTCCTCCAGGAATTCCTCCGGAAGTTCCTCCAGGAATATCTTATTTGTCTTACTTGTCTTATTCGTCTTATTTGTCTTATTTGTCTTATTTGTCTTATTTGTCTTATTTGTCTTATTTGTCTTATTTGTCTTATTTGTCTTATTTGTCTTATTTGTCTTATTTGTCTTATTTGTCTTATTTGTCTTATTCGTCTTATTCGTCTTATTTGTCTTATTTGTCTTATTTGTCTTATTTGTCTTATTTGTCTTATTTGTCTTATTTGTCTTATTTGTCTTATTTGTCTTATTTGTCTTATTTGTCTTATTTGTCTTATTTGTCTTATTTGTCTTATTTGTCTTATTTGTCTTATTTGCCTTATTTGTCTTATTTGTCTTATTCGTCTTATTTGTCTTATTTGTCTTATTTGTCTCATCTGTCTTATTTGTCTTATTTGTCTTATTTGTCTTATTTGTCTTATTCGTCTTATTTGTCTTATTTGTCTTGTTCAATCAAAGTTAATTGCCTATTTCCGGGGATTAAACCACCCGACTTGGACGTTAATTTACAATGTTATGGAAACTCATATGTGAATATGTACGTTATGTGGAAGATATTGATTTGAAAAATGTATTGGAGGTAACCACTTTCCCTTCGATGGGACTCGAACCCATGACCCTACAGTACGCTAGACTGGTGCTTTAACCAACTAAGCTACGAAGGACCTCCGTCGGCCTTCGCAACCTAGCGGCTACTGAACGAGCTCGAGATTCTGTCTTACTTACACCAGCACCACTGTTATCACCTAAATACTTTTCAAAGCTGTGTGGAAACCTTGCACAGAAATCCTCTCACGATATTTTCTAATGTTGTTCTAGAAACGGCTCATGTTTCCATTTTCCAAAACCAGCTGTAGTTTGTTTATTTTGATTTCCTCATTGCGTGATTGGTCGGCGCTGCTGCTGTTCTCTCGCCGAACCACTGCATGAGTGATAATTTTTTCCCCTTCTTCTTCTTCTTCTTATTGGCATTACATCCCCACACTGGGACAGAGCCACCTCGCAGCTTAGTGTTCATTAAGCACTTCCACAGTTATTAACTGCGAGGTTTCTAAGCCAAGTTACCATTTTTGCATTCGTATATCATGAGGCCAACACGATGATACTTTTATGCCCAGGGAAGTCGAGACAATTTCCAATCCGAAAATTGTCTAGACTGGCACCGGGAATCGAACCCAGCCACCCTCAGCATGGTCTTGCTTTGTAGCCGCGCGTATTATCACACGGCTAAATTTCATCCCCATCGTTGCCAATTCCTTTTGTTCTCCGTTTACGTCAAATTCTCAAGCAATTGTAAACTGCATAATGATGAAATAATTTTGACGACACTGACAGCGTCATTGTGGCGGGCTGAATTGGGCAATTTTCTCTCTCAGAGAGTGCTGCCACGTGCTTTTTTAACAGAAAACCCTTCCCTCAGACCCTAATGAACACTAAGCTTGCAGGCGGCAATGTCCCAGTGGGGGATGCAATGCCAATGAAGAAGAAGAAGAAGAGATCAGTAAAACATTGTCACAGAGGCAAATCCTTCGCGTGGATTCCTATGGCCTTTGTGAAGTTTTTTTTAGAGCGCCTCTTTTTTATAAAAGGTCAACTTCTTCACCTCTTAGGCCTCAAACCAGGCTTAAACGCATGACTAAGCACCGCTTAAGAGTTAAGAAAACCATAAGGAAAATATTATTGTTAAACGAAGCACAATAATTTTGGGTTGGATTGATTTGAAACACGGTTTTCGTCTTCAAGTTGTATAAATAACTTCGTTTCCAATAAATATTTAGTCGCTTACCAACGATTCCTTCCCAGTGACGCTCACTGAGATGCAGAGCATTCTTCGGTCTCATATAATAATGAGTGTCATACTAGTTTTCCCCTCCTAATCCTAAATTGATTGTTATGCTAAGTTTAGACAGGGCAAGTGAGTTGAACAACTCAGTTGAGTTCAATTGACTTGCCAAAGTAGAATTTCTTCAATTTTCTTTTCATTCAAGTGAGTTGAATGACGGTGTTAAGACGTTCAATTCGAGCGACTTGTTCAATTCACTTGCCTTGTCTAAACGTAGCATAAGGACGTGACCGGCTCATACTGTCCATAGCAGCTGTTTCTTGCACTCAATTGAAGTTGGTTGAAGATGAAAATTTGACAACAATTTTTGCATGTTTTGCATGTTTGCACTGTTTCTTCTGTTACTATATCTCTATTGGTCGCAATGCAGTTATTGAAACATGAAATTTGAATTGCGTTCATAATGTAAAATCAATTCAATAAAAATTGCACGAAAAAAATTAAAATTTCGTTTCGTTTTGTAAAATTTTGAATTAAATGGACCTTGATTTCGTATCGTTTCGAAGTCTCGAAAATAAATCTATATTTCGTTTCGTTACCTTTCGAATCAACATAGACATTTTAAATTTCGTTTCGTTTTCGTTGGGGAAAAATGTCTTATCGCATACCCTTATCGTTGGGTCAGGATTTGCCTGTAGTTGACAATGTGACCAGACCATGGTAGACCTGAACACACCAAAGGTGTCTACTCAGCGTTACGGGGATGGGAGCTATGAGAGGAAGAACCGGGACAGTTACCCTACTGTAATTGAATTTGATTGTCTCTGTTTAAATGTTATATGACACGATGCTATCATTTTCAATCCCCCGCGCATTATTCGATTGCTCACATGCGGAGAACATTTGCTCAATTTTTAACGATATTGTTGTGTTCCCACTCGCTACTTACGACTGCAACAGGCCGGATGGCTTATGCTAAGTGACATGCAGCCCGCAACAGATCTCGAGACGATTGCCAATTAATAGTGTCGGATATTAACTGTAATTAATGTTACATTTTTCAATTACTTTTCTCACACTGTCAGTTCCTTTCTTCTTCGATGCGTGAATAATAGTCCGGTTCTACGATATCTCAATCACGATTGTCTGGACCATTTCCTGCTCGAGTTCGTTTCTCCAACGCAGTACAACCGTTTTCGGTTATCATCGGCATAAATTTCCTTATATATTTATTAAATCGAACCCTGACTGTTTAGTCGAACCATTCTTTTCAGAAACGCTCATTGACCATTCCGTCAATAATCGGATTTCTTTATTCATAAAGCACTAAATTTTCGCCAAACAGCCATTCATTGGGCCGTTTTGTAGAGCACCTCAGTCGGCACAACTCGGCGCTGCGTAACCGAGACATACAACAAAGAGCTCGGCAAAGTCCCCTTTTCGCGTACCGTCATTTCAGGGCACTGACTGACTGGCCGAAGGAAAAAAAACTCATCGAATTAAGCAGATTTTGTCGAAAAACTACTGAGTTGAGAAATGTTTTTAATGTTATGCATTTTCATACGACGTACGGATAGCATCGCCTCCGTTCCAGCTGTGTGGATCCGGAGGCAACTCGGCTCTCGAACTCATCCGTCATTGTGCCACCTCCGCGAGTATGTGAGTGCTGTGTGCGCGCCTCCGGCAGGTCTAATGTAGCAAACCAACCGATGGATCTCGAGTTTTCCTTTGTTTTTTTTTTCGCACCTGACACCCCAGACCAAGTCAGCGCCTTGGTGCCCTCCTGCCGGAGCGACCGCTTCTTCTCTTAATTTATTCCGGAAATTAATCTATGATAATCTTTCAGTTACATTTTATTTGTTTTTGAACTCTGGAGGGGATGCAAGACAGTGTCAGAGTCTGATTTTCACACCAGAAAGCAGAAGTAGTGCGCATTTTTTTCTGCTCCTACCTTTACTCAGCCAGCAGCACGCTTTCATCGATGGCGACGGAAACGGTCGACCGGACCGGGAATATCGTTAAACAAAGACATTGATGAAGTGGCTTTAACCAGATTCCGAAACGCGTGATGCACGGTGGTTCCGTTACGGTTAGCTTGTCCGACAGATTTTGCCTCAAAGTAGAGTAAATGATCAAAACAGAATAAATGCGCCCGGTTTTGCTTGGATTTCAAGTGTTTAGCGACTTAATTATACCAAATATCCGATGCCTGAACTATAGCTGCAGCCCCGCAATTCAGATCATTTTTGATGCAACCGTGTTAGTTTGATTCAAGACTATTCAAAACAATTTTCTACCTTTTCTAGATTTTTCCAATACATAATCACGGGAATACCCAATATTTAGTTTAACCGGATAAAGAAAAAATCCTTCAAATCACCAACAATTTGATTTTATTGCGAATCACATTTTTTTTTAAATATTCTTTGGTCTGCCTGACGAAGTACTTTTCATAAAATAAAAAATTGCAACATACAAATTATATATTGCACTATATTAGTGATGGCAGATCGCATTATGAACCCTTCCCTTCAAGCGTGTGTACTAGGAAATACATATTTCACAAACTGGCTTTGCAGCGTAAATTGATTAGTGTTCCGTAATTGAGCCCGTCAACGAGCACGGTGGAGCTACTTCTGGACGATGTCTTCAACCGTTGTCATCGTCGTCGTCGCCGTCGCTGCCGTAGACACGTTAAGAAGTCTATGATAAATTGGTCAATTTAAAGTATATTTATGACCGTCCCTTGATCTGGAGCGATAGGACAATCTGGTCCACACGGACCTGGAGGACGGAGGTGATCGCACATGATCGCACCGAGGCTCTGATTTGACGAGATTGAAAAAGATTACCCGCCAACCGTTTTCGTCTTCTTCGTCTGAGGGTTTGGACTCGCAGCGATAGTGCGACGCAGTGCAGCTGATAGTAATAAGTAGCAAATATGCAGTAAAGATTGGAATTTCGTGAGTGGGACGAAGATATTCGCTTCGGGCAAAACGGCCACTGGTCGTCACCAGCCGTAATCTCGAGTGGCTTTAGAAGCAGATATATGCATACTTGATGAGTGTCAATTGGAATAAATGGGATCTATATCGCAATTTTTACGACTGAGTGTGTTGCCATCGCTCCGGATTCCGACGACCGCCGATGGAGGTCAGCCGATTCAGTTTCAATTAGTTTTAATTTTGTGCAATGCTGTATTATGAATTGAATGAATTAAATGAACTTAGTTCGCTGTAAATGAATATAACCCTATCATAAATCCATCTTGCTAGTATGAATAAGTTGCCTATTCGTCACCTGCTATATTAAACTGAAATATACAACCGAACATGCCGCTGAAACTGACACTAGCCAAGCGGGGTGACAATCATCGATCGTCAAGTAGTGCACAACCAGATTAGGCCTTTAACAAAATGTCTCTTGAGCTCATTACTTGAACGTAAAAAGCATCTGTATATGCAAATCTGCATGACTCATGCTTAGCCCATCGTCAAACGTTTCATGTTACGCTATAAAAGATATAACTTTTCCACAGTTCTTTGATTTGTATTTTCATCTCGATCGGTCGCCGCTGGCGCGGTCCCCGAACTGACCGGCGAGCGGCGATCTTGCGTGATCGAGGAACGTGAGACCACTCGGCATCGACCGGTGCCTGTTTGATCTGCGCCCCGTAAATCATGCGGGCGAATCTGATTTAATTGGATTTCATCTCTTCTGACCGAAACATGTGTACAATAGATCAGCGGGGTTTGATAAGTTTGCGGGAGTCAGCCGTGGTCCTGCTGCTGGTGCGATTTGAATGCGCAAAATCAACGGCGACCGTACCGACGACACGGGTTGCGACATCTTCGCGATCATCAGCAGCGTTTTCATCACCATTGGCGGTGGCATCGGTGGGTCTTTGATGCCATAATTCAGGTGACGATTTTGTTGTTACGCTAGGATCTTATCAGATGAGCTTTCAGAGTACTTCAATCAGTCCATTTCAAATTTCGGAAACTATGATTTTATATTCTACCATATTTTTCTTAACATAATAGTTTTGGGCCACGACGATATAAATAGAATAGCTTGGGCTATCCTATAGAAGTAAATGAAAATATTGAGCCATTTGAAATACAGCACGTTGAAACCAGAACTAACAGAGACAAATTTTTCAAGCTCTTTTAGTGGAATGTCTTCACTTGTCATAAGACGAGTTTAGCACTTTTCCATTTAATTCCATCCTGTAGTAATCTTTGCATATACGTATATCGACCTCAACTGTAAGGCCGTCTTCAGTGTCTCGTACTTGACTCGAATGACGAGACACTGCACTGAAGACGGCCTTATAGTTGAGGTCGAAATCTGCAAAGATTACCAAACGTGGTGGAATTGAATGGAATAGTGCTAAGCTCGTCTTATGTGAGCATATGTGGTATTTCCAAAAATTTCGTTTTAGGTGGTTCGAAACGAAATTCCGCGGAATTTCGCGGAATTTGAGCATGGCGAAATCTGATTACTTGATTTCGTTTCGTTTCGTAAAATAACAAAAATCTCGTTATAATAAACTAGCTTTTAACGAAATTTAACGGAATTCCGCGGAATTTCGAAACAAATTTAGACCTCAACCATACTGTCTCAAGCGGTCGTGTATTATCAAAAAATTTGGCTGCGCCGCTGAACCAAATCATAAAGCTGCTTTCAAAACTTAACGTTATAAAAAATCTATTAAGGCCTATACTAGATAATCCCATTCTGAGTCGACGACGTATTTAGTTTTCTTATACAAAACGTGTTCAATGTTTTGTTAGAAATGTCCAAAAGAAAACGAAAAATATCTTTAACTATTCTATCCCATTTATTTTTTATTTTTTATTTTTTTTTCCCAAAAGTGATCCGACTAAATATTTAAGAAGTCAGGTTAAGAGTGTAAATGTAAGCAGAATTAATCAGATCAGTACAACTTTGTCAAAGAGGCACAGTCGTGGCGGAGATTCTTGAGGCCCTTGTGAAATGTTTTTAGAGCGCCTCTTTTATATTAAAGGCCAACTTCTTCACCTCTTATACCTCAAACCAGGTTTCAGCGCATGGGTAAGCACCGCCTTAGAGTTAAGAAGGCCCTAAGTAGGGCTTCCATTTCGAGAAACGATTTCCCGGGATTCCCGTTTCCCGGAATGTATGGGAAATTATTATGTTAAAATATTTTAAATTTGATTTGAATACCGAGCAGACTTATGTTCCGAACACGTTTTGGTTTCGAGATATGTCTGAAATATTTCATATGAATTTGTTTTTTCCAAATTATTATGAGCCAATGCGAACTATCTGAACATGTCAGAGTATAAAAGTTAACAGATTTTTGGTTTTGAGGTAAAAAACTCGCCGTAATTTTATGAGTTTTTAATGCTCTTCGAAATATAAAACTTAGTTTGATTGAAATAATCATTTAATCTTGAAAGTAAGGTATGGCCATCAAGCGTTCGCGTGATTTCTTTTTCTGTGACAATTTATTTTCTAAAATATGTATTTTCAAAAATTACATCAAATACTAGGGTATTTAAAAGGGAAATACACTCAAATGTTCCTAATATTAATCAAAATGGTATTTCAATCAACCTTGGCTAAAAGATTGTTTGTATTAAATAACATAACAGTTTAAGAATGGTTAATGCTAGAAACTCTCCGGCAACAATACAAATGATAGATCAAATCCTCTCAATGTCGTCTTTTTAAAAGATGAATGCGAACATTATGGAAATGTAGCACATAGCCCCTACTAATACTCATGACGTGGCGAACGTTTTGCAGAAAGAGTTACCGCTTTTCGAACTGAACAGAAAAAAATCTCAGAATTTTCAACAATTCATTGATTATATGAGGACAATGTTTGCAAGCATCGATCCTTTTAGGTCGAATGTATATTTTTATCCTAAACTAGCGAAAGAAACCCAGCTTTGCCCGGGTGTTGAAAATGTCACAATGAGCTATTTGCAGCACCGCACTCTAGATCAATTTCCTTGCGTTTGTTTTGTTTTCTTCAACAGCTGACCCAATATTGAAATGATTTTTTACATTTCCCCGGTAAATTCGCCAACTTTTTGTATATTCAAACCTTGCGGTTCCCAAAACGAATTGATTAGGGAAAAAATCTTGCAAATCGGTCAACCCGTTCTCAAGTTAAATCGTCAGGAAGTAAATCTCAACTCATTTTTATTATATAGAAGATTATTATTTCAAGCCATTCTCCACGATAGATAGAAGTTGATTCCCGGGAAAAATAGAACCTTTAGCCCTAAGGAAAACAATAAACGAAGCACATGATTTTGCGTTGGATTGATTTGAAACACTGTCTTCGTCTTCGAGTTTTCAAAAAAAAACTTCGTTCACAATAAATATTTAGTTGTTTACCAAGGTGGCTTCACACACATGAATTACCTTTTCAACAAACCAAAGAATTCCTTTCCCGTGGCACTCACGGAGATGCAGAGCATTCCTCTTATTATCTTATAATAATAAGTATCAAACTAATTTTCCTCTTCTGATCCTAAGTTGACTGTAAGGGCGTGACTGGCACATACTGCCCATAGCAGCTGTTTCTTGCACTTAATTGAAGTCGGTTGAGGATGAAAATTTGACAACAATTTTTTGCATGCCTCATATGCACAAACACATATACAAGGACAAACTGACAATAGCTTGGTTCGTCGAGTTGATTGTATAAAAGACTATGGATTCAGTTTGCTTTCATACGCCGTTAGAAGCGGTTGCAGTGTCGGTCTCTGTGTGCCGAGAAGAGTTTGCTTTACTGCTAACAGTAGCCTGTCTTGCGGAACGTATCAATAGAAGTTCATCTCGAAATGATCGAAATTAAAAACACCTTGAGGTTCGCATTTCCTAAAGATGCTCCACGACCATCGTATGGAGAGATAGCTGGGTTTGTTAAATTGTTGAATGCTAGCGTCACGGAAATGGAGACTGTGTACAAACGGGCAGAGAATCAAAGCGTTTATGTCAAATTCAAGAGTGAGAAGGCTTTCAAGAACATGTTGGCGAACAATACCCAGCAAATTATTTTTCGGTATGATAATGGAACAACAGTAGCAGTGGAGATGAATTTTCAATACGTACGAATGTGTGAGCTTCCACCGGAGCTACCTGATCGAGAAAAAGCAACGGTTCTAGGAAAGTATGGAACAGTTTAGCGTTTAGTGCGGGAAAAATTTCCTGCTGACTTCGGGTTGGATGTATTCAATGGTGTACGTGGCGTGTACATGAACGTTAAAATGGAAATACCATCGGCACTGTAAGTTTTAAACTGGAGAGGAAACGTTTTCTATCCGGGAAATAAGGACAAATGTTTCATATGCTCGGAGAAAGGTCACCAGATGAATGTTTGTCCCAAGAAAACACAGCGCAATCAACCAAGCCAGAAGATCAACGAAGTTCGGCAGTCTGGGACTTACGCTGGTATGTTAGAAGGAGCCACTTCCAGGCACGACTGTTTCAATGAAACGAAGGTTTTGGATATAGAGGTTCTAGAAGATACACAAGAGACGAACATCGATGAACCGGTGCTTGAACAAAAACAAGATCCCAAAGTTCAACTAATCCCAATAAGGTGTTGGAAGTCTGATGGAAAGGTATACACGCAATACGCAGGGATCAATCAGATTAAAGCTGAACAAAAGGACGAATGGCAGAAAAGGCGCGACACCGAAGCAAGAGCAGCCAGGACCTTTTCACCTTCGAAGGAAAAAACTTAAAAAAATTCTCGACCAATTTCCGCTGGTTCACAAATGTCAGATTGACACCATATTTCAAATGACAAACTAGATTTTTGACATATTTCAGTTTTTCTTCAAATTGAATAATCAAAACATGAAATGGATTTCGGCTCCGTCATGTGTATGCCACGATTGAGCCTATTAAATAAATCAAAACGAAAAAAAGACTAAGGGTTTCCGAGCCTTCTATAAAAAGGATGAATTTGGAAGGAAATGATGTAGCGGAATTTTGCTCTTCCTGTCATAAGGCTTAGAAATTTTCAACATATTACCTCTGCTTGATACCTAACAACAAGCTCTCCTCTTCACGATACACACATAAAGCACCCAAACACACGACGTTATTTGTTGAAATTAACATTTTAAAGTCTAACTGAATTCGCCCTATAGTAGACTCCCTGGGGGTCCATACTGGAAATTGCTTCCATATAGTCGACACATTTGATTTTCATGTCCCGTTTCGGGACGTTCTTCTTCCCCAAAATATTCCTATAATTGACACTTCCGTGTTTATTTTTTATAGAATTGAAAAGAATCATCTAATTTTACTTTCCATATAGCATTTCCAATGCATGTAATCAAATCATAGGACTGTAAGGTAGGTTCTCCCGACAGAATTTCATAGCAAAATGTTGACATTGTTCAGTAATATTGCAAAAATGGCTGGAGGGTCCACTATTGGGCACTTTACTCTGGTTTTGATTTAGCTCAATACCATAAAACCACGCTGATAAATGAATATGAAGTATGCTTCAGTATTATTAACGTAAGTCTTAAATGATATAAGGTTTAAAATAGAATTTGAATCAGAATTAAAAAAAATCACACAATTCCTATATTTTTATATACCTACATAATTACTGACATAAAGTTGAACTGATATAAAATTGATCACATTTGCGAGCACTTATTCCACGATGAATTCCATTGAAAGCGGCACAAATGCTGGGGTATTGCCTTATCGCCAATGCTAAACGGGAACACGGTGATTTATTACAGAAAACTTCTTCTGCAACTATAATTCTATTAATCGCAAAGCAGTTATTTGACTTTGAGAAAATTAAATCAGAATTGCGCTCATAATGTAAAATCAGTTCAACAAAAATTCCGCGGAAAAAATTTCAAATTAAATGGACGTTGATTTCGTATCGTTTCGAAATCTCAAAAGTAAATATTTATTTCGTTTCGTTTCGTTTCGAATCAACACAGACATTTTAAATTTTGTTTCGTTTCGTCAGGAAAAAGTGTCTTATCGCATACCCTTAGTCTTATGGCAGGTGAAGACATTCCACTAAAAGAGTTAAAATAATTTTTTCTCATTAAAAGTTTGGTTCTAAACAATCCACCTGACATTCAGTCTTTCAGGAATTGTGGGAATTGCTTCTAAATAGCCTGTGAAAATTTCTGCTAGATTTTTTCTTATATTTCGGTCTAAAATTATTTTAGGATTTTATTTGAAATTCGATTGGAAATTTAGAAAGATGTTTGGAAATTTTCTAATGAACTTGCTTTGGAAGCACTTTAATCAAAATAAAATTTAGCTGAATTCTGATTGGGTGTTCTATTTCTAGAGTTTCTCCTGAAATTTCTTCAGATTTTTTTTAGGAATTTCTTTGACAATTTCTTAAATAATTCTTGAAGAATTTCTCGCAAGGTGTCTTGCTGAAATTCTCAAAGCAGTTCTGGGAGAATTTTTCCAAGGAGAAGAAATTGGGAGGAATAACCGGATAAATTTCCAGAGGAATTTCAAAAACGAGGTTTTGGAACAATTCACAATTCTGGAGGAATTTTCTGGAGGAAGTTGTGGAGGAGTTCCTGCCTCGCAGCATAGTGTCATTCACATTCCACAGGTTTCTAAGCCAACAATTTTTGCATTCATATATCTAGAGATGTCGCAAATTAATCGATTTCTTCGATTAATCGATTAATCGTTGTGATAATCGATTACTTATCAACGATTGATCGATTCAATAATCGACAAGAGTCAGGAGTAATCGATATGTTTCTAATCGATTAATCGAGATTTTACGACAACTCTTAGATGTCGATTACTTCGATTAATCGATTCATCATTCTGATAATCGATTAATATTGAATCGATTACTACCCAACGAAGATTCGATTCAATAATCGTCAAGAATCGAGAGTAATCGATCATATATCATATATCACTACATATATCACGATGATGCCCAGGGCAGTCAAGAAAATTTCCAACACAAAAATTTCCTTGACCAGACCGTGAATCGAACCCAGCCAACCTTAGCATGATTTGGCTTTGTAGCCGCTCATTGTACCGCACGGCTAATGATGCTTCCGGTCCTCTTTCTTACTTCTTTAATCTTCCTTCCTTAAAACCCTTTCAGGTCCACGAGGTCATATATGACCCCAACAGTATAATGGATGCATAAAATCGCACGATGGATAAAAATCAATACTTTCTTCAGCAAAATTGCTTGAAATTAACTCCCCTATCCAGGAAAAAAATATCAGGTATGGGGGATCAAGGCCCTACGACAACCTAGAACGCCATGACACCGGTGAAGTTACGAAAGAGAAAATTTTAGGTGTATTGGTAACGGATTGTATTTTCCTCAAGGACGGTTTGGATAACCCAGGATGTCTCAAAACCAACTTAGCATGTCTCCTGGAATATGTTATGGACATGCTTAAATACATATCCAAGTTTCTAGTGACGAGAGAAGCAAGTGTCGTAGCTGTAGATCACAAGTTCGGAACTCAAGAACAGTTTGGATGACCCAGGATATCCCGAAACCATCTAACCATGTCTCCTGATCTTCATGAATCTTTATAAATATGGTTGAATACATATCCCAGCTTGGAGCGACGAAAAAAGGTAGAGTGAACTCAAGGGTGGTTTGGATAACCCAGGATGTCTCCAAACCAACTCTCCTTGTCTTCTGGTCTTCTGAAATATGTTATGGATATAGTTGAATACATATCCAAGCTTGGAGCGACGAAAAAAGTTAGAGTGGTGGTTGAAGATCACATGTTCTGACTTCAAGGACAGTTTGGATCACCCAGGATATCCCAAACCCATCTAACCATGTCTCTTGGTCTTCACAAATATATTATGGATAAAGTTGAATACTCATCCAAGGTTGAAGCGATGAAAAAAGCTAGAGTGGTGGCCGTAGATCGCAAGTTCTGAACTCAAGAACGGTTTGGATGACCCGGGATATCTCAAAACCATCTTACTAAATCTTACATACTTACTTACATCTCCAAAAAGCAACCGCTAGTGACCTACGAATTCCCCAGTGACGGTTTTTTGCGTGATTCTGTTATGTGCTGTCAGTAATTTAAAATCCGTATTGTTTAGACAAGTGGCGTAGCCAGAAAATTAGTGGGGGGGGTTTCCGAACATTTTTTTTTTATTCGAAGAAAAAAAATGTCTTCTAAAAATGTTGTCTTTGGGGGGGGGTTATGTCCAAAACCACCCCCGTGGCTACTGGTTTAGACAAGTAACAAGGAAAAGTTGATTAGAAACGAACTTTCTTCATTAAACAAAACATAATCGCTTGGCGTCGGTAGCGGAATCATGGCGTCTGTGTCAGTCCGAGCAGCGGCCATCGACGGGTGGTTGCAGCTGCAGCTGTCTACAGTTCTTTAAGGTCACTCCTGACGGAATCCAAGTTCCAAAGTGCTCGCGTTTTCGGGGGCACACCACTCGATTCAGAGGCAGCGCACAACTGTCATTTTTGTTGATTTAGCCTTGCTGCGTCGCAGCACGCGTGAAATAATAAAATGACAGTTGTGCGTTGTTTCCGTATCGAGTGGTGTGCCCCTGAAAACGCGATCACTTTTAAACTTGGATTCCGTCAGGAGTGACCTTAATGCAAAAAATTGTTTTCGGACGACATTAAAATTTTGCTTAGTCACCATACGTGTTGTGGGGGGAAATTCTTGCAAACTTTTTTGCGCAAACCGTTTATTGGATAATAGTAAGCTAAAAACTGTAAATGAGCTATTCGTACCATTTGTACTACATTCGTTCCTTGTTACTTACAATTTTTGGTGACTTCTAAACATGGACGAATAAATTACAATTACTATAGCTTGTGGCGTTCGTGTTTATAGCTACTGCAAATTCAAGTCATTTTAGTTTCATTAGGTTGTAGAAAACTAGCATACTTACATCTAATTCATTTAGAATAATATGAGTAAAGATTTCGGTCTGGCCAAAGCAGTGCCTTTCCCGATCAGGAATGCATAACAAAATTATAACTCAATTCTATCAATTGTTGTTATTTAAAACAACGTGTGTTATAATTAGATAATTGGATAAAAATGTGTCTTCGGTTACTTTCATTTGATATCAAAATTATAACAACATTACTTATGAATATTTTCACAAAATAATTGCCTACATTTTTTGTAGACATTGGAAAAAACGGAGTTAATCACCTTCAGTATAACTTGAACCCGCTCGATATTAATACATAGCTGGAACAAAGTTAATTGTCTACATTATGGATGGAAATCCGTCGTGGTAGCGTAACAGATTTCAATCCGTGATGTAGGCAATCACCTTGAATGTAGATTTTTGTACAGAAAAATCATATCTACGTTTGTTATAATGTTGATATAAAGGTATCAACCTCTGTTTTAATTGTGTTACGGCTAGAGGGATTTTTGATATATTTTTCGTTATTTTAACAACTAACCAGCAAAATTTATAACACATTTTGTTACAATATTCTTCTGAAATAAAAAACTCCCCTTGTTATAATTTTGTTAAGCAGTATTGATCGGGTTACTATACCCTAGATTTATAGTAATTTCAGTTAGGGTTATGTATTTTAGTTTTAGGACATATTTTCCTCACCTCCGTACTATAGTTTGTAAGTTAATACTGCAAGAACCTGTACTAGGCGAAAATGTACTGCACTAGTTTTACCTAATTGCTAACTATCTGAGAATTAAATTTTAATCGCGAATTTGGAGCATGACTTGCGAAACACAAATCACCTAGGCTTTTTTCCAATTCAGTTCAATTTGGATTATAATTCGTTATCATCATTCTCTATACCTATCTGTTATCGACAGACCGATCGCTGTGTTGGTCGAAGCCCATTGTGATGACCACAGCCTAAATTCGCCACAGTGGACTATTGGCAGGGGGTTACGTGACATCCCCCTCCCGTGAACCTTAGTTTTTCTCACGACGCTCTTCGACGTATTCGCTTGGTTCACTGCTATCCAGAACGTCATGTACTGCCAACTTCACTGCTGGCCGTCTGAGCACTCCAGAGGCAAAATGGTAAATGCATCATGAAACAATCATGATTATCCTTAAACAATTGAAAATGCTCCTTAAAAAACTTATAATTTTTCCTTAAACTATAGAACAAATTACCTTGAAATATATAAAATGCTCCGTAAACATTTGAAAAGCGTACCGTAGAAACGAAAAAGTGTACCGTAGACCATTGAAAATGCTCCTTAAAAAACAAAGATTTGCTATGTTATTAATGATAATTGCGCAGTATAATGATATGAGAATTATTGTAAAATATTTCAAAACGTAACTTTAAATTGGCTATCATGAATTGGAATTTTATCCACCATTGTATAGCCTCTGGAGTTTAAATCTGATTGTTTCGATGGTAACCCTATTTAACAGAAAAATGCTTCAAAAATTAAGAAAAATGCTCCTTAAAATGTATAAAATGCTCCTTAACTTGTGCGAATGCTCCTTAAACTAAAACAAGTGCTCCTTAAGAGGGCCCTCTTTAGCCTTGCGGTAAGACGTGCGGCTACAAAGCAAGACCATGCTGAGGGTGGCTGGGTTCGATTCCCGGTGCCGGTCTAGACAATTTTCGGATTGGAAATTGTCTCGCCTTCCCTGGGCATAAATGTATCATCGTGTTAGCCTCATGATATACGAATGCAGAAATGGTAACTTGGCTTAGAAACCTCGCAGTTAATAGAAACCTCCTTGCGAGGCGGTAATGTCCCAGTGGGGGATGTAATGCCAATAAAGAAGATAAAGAAGAAGAAGAAGTGCTCCTTAAAATGAAGAAATGCTACTTAAACCAATAAAAATGTGCTTTAACTTGAGGAAATGCTCCTTAGACTAGAAAAGTGCTTTTTATCCAAACAAAACTAATGAAAAATGAACTTGTCATAAGACGAGTTAGTACAATCCCATTTAATTCCACCACTTAATTGTACCTTGACAGATACGTATTTCGACCTCAACAGTAAGGCCGTCTTCTGTGTCTCGTACTTGACTCGACTAAGTCGTACAATTAAGTGGTGGAATTAAATGGGATTGTACTAACTCGTCTTATGACAAGTTCATTTTTCATTAGTTTTGTTTGGATAAAAAGCACTTTTCTAGTCTAAGGAGCATTTCCTCAAGTTAAAGCACATTTTTATTGGTTTAAGGAGCATTTCTTCATTTTAAGGAGCACTTGTTTTAGTTTAAGGAGCATTTGCACAAGTTAAGGAGCATTTTATACATTTTAAGGAGCATTTTTCTTACTTTTTGAAGCATTTTTCTGTTAAATAGGGTTACCATCGAAACAATCAGCTTTAAACTCCAGGGGCTATACAATGGTGGATAAGATTCCAATTTATGATAGCCAATTTTAAGTTACGTTTTGAACTATTTTACAATAATTCTCATATCATTATACTGCGCAATTATCATTAATAACATAGCAAATCTTTGTTTTTTAAGGAGCATTTTCAATTGTTTACGGTACATTTTTTCGTTTCTACGGTACGCTTTTCAAATGTTTACGGAGCATTTTATATATTTCAAGGTAATTTGTTCTATAGTTTAAGGAAAAATGATAAGTTTTTTTAAGGAGCATTTTTCATTTTTTTAAGGACAATTTCATCTGTTTTAATGGACAATTATTGGGCTGCCCACTCCAGATGCTGTTCTGACCACTGCCTGCCGTACTCTTCAGTCCCGTCCAGGAATCACCGTCTCTACTCGCCCACGTATCCACTGGTCCTTCGTCGTTTCAACGACAACCAACACCAAATCTCCCACTTCAATTGTCCAGAACCGCTGAACTATGGACTGTGCAAGTCTCCAGCTGCTACGTAGTACCGCTGGACTATCGACGTGTTCATTCGCCGAACAATTGTCGCCATTGGAGGTCCCCAGCAAAAAATGGTTGGGGGTAAGTGCTTCCTCGTCCGCCGACCCGAGAGGGTTGTAGGTGAGTGGCCGTGAATTGAAACTTCGTCGTCTGGAGTACGCTGGACCTCTGCTACCGATCCCATAGCTTCCTTTACAGATGGTACAAGGCGTTCCCAAGCACCCCCCATATGAAGGGCGGCCGGTGGTATAAAATGCCATCAAGTCTTTGCGGTGGTGAACGTATTGGCAAGAGTGTTGTTTCGTCTTGCGATCTCTTCTCTCTGCAGTTCCTTGCTAGCGCCTTTGAAAGATGTCCCGTTATCTGAATAGAACTCGACTGTGTATCCACGTCGAGCAATGAAACGTCGTACTGCCATGATGCAGGATTCAGAGGATAGGCTGTACACCACCTCCGAATGCACAGCGCGAATCGTGAGGCAGGTGAAGAGAGTAACCGATCGCTTAACCTGGCTCCTCCCTACTTTGACCAGTATTGGTCCGAAGTAGTCTACCCCAACGAAACTGAAGCGTTCGAACGAATGGTTGTAAACGAGCCGCTGGAAGCGGTGACATGGCGGGAGGATTTGGCGCTACTTTCTTAATTCGGCATACCATGCAGTTTTTTGTGACCTTTTCGATCAAGGCGCGCCACTTGGCGAATTCGAAGCCTCACTTGATCAGAACAGTTGCTGATGAAGAAAGTGTAGGGTAACGGCTGTATTTTGGACCGGGCTCTTATTTTGGACCACCTAGCTGAATTTTGTATTTACATCACACAAAATTAAATAAAACATACAATATTTAAATGTTATTGCAAAAAAGAAACTATCCAGAAGGTATTTCCTACATTTGTTTCTTATAAAATATTGCAATTATTAAGAATATTTTCACGTATTTACCCATTCCGGCTGGATTAGACCAAAACTAATACGACATTGTAAAATTGAAGTCAACTTTCAAAAGCTGTAAGTTTATTTGTACATAGATTTAAAACATGTGAATGATGTTGTTGACTTATTAAAACCTAATTGAAGCAGTTTCGTATCTCGAGCAAAACATTGGAAGTTTAAACAACAAGTTTAAACAGTTTAACCAGTATTCTGAGGCATGTCCAAAATAGCTTCATTTTTCATTGAACCGAACGTATTTTCGACATATCTTCTTTTTAAGTTCTCATAAACTTTTGTGTTTACCAATCATTTGATTCTCTAGTATCAAACCATTCATAAATTACTGTTCATACCGCATTTATAAATGACCGTTCATTGATGTAAGCCCTAGAAAAATGTCTTTTAACCCAACATGTAACTGTTTTTATTATTTCCATACAAAAATACTGCCTATGATCGCATATCAGTCCCACCTTTGCTGTAATTCCTATCCATATGGGAGAAATATGCGATTTTAGGCAGAATAGTTGAGAAAGCTCCATGACAAGAACCAATCCAGCTAGAGCTCTCCGTCCGTGCTGTTTGTCAATGCAACAGAGTTCCGAGTTCTACGATTATGTTTTGTTTTGCAAATGAAGGTGCAAGGAGCAAGGAAGAACCGGGCAATCCACTAATACTATCAATGGCGCAAATGGAACAGATCTAAAAAACTACATAAAAAATATGCAGGGTAGGAGTGACCTGGTGCATACATCACGACCATGGGCCACACGTTTGTTTTGCTTTGATGATGCTGTACCGAGTGGTATTGGAATTGATATTAGTTTCAATACCCTTACCCAATATCTACTGTTCTAAGCTTTTGAGTGCTTAAAATGTATTGCTTAATAAGGACTTTCAGGATGAAACGTCGAAAATGCTGGAGATCACTAATTTAATCCAATAGTAATATCAATTTGCAAGCAATACAAAATATGTTCAATAGGTGGTCCAAAATTAAATCTTACATATCTTCAGAATTTACGATAGTTTGGTTCTTTCGGTAGAATTTACAACATTTTTACCTGCAAATCCTACCTAGCATTCATCACTTTTTAGTTGCATAGGAAATTGATCAAGTAAGGCTTGTACGCGACAAAATCTGGACACCTTTAAACACGTATAACTTTTGAAATAGAACATCAACGAGTGAAATATTTCGTAGATTGATGAAATTATGTGTGTACTTTCTGAAAATATATTTCTTATAAGTGTTACAAGTTCGTAGTGAATAATGGCGTCGAAGAAATTGTAGGTTCGGAAAGAATTGTGTGCAGTCGCCATTGAAATTCGGGTCTCTCGATCCAGAAACTGTCTAAAAACATTTTGTTTTCATGTGAACACTGCTCAAAGCGTTTTAAAATATGTCGATGCTTGTTTGACAATATCTAAAGCATCAGAGAGTTGATCAAAGACGGATTTTATGAGCCACCAGAAGGATACGAGCTTGAAACAGATTCTACTGAGGATGTCAAATCATTCGGCACGTATTATTTCTTAAAAAATTTAAATGTCACCAAGTTTCGTGCATACATCGAAGCATCGATAAGGAATGAAGCCATTTGAAGTGAAAAACGTACCGAAATAAACCAACAGCAGTTTATTTTTATTCTTAAAGTTATGTGTCCAGATTTTGTCGCGAACAAGCCTTATTATTACAAAATCTAACTTTTATTTGACAAAATTTTTCGGCCATCTCCTAAAGTGGTCCAAAATACCTCCCTTACCCTATAGTACCATACCCTGTACCATACACATGTGGAAGTGTTGGCGTAGAATGGGAGTGGAAAGCTTTCAGTTCATCGCTAGTGGTTATTGTTTGCACTTGCTGAGGCCAGTAGTCCTCCGGCTGGTGAAGAAACGACGGTCCGTCGAACCACGGAGTAGCCGGCGAGAAATCTGGTCCTTTCTTCCACTTTCTTTCCATCCCTAGTAGCAAATGTAACAACTCTTAAATATAAAAAATAAATGAATGGTTACTTAATGGTTGGATTTAAGATGTTTGAAACATTCCAAGTCACGGTTGATTGCATTTGGGTCTTTTTTCAGTCATCTTGAAACAAAATGTGGTATCAGTTTTAAAGCAGTTACAGGGTCATTGAATTGCAACCATAACATTGAACTGTCATAAGCACTTAAATCACAATAAAGTTTTTAATTAGTTACCGAAAGACTATCCGAATACTAGATGCCAAGTAACAAAAACACCACAATAATAGCATGATATAGAGTAAGGGAGCCTCCATCCTGATTTGAATTTCTAACACCATTGAGGTCTGGTGCCGAATTATAATTTTGATACAGAGATACGGTTACTTGTAACCCGTATGTAACGGATTTGTATAGCCCCACTTATATGATCAACACTGCATGTGAAATGATTGTGCCAATATCGGAAATCGTTGTATACTGAATAGTTTCATGTGCACTTAGAAAAAGTTTTTTCGTGGTATTATCGTTCAAAGTACTAACAATTATCGTCTAGTTTAATATTGTTTACTGCACAGAAATTTGACAAAACTGTGATTTGTCTTAACAGCCATTAGTATAAAATAAGGTAGATCGAACGTACTTGAGTGTTAAGTCAATAGCAGTTACAGTTACTTCTATCTACTGCCTAATACCTTTCCGAGAAAAGTCGATTTTTGCCTCTTTGAAAAATGTCAAAGACATCTACTAATCTCGGAAATTTGTATTTAGATACAATTATCCGAAGTTTTTTCCCTATAGTTTTTTTTCACATAGCTGTTTTTCCATAAATTTTATAAACAAGAACAACAACAGTGCATTAATGATTAGATGCTGCTTGTCGAACAAAAATTTTGGTTTTATAAAATGTGGGAAAATACTTATCCGTCAGAATTTTTGTATCAATCTTCCTATGAAATTACCAGCAAAAAATAAATTTCCATTCCTATTTATAAAGGAAAACGAAAGTCAAAGGTGTGCATAAGTGATGCTAAAATTATGTCATTAAAAAATCAAGAATTGTCTAACTATGAAGTGTTATTTGAACACCTGCTTTAGAAAGATGTTGGTAAATCTACGGCCTTCCTTAAGGGTCATGTTGTGGAATTGACTTTATGAAAAGTAAAAAATATAGAGATGCAAATAAGCAAGAAACGATTGAACTATACACGACCTTTTACTCAAAGCAGAAGCATTATCCAAATGCAAACATCAGTACATTGAAAAATTACATAAGTTATCAAATCTTTTGAACCACCATGTATGCGGTCGTTTGATGAAATATGCTCGGAAATATGCTTATACCGTTTTGACTCGAAGTCCGGACACCTAAGCACTGCAGAATTTTCAGTTCAATATTTCAAACGGAATTAAGTACTTGACACTGAGTGATAACACACCCTGTCAAGATAAACTTATGAAATTTGATGTACTGTACTGAAAATGACATTTTGTGAGCACGAAATAGCTAATATAATCGAAAACGTTGAATATCGCTTGCTTCGAATTCCGGACACTGTATAAGGGATGCTTCAAATACCGGACAATTTTGCTTCGAATTTCCGGACACTTCAAGTTTGGCTATATTGATTTTCAAATAGCCAATTTAATCCGTTCAAAGATAACTAGGATATAGCATTCATATTTCTTGATTAATATAAATCCGTAATGTAAGGTTTCTATGCAGATTTGTATGGAAATCTGGCATCCCCCGGTTGTGAGTACCATCCGAAGTTTCTGCTCCGAGATTGACCAGGAATACCAAAAAACAGCATTTGAAACCAAGTGGGAGCATTTAACTGCAATATATAACATTGGAAATCTAATAATTTCATACAATCTCAACCCCCCCCCCCTCTGCCCTTTCAAGGTAGAACGCTTTTCTGACATTTGACGTGTCTGTGGGTAATGAAATATTTTCTTCAAAACTACCTCTAAAATTCAACGTGGATAAGCTGCAATAGAGCATGAGAATCATTAGGAGACCAATATTCTTTTCTAATCAATAATACCAGGAATAAATATGATAGGGGGAACTGTGCCGATTTCCATCTCACTGAATATATATTCATCTCATCGCGAAACAAAGAAATACGGGACCAAATACGTCGATTCTTTTTAAAAACCTGCGTGCTCACTGCGGAAAAAATAACAAAAATAAGAAATAAATCAAATATGTACCTTTTATTTTTGTTTTGTTTTTGATGGGATGGACATCAGAGAATTAAAATTCTGCATTATCTTATCATTGTTAAGATATACTTCGAAATATAGACATTAATGGTATTTATGTGTCCTTTGAATTCCGTTTGCTATTAGAAATCAAGGATTGAAAGGAGCGATTGAAATAATTAATTCATGCGGATTGATAAATCCGGGCGTGTCCGAGAAATATTGAGATTTTTTTATTTGACGGGTGTCGTTCACAACGTGTCTTTTTATACAATTCTGTTAACAAAAGCAAGTTTTACGAACCTCTTTTTTTTCTACAAAAATGTGAATGATTAAAAAAATACTTTTGAAGACAACCTTTAACTAGAAACTGAAGGCAAGTTTTGCTACTTGTGTGCAATTAATAAAGTGATTCAATTTACAATATGTGTATAAGCATATATCGATAAGCTGAGAGCAAGCAATGTTCCTTTTGGGGTGTACCAACTGAAATATAATGAAATTTTATCTATGCTTTCTAATTACGAATCATTTGATTTCAATTAACTTTCAGCATGTCCGGAAATCGAAGCAATTGTAAAAACTTGCCTCAAAGTCCGGACATTCAGAAAATGTAATAAAAATTATAAAGCTATGAATTTCCAAGCAATTTCTCTAATACACGACAAAGAATGCTATCTTACTATGTTATTAAATTACTAATACCCCTTGCAAATGATAGAATATAGAAAATATGAGCTAAGTTTTCTAATGTTGAGTCTTAAGCTGCATTCTAAGAAAGACGAAATTCACCGTTGATCATGACATGCCTTCAACTTTTACCTCCAATTTTCAAAGTTTTACCACAGATCACAGATTACTTACATTTGTTAAAATGGTTACAAGTCTAAGAATCGTTCCCTGCATTGATAACCCAAGAAATACTTGTTGAGATGGTAAATAAAGTCAAATAACAATTGAAGTGTCCGGATTTCGAAGCGTCCGGCAATTCGAAGCAAAACGGTAGAATATATTTTGATAAATGATTAATATAATAAATAAGAAAACGGCTGTCTCTATGAATCTACTTTTAATTTTAAATTCGAGATTTAGAGATATAATAATAGAGACTTTTTTTTCTTTACTGTTATTGATGCTTATTTAAGAACAAAAATGCATTCATGTTACTATAAATGATAAAACCTAAAAGTTGGTTTAACCGAGGGCGCGACGTTTTTAGCTAGCTAAAATGATTCACCAAAAATTCCATTCCGCACATTAATCTCTGCTAATATAACATAAAAATATCACTTTGCATATAAACATTTACCATTTGTTGTTTTAGATTCATGTCTTCAACTTTCTGATTAATGACATTCAATTTAAGTGACATTGCGACCAGATTTGTTTTATTTTCGTATTAAATACATAACAAAGTTTCATGACAACAAATAAAATGTTGACAAGTAGAAGTCAGTAAATAGTTACAAAGTGGCAATCAAGACCAGAATGTTTCAGTTACTGTAACATGGAAATGTTACGGATGGATTACAGCGCAACTTAATGTGAGACCGTATAGTTTTTTTTTGTTTGTGTCTTTATTAAAGAGACTTTCAGCCCGAGGCTGGCTCGTCTCCGCCCGTATAGTTAGTTACATAGTAGCTCAATTTTTTGCGCTTTTTTGGTTGCACTAGTGTTACAAATACAGTTACAGTTATTAAAATTTCACATATAATTTTGTCGCAAATCGATCACCGTTATTCAATTGTGACAATCTGTGCTACTTGGGATCTTCTTCTTTCTTCCATCTTCATTCGCGGACATCTGTCGCTTTAAGGATCTCTCTAATACGTACAGCGACGAATTTATTGTACCGGCGATGTTCAGACCGAATCCATGCCAGCACGGTACTTGAATCGCTCCAGGGGAAGTGTCGACGAATAGGATAGGTGTGATAACCATACACGGACTCCAGCATCCGAACTCCCTGCTATTTTCAACTCCAGGCGAGGAAAGGATAGTACCTTGAGTGGCGCTACCTTGTTTTTTTTAGCAAACCAGTGCTACATGAATTCCATTGCCTTTGCTCTTTAATGGAAGCAGCTCTGTCAGATTTTTCTTGCAAGATTCAAACTATTCAAAGGTTGGTGATAGTGATTAATGAAGCATATTTTCGAAATTAACTTATTGGCTTTTCTCGGTGATAATTATACTACTCAAAGCAAAAGAGAGTAGATGAAAGTAATGCAGATACAGATTCGATTGACACCGCAAGCGAGCGGCAAGTGTGAAATGAATAGAAACTGAAGATTAGCAGTGGACCATAGAAGAGAACAAGCATTGTTGAAATCGCTGTTATTCTGCCTTACGTCCTGTTCTGTTCCTGGGTACAGCTTGGATAGTGGACGTTAGGCAGAATAACAGCAATTTCAACAATGCTTGTTCTCTCATATGGTCCTCTGCTAAGCTTCATTTTTTATTTATTTCATACTTGCCGCTCGCTTGCGGTGTCAATTGAATCTGTATCTGCATTACTTTCTTTATTACTCATCTACTCATCGATTCTGACTTTGGTTTTGTTACTCTAAGTAATTGTACATGCATATTATTCAAAATAATTAAATTGGAACGACCGTTTTATACAGTAGAAATTTGATATGAGACGAATTTCGTCAAAGTACAAGATATAATCGCTTGGCGAAGATAGGAAATTCTGCTCCAGAAACAGAATCTTAAATGTGCGTCGGAGGGAGACGCTGCAATAAATTTATTGGCATGGATGGTGTCTGTAGCGTTAAACAACCTAACATTTACATGCTGCTAGAATTATCATTGCGCCAAAAGGTTTTGCGAATTTACGTCCATTGGTCGTGTCTTGTACAAAACTTTCTGTTTTTTTTTCTTTCACTCTTCTTGCTTTCTTCTCCACTCTTTTTGAATTATTATTCATTCTTCTTTATTCTTTCTTCTCTCTTTCTCTTTTATTTTTGTCTTTTCTTTCTTCATTATTCTTCCGCCTTCCCTTTTTTTCATTTTCTTCCTACTTCCATCCTCTTTCTCCCGTGTTCATTCTTCCTTCAACCATTTTCTTATTTCTTCTTCTTTTTCAACCGCACCTTTTTCTACTTCTTTTTTCAGTTGCTTTTTTTCTTCTGCCTTCTCCCTTCATCTTTTTTCCGTGTTCCTTCTTCCATCTTCCTTATTTTTCTACCTTCTTCTTTTTCCTTCCTTCTCTGAGCAATCGGGAAAGTAAGTACATTGTACAGTGTATTGATCGTGAAAAGCATGAAATCGAATAAAACCCCAGGGTTCGATCGCATATCAGCCGAGATGCTCAAAGCTGACCCCATGACACCCGCTCAACAACTGAATCGTTTATTTCGTAATATCTGGGATACCGCAACTTTCCCTATCTTAGTATCTTAGTGAAGGTGCCCAAAAAGGGTGACCCGACTGTATGCGATAACTGGCGAGGCATTATGTTGCTGTGTACCGTTCTCAAAGTTCTATGCAAAGTTATCCCAGCCCGGATTCTGAAGAAGATCAATGATACTCTCCGGCGGCAGCAGGCCGGATTCCGTGCCGGAAGATCCTGTGTGGACCATATTGTCACGGTCCGTATCATTCTGGAGCAGGTCAACGAATTCCAAGAGTCCCTTTAATTGGTATTCATTGACTACGAAAAAGCTTTCGACCGTCTCAATCACGAGAATATGTGGGATGCCCTGAGACGCAAGGGGGTTCCTAAGAAAACCATCGGCCTCGTCGAGGCACAGTACGAGGCCTTCTCGTGTAAAATGCTGCACAATGGGGTCTTATCCAACCCTATCCGGGTAGTAGCTGGTGTTGGACAAGGATGTATTCTAATGTATTCTACCGTTACTGTTCCTCGTCGTAATCGACGAGATTCTGGTAGGTGCGTTTGATCGTTAACCAAACCGCGGGCTGCTATGGCAGTCTATAATCATGGAACACCTAAACAATCTCGAATTGGCTGATGACGTTGCACTCCTCGCTCAATGGCGCTCTGATATGCAGAGTAAGCTCAAAGACCTTGCTGAGCGCTCGTCTTCAACAGATTTAGTCATCAACGTCAACAAAACCAAATCGTTGGATGTAAACACGGTGCCCCTTCCAGTTTCACAGTACCTGGGCAACCAGTGGAGAATGTTGAAAGCTCCCAATTCCTTGGTAGCCAAATAGCGTCAGACGGCGGTACCAAGATCGACATAGGCGCACGGATTAATAAAGCAAGGGCTGCCTTTGCGAGTTTAAGAAATAGTTTAAGAAAAAACTCTAAAGTGAAATCTGTGATGTTATACGCTAGCGGAACATGGTGTGTATCAGTGGAGAACACTAAACGGGCCTGGTGACCTCACATCTGGGTCTCACCAGAGGCCGATAGCAACAGAAAATCGGGATCGGAAGTGGGGCTGGCTCGGCCACACTCTACGTAGGGACGGAAACGAAATCTGTAAACAAGCATTAGACTGGAACCCAGTAGTGGGACATCGAAGAAGAGGCAGACCCAGAGGATCATGGCGGCGAAGCCTCAATAAAGAAATAAAAGAAGAGAGTTCGGCCGGTACCTGGTGCTGGGAATTTGGTTTCATCAGTACCTGCTAAGCTGCGGAGGACGACGGAGGTCCTTCGTAGCTTAGTAGGGAAAGCACCTGTCTAGCGTACTGGGGTCGTGGGCTCAAAGGCCACCGAAGGGGCGGTTACCCTCCAATATCTTTTCCGAACTAACTCTATCACATGTTGTACATATCGAGTTTCAGACATAGCAAATAAAAGAAGTCGATCGCAATCTAACCTGGCAACAGGTTAAAGCGATAGCTGGGCATCGCTCAGGATGGAGATCTTTCAAGTCGGCCCTTTGCTCCACTGGAGGTGTACATGACCCATAGGTAAGTAAAGTAAAGTGTGGTAATCATCACCGACGGAAGAAAAAATATCTATTTGATATTCGGTGGATCATGAGCAGCTTGTATTGCGCTTTGCTCCGGTCGATACAAGTGTGATCTTCCATAGTTTGCAGAAAATATCGGGAAAGTACGTACAGAATACTGCACGTCGATTCGCTCGTCTAAAACGCGATTCTCCATAGTTGGTATATGCCATCGGGCGTACATGGTGAATATTGTCCTTGCTCGGTTCATAGACACGTCGAACGATCTAATATCGTTGTACTTTATGCGATATGCGTTTGATCGTGTTCCTACTCGTTGTGCAGCTAGTTAGTTTGTTCTGCTTTGTGCGGCCGAATCATGGTTAATTAAAATCATTGTGTATAAAGAATGGCACGGTCGTATCGCTCATCAAAGTGAATCCAGATCCAAGGATGCCTACCAACTAACTGATAAACCTTCCTGTGGCTTTTGTGGAAACTCAGAGGTAAACACGGTCTTCAAACAGCAAAAACTACCTAATAATATTCCTTCCTTCTTCTTAATTGACTACAAGGACGTGACCGGCGCCGTTATTGATCATTTGAATATTTGAGTAACTGAAACTTGCACACTGAGAATGATTGAACAATCCCAGTCATTTATTCAGTTGCTTCTTTTAGCAATTTCACTGATTCTGCTCAATCACGGAGTAGCAACCATAGATATGAGTAGTCAGTCAATACTAATCTAAGCTCCTTCTTTCTTTCTATCTTTCTTCATCCTTCGTTTTTCTTACTTTCTAGTTTTTTCTTCTACCTTCTTGCTTCTTTCATTTTTCTTTTTCCTTCTTCCTTCCTTTTTCTTCTTCTTTCTGGCTTCTTCCTTCTTTCTTCCTCCATCTTCCGTCTTCCTTTTCTTTTTCCTTTCGGCCTTCTTTCCCCCATCATTTTTTAAATATTTTTTTCTTACTTCTCCCTTCCTTCTTATTTCTTACTTCTTCCTTCATACTTGCACTTCCTTCCTAATTCTTCTTTTTTCCTTCCATTTTCTCCCTTCTTCCTTCCGCCTTCTTCTTCTTTTTCTTCCTTCCTTCTTCTTAATTCCTCTTTCTTTCTTCCTTTTACCCTTCTTTCCTTTTCTTTTTACCTTCTTCCTTCTTGCTCCACTCATCTTTCTTCTCACTTCTCACTCTTTCGTCTCATTCCTCTTTTCCTTCTTTCTCATTTCTACTGCTAATATCTCACTTCGCCTTTCTCGTTTTTCACTTCTTACTTCTCATATCTGCCTTCCCATTTCTCATATCTTACCTCTCACTTCTCACTTTTCACTTTTTACTTCTCACTCATTACTCGTTTTTCACTCATTTCTCACTTTTCTTTTCCCACTTCCTACTCCCCACTTTTCCTTTCTTTCCTTTAATTTCTCACCTTTCACTGCCTTCTCCTTACTTTTCACTTCTTAACTCTCGTTTCTCACTTCTCGCTTTTCATTTTTCTCTGCTTACATCCCTCTTCCCACTTCACACTTCTCATCACTTACTTACTTCTCGCTTCTCACTTGTCATTCGGCCTAATGACCATTCGGCCAAATAACCTTCGGTCTAATGACCAACCAGAGCATATGAAAGCTGCGTATGCATTCGTTTGCCAATTTAGCTCAAAGGTAGCAACCGCATATAACATGGAACAAATTTCTACAAGAAACAAACAAAAACATAGGAATTTTAGAACTTAGCTTAGCTTTGACTGACTGTACATATCTATGGTTGATCAGAATCAGTGAAATTCTCCAGGACTAGCTGGCGTGCCCAGCATCAACACGATCGAACCCGTACCAACAAATTTTCTGCACTTCGATGCAGAAATTTAATATTGTCACTTCACGCTCTCCCGGACTTGCCGATCGAATCCGCTCCACCAATCAACTTTCTCCATAGACATAAGAATTTTAGAGTTGAGGTCAACAAGGAAAAAAAATATAGACAAGTCCGGTAAATTTGAAAACAAAGAACCGACTCAACCAATGGAGATTGGATCAACTAAATCCATATAGACGCTAAATAAAAAACAATTTTACAACACTGAATCAGCAGAACAAAAGAAATCTTCAGAATCAAAATCAGAAGTGGAAAATATTAATTAAAATTATGTCAACAAAAAGAAGAAGTGACTAAAATTATCTACTCTACATGAGAAGCAGAAACACACAAACTGGACAGTCTATCAGACTTTTGATAAATTCAGGGACAGATGAAAACGTCATACGTCCTGGTATAATCAAAACATGACCACAACAAAAAACACGAGAATAAAAAACATTTCAGGAAATTAAAATATTAACAAGAAGGGAAAGACTATCCTATTGTCAAAAACGTTATCTCAAAAACATATGCATACTACGTATTAAATTTTTACGCTTATTTCGACGGTATTCTCGGCTTCGAGTACTTAGCAAAATTATCAAGATCTATTGATCAATAAAACATGATCAATCACTGATCAAGCACAGGTTGTGTGTGTGTGTTCCTCCAATACATTTTCCATTTCAAAATCTTCCACATAATGTACATATTCACATCGGAGTTTTCAGAGCATTGTAAAATAATGACCATGTCGGGTGGCTAATACCCGAAAAATAAGCAATCAAATGTTTGATGGTTGAAATATCTTCAGGCCGACTCACGCCGCCGCCGCTGGCTGAAAGTAATCTAACACGCCGCCGTGGACAATATTTGATTCGTCGCACAGAATACCATCAACTGCTTCAATAGGTCCTTTCTTAGCCTAACCTAGCCTTAGTATCATGAAATACAAATGCATTGAACACTAAGCTGCGGTGTGGCAATGTCCACGTAGGGAATGTAATGTCAATGCAAAAGAAGAGCTGGTAACATACAAATCGTATACTTTACTTGAGCAGTAAGACCAGATTGAACATGTCAGACAACACGCCCATCCTCATCGAAGAGTCCTCGCTTATCGATATGCGAAATCGTGACAATTCGGAATGTGTTTAATGTCTTCTTCGAAGAGCTCTGCTGCCAAACGACGACGACAAGGAGCATGAGAGCTCGGAATATGGTTGCTCATCACGAATCTCACACACGTCGTTGTCGTCGCGACCAATGGAGGCTGCACCGAGATCTTGCTTTCACGCGCATGAAGCATAGTGCTCTGCCACTGCGCTCACTTGCCTCGGTTGGATGCGGCTGGTGAAATAAAAATACATTATGCGATATTTATTGTAGTTTGTTGTCTTACTCTCTGCCGGTGCCGTACGGGATCCGAGAGGGGATTGTCGCGGAAGCGGAACGGTCGTAGTGCAAAATGGGAATTGATGGCTCTCAACACTGGTAGCCCGCCGAAGATACGCCATGCGCTGGGCTGTAGGAGCGCGGAGCAGGTCAGCCGACATCAGCAGCCAGGAAAGATGTCTCGGCAACGATGTCGACGATGATGTCGCATGCGAGGACGGGGCACATACGGTTGTTCGGTAGCACGCCGGGATGTTGTTGGAATTTTGTCCGGGAAAAGAACAAATTAACAGCCAACAACGAGTGGCAGCATTGAAACAATGACAGGGGATATATATTGTTGTGGAAGGATTTGTTTCGGAACGAACTCTGTGGGAATTTATTGTCAATGTAAGGAGACGCCATAAGTCTTGACAGAGCGTGAATGCTGATGGCCCTGGGAAGGCGTCGATGTCCGTAAGGATGAAGTTGCAGACTTCAGCAAAATCATAATCATAATATTCCAATAAAATAAAGATTAATTATCATCAGAATAGTTTCATCTTATAAGCTAATACTAAGCCGGCAGTGAACACATGATCTTATTGCAGATGCACAACAGTTTGATCTGAGGCGCTGAAGCTAATATTCCTAATAGGTTTCAACACTTTTTCAAAAACATATTTGGCCTCTTCCCACAGCCAGGCCAGTTAAATAACCAAAGCAATACGACCAGGTAATCGTTTTGGAATTCCGCTTTATGGACTTCCTAGGAATCAAAAACATGGCGATGAACTTTACCAACGACGATGCGACAGCGACGAATCACTGGTCAGGTCAAGTGCGAGTGTTGTTTGTGGCTCATTGCTGGGATTAATTAAATTTAAGCCCAAATTTTGATATATTTATGATGACAAGCCGCGGCGAGAGCGGTAAATGTTGGCTCTTCCCAAAAATCGGACATCGCCTCTTAAACGACGACGGCGACTGAGATTTTTTTTATTTTTTGGTTTTCACTTATCGCGCGCGCGTCCGGGATGGGAAGAGGAACGTGGCCTGACCGATTTCCAACGTCACTGCCGCAGAGGGGTTAATGGTTTTTAGATAAATTTATGGATCGTTAGATGAGACCTGGCTAATGGTCGCGCACTCGGTACGGACACATACACATCAATTGAAGTCATTTGAAGATTAATTTTTATGGCGACCGACACTCTTCGGGGTTGAGGCCCCGAGAGGCGGCGAATGGCTGAAATAGGGTTCGCATGTTCGTCACTTGGATAAGTGATCTTTTTTTTTTCTACTCTTTCTAATGCCCAGAGATCTAGCCGCTAACGAGCTCGTTTCATTGAATGAATTTCAATTAAAAGTCGCAATAAAACTTAAGAGACGAATGCTGGAGCTGGATTGGGGAGATGGTTGAAAAATTTGATTATTTCACTTTAAATTCCTCATTATAAATATTTGAGGTAATTTGAAATAATCAACCGATTTCATCAACGACTGTTTTCACATCGGCTTCAATTCAACGTGCTCGTTTCAACACCAAATAGAACGTGGCAGACTGAAGTGATGTCAATGTTATTTCATGGGAGTTTTATGCATGGGAGTAAGAAATGTTCGTATAGACCGATATTAGATAAATTATATTTCATAATAGCTTTTTCTTCTTCGGGTGTTTTCACCCGCCTGGAAGGCTAATGTAAGACGATAATCAATTGCTTAGTTTTTGACTATTTTGTCATAGGAGCAATCAAGCTGTTAAATCACTTGACTCCGCATATGCACCAAATATGTGATCACGAACAAATTGACATTAATTTTGAAAAAAAAAGGGTCTCAGAAAGACTCAGAACTAGAGGGTGCGCCGAAAAACATTTTAGCTTGTGTTGTGAATCGATCGGTGAACGATTTTTTGGCAGGTATTTTAAATAATTCATTAGATAATAATAATTTATTGGATAGTTCATGAGCCTAGTTCGTCTTTAAATGTAAAAGAGTAAATCCAAGAAAATATTTTATTGAATAAAAAACAGGAAAAAACAAAACACTTTTTTCATTCTTCATCAAAGCGGCTTGCAGCCCTAGGCCCTAGCTCACGTCTAACAACAAAATTTTAAAATAAATTTAAAAATTTTAAAATAAAGTTCTTCTAGCAATTCCTGCGGAAGTTCCTCCAGGAATTCCTCCGGAAGTTCCTCCGGAAGTTCCTCCAGGAACTCCTCCGGAAGTTCCTCCAGGAACTCCTCCGGAAGTTCCTCCAGGAACTCCTCCGGAAGTTCCTCCAGAAACTCCTCCGGAAGTTCCTCCAGGAACTCCTCCGGAAGTTCCTCCAGGAACTCCTCCGGAAGTTCCTTCAGAAACTCCTCCGGAAGTTCCTCCAGGAACTCCTCCGGAAGTTCCTCCAGGAACTCCTCCGGAAGTTCATCCGGGAATTCCTCCGGAAGTACCTCCGGGAATTCCTCCGGAAGTTCCTCCGGGAATTCCTCCGGAAGTTCCTCCGGGAATTCCTCCGGAAGTTCCTCCGGAAATTCCTCCGGAAGTTCCTCCGGGAATTCCTCCGGAAGTTCCTCCGAAAATTCCTCCGGAAGTTCCTCCGGGAATTCCTCCGGAAGTTCCTCCGGGAATTCCTCCGGAAGTTCCTCCGGGAATTCCTCCGGAAGTTCCTCCGGGAATTCCTCCGGAAGTTCCTCCGGGAATTCCTCCGGAAGTTCCTCCGGGAATTCCTCCGGAAGTTCCTCCAGGAATTCCTCCGAAAGTTCCTCCGGGAATTCCTCCGGAAGTTCCTCCGGGAATTCCTCCGGAAGTTCCTCCGGGAATTCCTCCGGAAGTTCCTTCGGGAATTCCTCCGGAAGTTCCTCCGGGAATTCCTCCGGAAGTTCCTCCGGGAATTCCTCCGGAAGTTCCTCCGGGAATTCCTCCGGAAGTTCCTCCAGGAATTCCTCCGGAAGTTCCTCCGGGAATTCCTCCGGAAGTTCCTCCAGGAATTCCTCCGGAAGTTCCTCCAGGAATTCCTCCGGAAGTTCCTCCAGGAATTCCTCCGGAAGTTCCTCCGGGAATTCCTCCGGAAGTTCCTCCGGGAATTCCTCCGGAAGTTCCTCCGGGAATTCCTCCGGAAGTTCCTCCGAATTCCTCCGGAAGTTCCTCCGGAATTCCTCCGGAAGTTCCTCCAGGAATTCCTCCGGAAGTTCCTCCGAATTCCTCCGGAAGTTCCTCCGGGAATTCCTCCGGAAGTTCCTCAGGAATTCCTCCGGAAGTTCCTCAGGAATTCCTCCGGAAGTTCCTCCGAATTCCTCCGGAAGTTCCTCCGGGAATTCCTCCGGAAGTTCCTCCGGGAATTCCTCCGGAAGTTCCTCCGAATTCCTCCGGAAGTTCCTCCGAATTCCTCCGGAAGTTCCTTCGGGAATTCCTCCGGAAGTTCCTCCGGGAATTCCTCCGGAAGTTCCTCCGGGAATTCCTCCGGAAGTTCCTCCGGGAATTCCTCCGGAAGTTCCTCCAGGAATTCCTCCGGAAGTTCCTCCAGGAATTCCTCCGGAAGTTCCTCCGGGAATTCCTCCGGAAGTTCCTCCGGGAATTCCTCCGGAAGTTCCTCCGGGAATTCCTCCGGAAGTTCCTCCAAAAATTCCTCCGGAAGTTCCTCCAAGAATTCCTCCGGAAGTTCCTCCGGGAATTCCTCCGGAAGTTCCTCGGAAATTCCTCCGGGAATTCCTCCGGAAGTTCCTCCGGAAGTTCCTCCAAGAATTCCTCCGGAAGTTCCTCCGGGAATTCCTCCGGAAGTTCCTCAGAAATTCCTCCGGGAATTCCTCCGGAAGTTCCTCCGGGAATTCCTCCGGAAGTTCCTCCGGGAATTCCTCCGGAAGTTCCTCCGGGAGGTCCTCCGGAAGTTCCTCAGCGGATTCCTCCGGAAGTTCCTCCAGGAATTGCTCCGGAAGTTCCTATAGGAATTGCTCCGGAAGTTCCTCCAGGAATTCCTCCGGAAGTTCCTCCAGGAATTCCTCCGGAAGTTCCTCCAGAAATTCCTCCGGAAGTTCCTCCGGGAATTCCTCCGGAAGTTCCTCCGGGAATTCCTCCGGAAGTTCCTCCGGGAATTCCTCCGGAAGTTCCTCCGGGAATTCCTCCGGAAGTTCCTCCGGGAATTCCTCCGGAGTTTCTCCGGGAATTCCTCCGGAAGTTCCTCCAGGAATTCCTCCGGAAGTTTCCCCAGGAATTTTCCTGGAAGTTCCCCCAGGAATTCCCCCGGAAGTTCCTCCGGGAATTCCTCCGGAAGTTCATCCGGGAATTCCTCCGAAAGATCCTCCAGGAATTCTTCCGGAAGTTGCCTCGGGAATTCCTCCGGAAGTTCTTCCGGGAATTCATCCGGAAGTTCCTCCGGGAATTCCTCCGGAAGTTCCTCCGAATTCCTCCGGAAGTTCCTCCGGGAATTCCTCCGGAAGTTCCTCCAGGAATTCCTCGGAAGTTCCTCCAATTCCTCCGAAGTTCCTCCAATTCCTCCGGAAGTTCCTCAGGAATTCCTCCGGAAGTTCCTCCGGGAATTCCTCCGGAAGTTCCTCCAGGAATTCCTCCGGAAGTTCCTCCGGGAATTCCTCCGGAAGTTCCTCAGGAATTCCTCCGGAAGTTCCTCGGGAATTCCTCCGGAAGTTCCTCCGAATTCCTCCGGAAGTTCCTCCAGGAATTCCTCCGGAAGTTCCTCCGGGAATTCCTCCGGAAGTTCCTCCGGGAATTCCTCCGGAAGTTCCTCCGGGAATTCCTCCGGAAGTTCCTCCGGGAATTCCTCCGAAGTTCCTCCGAATTCCTCCGGAAGTTCCTCCAGGAATTCCTCCGGAAGTTCCTCCGAATTCCTCCGGAAGTTCCTCCGGGAATTCCTCCGGAAGTTCCTCCGAATTCCTCCGGAAGTTCCTCCGGGAATTCCTCCGGAAGTTCCTCCGAATTCCTCCGGAAGTTCCTCCGGGAATTCCTCCGGAAGTTCCTCCGAATTCCTCCGGAAGTTCCTCCGAATTCCTCCGGAAGTTCCTCCGAATTCCTCCGGAAGTTCCTCCAATTCCTCCGGAAGTTCCTCAGGAATTCCTCCGGAAGTTCCTCAGGAATTCCTCCGGAAGTTCCTCCGGGAATTCCTCCGGAAGTTCCTCCAGGAATTCCTCCGGAAGTTCCTCCGAATTCCTCCGAAGTTCCTCCGAATTCCTCCGGAAGTTCCTCCGGGAATTCCTCCGGAAGTTCCTCCAGAATTCCTCCGGAAGTTCCTCCAGGAATTCCTCCGGAAGTTCCTCCAGGAATTCCTCGGAAGTTCCTCCAGGAATTCCTCCGGAAGTTCCTCCAATTCCTCCGGAAGTTCCTCCAGGAATTCCTCGGAAGTTCCTCCAAATTCCTCCGGAAGTTCCTCCAGGAATTCCTCCGGAAGTTCCTCCAGGAATTCCTCCGGAAGTTCCTCCAGGAATTCCTCCGGAAGTTCCTCCAGAATTCCTCCGGAAGTTCCTCCAGGAATTCCTCCGGAAGTTCCTCCAGGAATTCCTCCGGAAGTTCCTCAGGAATTCCTCGGAAGTTCCTCCAGGAATTCCTCCGGAAGTTCCTCCAGGAATTCCTCCGGAAGTTCCTCCAGGAATTCCTCCGGAAGTTCCTCCAGGAATTCCTCCGGAAGTTCCTCCAGGAATTCCTCCGGAAGTTCCTCCAGGAATTCCTCCGGAAGTTCCTCCAGGAATTCCTCCGGAAGTTCCTCCAGGAATTCCTCCGGAAGTTCCTCCAGGAATTCCTCCGGAAGTTCCTCCAGGAATTCCTCCGGAAGTTCCTCCAGGAATTCCTCGGAAGTTCCTCCAGGAATTCCTCCGGAAGTTCCTCCAGGAATTCCTCCGGAAGTTCCTCCAGGAATTCCTCCGGAAGTTCCTCCAGGAATTCCTCCGGAAGTTCCTCCAGGAATTCCTCCGGAAGTTCCTCCAGGAATTCCTCCGGAAGTTCCTCAGGGAATCCTTCCGGAGGTTCCTCCAGGAATTCCTCGGAAGTTCCTCCAGGAATTCCTCCGGAAGTTCCTCCAGGAATTCCTCGGAAGTTCCTCCAGGAATTCCTCCGGAAGTTCCTCCAGGAATTCCTCCGGAAGCTCCTCCAGGAATTCCTCCGGAAGTTCCTCCAGGAATTCCTCCGGAAGTTCCTCAGGAATTCCTCCGGAAGTTCCTCCAGGAATTCCTCCGGAAGTTCCTCCAGGAATTCCTCCGGAAGTTCCTCCAGGAATTCCTCCGGAAGTTCCTCCAGGAATTCCTCCGGAAGTTCCTCCAGGAATTCCTCCGGAAGTTCCTCCAGGAATTCCTCCGGAAGTTCCTCCAGGAATTCCTCCGGAAGTTCCTCCAGGAATTCCTCCGGAAGTTCCTCCAGGAATTCCTCCGGAAGTTCCTCCAGGAATTCCTCCGAAGTTCCTCCAGGAATTCCTCCGGAAGTTCCTCCAGGAATTCCTCCGGAAGTTCCTCCAGGAATTCCTCCGGAAGTTCCTCCAGGAATTCCTCCGGAAGTTCCTCCAGGAATTCCTCCGAAGTTCCTCCAGGAATTCCTCCGGAAGTTCCTCCAGGAATTCCTCCGGAAGTTCCTCCAGGAATTCCTCCGGAAGTTCCTCCAGGAATTCCTCCGGAAGTTCCTCCAGGAATTCCTCCGGAAGTTCCTCCAGGAATTCCTCCGGAAGTTCCTCCAGGAATTCCTCCGGAAGTTCCTCCAGGAATTCCTCCGGAAGTTCCTCCAGGAATTCCTCCGGAAGTTCCTCCAGGAATTCCTCCGGAAGTTCCTCCAGGAATTCCTCCGGAAGTTCCTCCAGGAATTCCTCCGGAAGTTCCTCCAGGAATTCCTCCGGAAGTTCCTCCAGGAATTCCTCCGGAAGTTCCTCCAGGAATTCCTCCGGAAGTTCCTCCAGGAATTCCTCCGGAAGTTCCTCCAGGAATTCCTCCGGAAGTTCCTCCAGGAATTCCTCCGGAAGTTCCTCCAGGAATTCCTCCGGAAGTTCCTCCAGGAATTCCTCCGGAAGTTCCTCCAGGAATTCCTCCGGAAGTTCCTCCAGGAATTCCTCCGGAAGTTCCTCCAGGAATTCCTCCGGAAGTTCCTCCAGGAACTCCTCCGGAAGTTCCTCCAGGAATTCCTCCGGAAGTTCCTCCAGGAATTCCTCCGGAAGTTCCTCCAGGAATTCCTCCGGAAGTTCCTCCAGGAATTCCTCCGGAAGTTCCTCCAGGAATTCCTCCGGAAGTTCCTCCAGGAACTCCTCCGGAAGTTCCTCCAGGAACTCCTCCGGAAGTTCCTCCAGGAACTCCTCCGGAAGTTCCTCCAGGAACTCCTCCGGAAGTTCCTCCAGGAACTCCTCCGGAAGTTCCTCCAGGAACTCCTCGGAAGTTCCTCCAGGAACTCCTCCGGAAGTTCCTCCAGGAACTCCTCCGGAAGTTCCTCCAGGAACTCCTCCGGAAGTTCCTCCAGGAACTCCTCCGGAAGTTCCTCCAGGAACTCCTCCGGAAGTTCCTCCAGGAACTCCTCCGGAAGTTCCTCCAGGAACTCCTCCGGAAGTTCCTCCAGGAACTCCTCCGGAAGTTCCTCCAGGAACTCCTCCGGAAGTTCCTCCAGGAACTCCTCCGGAAGTTCCTCCAGGAACTCCTCCGGAAGTTCCTCCAGGAACTCCTCCGGAAGTTCCTCCAGGAACTCCTCCGGAAGTTCTTCCAGGAACTCCTCCGGAAGTTCCTCCAGGAACTCCTCCGGAAGTTCCTCCAGGAACTCCTCCGGAAGTTCCTCCAGGAACTCCTCCGGAAGTTCCTCCAGGAACTCCTCCGGAAGTTCCTCCAGGAACTCCTCCGGAAGTTCCTCCAGGAACTCCTCCGGAAGTACCTCCAGGAACTCCTCCGGAAGTACCTCCAGGAACTCCTCCGGAAGTACCTCCAGGAACTCCTCCGGAAGTTCCTCCGGGAATTCCTCCGGAAGTTCCTCCAGGAATTCCTCCGGAAGTTCCTCCAGGAATTCCTCCGGAAGTTCCTCCAGGAATTCCTCCGGAAGTTCCTCCAGGAATTCCTCCGGAAGTTCCTCCAGGAATTCCTCCGGAAGGAATTCCTACGGAAGTTCCTCCGGGAATCCCTCCGGAAGTTCCTCCCGGGGTTCCTCCCGAAGTTCCTCCTATATCCCCTCTCGAAGTTCCTCCGAGCATTCCTCCGGAAGTTCCTCCAGGAATTCCTCCGGAAGTTCCTCCGGGACTTCCTCCGGAAGTTCCTCCGGGAATTCCTCCGGAAGTTCCTCCGGGAATTCCTCCGGAAGTTCCTCCGGGAATTCCTCCGGAAGTTCCTCCGGGAATTCCTCCGGAAGTTCCTCCGAATTCCTCCGGAAGTTCCTCCAGAATTCCTCCGGAAGTTCCTCCAGGAATTCCTCCGGAAGTTCCTCCGGGAATTCCTCCGGAAGTTCCTCCGGGAATTCCTCCGGAAGTTCCTCCGGGAATTCCTCCGGAAGTTCCTTTCCTCCGGAAGTTGCTCCAGGAATTCCTCCGGCAGTTCCTCCGGCAGTTCCTCCAGCAGTTCCTCCGGGAATTCCTCCGGAAGTTCCTCCAGGAATTCCTCCGGAAGTTCCTCCAGGAATTCCTCCGGAAGTTCCTCCAGGAATTCCTCCGGAAGTTCCTCCAGGAATTCCTCCGGAAGTTCCTCCAGAATTCCTCCGGAAGTTCCTCCCAATTCCTCCGGAAGTTCCTCCGGGAATTCCTCCGGAAGTTCCTCCAGGAATTCCTCCGGAAGTTCCTCCGAATCCCCCCGAAGTTCCTCCGGGAATTCCTCCGGAAGTTCCTCCGGGAATTCCTCCGGAAGTTCCTCCGGGAATTCCTCCGGAAGTTCCTCCGGGAATTCCTCCGGAAGTTCCTCCGGGAATTCCTCCGGAAGTTCCTCCGGGAATTCCTTCGGAAGTTCCTCCATGAACTTTTTTGGAAGTTCCTCCAGAAATTTCTTCGCAAGTTCCTCCATAAACTTCTCCAGAAGTTCCTCCATGAACCTCTCCGGAAGTTCCTCCAGAAAATCCTCCTGAAGTTCCTTCAGGAATTTCTCCAAAAGTTCCTCCAAGATCTCTTCCGGAAGTTCCTCTAGGAACTCCTTCGGGTTTCTCCAGAACTTTCTTCGGAAGTTCCTCCATGAACTCTTTCGGAAGTTCCTCCATGAACTTCTCCGGAAGATCCTCCAGAAATTTCTTAGGAAGTTCTTCCATAAACTTCTCCGGAAGTTCCTCCATGAACTTCTTCGGAAGTTCCTCCAAGTAGTCCTCCGGAAATTTCTCCGGGAACTCCTCCGGAAGTTCCTCCAGGAACTCCTCCGGATGTTCCTCCAGAAAGTCCTCCTGAAGTTCCTTTAGGAACTTCTCCAAAAGTTCCTCCATGAACTCTTCCGGAGGTTCCTCCAGAAATTGCTTCGGAAGTTCCTCCATGAACTTTTTCGGAAGTTCCTCCAGAAATTTCTTCGCAAGTTCCTCCATAAACTTCTCCGGAAGTTCCTCCATGAACTTCTCCGGAAGTTCCTCCAGGAACTCCTCCGAAAATTTCTCCAGGAAGTCCTCCGGAAGTTCCTCCAGGAAGTTCTTTGGAAGTTGCTCCAGAAAATCCTCCTGAAGTTCCTTCAGGAATTTCTCCAAAAGTTCCTCCAGGAACTCTTCCGGAAGTTCCTCTAGGAACTCCTTCGGGTTTCTCCAGAACTTTCTTCGGAAGTTCCTCCATGAACTTCTTCGGAAGTTCCTCCATGAACTTCTCCGGAAGTTCCTCCAGAAATTTCTTCGGAAGTTTCTCCATGAACTTCTCCGGAAGTTTCTCCAGGAAGTCCTCCGAAAATTCCTCCAGGAAGTTTTTCGAAAGTTCCTAAAGAAAGTCCTTCTGAAGTTCCTCCAGGAAATCCTCCAGGAAGTCTTCCGGAAGCTCCTTCAGGAATTGCTCTGGAAGTTCCTCCAGGAAGTCCTCCGGAAGTTCAAAATTCAACAAATAAATGGTCCAGAAATTACTTCCTATTTTTTTCAGTTATTCCTCTGAAATTTCTCCAAAATCGTCCCCTGAAATCGAAATTTTCCCAGAAACTAGTGACAGTATTCTCCAGAAAATTCTTTCAGGAACTGCTTCGTGGAATTTCCCTCTCATAAAAATTACCGAGAGAATGTTTATGGGAATATTCAGAGAAGTTCCTGAGTTACATTTCGATACATGGATCGACGTAAAAAAAACCTTAGTGTATTAAGATACGATACAGAAGATTATGAAATAAATCGCGGAGGAACTCCAGGATTCAATTTATTTAGGATTTGGATAAAATCTTGAAGGAATTTCCGAAGGAATCTCCTGAAGACATTCTCGGAGAAAATCTTGAAAGAGTTGAGAAAGATACTGCGGGAGAAATTAGCGAAAGGAATTGCTCATTCTATTTAGGGGAGACCGGGGCTGGTTGGTAAATTTGTAGAAATGTTGGCTAAAATCTACATTACCTCTTATTTCTGTTTTCAAAACTTGAGGGTCAGCGAAGGTCGCGATAGTCCGCCACCCGGGTTCATAAGCTACAGCGTAGCAAAGGATTATAACATTAACACCCAAGCAGTCACTCTGCGTTCTCCACATTTGTTCTTCAGTAGCAGTCTACGAGTTGAAGTATTGGCCTCCTTTCATAATAGTTTGACCTCGAACTGTAAAAACGCTGACGAATAGTTTTGCTGATGATTCGCTTTAGCACATCAAAAGAAATTTTCAACTCGCCCATGATCGGGGAAAAAACAGGAAGCGTTGGTATCAATTTGTCCTCGATCACGACCCCGCTCATGTTGCATTCCAACGCAAATTTCGAAGCGCCAACGCCGTGACATCAGACTTTGCTCTTGGTAGGGATCGAAACAAGCATTCGGAATCCCGTTCAATACAAAACCGTTTCCCAATCGAACATCCCAACCGGAGGACTTGCCTCATTCATGTTCTCATTCGGGATCCAGGCAGGATGAGTGCAGGGGAAGCGCAAAAACAAAGCCCAGAAACATTTTATTGGCGACATGTTCACAAATAAAGCTCACCCCGAGCGGTCCTTGTACGGTACCCCTACGGGTCGGCGAGAGAGCTGCTTTCTTTCCGAACGGTCCATAAATCGAATTGATCACCAATAAGCATGGGACGGTTGCTGTCGGTCGTGGCACCCAGCAGCTCCGAGTGCCCATTGACTTATTTGTAATTTCGCATGTTACTGGTCATGTTTCCTGCGCTCGTTGCTGATTCGAATTGAAGTTAAGAGGTGTGCTGGATGCATGTGCAACGCAATTTATGGTAGTGGTTCATCGATAACTTTTAATTGTACCGTATGGATTTATTGGATTGGGTCGAAGCGTTGCACGTGGGGATCATATTACAGTTGTGGTGTGATGGTTTTGAGGAACGCTAGTGGCATTCGGGTTCAGCAATTTACGATCTTAATAGTCGCTTTAAACTTTGTTTCAAACCGCGAAATGTCTCAAATTTCTGTGGAAACATTTCAATTAAACGACCGTTGCCATCGGAAGGGTTTAGATAACATTCCAATCCGCGGTCCATTGGAAAATCGAACCAAACCTCTCCCGGGTGAACAAAGTTTGCCGTCCAAGGTGTCGGAAAACGAGTCCGTTTTCGTGCCAGTTGGATCTTCTGAACGATTATAATGTATTCATATTTCTCGATACATGCAAAAGATGCGAACCCGTCGAGAACACAGAAAAATGAAGAAACACAACATTCGACTCCGAGATGGTATCGCGAGCCGCCATCGACCGTGTGGACCAGAAGTTTATGAACCGCATCATCTCACATATTAGGCTTTCAACGCTCCCGACCGTCCCCAGGAACGTGAGTTCCCGTGTGCGTTGTCGTACCACGGATTCAGCACCTCTAACCTGATTGCTATCGGTGGACGTGCTTCGGCGGATTCAATGAGCGGCTCCTGGAGAGCTACTTGACTTCACCGATGTATGGAAATGAGTCTAAGCCAAAGTATCGGAGTGAGGCCCAACCAAAATTTATCCCAAGAAGCTATTGCACGCGCCACCATAAATTCATTTTCCGCTCGTCTGATCCGTGAACGGTTCGTAACGCATTTGAACCATCCCACGCCACCACAAATGCCAATTGAATGCTATTCGATCGTTGAAACGATTCTTTTACTACCGCGGGGGCATAAATCATCGACATCCGGTGCATTTATTCGCTACCCAGGCAATTGTAATTGACGCCTCCCCGAGTGAATCCCGCCTCATCAACTACAACGGGTGGAACAGTAAAAATGATCATCCATGGTTGCACACGGTCAGTTAGGCAGTTTTACATTTCGATCGTAAAATTTAAAGAGATCAGAACTCTTCGTGGAAGCTTCACGCTAGGCCAAGCGAGAAAGACCCACCAGAATGGGCAAAATTTGTCCTATTTTCGCACAGCGAAGTGAATTCGCAAAGAAACTGTGTTGGTATAGTTGATGAGAAGTAATTTTATTATATTTATCAATCTCTCAAAATATGATAACGAATCTAATGTCAATTTGTGAGACTGTCATTTTAGCATTATCGTGATGGAAAACATATCATAAAATAATTGAACCGTTTGTTGGAGACAGTGATGGGAAATGTCAAAAAAATGTCATGTCATTGCTTTTACTAATTTCCTAATAACTTTTTTCAACAGTAATTTACAGTTAGGATTTTTTGATTAACATATAGTACTTAAAGGGTCCTAGAACTTTGTCGAACAGATCATTGTTCTAAATACAAAGTGTGAGCCATGAAAGCGAGATTAAAAAAATGTCACGGAATGTCATGACATTAATGTCATTTAACACTAATTCGGCTCTCACGCCGCCAATATCATATTTAGAGAAATTACCTATTAGAAAAAGTTTTCGAGTCATTTGAGGGCTACATGTTTATATGGAAAGCATAATTGTAAATGACTTGTGAGAAAAGGTATTAGCAAGTTAGTCCCATGACATCGATATGACATTTCCCGTCACTGAGTTTGAGAAACTGCATTTGTGACCTTTTTAGGCAAAATGAGATTTCTATATATTCTGAATCCTCGTCCAAAAATACGTATACTGGCAAGAAAAACTAATAAAAAAAATTGTTCACAAACGTATGATTTTTTTCCGTTTGTTTGAGAAACTACATATGTGCACGCACTTTGAAGAGCAAGTATGGAGTACTGCTTGCAGTTTACGCACTGGAAGTGTCCCAGGGTGTTGAGTTTTGCCAAAAACTATTGATCTGTATCGAAAAAGTCAACAGATTCGGAGCCAATTTGTTCAAAAACAGTTTTTTGTTGTTTTCCCGAAATTGTGTAAAATGGATATTTGCAGTTTCTCAAACAAATGATTCAATTATACCTTTCAAAACAATATGAGAAAGGTAGTTTTTGATAATTCGAAAATAATGAATATAATTAATCATGTAGCTCATTTCTTCGTTTCGCCCTTGTACATTTAAAACGAGTGATTTTTAATTACTTCCTTTTCAAATAACTTTAGCCTGATTTGAACTTATTATCAATAAAACCACAAAACCCATAAAAACCAACAACACTTCATTGTGTGTGCGGTTTCGAATTTACTGTTTTTCCTTCGAAGATTTTAAAACAGTGCCGTCGCGTTTGTTCTCTCTGAATGATTTTCCGTCCAGGAACAGACGACCTACTGCCAGATTCGGGGTTGCAAAGGCAGGCTCGGAAATCACCGAAGGGAGCGAAAAACAATGATTCACAACAAAACATTTAAATACAAATGGATTCGTACCTTCTTACCAGCTAGCGGTGGTGGTTGGGTCCCGCATCGTCGTCGGATGTCTTCTTGCGCACAATGATTTTGATGGGTGAACATTTTCTACGCTAGAGTGGATCCTTAATGACGACGTCCAATATGCTTGAGTGATCGCCGCCCTCCCAGTCAGTGTATTTCAGGTGGTCGACATCATCGGCGTCACCGGTCGTCGTCGTGAGTCGTAGCCAGCGGATTTTTCTGACACGAGTCCCACACTGGCTGCTATCTACAGGGTGCTGTGATATAATATCCAATGTCATAACTTTAATTTTCTTCTCATTGGGACTACATCACCCACTGGGACATTGTCGATTCGCAGCTTTTTCTCTTAGCACTTCCACAGTTATTAATTGCCAGGTTTCTAAGCCATGCTACCATTTTTGCATTCGTATATCATGAGGCTAACACGATGATACTTTTATGCCCGGGGAAGTCAAGCAAATTTTCAACCTGAACCGAACGCAGCCACCTTCAGCAGTGAAGGACCCTTAAATTTATCTTAAACTGAATTACAATTAGGTAAGTATTAAGTAATGTTCTGGTAACTGGAGTAAAACTAAAATTGATAGGGTAATCGTACTTTTAATGGAGGTACCACCAATAGTGGAGGTTAGGGTGGCTCAAATTAGTATGGGAAAAACTTTATCAATTTTTTTGATGGGCCGCCCTCTTATTCGGTTCTATTTGATGCCCTGATGCTCTGGACAAAATTTCAGCCAAATCGATTAACGTTTGGGCAGTGCTAAACTTGTTGGAAGTTTATATGCAAAAATGTATGCAGAAACATCCAAAAACAGTGAATTGCAGTTGGACGGCACAACTTACGATAAAGAACTATGATACTCATTCAGATCTTGAAGAATTTAATACAGAATGTTATGCAGAAACCGCGAGAAGATTAGAGTTTTCCCGGCTAAGGTATTAGCATTTCTCTGAAGTGGGGTTTGAGCAAATTTCGTTTCTTTTACCTTTGAAAAGAAATAAATTCACCCCTACAACACTCCAGTAAAATGCTAATATCTTTGAGCTTGAGCATGAGCTTGAGCTTGATTGACTGCTCGTAGTTGCTACTCCATTATGACCAGATCAGCTGTTCTTGCACAGGGAACCAACAGATGTTTGCTTGGGACTAGCACACATCTTCAATGTACAAGTACTGGTGATCTCATTTGTTAGGTCATACTGGCGCCTGCCACGTCAGAATGCAAGTCAATGTAGGGATGGGGGAGGAAATGATGATGCAATCACTCGCCCACTGCAAGTCGAATATACCTCTGCACTTGCCACGAGTTCATGCGGAATTTGTTGGAATTTAGGTTCGAGAGGCAGAGGTCCGTCTTGGTTAACGAGCTGCCAATGTGATAGATATGAGAAGGTAACTCATGGAATTTCTAATTGGATGTAGGAAACGAGCTCTATAGTTCATTTCCAATTCTAGAAGATTACTGTTAGAATACTGAAGTTGAAGGTATGGGAATAGTAATGGAAACGGTATGGAAGTCCATTTCCAGTTCTAGCGATTGCTGGAACATGAGAAATAAAGAGAAAAATACAAAGTAGGAGAATGGAACGGACCTGGGATTGAACCCACGACCTCCTGCGTATGAGGCAGAAGCAGTAGCCATATGACTACCAAGCCCGCTTCGAAACAAGAGAGATCACGCACTGAACTGATTAATTTTATTACCGGCTGCGCAATGCAGATCACAATAATTCGGCCAACCGCGCGATCGTTCTGCTGTCCGCAACAAGAGAGATCACGCACTCTCCAGTAAAATGCTAATATCTTTGAATAATAAACTCTAATCTTCTCGCGGTTTTCTGCATAACATTCTGTATTTAATTCTACAAGAACTGAATGAGTTTAATGGTTCTTGATCGTAAATTGTGCCGTCCAAATGCAAATCACAACCAAACATTGACCAATTTGGCTGAAATTTTGTCCAGAGCATCTGGGCATCAAATAGAACCGAATAAGAGGGCAACCCATCAAAAAATTTGAAAAAGTGTTTTTTGAGCCACCCTAGTGGAGGTACACTCAATCAGAGATTCCAACGTTTCATTATACTCATGCATTAAATCCGCGTACAGTGTACCATAATTAGCGACAAATGCACAGATTGCATTAGGTCAACGGCAGGCCCTTGCCTAAAATCCCCGGTCACGAGAAAGTAATAAATGGTTATAGGTGGGGCTACATTGAATTTATTTTTACACTCCCCCATTGAGGAATGGAATGCTGTATACTACGACAAACTTAGCAAATCAATCAAACAATTTTACAAAAAAACGGCCATAGATGGGTGTAGAATTTGTTGTTTTGCTTCCAGCACCCGAGTCATATTACAAACACGTTTGGGCTTTTTCGGACTAACCTGTAGAAAATCCATAACATTGTTCTCGACTGGCTAACCATCTAGACATATTCCAGATGAGAGAAGCAAAGACCGAAGACTATCTTAATTCTCGTTGTCTGTAATGTGGTTGTGGTACATACTTTATGGGCTACATCTCCTCCTCGATGATCCTTCTCCACTGGACTCGATTCTGGTTCAATCGCTTCCAGTCGCCCTGAAGTTTAGCGCCCTTAGGTCCTCTTCAACTGCAAAAAGCCACCGTGTACGCGGCCCTCCATGAAACCTACGGCATGTTACGGGTTCTCTTTTGTTCTTTTGCCGCACAAACAACGTGTCCAGCCTACCGTAGTCTGCCGTGTTGTATAAATATACTTAACAATATAACACCTCGTACGAATCGTGATTCATGCGATGCCGCCAGATGCCATTCTCGTGTTTATCGGCGAGTATTGTTTGCAGCACCTTAAATATATAAAGCCATATAAAGCCACCGGAAGAATCAAAGGTACACAGCGCAAATCTCGTTTTCTTTCGCAGACTACGGGACTTAAGCTGGCTACGAAGGCCGTAATAAGCCCTATTCACAAATTCTTTTACAAATTAAATTTTTTCACCACCCAGCACCACTAATAAACATAAGTTGATTACCAGCGACCACATACTTCGTTTTACTGGTATTGATCGTGAGTCCAACCATCGCTATCTGTCCATTAACCCTTAAACTACCGAGACGCATTTTGATAACTTAAAACGGCTCGTTCTTGACCATTTCACATCTTTTAAGCAAGTGGTTTCAACTGTGATCAAAAGACATAGTAGTTCCAGAAAGTGGATGGGTGACCCTCCCTCTTTTAGAGGGGGAAGTTTTGAAGTGTGGCATGAGTCATTTTTTTGAGCAAAGGTTCAATATTTCAAAAATTTTAGCACCAAAATTTTTAGTAAGGTACACCGGGGCAAGTTGAAATGCGGGGTAAGTTGAAACGGAAGCTGTAATTTGGATCGGAGATGACCCAATGCCCTGATTTTTTTTTACATCAAACTACTTCCCTGAACGCACCTTCTGACTGCCATTCCCGGAAGATTGCAGCTACAAAAACGCAATCCCTGCCTATGTTTATTTTTCGCCCTTCGCAAAATTTTAACCAACTTTTTGACGTGCCAATAAAACAGGTCTCAAAATGATGTTTGGAAGAGTGCTTTCCTCAAATTTTCACGGTAGGTAATCATTCAATGTTGAACAAGCATAATGATTATGAAAAATCGATGGGAGATCCGTTTTAATTTTTGTATTTCGGTCGTTTGAAATTGCTCCGCAATTTAAACCCATCGGGGCAAATAGAAATGTGTGGTGCGGGGCAAGTTGAAACAACGATTCAAAACGTCTCCCTCGCAATTTTTTTTTCTAAAATTCAGATACTTGATAGAAAGCTTTTAGGGCACTGAAATGGAAAGTAGGCTTTGAAATTAAAACAACAAAAATCAAAACCAAGTCGCCACCCACCAAACGCGGAGTTTCTGCCGCCATTGTTCTACGGATAGAGCATAATAGCACCAGAAGTAACTGTGTTTTTATTGCTAATTGCGAATAATTACATAAGATAAGCGGACTACAAATCGAAGGGATCGCTTTTCAAGGTGCGTATTGAACTATTTACAATGGTAGTTTGTTTAATCAGTCTGCTTCAATTTAAATATTTAGTTTGAAAATAGCTGTACGGATTATAATCATTTGATTCAAAATTAGTGTGCGGTGGACGGATTTCGATTCAGGAGTAGTTGATTTAATTCATAATTTCCTCATGTTTTTCGTAGTTTTTATGTGTAAATGTGAAACACATCAAAAGTAGAAGCCTTCATGTTCCCTTGTCAATGACAAGCGTTTCATTTGCATTCGATTTCTATAGTCTAGTCTAGAGTACGGATTTCGATGCCACACGGTATATATTGATATGAGACAAATGAATGGACCATATTTAAGTTTATATTTTGAATAAAAGAATATCAATATCTGGAATGTGACTTTTATGCGAGTAAATATCAAGATGAGGCAACACAATTTGGGATTTGGTTTTAAAATTTTTAGAACAAAGCCTACTATGTTATCAGTTTTTCTTAAACAGGAGACAATTTTAAGCTAGTTTCTAGAAAGAAAATCAAAATCATCAAAAAATTACATGGGACTCTTATGCGAATTTAGTTACCTTTACAACCACGTGCATCTTGAGTCTCACTGAGTACATATATTGTGATTTTAATACGGAAAAATAGCTTATCTCTGTATGTAGCGCAGTGTTTCAACTTGCCCCGATACGCGGGGCAAGTTGAAACGATGCACATAAAAAAGTAATTTCAATATACACAATATTTATAAAAAAAAGTTCGTTGAGGTTGCTTATTTTTTATGTATAACCTTTGGCCCGAACTAGCAAACACCGCAAACGGATTAAAAATTCATTAAAAAGCGATTTTTTTATAGCACTTTAAAGTTCAACTTTGAAAAAACCGTTTCAACTTGCCCCGGTGTACCTTATGTGAAATTATTGGTTAATGAAAATGTATGAAAACAATAGCTCGATAGACGAAAGCTGGAATTCGGATAGCCACCGAACAGGTTCCGGAGACCCGGAACTTCCTGTACAAGTGGCCACCATAGAACCGCGAAATAAATCAGCCTTCCAGCACCTCAAACTTCTTATAATCTCATGAGTAATCTAGAAAGCGCCATAATTTCTTTGTATGGTAGAACTGGCCATCAGGCCACGGAACAGTTTCCGGAAACCCGGAGTTTTCGGTTTAAATGACCAACATTTTGATCGAAAAATTCTCCACTGGTCCACTGGGTGTTATGTGTCCGTTGTCTAATGCTAGGTGTTAAGTGTTCAGTCTGTACGACCTCTGGTCGAAGACGGTGTTCCTGTCTTTTAAATGACCAACATAGAACCACGAAATAAATTAGTCTCCAGATGCCTCAAATTTCTTATAATCTTATGTACCGTCGTGCGGGGCTTCTTTTGACTCCGGATTTTTGATTTTTTGAAAAAATTAAACGGAAAAAACACCAAATTTGAAACAGAAAGTTGCCATCCAACTATCAACAAGACACCCGATAATGACAATTTTATAGTAATTTTCGTTATAATTCTTGTTTTAAAATGTGTGCGCTGCTTGAAAACGGATGGAAAAATCCCTCGTTCCGTCAAACAACTAAATTTTTCATTATTTTACACTTTTTGAATGAAGTTTAGAAAAGTTATTGCGAATTTAAAATGTACAACAATTATCATGAAATGGCCACGACGACTACATGCTGTGGAAATATGGCAGAGCGGTCACTTTTGGAAATCAAGAACTTCTTCGAAGAACAAACGTCAGACACAATAGCAGAGGGAACAACGACAAAAGAATCATCTCTATCTATAGCATGAGAGGCAATGGGGAAGGTAGCAGAAATGCAGAGATAACTTTCAACGTAGGACTTGGTTAGCAAAAGTGGTACCGTATCCAGTAGCAGATCCAAAACAACCCTTTCCCCTCGCCAGGTTCACCGGCTGAAAACGAAAACGTGGGGCAACTGCAAACAATCACGTATCACTTTATATTTATTTATATTCTCTATTTCATTCGTTTTCATGGGTGGGTGTTTTTACTTCCTTTTCTATTTTATCAGGCCATTACCGAGAATCGAACTTGCCGTCTCTGTATTGACCGTCGCCTTGCAAGATAACCATTAGAGTGGGGCGCAGTTGTATGGAAAAACGCAAACTTCGTCCGATCAAGTGAGATCAAGGTTTTTCTGAATCGTTTTGGGACCCCAATCAACTGTGCAAAATATGGGCTCGATTGGTTGCAACCTCGCATGCCGCATCGCGTTTTAAATTTACATGGAAATTAGTATGGGAAAACGTACTTTTTTACATTTTTGCACTTAGCGGCTTCAATTTATCATCAATCACGTGACTCAATATGTTAGCATATAGTTTGGAAGATGCCGAAACACTTTGCCGAAGAAGGTACGTAGCTGGAAGGTCTACAAAAAATGTTATTACGTTTTGAAAATTGATTGCTCAAACCATATGCAAGAAATCAATGTTTCTGCCAGCACTACCGGACAACCTATGGTTATCAAAAGGCAAAACCCATCTTCCTTCTTTTCGGATTTTTTTCTTTGTGAAATAATTCCGGATAGCTCCCATTAGCTCTAAAGCCCAATTATTTTATTTATTTTGAAAAAACACTCAGTTAAATTATTCGTCTACGTAGTATGGCAGTGCTGGCAGAATAAACGATTTTTTGCATATGGTTTGAACACTCAATGTTCGAAACGTTATAACTTTTTTCGTGGACGTTCCAGCAACGTGCCTTCTTCAGCAAAGTTTTTCGGCATCCTTTGGGTTATACTTTAACGCAATGTGCTACTTGGTTTACGATAAACTGAAACCTCTAGTAATAGAAATGTAAAAATATACGTTCTCCCATACTAATTTCCATACAAACTTCAAACGCGATGCGGAAAGCGAGGGAGCAACCAATCGGTCCCAAATTCTGCACAGTTGTTCAGGACCCAGAATGGCTTCGAAAAACCATTGATTTGAAAAAATGACCATGACGCCCCACTCTACTAACCATATACCTGGTATATAGTCACGCCAATACAATTTGTGAATATGCCTGTTTAGTGTTTACGCTTAACCCATGCATGTCAATGGCACTGTTTAATAACCATGTTTCCAAATCGAAGCCTCCCCTATCGCACAGTTTATTTCTGATAGGATCATAACAAACAAAGCTCTAAATTATGATATTTTTTCATTGTTTAGAAAAATTAAGATGAAACTCAGTGAATCGAAGTGATTTAAAACAACCAGTAACACTTCCCGTTTGGAGGAAACTTAAGTTTCGTCCAATAATTATTGTATATTGTATCACACCTGAAGTAAATCAGTTAAGTCAACGATGGCGCGAATTCACAACATTATTTCTCCTCAGCTTTTGATAATTTATGTATTGCTGTGAATTGAGGACCTATTTGTAATTGCAATCTTTGCTTCGTTTGACATTAAATTACAGATATGGAATCCAACAAGTAGGAATATGGTTCACCTCGCAACATACCCTTTGTTATGTCATAAAGCTTGGCTTCTAAAGAGACTATAAAAGCCATTCATTTATTTGTATTTGGTGTCATCACCCTGCTATCGGATTTATCTTATTTTTTCTAGGTGCGCTATGCTTTATGAGTCATTTAAATGGTCTTCTATGATAAAATTTTAATATGGTTCAATAAGTTTTTAGTTTTTTATCCGATTCTGCGATATTTATGTACTTGCTATGTTTCGCAACGTGCGAAATGATGGTCCATTTCAACATTTAAAAAATAATACCATATCACAGTAAAAAATAAAAAGTAATATTACATCAGATTTGATGCACATCATCGCCGTCGTAAATATGATGTTTTATTACATCTGAATGACGTAACAAAAAGTTGACGTACTTGATATTTCGTCTTCGAATTAAAGCAATGTAATTCATTTTCGACGTAATATAGCCGATGTAACTGAAAAAACGACGTAAAACGGTCAGGAAAAAACCCGCTTTCGGCAGCGGGGTTAGGGGGATTCGGATGTTTTCTTTCATGATCGAAAATACATTTTTAGATGAAACTTTTTTACATTTTATTTATTTTGGAAGCATTTAAATTTAAACATCTTATTTTTTATTTTATTTTTGAATTTATAATTTTTAATTTTTAGGAATTTTTACTTCAATTTACACGAACATATTTCTTCACAATTTTCCAAATATTTCTTCAAAAACTATCCTGAATGTATTCTTATGTTTATAGCTGTGCGCCGATTCATCTGCGGCAGTGTAATATATCGTTTTCAATCAGCGGTGACGATGCGGCGATGTCTCGCCGTGGGTGGCGGCGACGGCGTAGGCGAAGTTCCTCCAGGAATTCCTTTGAAAATTCTTCCAGGAATTCCTAAAGAAACACCTTCGGCAGTTCTTCTTCGGAGGTTCCTCCAGCAATTTCTTCGGAAGTTTCTCCAGCAATTCATTCGGAAGTTCCTCCAGCAGTTCCTTCAGCAATTTCTTCGGAAGTTCTTTCAGCAGTTCCTTCGGAAGTTCCTTCAGGTATTCCTTCGGAAGCTTCTCCAGGAATTACTTCGGAAGCTTTTCCAGGAGTTCGGAAGTTTTTCCAAGAATTCCTTCAGAAGCTCCTCCAGGAATCTTTTCGGAAGTACCTCCAGGAATTCATTCGGAAGTTCTTCCAAGTATTCCTCGAAAGTTTTTCCAAGAATTGTTTCGAAAGTACCTCCAGCAATTTCTTCGGAAGTTCCTCCAAGTATTCCTTCGGAAGTTCCTCTAGCTGTTCCTTCTGAAGATCCTTCAAGTATTCCTTCGGAAGATCCTTCAAGTATTCCTTCGGAAAATCCTCCAAGAATTCCTTCGAAAGTTTCTCCAGGAATCTCTTCGGAAGTTCCTCCAGACATTCCATCGGAAGTTCCTCCAAGTATTCCTTCGGAAGTTCTCCAGGAGGTTTCTCCAGGAAATCCTTCGGAAGTTCCCTCAGGAATTAATTCGGAAGTTCCTCCAGGAATTTCTTCGGAAGTTTTAGGAGGAATTCCTTCGAAAGTACTTCCAGCAATTCCTTCGGAACTTTCTCCAAGGATTCCTTTGGAAGTTACTCAAGGAACTCTTTCGGAAGCTTCTTTAGGAATTTCTTCGGAACCTTCTCCTGGAGTTCCTTCAAAAGTTCCTTCAGGAATTCCTTCGGAAGTTCCTCCAGGAGTTCCTGTGGAAGTTTCTCCAGGAATTCCTTGGAAAGCACTTCCAACAAATCCTCCGGAAGTACCTCCAGCAATTCCTTCGTAAGCTCCTCCAACAGTTCCTTCGGAAGTTCCTCCAGTTATTCCTTCGGCAGTTCCTCCAGGAATTCCTTGGAAGATTCTTCCAGGAATCTCTTCTGAAACTTTTCCAGGAATTCTTTCGGAAGTTTCTCCAGGAATTCCTTCGGAAGTTCCTCCAGGAAGTTTCTCCAGGAAGTCCTTCGGAAGTTAATCCAGGAATTCATATGAGAACATCCGGATGAATTCCTGAAGAATTTTAAGGGAATGAATTACCAGAAGAATTCCTGGAGGCACTTCCGGAGATATTCCTGGAGGCACTCCTAGAGAAGCTTTCGCATAAATTTTTAGAAGAATTTCCGAACGAATGCCTTACGGAAGCTCCGGAGGAACTCTCAAACGAATTAAAGGAGAGATTCCTGGAGCAACTTCCAAACGAATTCCTGGAAGAACTTCCAGAAGAACTCCTGGAGAAACTTTTAGAGAAGCCTCTGGACAAAGTAACGAAGGAAGTTCCGAAGAAATTCCTAGATGAACTTCCGGATGTACTCTTGATGGAACTTCTGGAGTAACTCCCAGAGGAATTCCTGGAGAAAATTCCGGAGGAATTTCTGGAGGAACTTCCGGAGGAATTCCTGGAGGAACTTCCGGAGGAATTCCTGGAGGAACTCCGGAAGTTCCACCAGGAATTCCTCCGGAAGTTCCACCAGGAATTCCTCCGGAAGTTCCACCAGGAATTCCTCCGGAAGTTCCACCAGGAATTCCTCCGGAAGTTCCACCAGGAATTCCTCCGGAAGTTCCACCAGGAATTCCTCCGGAAGTTCCACCAGGAATTCCTCCGGAAATTCCACCAGGAATTCCTCCGGAAGTTCCTCCAGGAATTCCTCCAGGAAGTTCTTCCAGGAATTCCTCCGGAAGTTCCTCCAGGAATTCCTCCGGAAGTTCCTCAAAGAATTCTTTCAGATGTTTCTCCAGTCCTTCAGATCTTTCCTTGGAACTTCGTTCAAGAATTCCTCCTCAAGTTCTTCCAGGATTTCTTCCGGAAGTTCCTTCGGAAATTCTTCCGGATGGTTCTTCAAGAATTTCGACTGTAGGTTCTACAGGAATTCCTCCTGAAGCTCCTACAGGAATTACTCCGGAAGTTCCTTCAGGAATAGCTCCGGAAGTTCTTCCAGAAATTCATCCGGAAGTTCCTCCAGGAATTCCTCTGGGAGTTACTCCAGAGGAGGAACGGAATTCCTGGAGGAACTTCCGGAGGAATTCCTGGAGGAACTTCCGGAGGAATTCCTGGCGGAACTTCCGGAGGAATTCCTGGCGGAACTTCCGGAGGAATTCCTGGCGAAACTTCCGGAGGAATTCCTGGCGAAACTTCCGGAGGAATTCCTGGAGGAACTTCCGGAGGAATTCCTGGAGGAACTTCCGAAGGAATTCCTGGAGGAACTTCCGGAGGAACTTCCGGGGAAATTCCTGGATGAACTTCTTGAGGATCTTCCGAAGGAATTCTTAAAGGAACTTCCGGTGGAATTCCTGGAGGAGCTACCGAAGGAATTTCTTGAGGAACTTTCGAAGGAATTCCTGGAGGAACTTCCTGAAGAAAATTCCGAAGGAATTCCTGGAGGAACTTCCGAAAAAAAATCCTGGAGGAACTTTCAGTGGAATTCCTGGAGGAACTTCCGGTGGAATTCCTGGAGGATCTTCCGGGGGAACTTCCAGAGGGTCTTCTGTAAGATCTTCCGACGAAATTCCTTGAGGACCATCAGGAGGAGTTTTGGAGAAACTTTCGAAGGAATTGCTTGAGGAAGTTCCAAAGGATGTTCTGGATTAACTTTTGGAGAAATCTCCAAATAAATTCTTGAAGAAATTTCCGGAGGAACTTCCGAAGGAATTCCTGAAGGAACTTCCGAAGGAATTCCTGAAGGAACTTCCGGAAAAACTTCCTAAAGAACTCCTGTAGGACTTTGGAGGAACTTCTGAAAAAAATTCAAATTTATTTCTGATGAGCTTAAGAGAAATTTCGGAAAATGGTGAATGAAATGAAATAAGTTCACGCCGACCCACGCTGCTGCCGATAAAATTCCAATCGTCGTACAGGTCTAATGGATTCCATGATCGATTTTTTGTGGGAATATTCGAAGAAGTTCCTAAAAGATTTCATAAAATAATTCCTGGTGGTATTCTTATAGTTTTCCTGAAGAACTTCACGAATTTCTGGTTCAAACCTCCAAAGTATTTTTCTGATAAGTTTATGTGAGAATTTGAGATGAAATTTCAGAGCCATTTCCTAGTGGAGTTTCTAGAGAAATTCTTCATAAAATTTCAAAGGGCTGTTGAAGAAATTCTTGGTTCGATTCCTTAAGTAATATTCGGATGAATCTTTGAAATAATTTTGGGTGGATTTCGCGGAACTAATAATTTCAAATAAAGCTCATACCTGATGTCGACTTGTCTCTGCGGGCCCGGTGGCATGCTTCACTAGCAACAACATCGTTTATTTCAGCTCCTAGATTCTCTGTAAATCGTATAGGTACAAACTAAATATTATTCTGGGCAAAACGCTGAATGGATGTTTCAGATTATTTCCATCTAAGATGCCACCTTACCTGTTAGATTCCCGAATTAATGCCCGTTATAATTGACGAGCGCCTTCTCTGTGCGCCTGCCCGGTTCCGTTTTACCGAATTCTCTTTTTCACCCGCTAAATCGTTTTTTCTGAGGGCCATCATTGCTCCATCATCACAAATAGGTACTGCTTCAGGTTCCCGGTAATATGCGATGAACGGCAAATGCTGGTACGATTCCACAGGATTATTTGATCTGCAACAAAGAAAACAAGGTTTACGAGCAACTGTTTGAAAATAACAGATTTTGGAAAATAACAGGAGATTCGGTTTAGCTTTCATGCATCCGAATATATTTTACCTGCATTCCTTGCTTCCGAATAAGGATTTCCGCTTTCCGTCCAGAGTCCGTGAGGTGATAATTCGATGGTCTTCCACAAGATTTTTGCTGACGCAAATTGTTTTACTCCAGCCGACAAAGTGAAAACTGATAGCTCGACTGAGTTGACAGTTGTGATTCGGTTCCGGCAATATTACGTTGATTACACGCAATATATCGCTTTTTCATGTAATATTATGCTTGTTTTCATACTTACAGAATGTGCATCTTTTCTGATGTAGTAAAATACAATAATTTAAAGGTAATATTGTGATTCTTTTACGCAGTGATGGAAACATCTTCACCAATCATGTTTTACATCGATCCATGTATATAAGCATCAATGTGGTGTAAAAATACGTTTAATCTATGTTTACGTAGAATTATTGAGTACGTTCCGAAGAGTTACGTCGCGGCATATTAATATTTTTTTTGCTGTGTATATGTTATGTTTGATACTGCCTTTCCTTTTTTTTCATCAACTCTTTTAAGGATTATACCGTTGAAAGTAATTTCATTTCCAAAACATACTGATATTCAAGAAAGGATCTCGCCCATTCAGGTCAAACGAGGGAGCTGCAGTTTTCTCGGACACAAATATGGTGAGAAAATTCCATTGTATATATTGATAAATTATATTAAACGCATGTGACTATATAAAAAAGAACCATCTGGGCACCCGATTGAAGCAATTTGGATAGGAAGAGTGGAATCGCCAACTTCCTATTGTTAACATCTCGTGGATAAAGGGCGGACTCTTCTCCCCATCTGTTGGATCAATATGGAAAATGAAGGAAGAGTTTATAATGGAAGAGTATATAATTGCATGTATGAGCTTTCTTCTGGAAGGAGATTCTCTATTTATCCCATGGATTTGCATAAGCGTCTTTGCTTATGGAACCACCCCACCCATTTTTGGCCCTTCACACAGGAGTCTGATGAAATACAAACAATAGCATAATCATGATCAAATCGTTTGTCAGATATGGCCAGTGCTATCGGCAGGTGCCTTGCTACAATAGATGGTAGTATCATCATCATCATCATCATCAATTCTTGTTTTAAAATGTCCAAAGTAGCCCCTGATTTGTCAAAAGAAGCCCCGCACGACGTTATAGTCCAGAAAACGCCCTAATTTCTTTGTAGGGTGAAACTAGCAGTAAAATAGTCTCTTACGGCGCTGGTTGTTATCAATTCTGTCCTCTTTGTAGAACAATAAAAAGGTTCTGCATCTCTCAGGCCTTCTATTACATCAAGTTCTGCTCCTTATTGACGCTTACTACTTCAAGCTGTTCATTCAAACAATCTGCCACCTAGTAAGGGTATGCGATAACACGCTTTTTCCTAACGAAACGAAACGGAACGAAATTTAAAATGTCTATGTTGATTAGGATCGAAACGACACGAAATATGGATTTACTTTCGAAACTTCGAAACGAAACGAAATTTCAATTGTTTTTCCGCGGAATTTTGATTAAATTGATTTTACATTATGTACGCAATTCGGATTTCACTTTTTCGAAGTCAAATAACTGTTTTACGACCAATAGAGTTATAATAACAGAAGAGGCAGTCTGTTATAAATCACCGCATTCTTGCCGCATATACCATGGGCCATAAGGCAATAACCCAGCATTTATACCGCTTTCATATCAGAAAGTATCAAAAAATATAGAAATTGTGGGATTTTTCATATACGGATTCAAATTTCGTTTGAAACCTTAGTTCACTTGAGAATAATGTAATTATGCTGAAGCATACTTCATATTGTTTTGTCAGCGTGGTTTTATAGTAGGGTAAAACGTCCTATCGTTGTGGTATGCCCTAATGTTGCGGTAGTGGTCAAGTAGTCCATTCTGGATATAATACCATTGAAAACAATTGTGGGTACGCTAAAACTCTTCGGATTAACGACTAGAACAGCTTTTGTTTGACAAAATTCCGTTCAAAATGATGAAAAATCAACATTTTTCGTTAAAAATTTGAATCCTTTGAGCCTATTATTGCGGTAGTGCTAAGGTCCTATTGTTGCGGTATCGCTCTCCATAAGAATTACATGCAATACCGCAACAATAGGACTGACCTTCAAAAAATATCGCAACGATAGGCAACTGCGTCCTATTGTTGCGGTAGTTTGTTTTTATTGTGATAAAAACAAAACAACATAGGTTCAGCACAATTGACGTAATATTTACGAAACTATAGTTAACGAGCATCCTATTCAACTACTACAATGTGGAAATCGATCAACAGGTATTTTTTGAAGAATTTTTGTAATCAATTTTGCTTTGACACGGTGCTTAACCCCTCCATAATAGGACGTTTTACCCTATTGAGCTAATTCAAAATCAGAAAATTAATGCTTAATTTATTTTTTATTCCTTCCGGCTTCCGAGCCTCTTGAAAGGAGGCTTCCGAGCCTCTTGAAAGGGTTCTTCTGAGGCTTTTGAAACTTAGTTCCAAGCACCTTGAAAGAAGAACTCCGACCCGACCCGACCCGATCTCTTAAGGGAGGGCTTCGACCCTCTTGAAAGAGGCCTTCTGAGCCTTTTGAAAAGAGCTTTCCGAGCCTATTAAAAGAAGGTGAAAAGAAAAAAAGAAAGTTCAAGGAAGAAAGCTTAAAAGAAGATTTCCGGGCCTCCAGAAAGGAGGCTTTCAACCCTCTTGAGAGTAGGCTTCCGACCCTCTTAAAATGCGGCTCTCGAGCCTGTTCAAAAATCCCTTCCGAGTCCCTAAAGTCCTAAAGATCCGAGGCTTATAAAAGAAGCAAAAATAAAAGGAAATTTCCAGGAAAACAGCTTGGCTTCCGGGCCTTTCAGAAGAAAGTTTTTGAACATCTTAAAATGATGTTTCCGGGTCACTTGAAAGGTGGCTTCCGAGCTGCTTGGAAGGAGGCTTCCGAGAAGCGTAGAAGGATGCTTCCAATTCTCTTGGAACGAAGCAACTGAGCTTTTCGGGAAAAAGTCTTCATGTCTTTCAAATAGAGGCTTTCGAATCTGTAGACTCTAGATTTTAGTTAAGAATCATATTCTTAACATATTATTCAACATTCTGTTTTGACCCGGTAGATTGCATAGAAGATTTTTTTAATTTGTTCATTCGAGGTTTTGTCCTTTTATCTTTTGTCCCACATCTATTCATCCATTGTACGTGGAGGACAGGATTCAATAGGAGATGATTTACTGATCGCCATGCATAGAATAAGGGAGATATGTTGGACCATCAGTTCGACGGCTCATATTTTGGACCACTGAGTGCAAATTCCTCTTGGTGGTCCAAAATAAGAGCTCCCGTAAGGGTTGTCCAAAATACATCCTTTACCCTATTATGTACAAGACAAAGTTTAGAAATAAAAAAATACAAAAATTTATCAATAAGTTCGGATTAGAATTGTAATTCATCCGCCATTAAGCATTTCGTCTGAGGTCCTGGGCCCGGCGAAAGTACCCCCAGGGGTACATGTACCCCAGGTTGAGAACCGCTGTTATAAAAGACCGAGGAATGCTCTGCATCTCCGTGAGCGCTACGGGAAAGGAATCGTTGGTTAGTAGAGAAGGTAATTCATGTGAAGCCCCTGGGTAAGCGACTGAATATTGATTGTGAACAAAGTTATTTTGAAAACAAGAAAACGAAAACTGTGTTTCAAATCAATCCAACACAATACAATGTGCTTCGTTTAAAAAGCTTCTACAATACAATCGATTCCGCACAAAATAATTCAGTGCTCTTCGATGCAGACATTAGTGTTATCACTTCGCGTTCTCCCACACTAGCTGGCGTGATCAGCATCTACAAGATCGATTGTGCACTGGTTAAACAAATTTCTGCTACGCGAGGTATTTTTTTTTCACTTCGCGTTCTCCCGGACTAGCTGCCGTCCCATGGCCAGCAGCAACACTTACGATTCCGCATTAATATTGTACAAATAGTAAAAAATATCACAAAATATAAATTTGAAACTTGGAAGCACTGAAGACGTTTTATAGAATTCTTGTTTACTGAATATTTGTTTACTAAAAAATGGGGTTATGTAGTAAGCGTTCATAGAAAAAAAAATGTATAACCTAAAGTTTTGAAAACAACTTAACGGCGCAGCCAAAAATTTTTGTAATATAAAGCATGGATTAGGTTTAAATTTGTTTCGAAATTCCGCGGAATTCCGTTAAATTTCGTTAGAAGCTAGTTTTTTCTAGCGAAATGTTTGTAATTTTACGAAACGAAACGAAATCAAGAAATGCGATTTCGCCATCCTAAAATTCCGCGAATTTCCGCGGAATTTCGTTTCGAACCACCTGAAACGAAATTTTTCGAAATACCGCATATGCTTACCACCTAGCTCTTTGTCCTGATGATTAGTCTTAAATCTTTTCATCTATTATTACCGTTTCTTCCATTTTGCAGTTCACAATTTCTATGTTTTTTTAATTCGCTCTTTCCAGCTCAGTTATTATAGCAAATAAGTTTTATCAGGTTTTTTAACCAACCTTTTAGTTAATTCTGGGCATTACAAAATATTGTGTCTGCGGGTGTTCAATTTTTCGCTAGAGCTGTAAGAGTAAAGCAACGGATCTAGAAAATTGCAATTTTGGTGATATACTCCTCATATTTTATTACTGAAAAGTGAAAATTATATTTATCCATCTAGTGATCGTGGAAATATTGATATACACGGTTAGAAAAAAGTACCTTTCTTTAGGTACTTTTTTTCTCTTGCATCTCCCTTTCTCTTTCCTATGTTGTCGAAAAATGAAGAGCAAAACCACTCAACAAGGGCAGTAAAGTGCTTTTTTTTCATTAATAAAGCTAAAAAAAAGTTTGCAAAAGTTGTGTAAAATTTACCGAATTTTTGGTTAGTTTCTATTTTAAATTAGGTATATGTGACCTAATAATAAGTAAATTTTACATAATTTCAAGAAAAATTAACTGATTTTTAGGTTTTTTCACCAAACCTCCGATTTGAGTGAAAAGTATCTAATATTAGGTACTTTTTTCTAACCGTTTAACATATGAAAGACATCACCTGGAATATAGAAACTTATTTTGAGCATCGCTATCATGCATACGGTGATATTTCGGTGTAGGGATCCTATAATGACAGATATACGGAAGCGGCCATTGCCAAGCGAACAAGTTAATGATTTATAAGAAGATTTTTTTTCTTTATTATAGTGATTAGAAGATTTCGGTTGAGAAGTATCGTTATCGTTATAAAATACATCTGAACAAAAAGTTTTGAAATAGAAAGAAAAGCAGCATTTCTAAATTTTTAATATAAAATGAAGCAATTCCATTTCTAAACGTAAGATTTTCCTCAGGATTCATCGAACTAGCTTCCTCCCATTGCACAATGGCCGGATTCGTCAAATTTCACGACATAAATCATGAACACAAAAATCGTCAGTGCTAGAGTTTTGACGTCTTCAGAAAAAATTGTCTACAAGAAAAGATCTATTTTTGGTGTAAGTTGTAAGGGTGGCCCGAAAGTAGCCGAAAAAATCATTTTGACATTTGAACTACTGGACCGATTTTCAAGGTGTTCTCTTGGAATAAATGCTTAAGAGAGCTACTTTTGTGGCGAACATCATAAAACATTACCTATATGAGATAAAATGTAATACAGATATGTTCCGATTTTATCACGTTCCGATTTTGTCACGCTCCGATTTTATCACGCTCTGATTCCGTCAACAAAATTATCCCGTTTTTATCAACAAGAAAATTCAATCATTTTTACGGAGATTTAGCTTTTAATATTAAATAACTTGGGTTTGTGTCTGGCCAAATGTTGTATTTATAGTATTTCAAGCACTAGCGGTAATAAAGCCGTAACTAACAAGACAAGGTTTCTTTTCACCGACTTCCCCCCATCGAAATAAAAGAGACAAGATGCGGCTTTGTTGGCACTTTATTACTTCAGGATGAAGGATTACATTGTTATCTGGCGTTCTGATATAACTGAAAAATCGTTGAGAAACTTTTTCGGATGTTCTAGGCCGTCCAAACTGTTCTGGAGTACATATCCTCGAATGCATTAGGAAATATGTCTACAAACAAAATCTCCTAAGCTGGGATTTATGTCCAAAAATATCTATGTGATCATAAGACATAAATTGATCGAGTTTTAAATAAACGTAAACTATTTCAGGGTCTCCAAAACGCCCTGGAGTTCAGAACATGTGATATACCCGATCAACCAAGCCTTGAACGACGTATTCGTGCATCGTTGAACATCTTAGCCGGTACATTGAGCCGATAAGATTTCAATCATTACTTTTACACGCAACTATAGGCCTTTTAGTTTCTCCAAAACATCCTTGAGTTCAAATCAGTTCAGAACATGTGATCTACCCGATCAACCAAGTCCTAAATATCCGTGCATAACATTACAAACATTCCAGCAGTTCCATCGAGCTAGTAGGATACCACTTGATTCTTTTACAAGTTACAGTGGACCCTCCATGAGTTTTTGTTCTAAGACTGTTCTTTTCGATATCAAATCGTCGGAACAAATGATGCCAATCAAAAATATTTTCACGGTTACTTTATAGTCTTTTCGAACAATTTTCCAAGAATTTCTGTTCCACATCTCAATACCGACTGTATTACATCTCTTCAAAACGTCATGGATCTCAGATCATTTCAATACCGAATTTTCCAAACGACTTTGACCTATCCAATGATCCAACTTATGAATGATGTTAGATATGATATCCCAGTGAGTCCATTTAGCTTATATGACTTCAATCATCACTTGTACTAGCCATTGCAGGCCTTTACGGTTGGCTAAAATATTCTGGAAGTCGTATTGTTTTATGTAATCATTCAAGTCCGTTATACGCCTCAACAAAAAAGTCCGCAGCTAAATTGCTCGACACAAACACCTCCTTAGTTATTGTGCATCTAGTAGATATCTTGATCTTAACTCAAGATCATTTTGGAGGATCTTGGACATCTTCTTCTTCCTCTTTTGCTATGGCTACATTCCAACTGGAACTTGTCCTTTTCAACTTAGTATTCTATTAGCTTTTCCTCAGTTATTAATTGAAAGCTTTTCTATGCCCGCCATTGCATGAGTATGTATCTTGTGAGGCAAGCACAAAGGGAACATTATGCCCAGGGAATCTAGAATGTTTCCCAACCGAAAATATTCTAGACCGGACCGGATCTAACCGTGAACACCTCCCCGAGTAACACAAGTCAGACCAATTTGGTTGCAGCAACTTGATTGTGACTGAATCTAGTGACATATGAATTTCAGTGACCTATGTGTGCTGCTGCTAAGGTCGTATTCCAGAAAATTGTGTTTACATTATTCCTATTGGATATATTAAGTATATGCCAAAGACATTGCAAAAACTTTGATTGATTGACCTGGTAGATACCTTGAGCTGAACTCGAGAATGTTTTGGAGTACCTTGAACATCTCGAATACAAAAGAAATAAGTTTGCATGGTGCGCACATGCTTATTGAACCAGGTACATATCGATGTTGAGGACATTGCAAGAAGCCTTGGTTGTCCGGTAGATACTTTGGGTTGAACTTGGGAACGTTTTGGAATACCTCAAACATCATTGAGAAAACTGGATTTGAATGATGCGCCTGTGCCTATTGGACTGGATTGGGTATATGACGATGATGAAGACTTTGCATAAGCCTTGGTTGATTTGGTAGATACCGTGGGCTGAATTCGATAACGTTTTGGAGAACCTTGAACATCTCGTATTCCAGAAAACTGATCACTGTCTCAACGATCAAGATTACTAAACTTGATTGAGTGTTCAGATTTATTAAATAATGTGGTATAATGTAGTCAAACTTGACCTCCAATATTTTTTCTGGATAGCCGACATCCCGATGAACATTTTTGCTGAAGAAACTGGGGACCTAGCTCTCTTCTGTGAATTTTTCACAGCCAATCTAAAACGCTGGGCAGATATGACCCATCCGTCCCGAAAGGGTTAAGGAGGTCAAATATTTTTTAATATTATTGATCTGTTATCAACGGATAGCACCTTATTTTAGGGATACGTCCATAAATTACATCAAGCTTCTAGTGGGAGGGAGAGGGTTCCTAAAAGAGAGACTACTCATATCAATTCATAAAAAAATATATACAAAAAGCGAGACAATGAATAGAGAAGGGATTGAAAATGATTAATTTTTCGTAACATCATTTATGGACGTTCCCTTGATGCAATCCTTACTTGCCAGGAGCCTCAACCAGTCACCATTGATGATCAATATACAGTTACAATGTCTTTTCACTAACCCTTGCCTCCCACTAGTATGTTCACGTGGTTTATGGACAGTCCCTTAGCATTTAAAAATGTTAGAACCTGAAAATCTCACATTTTACCAGCAACAAATCATTTTTACCAAAATTTTAGTAAAAAAAATTTAGTCTAAGAAAATTATTCCGATTTTAACACTGTTCCGATTTTATCAACTAAAACTCACGGACCGTGTTGATAAAAACGGAACATACCTGTAATAATAAAAATTTTCATTAAGCATAAATGCTTAGAACTAAATTCTCTACAAATTTCTTGAATAATAAGATCTTCAAACTGAAAAGGTTCAAAAAATACATTTCCAAAAAATCACATAAAAGCCACGTAAATTACACCAAAAATACATTTTTTCTTGCAGATCATTTCTTCTGAAGACGTCAAAACTCTGGCACTGATGGTTTTTGAGTTATCGTTTTATGTCGTTAATTTGAGGCCTTACATCTCCATGAATTCTCCTGGGCGGCTATACATGCTGCAGAACAAGTTGTATTGGACAGTAAGTACACATAAACAATGTACATTCTTTCAAATAACAAAAACAGATTATTCTATTTTTATATTTTCATCAATATTCAGAACCTAACTACACATTAACAAGCGCAACAAATAATTTAAAGCATCGATTTGCTGTCAAATCTTTTCTGGCGCTCAGGCTTCCACATGGAGCAGGGCAATCTGAACAAGATGAATCTTTTGACGATTATATGTTTCATGTTATGGTACGTTACAAAATGATCTGCTTCTACATCAACCATCAAATCCAACAGTACCTTACTAATATCTTCTTCGGATGCTCTCAGTCGGTCAATATTTGCTGAAAATATGTTCTGAATTTTGCAAAAAAAGATGTATATATTAATGTAAATAAGCGCGTGTCCATTATAATCCCTGAAGGAAGAGTGCGTGCGTCTGCCACTTTGTCGTTGACGTATTTAGTGCTATTTGAGACCTAAAATAACTTTGTCAAGGATGTGTATTGTAAGCTTAAATTTAAGGAAACACAAATTGTCATACCTTCATTTTGTCGAAATTGCTTTGTGATTTTTCAAAATCTACATCTCACTCGGTCAGGCAGAGCCTCTTATTGTTGCTTACACAATCACTCACAGCAGCGTGTACACGAAGATTGATAGTTTCTGACTTCCGAATGATTTATGTCGAATTCGTTTTTTAAAAAATTCGCGTTAAAATTCGTTTTTTTTTTGGCACAGGATTTACGTCTTTCTTTACTATAGGGGAGGAGGTTCGGTTGTGGGCACCCTTTTGTGTTTGGTCCATAACTTTGGCCCTGGTTGATCTTATGTCGACGTTTGCATAGCAATCGAAAGCTAAACTTATAACCTTACTACTAGCAAAGAAATTAATATGATTTCATCGATTTAGAAAAAAATATTGACAATTTAGAAAATTTGACATTTTTGGACATTTTCATTTCGGTGCATTAAGGAGGATGTTGAAAAAAATCACATAAGAAAGGTCTAAAATAGCACTTTAGGTAAATGGGTTTTAATTTTTCATTGATTTACGTTTTATTGGTATGCATCACAGTCAAAAAAATCCTGATTAATCACCCTAGCGGCAATAGTGCCTTTCTCGTTCATTTCAAAAAATAATATTTTGGCCATAAATTTTGATTCCATAGTCCGATCTGACCAATTTTCAATAGGAAACAATGGGAAAGCATTCCCCGTCGAATGCAACTTGTTGCAAGCAAATCGGTCAACGCTTTGTTCCAAAAAGTGTGTGTATAATGACTAGACATGCCCAAAGAACAAAAATATTAAATAAACTCATTATTTCGAACAATTATGTCAAACTAATTATAAAAACTGCCTTAAAACGTTATAAAAAATAAGTTAAGGGACAAGTAAAACGATATTGAATGATTTATCAATAAAATGAGGGTGCCCATAACTAAGCATTTGCGGTATTTCGAAAAATTTCGTTTTAGGGCATTCGAAATTGAGTATGGCGAAATCTGTTTTTCTAATTTCGTTTCGCATCGTCAAATTTAAAAAATTTCGACTGAAAAATCTTTGTTTTAACGAAATTAAACGGAATTTCGCGGAATTTCGAAATTAATTTTTAATAATTCCAATTTCCATAAAATAAAAAAAAAATCGGCTGCGCCGCTGAATAAAACCATTAAAATTCTACTCAATATTTTATACATATAAATTCTTTCACTAAATCTCACTACGTAATACAATTCTGTATCTTCAACAGAAACGCATTTAGCTTTCAATTTGTTAATTTAAAAAATATTGTTCAGTGAAGTAAAATAGTTTGTAGATCTCATCGTTTTGGTATGCTATATTTTTATTTAAATTAACTGATTTGTGTATGAAATATGTAATGTATTATGAGGCGCTTTTTCGATTTCTGCTCTTCTAGTTGTAGAAGCTCTTCGATAAGCGAAATAATCCTCATTGGACTACTGAGTATTGTCCGTCTTTTGAAAGTATTCAGTTTAAACAATCATTGTTTGAAAGCAATGAAATGTAGATGGTGACGTTTCAAAAGTTTTCCTGATTTAGTAGATTGTTAGATATTTGCAGATTTAAGAATGCTCCAGATTTGAGACATTCTCTGGTATCTCATTTATTTCGGATTCTGGAACTGATTCATATCTTTCCGATTGAGATCATTGTCATGACCTAAACTTCTACCTTCAGATATTTTTGATTCCGTACATTATGAAAATCTATAATTTTCTCACATTTTCTAGATCCTTCAGATCCAGATTATTCAATTGTTTCAAAATCGTACCAATTTTCTGTCACAATCGTACCGGTACGGTGCGGTTACCGTAGGACAGTTTGTTATTAGTTTGGACGTGCTACTGCTTTTAACAATTAATATTTAGCAATAATCGAAAAGGTCTGCGTTCGAGTTGTTGGCATAAAATGAGTAATGGCCAAAATACTATTTTTTGTACAAAAAGCGCGTAAATAGTCCAGCCATTCTTTTGCACGTATTCTCAACCAACAAGTTGCATTCAAATGGAAATCCTGTCTTATCATTTCATATTGAAAGTAGGCTGGATCGGACTATGGACTCAAAAGCTATGGCAAAAATACTATTTTTCCATAATACACCAGAAAGTCACCGCAGGTGGATTATTCAGGGTTTTTTTTCTAAATGATTTTTGACTACACCGCTGCAAGTAAAATAAAACATAGGTTTTTTAATTGCAGATTTAATTTTTTATGGTGATTCGATTATCCGGAGGATTTGATTATCCGGAGTGAAAATAAAATCGATAATCCGGATAATCGAGCCCGACCTGTATTTGGAAGATCTGTGTCAAATTAATTAGGTTACACTGGCGATCACCTTTTCAGAGCTACCGACTGAAAAGTAACAAGGCAGTCTCAATTGAATTGTTATATCATGTCCTAGCTTCAGCGCCGTAACGTGCGGTTGGCCAGGCTGGCCCCCGCCAAGGGCGTCAGCCTTCAGGGGGCGCCAAAATCAATGTTCACTCTATAATAAATAAAACAGTTTCATTACTTATAGGTCTTGTAATTATCAATCCGAGTATGGGTTGGTCCAAAGATCCATGGGTGGGTATATAACAGAGATGTGTAATCTAGTAATCTATAAAGCAAACAAAGAATATTTTTTCATTATTTCACATCCACATGTTATATGTGTTGGTTTTAGTTTTGACTACTATTCAGGATTCTCAGGGACTTCTGAAACCGGGTTGAAAAAGGCAATTGAATAAGAAGAAATCTGATAGTATCTTATAAAGTTGAAAATTATAATGTTTGATACCCACATTGCGATTGGCAAAGTTTTTGGGCACTATTACGGCCATCGAGAGTCCTCCGGAACCGTAATGTTTCAGCAGTGAGGAATGATTAGTGAAGAAATGATTCAGTTTTTCCATGTAGGTTCCTTCAAAGGAATACATTCATAAACAAGCGATTAGCCAAATTTCGAAGGGTCCTTTTGCTCCTAGGTTTGTAGTGGTAGTGGTTTGGTTTTGCGATTTGATATCAATTTGCTTGTTTAATTTAGAAAAACTCCATGTAGTCTGAATGACATTGAGTTATATCGGCGGCTGTATCGAGGAATATCGATAACTCCTAAATATTTGCTTTGTTAGAATTGTTGCTAGGAGAATTTTCTTCTTTTTTAATATTAATCAAATCGAGAGTTGGATATTTTCCTTCGTCCTCCTGCTTCCGATGGTGTTTCCGGCCCTCGACTAAATTGTTTCAGAGTTGGATTCTATTGACCAAACTATGTGTATAAGAGCCTCGAGACCACCAACAGCCCCAATCCAGAATAGGATTTTCCTTTATCTGAATAGATCCGATGTTGATTTCATCCACCATCCAACCCACTTGATCGAAGAGGTCTAAAAGTGATTCCAACCAACTTCGAACACCGATAAATCTACCTTATTTCATTGACCCAACTAGGTCCAGTGGCATCTAAAAACCATCCAAGGGCTTACTCCAGATGGCGATTTCGGCCTTCAACCAATCCACTTTAGTGTAACTTTTCTTCATGATTCGACTAGCTTCGATAGCGATTCTGGCAATCTCATTTCCGAACACAGATTACAGATGCTTGCAAAAACCATAAAGGAAGTATTTCTTTAGCGCATCACGCAAAAATGATTGATTTTAAACTTCCTCCCCTCGACCCCTTTGTCGCGATATCTGTCTAAATATCTAAATGTTTATCTTTTTAATGGGATGCTTCCGACTATTATGCTCTATTTTGTATGACTATTATCGTCTCTTTCAGTCTTATAAAGCAGCTGAAAGGTTGTTACGTCTATTTTCCGACGTGTCGGTGTATATTTCATTACCTTCTTCAGGGATTTAGAGGCTATACAACAAAACGTAGCCTTATTATGAGATTCTAACCCGACTCTGTAAGTTTCCTTGCATTATTTGCGTAAAAAAGTACAACAAAATTTCAAATAATTTAAGGGTATTTTATTCAATCCTTCTTTGTGGATTTCAGGTATCTGCTTCCAATACATCTCTGAATATTGAATGCTATTTGAAGTTGTTTAAACCATTAAACATTCTTTAGGTATTGATGTTCAAATTGTTCTACAAATGTAATATTAGTAGAAGAGGGGCGCCCAATAAACAATTCGCCAAGGGCGCTGGAAGTCCACGCTACGACTCTGTCTAGCTTTCATGTTATTGCTCCGTTATAAGTTAAATTCAAACATCGACCTGTTAGGCAGAGTTGTAGCAAAACCTTCGCACTAGAAGTCCACCATACAACACATTTAGAAATTTAGCCTCTGGAATGAGTTATTGACAAACTACTAAGTGATCGAACGCAGATTACTAAATGATCGATAACATCCTTGAGAAATTGTTTGCAGTCACATTTGGTCTATAGTGTGTGGTCTCTGGCGAACGTTACGTGAAAGGTGAATTGCTGCGATCATAAAATTATCATGTTTTCTATGTGATTTTTAATACCCTCAATGAACATTAGCAGTACTAAATTTGGGAAAGCATGGTGTTGAGCATTCACGATTTTTTTTTTTTTGAATGATGCTCAACAATTCACGTGTACGCGACAAAGCTTTGTTTCAAGAATAATTTGTTTATTGATTCTTGTCATACAAATTGTGTTATTGCCACAAGGCTCTTAAGCCAAAAAAATGTTTTGACGAGTTGTGAAGATTGGTGCTGGATGGATTTTAGCACTAATTAGTAATTGTGGGTGAGTTCATGAAACAAAATCCGTTTTTCAATTGAATCTTTTAGATTTTTGGCAAAATTTCGATAGTTTTTACTTGTTTATTAACAAAGATATAGTTACAGGGGCTCACAGCAATAGTAAAGAAAATGTTCATTTTAAAAAGACAGGATCCCCGTCATAGCACATGCGTCGAGACTGACGTCGCTAACCGCACGTCCATGAAGCCCATATTCATTTAATTGGTGATTTTGAAACTTTCTCCCTTCGACACACTTTTTAGTACGTAACTTCCCATATCCAAGTGTTGGGTGAAGCTTTTGATCAACTCTTGGGCTGTCACTCAGCACAAATGGCATTGGAGTAGTCTGGATTCATGTCATCAAACAAAATTGTACATCGGTAAATTTTCAGGTCATCCGCAAAAAGCAGCTTGCACGAGTGTAGCTGATCGCAAACGTCGTTGATAAATAGCGCAAAAATTAAAGGTCCTAGGTGACTCCCTTGTGGAACGCCAGACGGAATCTCGAGGTAGTGCTGAATCTAGTGATACGGACATTTTTACCTTTTATGCGGGCCCAAATCAGCAAATTACCGTATTTTTTACGGAAATTTGTTCTTTATTTTGCTGAGCTGCAGAAATAACGGCTTTACATATTCATCATGGAATTCGGAACGTTTCCGGGGCACTAGGAAATACGAGGCAAGTAAACTGTTCGACGTAATCCGGGACGTTTAGCCACTGTAAGCTAATCCCTATATGCAGATAGCTTGAAAGTGTTGCTAGAGTCAGCGCAACCTACGCACCAAAGAATTTGTGAAAAAGTCATGGAACAAAACAGGTTTTCATCTAGCAGTCACGATTTTCGTTTATCTTCCAAGGCTAACTCCATAAAAAAGTGATGGATGAAAAAATTCACAACGTAAAAAAATTACTTAAAATTTAAAATTAGTAAAGACCTTAGTAAAGACCTTAGTAAAAAAAACTTGAAAAAGTCGAGTTTTGTATTGCAATCAACTGCTTAGATCTATTGAAAAGACCATTTTGGAAAATTTTACAGATTCAATAAATCTTCATGAATTTGGTCGAAAATTTACCTGGAGACTTTATTTCAAATGTTAATTGTAATGGAGGGGTGGCATTTTGAATCAGTAATACTTTTGAAAATGATGAACAGATCTAATAAATATGAAATCTGTTGGAAATATTGAGCGATATTAAGCGATGAATATTCTCACGTTGTTTATGGTGAGGGGCATACTTTTGAAAATGGTGAATAGATCCAAAGTGATCTGTTACTTACCTATGTCCTTTTGTAAAATTAAGCCAGCCCTATGGCATTTGGGTAACAATTATGTAGAATGAAATCAGTAGTGATTCAGTTTCATTTCAAATGTTCGATTACTATTCTAGTTTGAATCTGAAACAAATTAGAATGAATTCGCTGGTTTCCCCAACACACGTTTTAAAAATTTTCAATTTAATGAAATCATTTTGTTGCTGCCAAGAAAGGTGCCGTAATTGCAAAGTGGATTGATCCGTGGATAAAATGACGCATTCATACACCAAAACGAATAATTTTCCGAATTTTTTAATGTTGTCGCATAAACATTTTATTTTAGAGAAAAAAATCTACGACCTTGACTCAAAAAATATTAAACAAAATTATTTTCCCCGCGGATTTTTTTTATTCGTTTTTCCGCATTATTTATATAATGCTAAAAATACTATTTAATAAAAATTTCGAGGAAAAAAATTAAATTTCGTTTCGTTTCGTAAAATTTCGAATTAAATGGACCCGGATTTCGTTTCGTTTCGAAGTTTCGGAAGAAAATTTGAATTTCGTTTCGCGCCGTTCCGATTCAACAGTTGCATTTCTAATTTCGTTTCGTTTCGTTTCGTCAGGAAAAATTATGTTATCGCATACCCTTACCCATAACCGAACCAATAAAGGTGCCCATAACCGAATTTCGCAGCCTTTTTGGAACGAGAAGAAAAAAATTCGCGCTAAAATTTTGATGGCAATCGACATTGGGCCTCAGAATAGATTAAATTTACTGTGTAAATACGCATTAGAACTCACTTTTTGAATTAAATCCTTTAATTTATGACACTTTGAAAAAGGCCAAAAAAAACTTTCGTGTTGTTTTTCTTGTACGAAAAATGTATTTGTTTCTAGTTCAAAGTAGAGATGCCCATCCGGTTTGATATTGAGCACAAAACATCATGCTATTATAGCAAACAAATGACGGTTGTCAGAATGACAGCAACTCTTATCTGTCAAAAGATACATAGGGGTGCCCAACACCGAACCTCCTCCCCTACAGGGTGTCATTTAAATTTTTGGAAATCGAGAGCGTTACGCTGGAAGTTGGAAACCTTAAAATATAAAAAAATAAAAAACTTATCAGCACCAAGTCTCGAGCATGCGAACTTTGGATTTGCAGGCGCATGATCTACCACCGCACCATACAGCACATCTTGAAGTGAATCGGATTTATGTGCAACGTTAACTACAAACTTTACGTCTTTACAACTGCTTGAAAGTTCTACAAGCCTTTTGATCTAAAGTGGTTTCACCATAGACATTCCTTTGCACTGATATAAGATATTGCAAGGAATATAAGCCATTACGAGTTTTTATTCACACAATTACGATTGATTTCACTACGGTACAAATTATCGTATACGATGCATTCAATACAACATTTGGCACGGCAAATGCTGGGTAAAGCGTACCATTGGTACTTCGCGTACCTGAAGGAATAAAATAGACCCCATCTCGCGGTCCTTAGCCTCTTACCCAGCAACTCCTATCTCTACCTCCCCGTGGTGCTAGCCGGGATACGAGCAACCTTAGGGAAGATCGGGTAACCAACCCCGGTGGGAACTATGGTCGTATGCTGACAGGGAAGGGTCCACCGGAAATTTAGGGGGTTTGGTGTCAGGCCCTGCAAGCCAGCCAAAAAAAAACTCACGCAACGAATAATCAACAAGAGAGTACGGACCGGAACCATCGGCGAAGACCACTGCGACGAAAAGGGACTAGCGATTGGAAACTCGGTTCGTGGAACTGCAAATCTCTCAACTTCATCGGAAGCACACGCATACTCGCCGATGTGCTCAAGGACCGTGGATTCGAACGTTTAGAGGTAATCATACCATCTACCAGAGCTGCGGCAACACACACGAGCTGGGAACAGCTTTCATAGTGATGGGCGATATGCAAAGGCGCGTGATCGGGTGGTGGCCGATCAATGAAAGAATGTATAGGTTGAGGATCAAAGGCCGGTTCTTCAACTTCAGCATAATCAACGTCCATAGCCCACACTCCGGAAGCACTGATGATGATAAGGACGCATTCTACGCGCAGCTGGAACGTGAGTACGACAGCTGCCCAAGCCACGACGTCAAAATCATCATAGGAGATTTGAACGCTCAGGTTGGCCAAGAGGAGGAGTTTAGACCGACTATTGGAAAGTTCAGCGCTCACCGGCTGACGAACGAAAACGGCCTACGACTAATTGATTTCGCCGCCTCCAAGAATATGGCCATTCGCGGCACCTACTTCCAACACAGCCTCCCGTATCGGTACACCTGGAGATCACCACTGCAGACAGAATCACAAATCGACCACGTTCTGATTGATGGACGGCACTTCTCCGACACGTCAGGACATATCGTGGCGCTAACATCGACTCTGACCACTATCTGGTGATGGTTAAACTGCGCCCAAAACTATCCGTCATCAACAATGTTCGGTACCGACGACCGCCGCGGTACGACCTAGAGCGACTGAAGCAACCTGATGTCGCCACTGCATACGCGCAGCATCTCGAGGCAGCGTTGCCGGAAGAGGGTGAGCTCGATGGAGCCCCTCTTGAGGACTGCTGGAATACAGTCAAAGCAGCCATTAACGACGCAGCGGAAAACAACGTCGGGTATATGGGTCGAAGTCGACGGAACGATTGGTTCGACGAAGAGTGCAGACAGATTCTGGAGGAGAAGGACGCAGCGCGGGCGGTCGCGCTGCAACGAGGTACCCGGCAGAACGTGGAACGTTATAGACGGAAGCGGAGACAGCAGAACCCGCCTTTTTCAGGAGAAGAAACGCCGCCTGGAAGAAGCGGAATGCGAGGAGATGGAACAGCTGTGCCGTTCTCAAGATACACGCAAGTGCTATCAGAAGCTCAACGCATCCCGCAAAGGCTTCGTGCCGCGAGCCGAAATGTGCCGAGATAAGGATGGGAGCATCTTGACGGACGAACGTGTGGTGATCGAAAGCTGGAAGCAGCACTACGAGGAACATCTGAATGGCGCTTAGAGTACAGGCAGTGAAAGTCAAGGCAGCGGAGGAGATGACTACGTCAGTTCAGCGGACGATGGAAGCCAACCAGCCCCCACCTTGAGGGAAGTTAAGGATGCCATTCAACAGCTAAAGACCAATAAAGCAGCTGGTAAGGATGGTATCGGAGCTGAGCTCATCAAGATGGCCCCGGAAAAGCTGGCAACTTGCCTGCACAAACTGATAGTCAGAATCTGGGAAACCGAACAGCTACCGGAGGAGTGGAAGGAAGGGGTTATATGCCCCATCTACAAGAAAGGCGACAAACTGGAGTGTGACAACTTTCGAGCGATCACCATTCTTAATGCTGCCTACAAAGTGATATCCCAGATCATCTTCCGTCGTCTGTCACCATTAGTGAACGAGTTCGTGGCAAGTTATCAAGCCGGCTTCGTTGACGGCCGCTCGACAACGGACCAGATCTTTACTGTACGGCAAATCCTTCAAAAATGCCGTGAATACCAGGTCCCAACGCACCATCTGTTCGTTGATTTCAAGGCGGCATACGACAGTATAGACCGTGTAGAGCTATGGAAAATTATGGACGAGAACAGCTTCCCTGGGAAGCTTACCAGACTGATCAAAGCAACGGTTTATGGTGTGCAAAACTGTGTGAAGATTTCGGGCGAACACTCCAGTTCGTTCGAATCGCGCCGGGGACTAAGACAAGGTGATGGACTTTCGTGCCTGTTGTTCAACATTGCGCTAGAAGGTGTCATGCGGAGAGCCGGGTGTAACAGCCGGGGTACGATTTTCAACAGATCCAGTCAATTTATTTGCTTCGCGGATGACATGGACATTGTCGGCCGAACATTTGCAAAGGTGGCGGAACTGTACACCCGCCTGAAACGTGAAGCATCAAAAGTTGGACTGGTCGTGAATGCGTCAAAGACAAAGTACATGCTTGTGGGCGGAACCGAGCGCGACAGGGCCCGCCTGGGAAGCAGTGTTACGATAGACGGGGACACCTTCGAGGTGGTCGAGGAATTCGTCTACCTTGGATCCTTGCTAACGGCTGACAACAACGTTAGTCGTGAAATACGAAGGCGCATCATCTGTGAAAGTCGGGCCTACTACGGGCTCCAGAAGAAACTGTGGTCGAAAAAGATTAGCCACCGCACCAAATGTGTCATGTACAAGACGCTTGCATTAATAACGCGGAACGTATGCCCCTTATCAAAACCATCTCCATTGTATTCATATTTTTTATTGACCACCATGTCCACCTACAATGGATACAAATTGCTCTCCAAAGTTTTGACTTGTTGCTCCGGCCGAACCAATATCTGCCTCTGGCCGCATTTGGCGTTGCTTTATTTTTCTTTTATTTCTCGGATGAAAATTATGGCGGTCAGAGACGCGTGAAAGCAGACAATAAAACAGGTTGATTGATCACGAAAAGTGTGATGTGATTGTTTGTGCCGTTTCACGGCTCGGGTAGGGGCCAGTCCGGCCAGGCTGAAATCGGTTTTACCGCCATGGCGACCGGGAATAATCGGGAACCATTTTGGAAGGAACGAAATGCTTTCACAAATATTGCCCGACTAGACGTGGCACGTCGCCGTAAGTCTTATAACAGGGCACATAGGGTGCGATGATTTATGTAAGCCACGTAGAAAATTCGAAAACTGCAACCTCTTAGACGCGCTCCCGTTTTCGCGCGTTGTTGTTCGGCAAGGAAAAATGCACGACATCGCGTCATCCCGCTGCCTTATTATCTTTGGTGAACCGCCCCCACCATGCTTTGGCGACAGAGGCTCAAGCATATCAGAGATAAAATTTCATTGGAGAAACTTAAGAGTATGCGATATGACATAAGTATGGTTGCTGTAGGGCTGAAATGAGTTTTCCATAATGTTTGTGTATAATGTATGCATTAATAAAAAAAAATGAGACTTTATTCCAGGAATTATAATTGCGTACCATCTCTCTGATGATATTTTGTATATTCTTTACTTTATTTTATTCTTCTAATTATTTTAAAGTTTTTTAAGATAATCTTCAACTTCTAATTCATCTTTATTTCTTGCTTCGTCCTCTGTCTTCAGCTCTGTTCTCCTTTTTATTCAACGTGTATTCTCAGCATCTCTCAAAATATTTACAATTCGAACAATTCAAAAACGAAATAGATATACGAAATACCACATTCATTCAGAGAAGCTGCTTCCTGGTTTAGCAATTCTTTCACCGCAAAATAAACAATGCCTCAGCCACCGTTGTTTCGAGCAAATCTTCCGACATCCGCACGAACCGGTGACAGTGTCGTGTCTGCACTTTTGGCACGCCCAAGCACTCCTGCCTGCCATTCCGTACAATATTTGAATAATTCTTAAAAATAAATCCAATTGTTTCACTGTCAGGATTAGAATATGACAAATTTATTATTATCATTTTACCATTTCCACGGTGGCCCGCCCACGCAACCCCCGTTTGCACTTGGCAGGCAGAAGCCCTGAGCCAAGAGTTGAACTGAAGATGTTTTACACGAATAAATAAATAAGCATGCACCGGGAGGCCGACAACAAACTAGCATCATCGCATCGGAAGGTATCGGGCCAGCGCAGATGGATGTGACGGAGGCGAGATGGAGAGAGAGAGATGGCGGCAACATCCGACCACTTGCTCATCCACCGACGCCAGCGACCGAATCGCACCGAGGAGGAAAATTCTGTTTGATCATAAATCTTGTTTTTCTTGAAAATCCATTTTCAGCATGCGATTTTCGAGATTGAGCGCGGTGTGGCTTTGTTGGAGAAATCTTACAACAAAAACAGACACTTGATTAACACCATACCATAAAAAATGCCTGAATAACTAGTAATTTACCGATACAGCCATACAACCAACTAATTTCAAATACATATATTTTTTAATGCATTCATCGTTTATTTATTGGGCTCAAATGCCCTTATGCATTACAAAGCCAAAATGACTGTTTTCATGTTTTACAATTTCGTAATTGGATTCTTATACAATAAACAACGAGTGGTAGAGCTGGAGCACTCGCGTTTGAGATGAAGCGCATAATATTGCGCTTTGGAGGGAAATGAGTTTAAAAATAGCCCTTTTCCACAACACCCTTCCCATTTTTTATTTGCTTATTTTATCAGCTCTTTCGTCCAATTAGGCACGAATCGAACTCCCTTTCCAATTCGAAAATCTATTGAACACTATCTAAACGCAAGGAACGATTCAGCCTTCTTCGAATGATGCAACTGGATGATGCCATCTATAACACTATCGAATGAAAAGTCCTATACGTAGAAGTTGACAAATCTACTTTAATCATGTTTACTGCAGGAAATGGAACATGACGGTGGAACCGCAAAATGCCAACCTCTGCACCGGCAGCATCGGCGGGTGTAGACGGAAGTAACCCAGAAGCAGGTCTAACATACTAGTTGAAGGTCGGCAACAGATTATCGGAAGTGTTTCGGTGGGCAAGTTTAATAGAGTAGTAGTGGTAGTAGTAGTAGTAGACGGCGTGATAGATCATTTTCAGCCAGCGGCGGCGGCGCAGTGGCGTGAGTCGGCGTGAGCTTATTTTAGGCAATAGTAATTTTCCGAAATTCTTTCTCAAATTCCTCCGTTCTTTCCACCAGAAAGTGCTCTGAAAGCTGCTCCAGGAATTCCTCCGGAAGTAGATTGAGAGTTTTGAAGCTAATATTTGAGTATTTTTTAGGTTTTGGCTTTTCAGCCTGTGGTTTTTTTGGAACAACCGTTTAAGATCTGTCCCAACGTTTCGGCAAATTGTTGTTACCATCCTCCGGAAGTTCCTCCAAGAATTGCTCCAGAAAACCTTCCGGGAATTCCTCCGGAAGTTCCTCCGGGAATTCCTCCGGAAGTTCCTCCGGGAATTCCTCCGGAAGTTCCTCCGGGAATTCCAGTTCCCTCGGGAATTCCTCCGGGAATTCCTCCAGGAATTGCTCCGGAAGTTCCTCCGGGAATTCCTCGGAAGTTCCTCCGGGAATTCCTCCGGAAGTTCCTCCGGGAATTTCCTCCGGAAGTTCCTCCGGGAATTTCCTCCGGAAGTTCCTCCGGGAATTTCCTCCGGAAGTTCCTCCGGGAATTTCCTCCGGAAGTTCCTCCGGGAATTTCCTCCGGAAGTTCCTCCGGGAATTCCTCCGGAAGTTCCTCCAGGAATTCCTCCGGAAGTTCCTCCAGGAATTCCTCCGGAAGTTCCTCCAGGAATTCCTCCGGAAGTTCCTCCAGGAATTCCTCCGGAAGTTCCTCCAGGAATTCCTCCGGAAGTTCCTCCAGGAACTCCTCCGGAAGTTGAATATGTTGAGGATCTGGCAAATACGGACCAATGGAACTCGCTTCTTGTCATACGTACCCGCAGCATCTAGAACGATCAGGATGAATTCGGAAAGTGAGGAAACGGTGCTGCGTTCTAAAGCGCGTGGAAGATGGTGGGCATAAGATTCGCAGTCGGTGGCATTATTGCGTCTTCGTGGCTTCTTAGGAATGTTGGGAGGAGAGGCATGGTCTGTGACTTGAAATTTGAACACTTGAAAAACAATTCCTCCTGCTGCTGCTCCTGAACCTTCCTCTGAAGCTGTGGCAGAATGGATCGACTAGCGACGATCACGTCGATGTAGGGCGGCACCTTGGAGGTCCGACGATCAACCTTTCTTAGCCGCATAGTGCGCATTCATGTCCCTCAGGAGGAGAAGAGAGGAAATGGACTCGTTGATTTAATTACTCAATCTTTCTTTGATGCAGGGTCTAAACTAAAGTACGTCGAAAGGAATCTACCGAAGGACCCCAATCGCCACGGAATGCTGGATATTGATACTCACCTTGGTGACCCACTTGTATTAACCTCCGAGGGATCGGTTCATGGTGTCAGGAGAGGCGTAGTTGACCTCCTGAAAACCGTGGTTGACCTCCTGATCTGCAGAAAACTACCCTTGCTCGAAAGTTCTCTGTTGATTAGGTTGATCCAGTAACCATTGATGCTTTACTGGTGGCAGTGTTTATCCTTCAAAGGAATTGTGGGAATCAGGAAGGTGCTTGTAAGACTGCCTTGGACAGTTCCAGATGAAGGTAGGGGTGATATAGGTGACGCACCTGTTGGTCTGGTAGAAAGAAAACATTTCTGAAATTAGAATTGTGTATCCTGGAAGTACTGCTATTAGCAGGAGTTCTATGGGAAGTCTGGCTTGGGTGATATCAGGACCCAGAAATAGGGTCAGCGAGAGGAACGGGACGGATGTTGAACCGCTGGAGTTGACTGAAATAATCGCCTGAATTAGGGTGCCTGAGTTTCCTGGAACGCTGGGTCTGTTGGGACTTATGACCAGGATTGGTAATCCCGGAGAGCCCGAAAAGTCACCTTAAGAGGTGGGCCTTACCTCGCGTTACAGATAAGCCCAGAGAGGGCGATAAACTAAGAATTTAAAGCTCTAGCCTGAAGTAGGTTCAGTGGTTTGACTGATTTGCAACTGCTCGATGCCTTCAATCCCTCGATCTATTGAGTCATTGTTCATATGGCAGATACCTTGATCTTAAGTCAATATCATTTTTCAAGAACTCAAATCTAATTTTCATGGAAACTAGGTTATCATATGCTTATAGAAACAAATTGGTTGTATGCCAATAGGTTGATTTTTTGGATATCTTGAGTTGGACTCGTTAATGTTTTGGAGAACCCTGAACATCTAGTTCTCGAGGAAATTGGGTTTAGATGATGTGCATATGCTTCTTGAACCTTGGTGTAAATAAAGAACGATTTAGAGAGCCTTGAACAGCTTGTACTTCTGGAAATTCGTCACAAGATCAACATTCAGGAGCTACGAGACGAGCCATCCTAGGGCTGAAAGTCTCGCCAATAAAAACAAAAAAAACATTCCGGACAACTAAACATGATTGAGCATACAGATTACAGAGTTATCATACACTATGGTATAGGATTAAAATGTTTCAGGTTCATTTGCATGCTCTCGAAGTGAAATCCTCTCAAGGTTTTGGATATCTGTGTCTTTGGAGTATAGTCGAACTTGACTTCGGATATTCTTTCTGTAAAGTCAACATCCTGATGAACAATTTTGGTGATGAAGCTAGCTCTCTTTTATGATTTAAAACAGCCAATCTACTCTAAAAGCACAACTTAAGTAGTTCTGAATAATGATTTTCATTGTACTTGGTGAAGTAAGAAGTGAGAAGCGAGAAGCGAGTAGTGAGAAATGACAAGAGAGAAGTAAAGGAGTATGAAGCGAGAAAAGATAAGTGAGAAGAGATAAATGAGTGATGAGAAGTGAGAAGTATGAAGTAAAAAAAACACCAAGAAGTGAGAAGTTAGAAGTAATAAATGAAGTGCATAGTGAGAGTGAGAAATGAGGAATGAGGAGTGAGACGTGAGAAGTGGGAAAATGGAAAGTAAGAAGCGAGAAGTGAAAAGTGAGCAAGAAGAAAGAAAATTACCCTCGGCCTTATGGCCTGATACCGTTACCATGAGGATCCAGATTTTTTTTTAATTCAGTCAATTACAATGCCTTGTTAATGATATGCGAAACAAAAATGTTTGAACTAAGTTCATGAACATCTTTGAGTACTCTCAGTCTGCATGGTATGGTTGCTATGAAAGGTCACAATCCTTAGGCTGCCTTGGATCGCTTGTGCCACCAATCCATTTTTAAGCGAATAGAAGCTAAAATAAATTACATGTGAAGCATTAGGAAACCTAAAGACATACATCCATGAGTTTTAGCATATTGTTGTAACATCATGAGGCAGCTGTGCTTCATCGAAGAGAGCTTGATTATATAGACATGTTTCTACTCTTCTGTTTTGTCCCCAGCAATATTTTTGTAATCCACCGACACAAACACACCGTGCATAGATTCGAATGTTCCGCATTCACTTGCGCAGCAAGTACAGCTGCTTCTTCACGCTGCCGTACGCTCCATGCGGTTGTATGTTTTGCAATTCAGAAGATTCCCTCGCCGTACCTACGCCACAAACTTCCCTGACCCTTCGGAACAAAGATACATATTAGAGATCTCGGTCCAATCGCGACCGGGGCACAATTTTCCCGAATGCATTTTTATTGTAAATCGTGACTACGCGAGATGTCTTTCGGGCTTTCGTCCACGGCGCCTATGTAAGAGGGCAGTCCAGGGAAAAAAGTTTGAATTATTTGTTTGCACCGGAATTAAATTAATTCCGCGACTTGCTTCGGAATCAAAGTCAATTTCTAGCCTGGCGGGAAAGTGCCGATCTCCTCGCGCGTTTTGCGAGCAAAATAATTGGATTATGAGTTTTCCAGAAACCATGACATGAACACTCGCCATGTTATTGGTTTTCTTGCCGTAGGTATTCCGCTTTGAAAACAGAGATTAATTTGTGAAATGGAACAACGGTAAGCTATTTTTCTCGCTCATCCTTGGAGGTAAATTGGATGCTGAGCTATATTCGTAACGTTGGGAAGCTTGGGGAAATATGCAATCGATTATTGGTGGAAATCGAACTGGTTGAAACAAAAAACCTGGAAACTCCCAGCTGAACGTCAATGTTTCGAAAGCGCGAACGCAGGAGTGTCAATGGTTTGCTTTCAATTGAACAGTCGAACTTGGTTTGCAACTAAAAATTCAAATCTTTCATTGACGTGAAGTGAACTATGAATTACAAAACAGAGAAGCTCACTTACTTATATGTTTTATTTTTTTCATTTTTGTTTGTTTTCAAGTTTTTCTGTTTTCGCTCCTCGCCTGGCGCTTTCATTTTCTTCATGGGTTTGAATGTTGATTGTATCTCGTTTGCTGATTTTTTTTTATTATGTAACTCAAGCTCTATCTGGAATAAGGGCGAATGTCGCAAGAGAGGATTCTCTTCGTCGACTTCCCCTTTTTTAAATAAAAGTGACAAGCAGCGGATTTATTTGTGGTTTATCACCTTAGAACGATAGAAAACAATTCGAACTTGCATTCTGAGGTGATAAACTGTAAAGAAAAACTCTGCTTGTCACTTTTATTCAAATGAGGGGAAGTCGACGAAGAGAATTCTCTCTTGCGACATTCGCCCTTTTACCAGATAGAGCTTGAACTATAGACTTATGCAGGGGTTCATCGAATTCACGCACCCGATGGATTTTGACGTTTGAGCGAGTCGTTTTCTCGAACAAAAGTTCATTTTGCGTTCATTATGCGACCCGCTCAAACGTCATAATTTCTTGGGGGAGTTCATTTTGCGTTAGTCTATTGGTGTTATTTAGGATGTGAATTGTTTGCTTGACAATGTTTTGTAATGGGCTGGCAACCCCTGAACAACTTTACATTAGTTTCGCGTACCCACTTGAAAATCGCAGATGGCGCTTCGAAATATAAACAATGGGTTCATCCTACGCCACTGTCACACTTTTTCTCCATGGAAGTCATGTTTTGTGTCTCCTGTTTGTTGTCTCCAAATAACAGACAGGATCCTCATTTGAATAGGGTAGATTTTTAATTGCGGATATAAGAAATTAAAATGAACAAAAAGGAAAACAAATAATGTTTCTATTAAAGCCTGTCCATGTTAAATTTCGGACACCTATCTTCCATGTCGATTTTTCAACATTTTCACGAAGCACGGAGACGATCAGTTTACATGACAGCTGAATCTCTCCGCTTTATGTGTTGCTTTCAGCATGTTTTCTTCTTTTCTCTTCCAAACTGATAATATGGCTACAAATAAATTAGACATTATCTCAGTGTCCGAAATTTAAAAAATATTGTTTGTGATTATGTGTGTTATTAAAATTTATTAACGAAAAAGATCATTATGTACTTCAAAATTGCAAATTGTCACTTTGAGGAACGAAATTTTTTTTTTTACCTATCACCCATTTTATTCCATTTTTTCATTATCCCTAGCGGCACACATGTTTTACATAGATTACTGCGACTCATATGTGACCAGATTACTCCTGACTGTCGGTGAAGGCGCTGACCAATTGACCAGACCAGAGAGATGTCGACCATACCATCTCCTCATGCCGGAAACGGCAACGTTTCAACGGCATCAGGCCATTAGGCTGAAGGTCATTAATTCGAATAAGAATTAAACGGTGGGAATAAGAAGTGAGATGTCAGTTGATCCTTTTTAATTTCTTCTTCTTCCATCTTCTTTCCTCTATATTATTTCATTTATCTTCTTTCTTCTCTATTTAAATTATTACTTCTTTTATTTTTTTTTCTTTTCCCTTTTTTTTTCCATCACACTTTTGAAATTTTATTTTTTCTTCTCATTTTTACTTTTTCTTCCTTCATTTTTATTTTTATTATTTCCTTTGTCCTTCTTGTTTACTTTTTCAGACTTCATTTGTCTTCAAATTTTCTTCCTTAACCCTTCTGATTTCTTATTACTTCGTTCATCTTCCTATCTTCCTTCTTCCTTCATGATTCTTCCTTCTTCCACCTTTTGTCTTCCTTCTTCCTCCCTCCTCCCTATTTTTCCTTCGTCCTTCTTTTTTCCTACATCCTTCCTCCTTGTTCTTTTTTTTCCTTTGTATTTTTTCTTTCTTCTTCTTTTTTTTCTCTATTCCTCCTCCTTTCTTCCTCCTTGTTTGATCATGCTTCCTTCTTGCTTTTCTTTCGTCTTCTTTGTTGCTTCTTCCTCCTTCTTCATTTTTCATCTTCTTCTTTTTTCCTATTTGCTTCTTCCTTCTTTCTTTTTCCTCATTTCTTCTTCTTCTTCTTTCTTCCTTCTTACTTTGTGTATGTGTGTACGAATCTGTGTCAAAAGGTCGAAGGTCATAAGGTCGAAGGACAAAAGGTCGAAAGGTCAAAAGGTCGAAAGGACAAAAGGTCGAAAGGACAAAAGGTCGAAAGGACAAAAGGTCGAAAGGACAAAAGGTCGAAAGGACAAAAGGTCGAAAGGACAAAAGGTCGAAAGGACAAATGGTCGAAAGGACAAAAGGTCGAAATGACAAAAGATCGAAGGGACAAAAGGCCGAAAGTCCAAAAATTGAAAGTACAAAAGGTCGAAATGACAAAAGGTCGAAGGAAAAGAGGGTCGAAAAAATAACAGAAGGTTGAATGAAAAACAGGTAAAAAAATGTTTGAAACCTGAACAATAAAAAATTAAAAAAAATATTAAAGTTTCCCGTCTGAAGGCGGTCTTGGTCGTTAGAGGGTTACTAGTTGACTTCAAAATGAAACACAAACGTTCACAAATCACGTAAGGGAGGGGGGTTGAGCGAAGTGTGACGATCTATACAAAATTTTCAGATGTTTCTTACAAAAAGTCAGACATAGGGGGAAGGAAGGGTTGAAAATTCCCTATTTTTGCGTTACGTAATTAATGGATCCCTAATGCAAGTTTTGGCTATCCCAAACCCGATCCAACTTTCCAACGTAACGTAACGGTTTCTAATAATAAAAATAAATGTATTTTGTATATTCGTGTATACTTACTTAAAAACAAATTTTGTGAACAAAAACGTATCATCTTTTGAGCACATGAAAATAAAATTTCTGTCGTTAGAAGATGGTATGTTAAGCTAAAATTATATATTTCAAATTACCATTTTGATGAAAATGAGTGAAGAACTATTTTTATGAATTACAATTGAAGTTAATAAAGCCTAGCAATACTTTGATAAAATTAAGAATACCCTATGTATTTACAAAAGGAAAATTATAGAATGAAATGTTTTCAAGTGTTGGTTTTTCATATGCGGTAGAAAAATGCGAAACTCGAAAGAAAAGGTTATGAATAAAAGAAAGAAAAGAATCAACAATAAAAGTAAGGTTAAACACAAATAAATATTAATGTGCGAAACTCAAATGACAAGCCTTTGATTAAAAGAAGGAAAAATTCAACAATAAAATCAGGTGAAACACAAATAAATATAAATATGTTAATCTCGAAAGAACGGCCTATGACTAAAAGAAGGAAAAATTCAACAACGAAATATCAGGTAAAACATAAATATGATAAGGAATGGTTGATCAACACTCGACGTTTTGCCCAATTTTTTAGACCTTCGACCTTTTGTCCAACAACCGCAATTTCTATCTTTTGTTCTTTCAACTTTTTGTCTTCCGACCTTTTCACTCACGACCCTTTGTCTTTCGACCTTTTTTCTTTCGGCCTTTTGTTCTTCGACATTTTTACTTTCAACCTTTTGACCTTTCGACCTTTTGACATTCGAACTTCGACCTTTCGTCCTTCGACCTTTTGGCTCAGTTTTACACCTTTTGACTTTTCGACCTTTCGACCTTTTGACCTTTCGACCTTTTGTCCTTTCGACCTTTTGACATTCGACCTTTTGGCTTAGATTTTTTGTTTAGACTTTTCGACCTTTTGACCTTTCGACCTTTTGTCCTTTCTACCGTTTGGCCTTCGACCTTCGACCTTTTGACCTTCGACCTTTTGGCTCAGATTTTTATGTTTCGACCTTTTGACCCTTCGACCATTTGAGTCAGATTTTTTTGTTTCGACCTTTTGTCCCTTCGACCTTTTGACCATTCGACCTTTTGACCTTCGACATTTTGTCCTTCGATCTTTCGACATTCGACCTTTTGTCCTACAACCGTGTGTACGTGTACAAATTTTGAAGAAACACTTCTTTGAACTTAGCATTACCGGATTGATTTGCAAAAAGTAGCACTACACGGTGAATGTTTTCCCATTGTTTGCTACTGAAAATTGGCCGGATCGGACATTTCATTCCTTCTCCCTTCTTCCGACTCTCTTTCCTTTCTTCTTCGTTCCTCATTCTTCTTTCTTCATACTTCCTTCTTTTTCTTCCTTCTTATTTCCTCATTTTTCTTTATTTCTCTTGTTTTTTTCTTTTTCCCTTGTTATTTTTCCTTTTTGCTTCACTCATCTTTATGCTCACTTTTCACTACTTCCTTCTCATTGCTTACTACTCTTTTCCTACTTTTCACTTCTCACATCTCACTAATAACCTTTCGTTTCTCACTACTCACTTCTCATTTCGCAATTCTAGCTTCTCATTTCTCACTTCTCACTTCTTGTATCTCACTTCTCATATCGCATTTCTCACTTCTCATATCTCACCTCTCATTCATCACTTCTTACTTCCCACTTCTCACTTACCACTTCTTACTTCTTATTTCTCACTTCTCACTCCTCCTTCTCACTGCTTACTCCTCACTCCTCACTCCACTTCTCTGTATTTCTCACTTCTCACTTATAGTTTATCACTTCTCCTTTCTTACTCCTCACTTCTCACTCCTTACTTCTCACGTTTCACTCCTCACTCCACACTCCGTTTTTCTCACTTCTCACTTATAATTTCTCACTTCTCGTTTCTCATTTCTCACTTCTCACTTCTGATGTCTAATTTCTTCCTGTTCACTTCTCAATGCTGACTTCTCATTTCTTGCTTCCCACATCTCATTTCTAAATTATTGCTTTTTACTTATAATTTCTCACTTCTCACATCTCACATTTGGCCTAATGACCATTCGGCCTAACGGCCTTCGACCTAATAAGCCAGCATCATTTCAACTTAACGGAGATGTGCAGGAAGATCCTAATCACCTCTTTCGGCGCAGACAGTGGAGCACTTTCAGCCGGTGGAAAAGTATCGTTACCACTCAGCTTGAGAACCGAATAAAATTGCAATGGCAGAGGACATCTTGGCCACGAGTGGGTATTTTGGGGCTATTCATCGATCGTGGTTCAGGGGAAGCGCAGGGAAATCGCCTTACTGAAACAAAAGCTCTTCTTCCGGAGAAGTTTCCTCGCACTTGGGACAAATCTTATCCGATGTTTTGTGTCCGTTGCCGCAGTTGACACACTTGTACTCTGCAACATCGCCGTAGGGGCATGTTGCAAGAATTCCGGACAGCAACCTTGCAAAGATGGTTTTCCCTTCCGATCCGGCAGGTACGAGACGGCGTGGATCACAGCTAACGAGGTGGGCTGACCAGGTACAGAACGACTTGGCGAGCGTGGGGCGCATTCTAAGATGGAGATGTGAGGGTGAGACTTAATAGAAATTGGGCAATCCACTCTGAGCGTGCATTGATGACAGACATGTAAATATCATTCGTATAACGGTTCGATTGCCAACATTGACTAGTGAATAGCAGGCCATGACTTTGCCTCTTTCCTCGTCGGGCACGCCCGGAGTTGCACGCTCGAGAAGACAGCACACAAGCGATCAAATCAACGGATAGCTCGTTCGGCAGAATTAGGCCAGACAGGAGAGACGGCCTGAAACCGTGTATAGTGACATCAAATTGTTGATTCAGTTTTCGGAAGGCCGTGGATAACAGCTTCGATAGGTTTTCCCTCTGGGACGTCATGGGTAAAAACTGCATTTTCGCCCACTTCAGATACAACTTGGTTGCATTCCTTGGAGTGGACCACAATTTTGATGCCAATTCGTGTTAACTTGAAATGGGCATCAATGTCGGTTGCTTTCAGTTCCAGTTTCAGTCGGCCAAGGGGAACGTTCTTCACCACATACGGTGGAAATTTTCTTGGTTGAGGGTTGCTTGAGCTGCCAACAACGATGTCAACCACTGGATCCTCGTCGCCAAATCCGTTCATGTCGCTGTGATTATCAGCAGTAGCTGCCTCGGTGATGACACTGTCTTGGAATCTGCTTCGCTGCCTATTGGATGTATTTTGGATCTGGTTATTCAACCGCTTTTTATACGCTTGCGGGGTGCTTTGCTTGGAGTCGTTACTGGACCGGCGTTATCGCTTACCCATACTGGATGAAACTAATTCGTACAGTCAAATCGAATTTGATGCCATTTACTTTATGTGTCTTCCCCACTGTAGGAACGTGGTGGTTTCTATTATTGATTTCTCATCATCCTGAGTTTTTGAAACATACATGAGTAGCTGCCCTAAAAAAAGATTGTCTTGTAGTTAATTCATCCAGCAGCGATCGTAGATGTGCAGTTAATCTTACAAGTAACGAATAAGACGGTGGTACCACTTCTCTAATAGCCTTTCGTGGAGAAATTCATCAACTTGTTCACCCGTAACCGAAGAAGTCGATGAAAAAAGTACGTTTTCAGAAATAGGAATCATGCTTTTTCCAATCACTTTATTTCGTGAAGCAAGATTTTAGAAATCGTAAATATATTTCACGCTTCGATTAGTACAGTGAGGTGTTGCAACATCGGTAGCGAAAAACGAAAATGCGAAAATTAGCGCAATAAATTGACGCAGTCTGATAGATCCGTTCGAAGATTAGCACACGTCAATCATTCTCGACATTTGATGTTCATCAAATCTAAGCCACAGTTCCACCTAACAAGGAGTCGAATTGGCAATTGTATTTGATTTAGATTGGAAGGGGAATAAATCGGCGCAAAATTGAGATCAGCGGAGGTGTTTATGCTTTGTGAGTTTTTTTTTTTTTACTCTTCCACCATGAGTTTCCAATTTAAGAATTATTGAAAGACCATAATAAGTGCCAAAGCAATTAATATCAAAATTAATATTTCCGCAAAGTCGTAATTAACTTAGAAATACGAGAAACAAGATTTTCTCAACCAAGTCAAGATTCAAACAGCTGAGCTACGAAAATGCAGATGAAAATTCGGCTTCCTAAAATCTATTCACCAGGTTTGTGAAGCTGAAGAGCCAGAATTAGTAGAGTTTTCCCCTGTCTAACGCTGTCGCTGGGCGATGGAAGCGTCAATGGAATCTTGCATGTAACTACTTAGCGCTACAATCGCTTCGCGTGTGTTCAGAGGAACCTCGCTTATGATGATCCGCCACGATCCTTGACATGCTCCGCGATGAGGAACCTCTGCTGATGCAATCGAGATGTATTCTTGTTCCATCTTTCTTATTGAGACTCCTAGAAAAACACTCAAGAATATGTATGAACTCTTTCGCCGAAACCCATCGCTCAAGCTCATTCTAACCTATGGCGAAACCTGCTCCCTCATGCAGCACGATGTTTCCCAGTTCGGCGCACGTCTAATAAGGGGCTAAATTTGTGCACACAACTCTGACACACGGTGCCTTCCCTCCAACCCAATTTCAGCGTGGTGATATGAGAAATTATGTGGCAGCTTGGCGGCGAGAATGGGGACGTAAAGTTTAATCTAGGAGTGCTGCCGCTTCGAAATGATGCATTTTCTGGAAGGATGACCCGGCCGCAGATCGTTCGAGGCGATGATCGTCGGTTACGGTAACCGCGAGTGATCGTTTGTTTAACTACCGGCTTCTGGCAGTTCCAGATACCTTCGGTTTGCCAAATGGGTTATTTCAACTCCGGAAAGCACTAAAACCGTGGGGTTATCTCGTGCAATCGTTTTGAAATTACAAATTTTTATTGTGAATTAACGTACAACACAAAAGTTGGCAAGGCCATAAAACCGCACGCATCATGATGGATTAGGTCGATGAATGTTTTAGATAATAAATTCGGCAAACCATGATGCCACATTTGATTCAATTTTGGCACAGCACCGCCGACCGGAGACAGTTGGTTAACGAGCTAATGGTGGGATAAGATACTTTATTTCAACTTTTATTTGTTTATCGTTCTGCTATATAAAAATTAGCATTCCCATGCATTAACTAAGTTCTCTAGGAAATAGTGACCCGTTCAAAGCAAAAAAATACATTCGTATAATTAACGATAAAATGCTAATACTGATTACTTGATTGTGGAAACATCGCACCATAGACAGCGCAATAGCTATGGGGTTAAAACTTCAGTCCACATCGTACTGTCGCGCTGCGCGATTCTATTTTCGGTATTCTGCAGAATAACTTCCGCAAGACATTTTTAATTTCAATCAACTTTTTAAGTATTTTTTATACCTTTGGGTCCAGTTTTGATCTTTGTTTGGTCGCGTGCCGTCGATCTTTTGCACGTTAGGACGCGTGCTTTCGATCTTTTAACAGAAGCAATATTCTGTTTATTGGCGAGGCCGTCTATCAGAAATAGATAGACCGCTATCAGAAACATGCATCCCATGTAACATATATCAAGTGAGATTGCCTGGTACTTCAATGATGACTCCGGATGCTTCATCCCAATGAACGCATCTTCTGAGCAGGAGCTTTAATAACTCAACAAATTTTTCCCAAAAGGTAGTCATTTTATACCAAGAACAACCATAAAAAATATAGAAGGCTCGGGGACCCATAGGTTTTTTATACCAATCGACTTAGCTCGACGAACTGAGCAAATGTCTGTCCTAGTATGGGTGTGTGTGTGTGTGTGTATATATTTTTTAGAGGGATGAAGGCAGAACTGCAAACAGAACCTAAAATCATCATCCAAGGAGTGGGGTTGACGGAAGGACGGACCCACCAAACCTACTTGGTTACTTGACTTACCCTCTCTTCTAATGTCTTAATCCCCCGGGACTTACTGAATGTAAATATTTCGGAGCGGGGCTGCGCTCTTGCACTTCGCGTGTTTAGCCTCTAGAAAGTATTGTTAGCAGAGTTTGCAGAAATCGCTCTCAATAAAACAACGATAAAAGAAAGGTAAAAACTGTTCCGAATCATAACAAGCCATGATAACATTTTTTTTTTTTCAAACTTGTATACAAGTGCAAGAAAACAGAATCGGATAAGCAGCCCCCACAGAAAAGTGGTGATTCTCACTTTGTTCTCGCTCATTTTGTGTTGAGAACCTTTCAGCTGTGTAGAGCGAGTTGAAATACATCATCAGAGCCAGTGCTCCCCGCGTTTGGGGCTTTTTAACAGAAATTTATCGTGGGGAATAGCTTCCCGAATCAGTTCTTTATCATGACAGCTTGCGAACAAAAAAGACTCTCACAGTATTCTACATATCGTAAATGTATACAGAGATGATAAGTAAGAGACCTTTTCATTCTCTTTTCAATCCCTGATTGTTATTTCGCTGCATTCTTCTAATCCTTACTCGCCGGTGACAGTTTGACTGGCGACTGACATTTTACACTTCGACGGTCGTAAAACTGCTTACACTTCTTGTTTACGGCATGGTACTTCCCATACGGTTACTTTGCTTGCTAGGCATACCAGTTGAGTGGCGAGGTCGATCAAGCTATTCCGGTTGAAGGATGACTTCCGGTTCACTGGCGTCCCGAGGTCCCGACTACTCCGAACCTGTTTTTTAGACTATTACTCGGTATAGTCCCTGACGTTGGAGCTAGGCGGACTTTTTATTTCGACGATAGAGAATTTCCCGAAAAATTTCGGCTGCGCCGTTGAACATATAGTAAATATAGTCTTTCCTTACTCGAAATCCAAGCGACTAACGAATAATACCTTTTGATCAATATTTGGCAATTCTTTAAGGCGCAGTGAGTCAACGCACGCACATTCATGTCATGTTTCTAGCATTCTCCATGCAAATTTATAAGCGTATTGGCGTGATAGGTTGGAGACAACAACATTTAAATTCATTGCATTTTACTCGGCAACTCGGCCGTACGATAATCATAGATTTGTTAAATATCTTGGCTGTACATATGCACAGCACATGTTTCGAAATGGCCAAATTGATTTGAACTTTGTGAAAAAGAATCCACGTGTCCACGAATTCTCACACCAGCTCGGAATAGCTATCATAGTGATGGGCGATATGCAAAGGCGCGTGATCTGGTTGTGGTCGATCAATGAGAGAATGTGCTGGTTGAGGATCAAAGGCTGGTTCTTCAACTTTAGCATAATCAACATCCATAGCCCACACTCTGGAAGCACTGATGATGATGATCAGGACGCATTTTACGCGCAGCTTGAACGTAAATACGACAGCTGCCCAAGCCACGACGTAAAAATCATCATAGGAGATTTGAACGCTCAGGTTGGCCAAGAGGTGGAGCTTAGACCGACTATTGGGAAGTTCAGCGCTCACCGGCTGACGAACGAAAACGGCCTAGGACTAATTTATTTCGCCGCCTTCGAGAATATGGCCATTCACAACACCTACTTCCAACACAGCCTTCAGTATGGCTACATTCGGAGATCACCACTGCAGACTGAATTACAAATCGACCGCGTTCTGATTAATAGACGGCACTTCTCTGATATGATCAACATCAGGACATATCGTGGCGCTAAAATTGACGTTGACCACTATCTGATGATGTCATTCGTCATCAACAATGTTCGGTACCGCCGGCTGCCGGCTAAGAGTATGCGATAATCCTCGAAACGATACGAAATCATGGTCAATTCAATTCGAAATTTTTCGAAACAAAACGAAATTTTAATTTTTTTTCCGCGGAATTTTTGTTGAATTGCTTATGTTCTTCTTCTTCTTGTTGGAATTACATCCCCCACTGGGACATTGCCGCCTCGCTGCTAAGTGTTCATTAAGCACTTCCACAGTTATTAACTGCAAGGTTTCTAAGCCAAGATACCATTTTTGCATTTGTATATCATGAGGCTAACACGATGATACTGTTTTGCCCAGGGAAGTCGAGACAATTTCAGAAAATTGCCTAGATCCGCACCGGGATCCGAACCCAGCCACCCTGAGCAAGGTCTTGCTTTATAGACGCGCATCTTACCGCTAGGCTGAAGAGGGTTTATGCTTATGTACGCATGCTTATGTACGCAGTTTAAAATAATTTCTTGGAAGTCTAATAAGGCCTTTACAAATATTTAATTTAAAAATTGTCCTACTGGTCTCTGAAAGGTCGAGGGTGAGTTGAAATAGTGGGGAATGATAGAAAAAATTAAAATGAAAAGAGTAAAAAACTCCTCGGATTTATTAAAGAATGTTTTCAAAATCCTCAAAATTACCCAAATCGTTTTTTGTTGCCTTTTCAAAATATTATTTTTGTGCAAAAAATCATAAGGGTTGTGTACAAGACACGACCGCCCGACGTAAACTACGTAACTACGTTTCGTGAAATGAAGAATCTAGTGCCAGTGCAAGAATACATATTTGCAGCAGCTCTCTACAATACGCGCTCGTTATTCTGCTACGAACGGCAACGTAATTCTGCTACGACATCGCTCTTTGAACAAATTCGTCTTGCCTCAATCTTCCTATGTTTAAAATGGTGTCCATGAGAAGAATCGATTAATTCCCAATAATGCATATTTCGAATCACTAACGAACACACGACCCACGCCATAGGCTGGAATAACAAAACCAAATAAGAATCTTGAAAGAATTAAACTTGACTGCCACTGAAGCCATCCATGAGAATACCTATTTGTAGCATCTCCCTCCGACGTGCGCTCGTGATTCTACTACGGACGCCAGGCAACTTTATGGCGTCTCCAAGCGGATAATTTGCACTTTGAAAAAAGTTCGCCTCGCCTCACTCTTCCTTTGTAAAGAATGGAAGCCCTGATAAGAACCGATTTTTCCAATATCCCATATGTATTTGGAATAAAATTTGCTCAGCAACTCCGCCGATGCTTAGAGATGTCGTAAAATCTCGATTAATCGATTAGTAACTAATCGATTACTCTCGATTCTTGACGATTATTGAATCGATTCATCGTTGAGTAGTAATCGAATCAAAATTAATCGATTATCATAACGATGAATCGATTAATTGAAGTAATCGAAATCTAATAGTTGTCGTAAAATCCCGATTAATCGATTACTCTCGATTCTTGTCGATTATTGAATCGATTAATCGTTGGGAAGTAATCGATTTAAAAATTAATCGATTATCACAACAAATAATCGATTAATCGAAGTAATCGATTAATTTGCGACATCTCTACCGATGCTGGGACCGCTCTCCGCGATATTTCAAATAAAATGCCACGCGCGCGGGAAAAGCAGTTTTCTTATAATCAATAAAGATGGCCCATTAGTCCCGCCTCTTTGTTGTCCGGTATGACTGCAAATATTGTGTACCCGTCACACACTTACTAAAGGGGCGTGACTACAGATTTAACTTTATTGATTACAAGAAAGCAGCTCTTCCGCGCGCGCGAGCCATTTCGTTCGAGATGTCGGAAAAGCAGATCGTAGTCCCACCATCGGCTTCGGCGGAGCTGCTACCGGAAATTTCATTCTCATCGATGGTGTGGTTCATGCGGTCGTTCGCGCTCAGATTTAATTTTCTTGTCTGAAGTACTGATGATTGGCTACCATCAGAGAAAGTAGCTCTTAAGTCACAACTTGAGGCGAGATGAATTTTGTTCAAAGTAAAGCTTAATTGCTTGGTGATGGCAGATTGCTTTCCATCGGTAGCAGAATCACAAGCGGGCGTTATAAAAAGACGCTGCTGATAATTATTCGCGTGGATAGCAGTAACAGTCAAGTGAAATTTCCCATTATTATTTTCTAGTAGGTTAGATTAGAGATTATTATTCTAGTAGGTAGCCTGCTACTTGTTTAAGGTTTTATTTCCATCCATGCGAATACATATTTGCAGCATCTCCTTCTGACGCGCGCTCAGACCGGCAGTAATGCTATGATTCCGCTACCGATACCAAACAATTATGCTTTGTTCTATGAAAAAAGTTCGTCTTATATCAACTTTCTCAATCACTTATCAATCACTGAATCATTGTTCAAAATTAAATCCAAAAAATTTTCTAGTTCCTAGCGGTTGCACTATAGACAAATTATTTCAACTTAACCTTCCTCCCAAACATAATGGTGGTTCTGAAAAGATCCGATTCATTCCCAATTATATGCCTCACCAACAACAACTACTGGACTGCGCGACAGCCATCTGATGATTCGGCTCTACGCACGCCGTTAATTTCCTGATCCAAAATTACTGCTTGTAACACGGATGTAAAGATGTACTGCTGTTGCCACGACCGCCACCACTATCGAACGAAAAATTTTCATCCGCACAGCCGTTGTCGCTAGGACCGCCTCTGGACGCCCTGGTCCGCTTTCCATGAAATCCAGAATGAAAATGACGCGCGCACGCGAAACACGGGGCTTTTTATACACAGGAAAAACGAAGCAGTGGATCCGAGTGTGTGGCATAGGGGCAAGGGGGGTTGAAAATGCCCAATTTTTGCGTTACGTAATTAAAGGATCTTCCCTTAAGGTGACTCGGGGAGGCACTACACACCGTGTTATTTTTCCTATCTTTTGTCTCTTTCTAACATTGTCACCTCGTAATTTTGGAGTGGCGTATTTCGGTTTTCAATTGTTTGATGTAACTGTAAATGTATCAGCATGTAGATTGCGAGTAAGCACGCGCCGGTGATACTTTTTAAAAATCATATTTGTTGTAGAAAAAAATTAAGCATTAATGATAATCAATAGTATCAATAGTATTGGCAAATTGTTGAAGGGTTTCCGAATCGATTGATAAGCAAATGTCGAAAATAAGATAAAGACGCTATTAGCGTTTGAAATCTATCCTAATTTTTGTGACAGTCTCGAATTTGGAAATTTCCGTTTTAAACCCTGTATCTGAGTCTTCCCCTTAGACGGAGTTTACGTCAAAAAATCTGTAGCAATCAATACTGACGCCATACAATTTTTTTCAGTCATAATGCGAATCAATTGTTTGCATGGTCTCCTTCCGATACTTGATTGGGATTCAACTACCGACGTTAGCGTTGCGCTTTGAATAAAGTTCATCTCGGAACCGATTTCTTTTTCAATCATCAACAGGAAAAATACAAAATTAAAGTCTCGCGGGAAAATTTCATGTTGTGCCGACAACATCCAAATCGTTGCAAACGCCACATTAGTGAATAAATTGCTGTAGCAATCTTCCGATGACAGCCTATGCTCGGCACTAATGCTATGATTCCGCTACCGATGCCAAACAATTATGCTTTGTTCTATGAAGAAAGTTCGTCTAATATCAACATTCTCAATCACTAAAATCATACAACTCCGAATTACGCTAGAAAATTTCACCGAAGAATTTTCCAGTTCCTAACGGTTGCACTTTAGGAAAATTATTTCAACTTAACCTTCCTCCCAAATATAATGATGGTCCTGAAAAGAACCGATTAATTGCCACTTATGTACCTTATCAGTAGCCACTGGGCTGCGCGACCGCCATCCGATGATTCGGCTCAACGAATGCCGTCGATTGCCAGATCCGCCGAAGATGGGACACGGATGTAAATGATGTGCTGCTGCTTCCACGACCGCCACCACCACCGCCCGAAAAAATTTCATCCGTACCACCACCGCTGAGACAGCCGTTGTCACTGGGACCGCTTCTAGACGCCCTGGTCCGCTCGCCGTGACATCCAGAATGAAAATGACGCGCGCACGCGAAACACGGGGCTTTTTATATACAGGGGAAACGAAGCAGTGGATCAAAAGGCCCGTACCTTACTGCAATCTGATGTCCGTGTTGGGGATTTATGAACGGAATTGAATTTTTCGCCCGGTTTGGAAAGAAACAACATTTTCAATAGTTTAACGTTGATAATCAATAGTATCAATAGAATTGGCAAATTGCTGGAGAGTTTCTGAATCGATTGATAAGCAAATGTCGAAAATCCATCGAAAGATAAAGACGCTATTAGCGGATTGTACCCCGTTTGGCATAAAGTCATTTGGCATAATACCGTTTGGCATAATGTCGTTTGGCATAAAGTCATTTGGCATAATGGCCGTTTGGCATAATGCCGTTTGGCATAATGGTCGTTTGGCATAAGGTCATTTGGCATAATTGTTATTTGAGTTGTGTAATGGATAAGTAAGATTTGTTGAGCCATTCAGTTACGTGGTTTCCTTCATATGGGCAATACACGATAATTGGGAACGGAATTGTACGACGTGACAAGTTAAGAATAAAGAACCTGTCAAAACGGGACCATTTGACATGTTGACGCGCCTACCAGCAAGATAGATCAGTATTAAATTTAATTGACATTTGTGGCTTGTTTTGTCTTTCATGTAAGGGCAAACAAGAAAACTTGCCCATTTCTCCCGCAAACGGTTTCTAAGAAAGGATCATATTTCCCCTTGCATTGAACCGAGCGTATCAAATTCTTGAATTGAAAATTGAAAGAAGGAACCATTTCGACTCTATGACATTACCCATATATCCTTTACCCATAACGCCATTACCCCAAAGACCACTACCACGAACGTCATTACCCGAATGAGACACCCGAGTGGGTCACTACCCCGAATGAGACAGTACCCCCAGTAGTCCTGATTTCAAGTTAATAGTTTATTTCAGTGAAAAAAAAATTAATCACTAGATATATATTTATTCATGTGAATGATTATTACTTGTTTTACGAATTATTCAATAGCAGGCGACTCCAGTTGAGTAAATTACACAATTTTTACGAGAATTTTTATCGTGGATACTTACTTACTTTTTTGATCCTTTTACAAGGTTCACCTGTTGGACTCGCGATTCGTTTCATCGAACTCGAACTGTTTAAAAACAGTATAGAACGATTAGTTCTTAGTCCAAAAACTCCCATTACATATCATGTGCTACCTTTGAAGATTGTTTAAGCTGAGGTGAGAATTACGAGAAAATTTCAGCCCACGTCGACTGGGCTTGAGCCGACTCGCAAATATGTATTTAAACAGAGTAAAGGGGTATAAAAAGTTGCAAAGGGGTATGAAATTTGCCGGGGATAAACCTTACTGTGACAAGAAGGGCATGACGACAAGACCCTAGAATGAGAAAATCTCTTCTGTTCTTCGAATATGCTTGTTCCTCTTATGGCATGGCAGGAATAATTTCGTTATACCTTGCAAATGCAATCATTTAAAAGAGGTGGTATCTCTGTTCGCCTTATATCGGGCAAATGCATTCATCTAATCAAGGCCATATCATCTCTGTACACATTAAACCGACAAATGCGTTTATTAAAAGAAGGTATTACCAACTCTGTTCGCCTTATATCCGGCAAATCTGTTATGCTAAAGAAGGCATTATCAACTCTGTTCGCCTTAAACCGGGCCAACGCATTTATTTAAAGAAGGTGCTATCTTCTATGTTCGCCATATACCGGGCAAATGCGTTCATTAAAAGAAAGCATCATCAACTCTGTTCGCCTTGTATCGGGCAAATGCGTTCATCTACGGAAGGCATTATCACCTGTGTTCGCCTTAAACCATTATCCTCTGTTTGCCTTATATTGGACAAATGCGTTCATTAAAAGAAGGCATTATCATCTTCGTTCGCCTTAAACCGGGCAAATGCGTTCATTTGAAAAAGGCATTACCTCCTCTTTCTGCCTTGTAATGAACAAATGCATTCATCTAAAGAAGGCATTATCTCCTATGTCAGCTAGAGTGAGAAGGTACGCCTCGAGCGTCTGTTCACCAGGAGGTGCGGCTCAAACAGCGTCTGCCTGGTACCCAGCGGCTGATTAACGAAATGTTTGCCTTATACTGGGTTAATGCGTTCATTTCAAGAAGGCATTACCTCCTGTGTTTGCTATAAACCGTTACCGTTCATTTAAAAGAAGGTATTTTTTCCACTGTACACCTGTGTTAACAGAAAGAAGGTGTTATCTCTTCACTTACACCATTTCGTAGAATAGAACTTTTCCAGATGATAATGGCGTAGAATGATAATTTTAGTCAAAAATGTTTATTAAACATAAGCTTTATTGCATTTATCTGAGTAGCTCTAAGTAGTTTATACTTTTATTCAAAACAAATTCTTTTCAAAGATTGTCATTTTACGATTCATCGGTATTTGTGGGTGTTAAAAATAGTAATAGTAGAAAACTACAGATTCGAAATGTATTCTGGCTAATGGACTTTCGGGGTAATGGATCTCGGGGTACTGTCCCTTCCGGGGTAATAGCATTCAGGGTACAGGGGTGGAGCTACCATTTCCTCTCTTGACTTCTGCCTGGCGAAAATGCATCTGAATGAAAGGATCATATATTCCTTTCCTTAAACCGAGCAAACGCCTTGAATAAAGGAACTATGTCGTCTTTTACTTTTTGCCGAGCAAATGAATCCTCTGAGTGAAGGAATCTCATCTTCCCTTGCCGAGTAAATGCTTGAATTGAAAGAAAACCCATATCATCTTTTACCTTCTCTGGACCTTCTTCCATCCGCTGAAAGAAGCGATCATATCTTCCTCCGCATTAAACCGAGCAAATGCCCGGACTTGGAAGAAGGAAGCATATCGTATTTCGACATCTACCGGGCAAATGTATCCTTTAAAAAATGGAACCATATCTTCTCTGATGTAACTGTCGGGAAGATGCATCCTTTGAAAGAAGGGATCTTATCCCTCTTTGCCTTAAACCAGGCAAATGCCTTAATTGGACAAATGAATAAAATCTCCCTTTGCCTTCGCCAAGAAAATGCATCCTTTGAAAGAAGGAACTATATCTTCCCTTTCCTAGCACTGAATATTGCATATATTGAGAATAGAAACCATACATAGAAGCTTATACTTTTTAGACTTATGAACGACAAAGTATGCTTTTAAAGAGATGAATATATGTCATGCAGAAATAACTTCATTTGCTTTTTATTGCACTTACAATTTTGCTATTTGACTTTCCGTATATTGTAGTTTGTTTTAGTCAACGACGATCTTGCTGCTGACCCAGAGGTAAAAAGATTTTAAGTGAAATAGACAGATAATAATAAGTCTAAATAAAGTACTTTCAAGCAGTGATTTTGTAGAATCTGAACTTTGAGTCGAAAAAATCAATTTAGAACATCTCTTTTATAATGTTAAAGGGACAATCATTATAAATAATTGAACATATTATGCATAAGTTTCGAAATTGATGATTACACAACTATTATGCCAAATGACCATTATGCCAAACGGCCATTATGCCAAACGGCCTTATGCCAAACGACATTATGCCAAACGACCTTTATGCCAAACGGCCTTATGCCAAACGGCGTTATGCCAAACGACTTTATGCCAAATGACCTACCACCTATTAGCGTTTGAAATCTATCCTAATTTCGTGACGGTCTCGAATTTGGAAATTTCGGTTTTACACCCTGTATCTGAGTCTTCCCCTTAGACGTAGTTTACGTCAAAAAAATCCGAGAGGGGCATACTCCGTATCGTCCTATAGATGAGCAAAATGTATTCGCAATACAATTAGCACGAGCTATCAGAGGTCCGCGAATCCGATCATCGACCGATGGCTAACGATGAAAAGAGCTTTCTGAATGATTTGCCACCGGCGGAGTGTAGTCTCTCTCTTTCCATCCTTCGAAAAACAACCGAATTTTTTCCGCGAAATTGCGCGGAATTTCGTTTCGAACCACCTGAAACGAATTCTTTCGAAATACCGCATATGCTTACTGCCGGCTAAAGCAACCTGATGTCGTCACTGCATACGCGCATCATCCTGTGATAGCGTTGTCGGAAGAGGGTGCGGGCTAGGGCAGTTCAAATTTCAAAAGTGTTCGAAAATTCCAACTCCCATATGTCTATAAGCATCGTTTTGGTAATATAGGAGTCCTGGCGAAATTTCAGGCAATTTGGTGGCGCGAAGTCAATTTATGTTTATATGGAAATTTGTATGGGAAAATCTTGAAATTTAGTCTCCTTAGAACTGCCAAATTGTGATGAATTCAAATAAACATCCCCAACCTCGTTTTTTGGATTTTTGAATTTTCGAACATTTTTGAAATGTGAACTGCCCTAGTGCGGGTCTCTCTTCAGGACTAATGGAATATAGTTACAGCAGCCATACAACGACGCAGGGACTAACTCCACGGAACGATTGGTTCGACGAACAGTGCAGATTCTGGAGGAGAAGGATGCAACGTGTCCAGTCGTACTGCAGCATAGAGACCCGGTATAACGTGGAACGCTGTAGACGGACGCGGAGACGGCCGATCCGGCTTTTTTTAGGAGAAGGAACGTCCCCTGGAAGAAGGGGAGAGCGAGGCGATGAAACAGCTTTCCCACCGATTTTCCTGGACCGCTATCCATGTTCTATGTTGATCTTGGTCCGCCCCCCGCACTGGCTGGCTTTGGTTTTCGACCTTCTCCACTGTTTGTCGCCGTGAAGTTGGAATTGTTCACATCCAACGATTTGGAGTTGTTGACGTTGATGGATAGTAGAGCGTTGTTGCGATGGTAAAGCAGTATCATCATCTGGGTAGCGATCGTTCGATTGCTTTTTGGTGGTGGGATGCTAGAGCGGTCCATGATTTCGTTGATTACGATGGGCAACAGTAACAGATATAATGCATCCATCCTTGTCTCACTCTAGCGATTTCATTGTGCATTTTGTTTGGACCTCCCTTGCTTCTAGGGATACCCCACAGTTTCTCGTGATTCAGACGATCGAAGGGTTCTCCAAGATGTTGCAAAGCGTGACAGTATGGTTTTCACATGATCGCCCAGGGCGGAATCCAGCCTGCTGCCATCGGAGAATTGTCAACCATTCCCTTATATCGGAAGCTTAGCTTAGCTTAGCTTTGACTGACTACACATATCTATGGTTGCTACTCCGTGATTGACAAGAATCAGTTGAAAATTGCACAAAAAAAATCAACTGAATGATTGGCTGGGATTGTTCAAGCATTCTCAGTGTGCAAGTTTCAGCGACTCAAATACTCAAATGATCAATAACGGCGCCGGCCACGTCCTTGTAGTTAGTTAGGAAGAAGGAAGGTATATTAGTAGGTGGTTTTTGCTATTTGAAGACCGTCTTTACCTCTGCGTCTCCACAAAAACCACAGGAAGGAATATCAGTTAACTGGTAGGCATCGTTGGATCTGGATTCACTCTGATAAGCGATACGACCGTGCCATCCTTTATACACAGTGATTTTACCTAGCCCTGAATCGGGCGCGAAAAGTAGTACAAACTACCGGCCTACCGGGCGCGCAATGCAGAACACAATATTTCGGCCGATCGCGCCATCGTGCTGCTGTCCGAAACAAGAGAAATCTCGCACTGAACTCTCAACCATTCCCTTATATCGGAAATAGGAAAAGTCTTCAAAACTTGAAGAAGTTATTCTTAGTGATCGAGCCAACATTCAAGTAATCAGTTCGATCGGTGAGTAATTGGCATATTTCGCGTTTTTCTCTGGCATTCCCGGATTTGTCCTTACTAAAATCAGGCATCGTGAAATATCGTAGAAGAGATGGATATCGCCACTGGTACGGATTTCTGGGGAGTCCACCCCTCTAGAGCTGCTTTTAGTTGGGAGGACTAGTATTTGGCTCCTCTAGAAATGGGTCAGCTGAAAATGGAGACGGTCCCTTCCCAAGTAGCACACGCAACATCTTCCAAAAAGCACATTGTTTCTATTCAGTTTCATTAAAGGCATTGGAAAAACATCAAAGCACGAAAAAGTTTCATCAAGATGTCAAAAACGTTCGAATTGTGATCAATGTTTCATTAACTTTGCGATGCAGTACGTGTTTGACATTTGGAAACAAACAACCAAAGAATACTGAATTTAATGTTGCAAACACGAAACAAAATCATTAAGTTGCACATTTTTTACCATGTAACTTCAATACGTCTTTCAAAATTGAATTGTTTGTTTGAATTAGGTTGCAGATAAGTCGAGTGTGTCTTCATGTTTAATTTAGCATCGTTCAACGTTTTGACAACTCACATTTTTTCCTGTGATGGTGCAATCAAGTTACAGAAAATCTGAGTACAAAACTTCATAATAGTATGGTTTTTATTGTGAGTCAACATGCAATTCCTTCGAAGTGTTGAATGGTGCTGTGGTAGAGTGAAGGACTGTCAATCACAAGATCCATAAATCGAATCCATTTTTATATTTTTATTTTATTTTTTTCCCGCTGTAGTATTTTGCAACATTATTGCAATTTTACTGCAATCGAAGGATGTTCCCGTAGGCTCCACCTCTTGCGCTATTTAGATTGCAAGAGAGTTATATTTGATGGCACATTTTTCTTTCCGAATAGTTGCAGCACAGTGAAATGTTCAGTAGTGAAACATATTGTGCTGCTTGGGTTCTTGAGTCCCTAAGAAACGCAGCGCTGACATCGCGTATGGCTATTATCTTCTAATTGGCGAAATCCGACAACGCATTGCTAGGATTCAGCGGCGGGAGGAGAGGCTCGGGCGACAAATCAACATAGACCGATTAGAAGATCCAACTGTGGCGAGATCGTTGGATGACGAACTTGGAACTGTGGGTAGTGGATGTTCCGGAAGGTGGCAACGTAGAAGAGAAGCGGGCGGCGAAGAATGCTTTTAACGAAACCGGCTAGAATAACCTGGATGTGCTGCGCACTCAACGAAAAGAAAGGATTGTAGATGTAACCTGACGGAAGATTGAGTAGCGTAGAGAAACAACTGTTAAGGAACGGGAAGAACCAAAGGAATAAAGTACGAGTCCCGTCAACGGTATCTACCTCTGTAAGTGGGCGTCGGGTGCTGCTGTAGAGAGGACAGACAGGCATGGGAGGACTTCCTGACCGATGAAGAAAGGATGGCTGCAGCAACCGGAGATTATTGCCTCAATTACTCACTGACTTGGACAGCTGAAATGTTGGTTCGAGCACTTCGAACAACTTCTTCAAGTCTCAGCCAGTGTTCTTAAAAAAGCATGAAATCTGAAGGGGTCGATCGGCAGTCTTCGGAGGTGCTCAGATCTGATTCTATGCTGAATGTTGTAGCAGGTATTATACAATATTTTGCCAAAATCCGCATTATTCTGGAGCAGTTCAACAAGTTGCAAGTGTCCCTTTGTTTGCTATTTATTGACTACGGAAGGGCTTTCTGTTGTCTGCATCTCGAAAGTCTGAGTGGCGCCCAAGAATTCAAGGGATTTTTAGATAGGGTCGAAACTTGGTCTGATCAAGATCATTGTGTGTGCGATTGACAGTGTACCATGCCTTGAGCTGCTTTGGCAGTTTATTGTTGTGGAACGTCTAGACGACTCTGATTTGGCTAATGATGACGAAACGCTATATTAGTACTTCGACGCTCTTTTATGCGGAGTGGGCTCAGCGACCATGTGCTGGCCGTATGTTTTTTTGCGGCGGGTCTTACCATAAACGTCAACAGGACCAGGTGGTTGAGTGTCTACGGGAACAGCCCCTCAAACTTTGCAGTAGCCGGACGATCGGAGGATTTCAATATCTTGACAGTCTGGGGCTACCTTTGCGAGTTTTCGAAATATTTGGAGAACCCAACGGATTGATCCACGTAACAAAGTTCGAACGTACTACTCCATCTTGAAACGTGTTATTTATACACAAAGAAAGCGCATATGAGGTGTAACATTTAAAATTCGGACGGCCATACAGTAGGATGTCGTGTGCCGAGCAACATAAAATGGGTCAGCTACATATTTTAAGGGAGCTATACTGCCGCTAACCGCAAGTCGAGCACATCTGTATATGGAGGCCCATATACAGTTGTGCTCGACTTGCGGTTAGCGGCAGTATAAGCAAGAGTCAGGACCTGATGTGATACTAGATTATTTTTGCCAATAGAGATATATGTCCGTATTTTCATTTAAAATACTCTTGGTGACAAATGCATGGCCTATAAATAATATGTTTCGTACCAAGATGTAAGACAATGATACATACATCTTTACAGATACATATTTCGACCTCAACTGTATGGCCGTTTTCAGTGTCGAAATTAACGTTCTCCGGTTTTAGGACACCATGTTTCCTGGATTTCTTTCACGCTCACGTTGACCTTCTGCAGCTCACGAGCCAGAAGCACGTGCGGGTTCATTCAATGTTCGCACGTTGCAAGATCCGACTTTCCAATCTTTGTCCTTTATTCGTTTTTGGGTCTTTTGCCACTCAATTCATCCGTTTTCCCTTCTTCTGCCTCCGACTGTTTTTGGCACGCCTCCGCCGTCGACATCTTTACACCGGCGCGCCACCGTTTTAAATTTGTCACGCCACTGATCTAAAATTGTCCACGCCGTTTCACACGTGAAGAAGTCCTCAATATTTTCCTTGAAAATTCCGAAGATTTAGTAGAATTTCCTTAGCTTAGCTGAGCTTGATTGAATAGGCAAAGCTCATCAATTGATGAGCCTTCTTGAGATTGTGAAGTCATTCTCCCTGTACATGCTTTTAAGTATCATTAATTCAAGACCAATAACGATGCAGGACATGTCTTCACAGTCAAATTAGGATTAAGAGAGCGGAATTAGTTTTACACTCATTGCTACAAGAGACCAAGGAATCTTCTGCATCTCCGTGATCGCCACGAAAAACGAATAGTTGGTAAGATAAGAAGGTAATCTATAGGAACTCGCCTTGGTAAGCGACTAAATAATTGTTTTGTACGAAGTTATGTCGAAGTAATTTACTCACCCGCACAAAGCAGAACTAAGCATTTCGATGATCGCGCGATCGTTCTGCGTCCGATAGAAAACACGAGCAAACGCGCACTCAAAACACAATCGATCACGCAGTAATTGATTTACTTTACGACCGCACAAAACAGAGCCAAACAACTGGATCTCGCGAAAGTTCTGCGTCCGATTCGAAACACGTTTAATCACGCTTTGATTGATTTATTTTCCGACCGCATTGATTGGTTTACTTTCCGACCATACAAAATAGAACTAATCACCCAGATCTCGCGAAAATTTTGCATCCGGTACGAAACACGATTAATCGCGCACTGATCCATTTACTTTTTGACCTCACTGATTGGCTTACATCCAACCGCACGACACAGAACTAATCTGCGTCTGATACAAAACACTTTTGATCGCACACTCGATGCAGTTGATTTTCCGTAGAATTTTCCGACCACCACAATATTGCGTTGAAACTCCAGATAGTTTTTCGTGAAAATACCATTTCCTTCAAAATTCCATACCATTTCACGTTGAAATTTCGAAAAGCTCTCCGCGAAAACTAAGAAGAACTTTGAATGGAATTCCCATTGAAATATAATTTATAAACGAAGAAAAGTCATCTTCCAAACTTAGACGTACAAGTTCATGATAGAATTAGAGGCGAAAGTATAGAATTGATATAGTTCCGTTAGGATACGGCAGGCATGAAGAATGTTTTCATAGAAGTCGATTTGAAAGCGAGCGGAGGGCAATATTTGTGATGGCACTATCACACGACTTTCCTTCTGCCAAGCTCCCGTATTAAGCGGGAGGGAAGAATATCAGTGTGGAAGCTGATATAACTCCACTGGCAAAAGGAAGGTGGTTTGATTTGCTCATATGCCATCGCGTTCGGAAGGATTTTCTATAGACTGTCTCCAAATTTCTAATATGACATCAGCATTTAGTCGAATAGGATTTTTATTGCACAGTTCTGTTTTCTCATTGCATCCGTCTCGTCGCAACCAACTTGGCTGCCTCGGAGAGAACAAAGCAGAGAAAGGCACTGCTGCTGTACCGTCGACCAATAACAGCTGAATTGATGGATGCCCCAACCAACGGTAGTACACTAAATTAATGATTTTGTGTGTGTTACTTCTACGTGAAGTTAAACGATTTACAATGATACAGTACTCGTCGATAGAAAATCCTTCCGAACGCGATGGCACATGAGCAAATCAAACCACCTTCCTTTTGCCAGTGGAGTTATATCAGCTTCCACACTGATATTCTTCCCTCCCCCTTAATACGGGAGCTTGGCAGAAGAAAGGTCGTGTGATAGTGCCATCACAAATATTGCCCTTCGCTAGCTTTCAAATCGACTTCTATAAAAACATTCTTCATGCCATGCAATTCTATACTTTCGCCTATAATTCTATCATGAACATGTACGTCTAAGTTTGGAAGATGATATTAGCATTTCCATATCATTATAAATCGCTTAACTTCACGTAGAAGTAACACACACAAAATCATTAATTTAGACGACAAGTCGTTTTGCAGAAAGCCATTTGGCTGAAGACCACAAGCATTGTTTGATTTAATCACCGCGGGTTTCAATGCTGTTTGGGGAAATAATACTGTTTGTGTTGTTTGTGTTTGTGCTCATTATCACCGAGAAAAGCCAATATAGCCGATGAAGATGAAGATCACAAGCCCTAAGGTTGTTTGGCCGAATATGTTATTTGACAAACCATTTGGCCGAAGCCCACCTAGCCTTAAGTTGTATGACAGAAAACGTTAGTTAAATGAAAAGGGGTCATACGGCCGAAAATGTCGTTTCGTCGAACAGTTCCTTAGGCTGAAAAAATTGCCGAATAGCTCATTTGGCCGTAAATGCCATTTAGCCGAAATGGTCGTTTGGCAGAAAGGGACATTCGGCAGAAAGTGTCGTTCGGCTGAACTGATCATTTGCCGTTTAACCGAATAGGTCATTTAGCAGAAAATTCCGTTTGTCCGAAATGGCTGTTTTGCAGAAAGGACATTTTCGGTCCAAATGGCTCTTACTGCCTAACGATCATTTCTACCAAATGGCATTTTCGGCCAAACAACCGTTTTGGCGCAATGGAATTTCAGCCAAATGACTTATTACGACAATTAATTTTTTCGGCCAAATTACCAGTTTGGCCGTATGTCCTTTTCGGCTGGATGTCGCTTTCGGCCAATTGACATTTTCGACCTAATATACGTTTCGAACAAATGTTCATTTTGGCCAAATTAAATTCGGCTAAATGACTTGCTGCTTAACGTGTTATTCATTAAAGTGGCATTCGAACAGACGACTCTCCACCGATTGATTTTAGGTAAAACGACCAGAAAGTGGTTGGCTGAATATGTCATTTGACTGAACAAACCATTATGCTGAAACACATCTGGCCCAATATGTCATTAGCCGAAATGGGAATACAGCCGAAAATGTCGTACGGCTTGTCATTTGGCCGAAAAGATCATTAGGCCAAATAGGTTATATGACTGAAAATTCCGTTCGTCGAAATGGTCTATTGACAAAATGCCATTTGGCAAAAAATGTCATTTGACCTAAAAGACACTATATACAAAGACGCGAAATCTGATCCCTGAACGAACCGGCAACCCCGAATGCGCAACACTGCTGATGTGTACTGCATACACTTTTCAAATTGGTCTATAAGATTTTCATGAACAACAATATTGAATTAGCAACGCGTATACCAAACCAAATCGGGCTGCGAATTCACGATAAACAAGTGAACTTCATTTGAACCATTTGTGAGGGTTGATTAGCTCAAAATGATCAAAAAATATCAAAATATTAATGAAAACATGTGTATTTGTGACAATTGAAATGGTCTTTACCAAATGTTACGCTCGATTTTTTTGGAATGACAAGTCTCTTGCTCGATTGCAATGACACTGACAGTAAATTAGTAATTCCAATTGGAACATTTTCTGTCTTTGTTTATAGCGTATTTAATTTGATCAAATGGGTCGACATTTTTGACCATAATACAGTATCCCCCCGCTCAACCGGACCTCACTAATCCGACGACTCGTTAGTTCGGATCGCGCTTTTTCGGAATTTTCCGGATTAAAAAGTATCAACACCCATTTAAACACATTATGCTATCAGTTTTCAAATTTGTGCTGTGATTTTGTTTTGGTTCATTTGTATGGATTTGACAGTCGGATTAACGAGAGAAACCTCGATAGTCCGGCCATACATTTGTCGGATCAGCGGAGGTATACTGTACCCATTCAGCAGACGGCATTTTCAGCCAAATGGCTTTTCGCCGATTGGTTTTTGGCTAAATAACCATTTCTTGTTCTCCCGTTCTCTGTAAACATTTTTAAATTTCACGTGAAAGTTACGAAAAAAAAAAATCCTATAGAAATTCCAATTTCTCGTCGACAGCCAAAGTATTTTTCCATTGAAATCCATATTTTGAACAATCTCTAGCGAAAATTATGTAGAGATTCTCATGTAAATTCTTCATAATTTCTTGGGAATTACAAGAAATTTCTCGTCGAAACTCCAAACAACTCCACGTGAAAAAACCAAAAATAATTTCCAAATGAAGTAAAGTCTTTTGAAAAAAATTTCAGCTAGATTTTAAAGATTCTCCCGGTTCAAAATCTAATGTTTTGGAAAAATCCCTAAAAAATACCGTTAAAAGTTTAATAAAGCTTAAAAAAAAACCTTTAAAAGCGGACGCATTAAAAAGTTGGTCATGCCGATTCACGCCGCCGCCGCCTACCAAAATTATGACAAACGTCGCCGTCGACGATTTTAGGACCTGCGCACAACTCTACTTCTGCCTTTGTTGGTAACTGCAGAAACTTTAACTGGTAACTGCAGGTTGAATTCCTTACTAGGGTTCTTTACACAGTTTTGCTTAGAGTCCCTCACTGCCATCGGATGATGGGCAACTGCCCCTAACATGGGGAACAGACGCTCATTTATATTTGCACCCTCTCCCCCTTTTCCTGTTAGCTATACGACCACAATTCTCACCGGGATTGGTTACCAGAACTTCCCTAAGGTTGTTGGGTAAGAGGTTAAGGACCGCTAAATGGGGTCTAACGTATCCCTTTAGGTATTATTTTTTCGGTAGTACCAGCAGTACGCAATATCCAGCATTTACCACACCAACAGAAACATCCAAAGTTTCGAAAACATTGGTTTCGAATAAAGAGAAGTGTGCAGTCCGTGCTGTTCATATCTGTGTTACATCACAGTTGGGTGGATTAATCATTTGTTTTGTCACTCGCCTCAAATCCGGTGCGTGGTACAAATTTTATAGCACCCTCAACAATTGGCAATCAAATTAAACACAAAAAATGATCCCAAAACAATACACACTCTCCCTTCATTATCCGAATCGGCCATATCCACCAACCAAAACCAGCAAGACGCCTAAATAGAGAAAAAAAAACTCACATCAATAATTCATATTTATTTAAAAAATTGCTTCCATCTTGTTATCTCCCAATGGGTGACCCTCGAATCCAGTCGAACCATCATTCCGGCCGAAGATACGACAAATTTACAACCCAAAGCTCCTTCCGTGGCACACTTCGAACGCAAATGCAGCATAGCTTCGCCCATGTCCGCAAGAAACAAAAAAAATATTACGAATGAATGAATTGAAATTATCTCCCTCGGTTCGATCTTCTTCCGTCGCACCGTCCTGCCAGAACTATGATGCTGCTGCATGTGGATCGCAATATTTAGGGGTAGCTCGTGCACGAGATGTGCTGTGTGACGACCGTGTGCTCGCCATCACACACGCGGCCTTGTGGGAACGGACGAAAACTAAGAAAAAATTCAACATTTCAAAATGTTTTACTCTTGGTAAAATTTTTAATTTACCTGTTTTTTTCTTAATATGAAAATTCTATCTTTATTTTTAGGTTTAGTAAAAAATCTGCATATAAGCATTATTCAGGCACAAAAATTGTCCAATTTCTTCTATCTGTTTCTGCTTATTTTGCCCACAACTACCCTACCCTATGAAGTACATACAGCAGATGAGCAAATGGGATTATTTTTTTTCCTAGCTCCGAGGCTAACTCAGTTCTTAAAAGTTGAAGTTAAAATTAACGAAAAAAAAACTTATTTCAATATTTCATTACCCTCCCATTGTTAAATAGATGAGTAATGCTATCGGGATGGTTTGGGTTTTTTTTGCATCGAATCCGGAGCGATTTAGGTGTTGTTTTTTTTGCTCTAAATTTCACGGCGCAGATAACGGATGCTGCCATGGTTGGTGGTCCCAGGAGGCATCGCCGTTCGGCGGGATATGGTTAATGGTGCGCACCAGTGAGTGACGGTTTGTTCCACGGTATCTTCCATCACCCACCCGGAGCAAATGGCATAAACAAAGAGAGATTAAATGAGCATCACGTCTATCAATAATTGATTAAAAATTAGAGACATTCATTTTTTTTCTGGCCTATCATTTGTTTAATGGCTCCCTCGTGCACAAAAATTCAAGGAAAGGTTATAGAGTCACATAAATATTTAAGAAATAAATCATGGTTACTAAATATTTCGTGTTTTTTAGATTGTTTAGGGCCGATACAAATCTTAAAAAAAAAACAGATTAATCCAGATAAATTTTGGTAAATTTCCAAACACTTTTCCGCCATGTAGTACTAAAGTACTAAAGTTAATTGATTGCTGGTAATATGAATTGGACTCGGGTAAAATAAAGTTGCGCTTGTAGGAATTTCCACCCCTAAAATGTGTTTTAAATTATTTATTTTATTTCCAATAAACATGGGAAAGTACCAACTCTCAAAAATTGAATAGGGACGCGGCAGGTATTTTCGTCTGTTCGTCATAGTCTCGAAAACCAATAAAAGAGACGCTTTTTTGTAAAACTCATACGTACCAAATCGTTGTTGCTTTCGTTGGTTTTAGCCCCTACGACGATGGATGGAAATACCTGCCGTGTCCCTATTTATCAATTTTCAAATTAAGGACGCAATGAAATAAACTATTTTCTTTTCTAATCGACCTTCTTGCGGAAAAATATGTGTGCGCATAGGTATAGGAATTTCGGTTACTGTTTTCGGTCTTTCGCTGAACAATCCTTTACTCCTCATCCCTTCCAGTATGCGCGTATGCTGAAAGCTATTGAATGATTAGAATTTTAATATTTTCTAGAAATTTTATCATCCACAGTATTTAAACAAAATTGAGGACGCAGAGTGATGATAGTTCTGAAATCTCCTTTGTTCAGAATGTGAGCAAAAATTTTTAATAATGAAAGAGACATCGAAACCACACACTTTCATTAGTTAGCATTCTACTGTAAAATTGCTTGAATTCCAAAACTGCAGATTATTATTCGTAACTGGATAACTTGGATGCCGAACAGTTCTGCTGTTCAAATTTACGTGAAATTCTCAGAAATCTACCAAATGAATTCAGTTTTCGGGTAAATTAAAAAAATGCTTGGGAGATTATTATTTTTGTAAAATTTTCGTTCAATGAATCTGGAACTAAGATTTATGGATTGGTGGAGGTAAAAGAGCTACTAACATATGTCAAAAAATACTGCATACTCCCGTGATTTAGCATTTTCTTAAAAAAGTACAATTGAATATGACCAAACACCAACCAAAACATCTACGTGCATTCGTATGAAGTAAGGCAATCACCACATCTCATAACTCGTGCCGAAGTGTAGCCTTTTCACAACAATACTCGCTGATAAGAATCAGAAGGAAAATGACAAAAATTATGCAAACATACCTCCTCGCACCGTCGGCACACATTTGACCGGAGTCGCTCCTTCAATTTGATACGCCAACATCTTGCTAGAAAATGTTAGTGCCCTCTGACGGTGGATTGGAACGGGAGAGGGTGAGGCCAAATAAGCGAGGGACTGAAAAAGGATTGATGTATGACGTGCCCGTAGGCCGTACTGATAGTACCTCAGCGCTCTGTGCTGCTCTTCAACGAAGTCGGCCGAGTCTGCAAAATTAATGGAACGTGTCTAATGACGGAATATTTTGAGCGTTGCACTCGTTCTTGGCAGCGCACGTAAGGATGGACATCAGTTGGGAGGGTTGCCGACAACGGAAGGATATTTTCCATACACTTGTCATCCAGTGCTGAAGGATATGTGAAGTGGGGGAGGAAAATGTTCAAATATTTGTACACATCATTGTTTGCTGGTGCAATAAAATTTTCAAAACAATCTCTCATTACTGCAGTTGTTGAGCTGCGCCTTCTTTCGGTGTCAAGCCGGTGCGGAGGAAGCTATGCGCCGTAACTTGAGTCAGTCTCTCGAGAGATGCATCTCTAATCCAAGACTCAATCATTAGCGAGGACAAGTCGAGAAACTGAATGATGCATTGCACCGTTGACAGGAAGCACTGCATTACAAGTTTGAACAATTTCTCCTAGATCATTAACAACTAAAATTCCCGTGCTATTCATCCATCAAAGTATACAACGAAGAAATGTTACTTGAATACGATTTTGACGGAATATACTAAGTAGTTGTGTTCTAAATGAAACAATTAGGAAAGATATTCAAATTTCCGAAATGGTCAACTCTCAAAACATAAAAGCATATGTTGTTGGCCAGTCCTGAACCTACCGTGATCGATTCATTGGGTATGATGGGATGAATGGGCAGGAATAGCGATATTAGCATTAGCATTGAGCATTTCGCACAAATTCGTAGGTGGTACAAGCCAGAGCATTAGTGATTAATCATAGATTTAATCATGATTAATGAATAATGGGTTATTTAAACATTATTCATTAATCATAATCATACAAAAAATATGATTCAATCATTAATCACTAATCGTTAAACATAGATTTTTAATTTCATCATTTATCACTAATCATATTCATAATTGTTTTGAGTTTATTCATTAATCATCAATTTTAATCATTGCATTCATCGGTTTTATTCATTAATCTTTAATCATAACCATTTAATTTTCATACCTCTCAATAACCCAATTTGGTAAAACTGTTACCTGATAATTGATCAATATGCAAATCATTCAATTTGATTATTGATAATCATTAATCATGAATCATACCGATCTTTAATCATTAATCATACACATATTGTGTCAGCATTTAATCACGATCGGTAATCGTTAATCATACTCCAAACGTTTTATTCATTAATCATAATCGTTAATCATTGTCAAAAATTAATTTAATCGTTAATCATAATCTTTAATCATAGAGTTGAATGATTTAATCATAACAAATTTAATCATACATTGGAAGCTTTATTCATTAAAGCTATGGTACAAGCCAAGACTATTGTATGAGAGTAGCATAACTTTCATCGGTTACCACAGATATTGATTTGGGACTAATCAATATCTCTTAGATGGAAACAATGCTCTCTCCAATAGTCAAGATCTGTCCCGGCCACGTCCTGGCGAATGCTGAGAAAGGAGAAGGATAGATTGTTGGACACCTAATTAAGAAAGATGCAGAGAACTCTACGACCTCTAATAGGGGCCACGGGAGGATTTGGGATTGTGGTTATAACAATAGGAATCGTTTTGTTAGAACGTGAAACACGGAAAGAACTAAGATAGAAATACAAAGTAGGAAAGGGACGAGCCTGGAATTGAACCCACGACCTCCTGCTTATAAAGCAGAAGCGGTAGCCACTAGACCACCGAGCTCGTCTGAATGGGCAGGAATAGCGATATGTGCGAAAAAAAATCGCGAATTCTGACGGAACTTTGCGTGAAACTGTCACCGAAAAAAAAATCCATGGGATTTCCGGATATTTTTTCACTGGCTCTCAGTAAGGAATTTCCGGTAGAGATAACAGAGAATCGATACAATAATTCCCGAAAGATTTAACGCAGGAATTTTAGAAGGGATGACTGTACGATTTTTTAAGTAAATTTTTGGAATAATCCACGCAGGAATTAAAAATCATTGTTTCACAGTGTTTATGGTGGTGAAAATTTCTCTAATGACAAAAGCAATTCAGGAGGATTTTTTTAGGAGTTCACAGAGAATTGTACAAAGTAATTTGCGAAAGAATTTCGCATTTTACGAACAGATATTCCTTGAGACACCTCGCGTGATTTTTTAAACTTTCTCCTTTGAATCTGGTGATCATTCTATTCGACCATTTCTTTATTTAAATAACACCCCAAGTTAATTTTTTTCAGTTTTCACAGCTTCCGCTCTATGATTGCGCAATATTTTCCGGTCATTTGACCGAAAGGGTCATTTTGCCGAATAGAACATTTGACCGAATAGGTCATTTGAAAAGTGAGAAATAGGGTATGGAAAGTGAGACGTCTTACTTCTCACTACTTATTTCCCACTTCTCACTGTGAAACGTGAGATGAGAGACAATGAAAAGTCAGAAATTAGAAGTGAGTAGTAAGGCGCCTCCATTCTCAAACCTCATTTCTCACATTTCACTGTGAAAAGTGAGAAGCGCGAAGTGAGTTGTGAGTCGTCTCACTACCCACTTCGCACAACTCAATTTTTAGAGTAAGAAGTGAGAAATTAGGAGTTAGAGGTGGGACGTCTCTTTTCTCACTTCTCGCTGTAAAAAGTGAATAGTGCGAAGTAGGTAGTGAGACGTCTCACTATTCACTTCACACTTCTAACTTTTCACAGCGAGAAGTGTGAAAACATATCACTCCTCATTTCTCACTTCTCGCTGTGAAAAGTTCGTAGAGCGAAGTGGATAGTAAGACGTCTCACTACTAACTTCGCGCTTCTCACTGTTTTCAGCTGTTATTAAATAACTATCAAATCTCTCACAGATTCTGCGTATAGGATCACCTAACCCATAATTAGTTCTTCTATAAAGTAAATTAAAAAAATACATCGAACAGAGATTGCGCGGAGGAACACGAAAATCCATACAATTCAGGATATTGGGTGAGTCTATTTCACCAAGTAGAATATTTGCAGCGAACGTTGCATCTACTTTTTGTCGACGAGATAATAAAGTTTCGAGATTTAGTAAGAGACAGCGATTCTCATATGGCGGAAGGCTCATAGGGTTGTTCCAGCTCGGCGAATGAAATGGCGTTGTACGGATTCAATGCGAGAAATCCAGGTAGTATAGAACGGAACCCAACAACAGACGAAAATTCAAGAAAAAAACGGACTAAGGAACATTACAAACAACGCAGACAGTAAGAGTTCCGAAAAGATTGACAAACTCTGGAAATGAATCCCAATTGTCGACTCGCCTTGCTGATAATAAAAGTTCAATTTAGAATCTAATATAACTCCGTGATTATTAACTCAATCTGTACGAGTGATAGATTAACCAGATAACAAGTAATCATGTAAGACGGTTAATTTTTTACGAGAAAATGAAATCACTATGCATTTATTTAAGCTTGAACGCATCCTGTTTCTCTCACGCCAGTTATGAAAACAATCAATCAAACATTGGAATTTTGCAGCATCTTGAGGTTTATTTATTGGAGAAAATATCTTGAAATCGTCTGCGTACAAAAGCCTGCATCGATGAGGTAATCCCTTGACTGCATCATTGAAAAAAATCAAAAAAAGTAGAGGCCAAAGATTACTGCCTTGAGGTACACCGGAGGTACTACCAAAAGAGGAGGAAGTAGAAGGTACGGGTATAATTGTAATGATAATTTTTTAGTGAGTGGATAGCTATCCATTGAACAATTATTATGTCTATGTATTATTTTATCTACCAAGGAAATAAGTTCCAGTTCTAGAGCACGTTCCCATGCACTATGTCACCTTAAAGATCAGAGAATATTTCTCAGATGAATAAATTAATTCCATAGTGTTTCTTAAAATTGAATTTGCGACAAGATGTTTGAATGTTCAATTCAGTTTAGCAGCGTTACTAAAATGAAGATGAATTTATTTGGTTGAATAGTAATTATTATTCTATTTATTTTGTGTTTTTGTATTCAGTTCAGTGGCGTAACCAAAAAATTGGGCTGGGGGGGGTGGTTCTGAACATTTTTTTCTGGAAAAAAAATTCTTCTAGAAATGTTTTCTCTGGGGAGGGTTTTATGTCCAAAACCACCCCGTGGGTACGTCACTGATTCAGTTACTTATTTATTCGATAGAATAGTTATGATTCAGGAGTTCCTTCAAAAATTCATCCCTGTATTCCACTAGAGATTGAATCAGGACTTCCTTCTAAGATTCAAGTAAGACGTCTTACTTGAATTCCCGAAGAGATTTTCCAGGAATTCCTCATGAAGTTTCTCCTGGAATTCCTCCGGAAGCTCCTCCAAGAATTCCTTCGGAACTTCCACCAGGAATTCCTCCGCAAATTCATCCAAGAATTCTTCCGGAAGCTCCTCCAGGAATTCCTGCGGAATTTCCTCCAGAAATTCATCTGAAAGTTCCTCCAGAAACTTATCCTAAATTTTCTCCAGAAGTACCTCCAAAAATTTCTCCAAAAATTCGATTAGTATTGCCAAGTATTTATTTATTAATTCTTACAAATATACTAAAGAATTTCAATTATTCCCTCGGTGATTTCTTCAGCAATTCCCTTAGAAACTCGTCTCTTTTCCCAGAACCTTCACTAAAAAAAAACAGATATTGTAATTTATCAGCCTTTACCCTGGCCAACAGCCTCCGCCCATCTACACTTAAGTTAGGTGAAGGCCTACCAAGGCTTCACCGTTATCTTGCGATAGAACGTATACTATACCGGCTTCCAATCACAAGCAGGCGCTGGGTTTAACAAGTCCCACAAGTATCAGATACGTTTAAAAAAAGAGAGGTGATAGAGAAGGCTCGGAAGCCTTCTTTCAAGAGGCTCGGAAGCCTCCTTTCAAGAGGCTCGGAAGCCTCCTTTCAAGAGGCTCGGAAGCCTCCTTTCAAGAGGCTCGGAAGCCTCCTTTCAAGAGGCTCGGAAGCCACCTTTCAAGAGGCTCAGGCCTCCTTTCAAGAGGCTCAGAAGCCTCCTTTCAAGAGGCTCAGAAGCCTCCTTTCAAGAGGCTCAGAAGCCTCCTTTCAAGAGGCTCAGGAAGCCTCCTTTCAAGAGGCTCAGAGCCTCCTTTCAAGAGGCTCAGGCCTCCTTTCAAGAGGCTCAGAAGCCTCCTTTCAAGAGGCTCAGAAGCCTCCTTTCAAGAGGCTCAGGCCTCCCTTTCAAGAGGCTCAGAAGCCTCCTTTCAAGAGGCTCAGAGCCTCCTTTCAAGAGGCTCAGAAGCCTCCTTTCAAGAGGCTCAGAGTCTCCTTTCAAGAGGCTCAGAAGCCTCCTTTCAAGAGGCTCAGGAAGCCTCCTTTCAAGAGGCTCAGAGCCTCCTTTCAAGAGGCTCAGAAGCCTCCTTTCAAGAGGCTCAGAGCCTCCTTTCAAGAGCTCAGAAGCCTCCTTTCAAGAGGCTCAGAGCCTCCTTTCAAGAGGCTCAGAAGCCTCCTTTCAAGAGGCTCAGAAGCCTCCTTTCAAGAGGCTCAGAAGCCTCCTTTCAAGAGGCTCAGGCCTCCTTTCAAGAGGCTCAGGCCTCCTTTCAAGAGGCTCAGAGCCTCCTTTCAAGAGCTCAGAAGCCTCCTTTCAAGAGGCTCAGAAGCCTCCTTTCAAGAGGCTCAGAAGCCTCCTTTCAAGAGGCTCAGAGCCTCCTTTCAAGAGGCTCAGAAGCCTCCTTTCAAGAGGCTCAGAAGCCTCCTTTCAAGAGGCTCAGAAGCCTCCTTTCAAGAGGCTCAAGCCTCCTTTCAAGAGGCTCAGAGCCTCCTTTCAAGAGGCTCAGAAGCCTCCTTTCAAGAGGCTCAGGAAGCCTCCTTTCAAGAGGCTCAGAGTCTCCTTTCAAGAGGCTCAGGCCTCCTTTCAAGAGGCTCAGAGCCTCCTTTCAAGAGGCTCAGAGCCTCCTTTCAAGAGGCTCGGAAGCCTCCTTTCAAGAGGCTCAGAAGCCTCCTTTCAAGAGGCTCAGGCCTCCTTTCAAGAGGCTCAGAAGCCTCCTTTCAAGAGGCTCAGAAGCCTCCCTTTCAAGAGGCTCAGAAGCCTCCTTTCAAGAGGCTCAGAAGCCTCCTTTCAAGAGGCTCAGGCCTCCTTTCAAGAGGCTCAGAGCCTCCTTTCAAGAGGCTCAGAGTCTCCTTTCAAGAGGCTCAGAAGCCTCCATTCAAGAGACTCAGATGCCTCCTTTCAAGAGGCTCAGCCCTCCTTTCAAGAGGCTCAGAGCCTCCTTTCAAGAGGCTCAGAGCCTCCTTTCAAGAGGCTCGGAAGCCTCCTTTCAAGAGGCTCAGAAGCCTCCTTTCAAGAGGCTCAGAAGTCTCCTTTCAAGAGGCTCAGAAGCCTCCTTTCAAGAGGCTCAGAAGCCTCCTTCAAGAGGCTAGAAAGCCTTCTTTCAAGAGGCTCAGGCCTCCTTTCAAGAGGCTCAGAGCCTCCTTTCAAGAGGCTCAGAAGCCTCCTTTCAAGAGGCTCAGAAGCCTCCTTTCAAGAGGCTCAGGCCTCCTTTCAAGAGGCTCAGAGCCTCCTTTCAAGAGGCTCAGAAGCCTCCTTTCAAGAGGCTCAGGAAGCCTCCTTTCAAGAGGCTCAGGCCTCCTTTCAAGAGGCTCAGGAAGCCTCCTTTCAAGAGGCTCAGAAGCCTCCTTTCAAGAGGCTCAGAGCCTCCTTTCAAGAGGCTCAGAAGCTTCCTTTCAAGAGGCTCAGAAGCCTCCATTCAAGAGGCTCAGAAGCCTCCATTCAAGAGGCTCAAAAGCCTCCTTTCAAGAGGCTCAAAAGCCTCCTTTCAAGAGGCTCAGAAGCTTCCTTTCAAGAGGCTCAGAAGCCTCCATTCAAGAGGCTCAAAAGCCTCCTTTCAAGAGGCTCAAAAGCCTCCTTTCAAGAGGCTCAAAAGCCTCCTTTCAAGAGGCTCAGAAGCCTCCTTTCAAGAGGCTCAGAAGCCTCATTTCAAGAGGCTCAGAAGCCTCCTTTCAAGAGGCTCAGAAGCCTCCTTTCAAGATGCCTACTTTCAAGAGGCTCAGAAGCCTCCTTTCTAGAGGCTCAGAAGCCTCCATTCAAAAGGCTCAAAAGCCTCATTTCAAGAGGCTCAGAAGCCTCCTTTCAAGAGGCTCAGAAGCCTCATTTCAAGAGGCTCAGAAGCCTCCTTTCAAGAGGCTCAGAAGCCTCCTTTCAAGAGGCTCAGAAGCCTCCTTTCAAGAGGCTCAGAAGCCTCCTTTCAAGAGGCTCAGAAGCCTCCTTTCAAGAGGCTCAGAGCCTCCTTTCAAGAGGCACAGAAGCCTCCTTTCAAGAGGCACAGAGCCTCCTTTCAAGAGGGCTCAGAAGCCTCCTTTCAAGAGGCTCAGGCCTTCTTTCAAGAGGCTCAGAAGCCTCCTTTCAAGAGGCTCAGAAGCCTCCTTTCAAGAGGCTCAGAAGCCTCCTTTCAAGAGGCTCAGAGCCTCTTTTCAAGAGGCTCAGAAGCCTCCTTTCAAGAGGCTCAGAAGCCTCCTTTCAAGAGGCTCAGAAGCCTCCTTTCAAGAGGCTCAGAAGCCTCCTTTCAAGAGGCTCAGAGCCTCCTTTCAAGAGGCTCAGAAGCCTCCTTTCAAGAGGCTCGGAAGCCTCCTTTCAAGAGGCTCGGAAGCCTCCTTTCAAGAGGCTCGGAAGCCTCCTTTCAAGAGGCTCGGAAGCCTCCTTTCAAGAGGCTCGGAAGCCTCCTTTCAAGAGGCTCGGAAGCCTCCTTTCAAGAGGCTCGGAAGCCTCCTATCAAGAAGCCTATTAAGAGGCTCGAAAACTTCCTTTTACGATGCTCGGCACCAACCAAAAGTCCTCAAAGTCTTATAGGAAGCTTTATATACACTTCGAAAAAGTCATGTAATTTTAGATGCTTCGAGACCGACACCCACGAGCATCATTATTGATGCGAAATTGTGTCTTGACAAATGTGAAACTAGGTTCACCTTTTAAATTTACACGGCAATACAAAAATGATAAAGTACCAGACGGGAATCGAACATTGGTTCACCGCGTGAGCGCCAGTCACGTTACCACCCAGCCATCACCGCTTCATGAGGAAACAGAGATCAAAGTGAAACAGGTTCTACATTCTTCCGCGTATGCTTTGTTCATTTCAACCACCCTACGGCTGCTTGGGTGTTGGATGCGTGTGTTGTCATTTCATACGTTCATCGCACCGGTTGCTGTGCTTTGGGTTCGATGGATGTAAATTTCAGTTTGTTTTTTATTGAAACTGTGGCGATTGGACTGAAACTTTCGTGTGCATCCAAATGGACTGAAAGATACTTCTCAATTCATATTACGTCTTGCGTTATTGTGTCAGATTGTTCAATCACGTCACCTGTAACATTAATAATTTTTTGGTGTGTATATAAACTTAATTTTAATAGCTAGGTCAACATATGAAACAGAGCCTTCTATTGAAATTTTGACTTCCGGGTAGTGTTAATGAAATTCTTCTTCATGCTTCCCTCATGCTAAATGACCCTCACTTTCGACGCTGCTCACAATTATGCCAAATGTTCGTTATGCCAAATGTCAAATGGCTTTTATGCCAAATGACCTTTTGCCAAATGGCGTTATGCCAAATGACTTTATGCCAAATAACTTACTCCCCGCTGAACAGGTGCTTCCTCTACTAAGCTACGAAGGACCTCCGTCATCCTCCGCAGCTCAGAAGGCTATTGAAGAGATCAAATGTCTAACCCCAAGCACATAGTCGAACTCTTGCAATCTACTTTTAAAACCAACTTTTTCACACGTATTGTTTTGTGCAATGGCAACCGATAGCGGGCTTGGTAGTCACATGGCTACTGCTTCTGCCTCATACGCAGGAGGTCGTGGGTTCAACCCCAGGTCCGTTCCTCTCTCCTACTTTGTATCTTTCTCTATATTTCTCATGTTCTAGCAATCGCTAGAATCGGAAATGGACTTCCATACCGTTTCCATTGCTATCCATATACCTTCAACTTGACTATTCTAGTAGTGGCTGCTAGAATTGGAAATGAACTATAAAAGCTCGTTTCCTATATCCGATTACAAATTCCATCAGTTGCTTTCTTCTATCTATAACATTGGCAGCTCGTTAACCAAGACGAACCTCTGCCTCTCGAACCTAACCCAAAAGCTCCAATAAATTCCGTATGATCTCGTGGCAAGTGCAGAGGTATATTCGGCTTGCAGTGGGCGAGTGATTACATCATGATTTCCTCCCCCTCCCTACATTGACTTGCATTCTGACGTGGCAGGCGCCAGTATGACCTAACAAATGAGATCACCAGTACTTGTACATTGAAGATTAATGCTAGTCCCAAGTAAACATATGTTGGTTCTCTGTACAAGAACAGCTGATCTGGTCATAATGGAGTAGCAACTACGGGCAGTCAATCAAGCTCAAGCTCAAGCGTTGAACCCAATAAAGACTTGAGTTGGTTGCATCTACTAGAGAATACTAGATCGATGCCGATTTTTTTTAGTCGAGGGCTTGGCTGGTTGTTGATGTATTGATCATATGGAACTGAAACTCTTTTAAGCGGCTCATCGATCGGTGGCAGCGTCGGTAGTCCATTTCTTCGTTAGGTCCTTTCATTCTTGTTGATGATCGCTCGTATAGTCCTCTCCTGGTACCCGTTGATCTTCGCTGTTTCCAAGATGTGTTGGAAGCGATAAACAACGTGCATAAGGACAACAAATTTACCTACGCGGAGAAAAAGGCAGGTAAATTACCAGCTTTCAGTGGAGCAAACACAGCATTGAGACTCCAAATTTACAGGAAGCCCACGAACGCCATGAGAGTCATCTCATATAAATACATCGAACCATTCGTTTCAACATAAAATGATCCACAGGATATAGACGATGTCCCTAAGCAAAGACGGAAAATCGAAGGAACTACAACACAGCTCTGGTATCGAACACTATGCACATCTATCCTGGTAAAAATCCTAATTTAGTGGTCACTGCTTTCAAGAACAATTTCTATTCGATCTTTTTTACCGTTACAGTGAATGTAATTTTAAAAGGGATTGAGATAATAACGTGAACTTTTTATAAATTATGATAATAACCGAGGCCATAAAAGATTACAGCTGAAATTCACTTTCCGTTGCTGAAATTTAGCAAATATTTAGCAGAATATCAGTTTTTATTTTGCTGAGCTATTGGTTGTACGGATTTTGTTGAGCTGGTGAAATAAAAACTAAGTGCATTCACAGTTGGGTTGACACAGTTTATTCTTCCGATGGGAACATAATAGCGTTCTACGTCCGATTTTCTTTGCCATATAACAGAAATAACAGTTATGGAAAACCCATGTCTACAATAACACTTGCCAAAGTGCCTACAAGAAACTTGTCATGTTTTATACAGAACACCGCCACATAAATAATTTTTCAAGTAAACCTTCCGTTCTGGATCAATCCACACACCACACACTCAGTTCCTTGGCCGTTACTTAGCGCCTGTCAATGATGAATCACTTGAGTAGCAATGACTGACCAACCGGCGGACGGACCTACCGGACCAGCCGGATTATACACGTTCCGGAAGAGTAACCATTACTCGGCCCAAGATCGTGAATCAGAATTCCAAAAGGGTCCCGCAAGGAGGGTGCCATCACCTTCCGCCACGGTTCGATGGAGTTTATAGATGGATTTGAATTCACCGCCATCGGGGTTCTTGTGTCGTCTGCTGCTGACCGCTGCTGCCGTGCTGGGAAGAAGCTTGATCGTCTCAGCCAGCCAGGCCCGGTCGCATACGGGGGTCAGCCAAGTATGACCAAGTTGATCATCATTCTTCATTGTTGGTTCGGAGTTGCTGCGGAGAGAAACGCATTAGGCCCAAACGCCCTGCCCGATGGAGTCGTGCGGGGTGAGTTTTGAGTTATTGTTCCTTGGTTGATCGCGATCAGATCAGCTCTACGGCAGAAGCAGCTGGAAAATCATTAAAATTTAAATGAAGACAATGCTTTGGACTTACGAAGTGCAGACAAAGGTCTGCGACCTTCGGGCAATGGTAATCGAGTGATACAATTCGCTACCCAGTTCAAGGTTGGCTCGCCGAATAGAAAAGACTGTAATTCGAATGACAACCTGAACATTGACACAGCAATTCTCCTCC